>NC_138385.1:29315204-29409092 GCF_054177405.1 Leptonychotes weddellii
TATGGAATCCGAAAAGGCCCCAAATCACCAAGGAAATGTTGAAAAAGAAAAACAAAGCTGGGGGCATCATGTTGCCCGATTTCAAGCTATATTACAAAGCAGTGATCACCAAGATAGCATGGTACTGGCACAAAAGCAGACATATAGACCAATGGAACAGAATAGAGAACCCAAATATGGACCCTCAACTCTGTGGTCAAATAATCTTTGACAAAGCAGGAAAAAACATGCAATGGAAAAAAGACAGTCTCTTCAATAAATGGTACTGGGAAAATTGGACAGCTATATCCAGAAGAATGAAACTCGACTATTCTCTAACACCATACACAATGATAAACTCAAAATGGATGAAAGACCTCAATGTGAGACAGGAATCCATCAAAATCCTAGAGGAGAACATAAGCAGTAACCTCTTTGACATCGGCCACAGCAACTTCTTTCAAGATACATCTCCAAAGGCTAGTGAAACAAAAGCAAAAATGAACTTTTGGGACTTCATCAAGAAAAAAGGCTTCTGCACAGCAAAGGAAACAGTCCACAAGGGCGCCTGGGTGGCTCAGTTGGTTAAGCGACTGCCTTCGGCTCAGGTCATGATCCTAGAGTCCCTGGATCGAGTCCCGCATCGGACTCCCTGCTCAGCAGGGAGTCTGCTTCTCCCTTTGACCCTCCTCTCTCTCATGCTCTCTGTCTCTCATTCTCTCTCTCTCAAATAAATAAATAAAATCTTTAAAAAAAAACAAACAAAGAGGCAACCCACAGAATGGGAGAAGATATTTGCAAATGACACCACAAATAAAGGGCTGGTATCCAAGATCCATAAAGAACTTCTCAAACTCAACACCCAAAAAACAAATAATCAAATCAAAAAATGGGCAGAAAATATGAACAGACACTTCTCCAAAGAAGACATACAAATGGCTAACAGACACACGAAAAAATGTTCATCATCATTAGCCATCAGGGAAATTCAAATCAAAATCACATTGAGATACCACCTTAACCAGTTAGAATGGCAAAAATTGACATGGCAAGAAACAACAAATGTTGGAGAGGTTGTGGAGAAAGAGGAAACCTCTTATACTGTTGGTGGGAATGCAAATTTGTACAGCCACTTTGGAAAACAGCGTGGAGGTACCTCAAAAATTTAAAAATAGAGCTACCCTATGACCCAGCAAGTGCACTCCTGGGTATCTACCCCAAAGACACAGATGTAGTGAAAAGAAGGGCCATATGCACCCAATGTTCATAGCAGCAATGTCCGCAATAGCCAAAGTGTGGAAAGAGCTGAGATGCCCTTCAACAGATGAATGGATAAAGAAGATGTGGTCCATATATACAATGGAATATTACTAAGCCATCAGAAAGGATGAATACCCAACCTTACATCAACATGGATGGGACTGGAGGAGATTATGCTAAGTGAAATAAGTCAAGCAGAGAAAGTCAATTATCATATGGTTTCACTTATTTGTGGAACATAAGGAATAGCATGGAGGACATTAGGAGAAGGAAGGGAAAAATGAAGGGGGTGAAATCAGAGGGGGAGACAAACCATGAGAGACTATGGACTCTGAGTAACAAACAGAGGGTTTTAGAGAGGAAGGGGGTGGGGGGATGGGTTAGCCTGGTGATGGGTATTAAGGAGGGCATATACTGCATGGAGCACTGCGTGTTACACGAAAACAACAAAGAGTGGATCACTACATCAGAAACTAATGATATATCGTATGGTGACTAACATAACATAATAAAATAAAATTAAAAAAATAAAATGTAAAATAAAAAAACAAAAACAAACAACAAAAAAGAATCAGTGTGATCTTCATATCATTTGTATGATAGGCATACATCTCCTGGTTGGGACCATCAGCTTGCTTTACTCCTAACACGTCTCCCTACCCTGATGAAATCAACTTTTCCTATAACCATCTACTTCTCACAAATATGACCTAAGAGGAAACAGAAAAAAATTAAAGTCTTTAATCTTTGCAAGAAGAAAAACAGTTAGAAGCTTTTATACTAGAAACAACTACTGCTGTTCTCATGATTTAAATTAATTTCTAATGACTTAGGCTAGAAGTTTAACCTGAAGTAGAAAATAACTGACAGAGTAATTACTAAAATATTTTGGATATGCTACACTAGAATTGATGTATGTAATGTATTAAGGGGAAAAAAAAAGCCAAGAGACAGAAGCTTGCAGGAACCTAGACTATGTCATATTATATTACTATAAAAGGCAAACGGAATTTTTAACAATAGATGATCATAAAAAAATTTCTTGATAATCTAACATTTGCTGATTTTAATTTATTAAATGTCTTATAATAACATTGATTTAGTAATGTATATGTATTTGCTTAAATTTCTGGAACAGATAATTTTGCTCTCTTAATTTTTACCAACTCCGACCCTCAAGTCCCTTTTTCTCCCTAAAACCTTCCCAGATGGGAAATGATCCAACCTTCCTCTGACCGTTTAGGACACGTTTATTCTTATCATACATTTGGTCATTTGTGCATCCGCCTCATATTTCTTCTCTCCCACATTAGATCATAAACTCTGTCTGGGTCGTAGCTTTTTCTCCTCCACATAACAGGTGCTCAAATAAGACTTGTTGGTTCATTTATTCTTTCAACAAATACTTATTGAGGACCTGCTATATGCCAGGCATGAAGAAACACAATGTGTTGAATATATTCTGACATTCTAAAAAAAACTATTAAAGCATAATTTCCAGTTTGATACTACAGAAAATGCCCCAATATTTCTAGTCAGCACTTATTAAAATTCCTCTTTCCCTATAAACCCGTTTTCCACCTCTATTCTATTTGTAAGTTCACTCAAATGCACTTCGGTTATTTTTCTTTGGCCTATAACATTTTTAAAATTTATTTTTGAACTAGGTTTCTTAAGTAATTCTAACTATTCATTTTGCTATTAGATGTCTAAGTTCAGCTTTGCTTTCTAATATAAGCAAGGAGAGGCTAAAATAAGAATAATGAAACAATTTTCTAATTATAAGGAATATAGTCAGGACTGGAGCAAGTATAATTTATATTTGGAATTTTATGCAAAGATCACACAGCTTCAAATCAAACTAATTTATTCTAATACCCTAAAATTTTTTTGCCTATTTTAACTGAAGGACATGATCAATTTATAATTATTGAAGTAATAGATTCTCATTGTAAAAATATTGAGAATTATAGAAAATTCTAAATAAGTGGGTTAAAGAAACGTCCAGTTAGCTGATCACAAGATGATACATTGACCAATATTTTCATGGGGTAAAATGGTACTTTAGAGATTTCAATTCTCAACTGTAAATAGAGAGCATCTAATGTGTTGGCAAGAGAGATTTTAATAAAATGATGAAAAATCATAATAATTATGTTCTTCAAAATGTGTTTTTATAATTCTATTAAAAGAGTGCTCCTGTTACTGAAAGCTAACTTTAACTAGCCATATGAAATTTTAACAAACTTGGAATCTAAATAAAAGAGGAATAACAAATCTATTATAGAAGTAGAAGCAATATGCAGATTCCAGTTATGAGTTTGGAATCTAGGCTGTAGAACTGACAGTTGAGAAGCAGGTTTAGTAAAAAAAAAACCAACCACCAACCAACCAAACAAACAAACCCCAAAACAAAACAAACAAACAAAAAAAAACCCAACTTAAATTAGAGAGTTTAACAAATCTATGTGAAGCACAACATTACTCTAAGAATTTGTATTTTACCCTCCTGGCTGTCTTTCAATCTCTATTATGTTCACACTGCACGCTCTGGGTATTGAATAAAAATATACACAGCCCATGCAATGAGCACATCCTAGAGCCAAATCCACTTGTGATATAAAGCTCAAAAGGCAGTAGCATTTGGTCAAATTTTAAATGTAAAATAAATTTGAAATTATTCATTTTGAAAGTTGAAAACTTGGTCAAAAGCCCATAGGATCTTAGACACCGTGCCTAAGTCATCTCTACTCTGTAGCCATACCTTCTCCCCACTTCCAAACCATACTGGGCAGAAGAATATCTATCCCAAACGAATTACAAAGGTATTTGGGAACAACAATGTGAATTGTGACTTATAATTATGTGACTTTGGACAAATGTGAATTGTGACTTATAATTATGTGACTTTGGACAAGTCAGTTAAATTCTCTGTATCGAAGTTTCAATGCCTATAATATAGGGATAATAATAACAAATTTGCGTATTTATTAGTAAAAGGTTAAGAGAGTTTATACATGCAAAAGTGCTCATAAACTCTAATCACCATTTTCTCCTCCTCATAGGTCTTGTTTTCTAAGCCTTTGATCATCTTTGTATCTGTTCTCTGAAATCTTTTCAAGAGTTCCTACATCATCATCCAATTCCACTGCCCTGAACTAGACCTAAGACTTAACTGGTTAGCTGGCTGAGGTCTGTTTTTATTACTTATCATTCGTATTTCAATAAACATGCAAACTGGTTGCTTGGGATACAGCTGTGAACAAGACAGACAAGGTCCTGGTTACCATGGAGTTTAGAATATGGAGGAAGGGGAAAAGTTAATAAGGAAGTGAACAAATAAGATAATTTTATATAGTAATAATTCTGTAAAAAATAAAACAGACCAGCATGAGAGGTTGGGGTGAGTAGTTTAGATGGGGGTGGTCAGGGTTGAACTGTTTCAGGCAGTGACATATAACCTCAGACTTGAAGGAGGAGGATTAGTCATTTGAGGTTTTGGGAGAATGGTGTTCAGAGAGAATGTCAAGTGCAAATGGCTTAAGGTGGGTGTGAACCACTGCAGCTGGGGAATAGGGAATGAATGGTATAAGACCAGGCTAGAGAGAAAAGCTGGGGACCCAATCATTAAGGTGTTGTAAATCATGGGAAGGAGTTGAGATAAGGACTCACTGAATGGTTTTAAGCATGGAATGATGTGTCACAGTGAACTAAAAAACCAACTTTCATGGTGTACCCAGTGATTTCTCAATCCTTTCAATACATTCCAATGAGTACCACCTGGGGTCTCTTCCACCTTGTAAACAATCTGCAAATTGGACTTTAGGATTTTCCTTTCATCCCTGTTCAGTAAGCATTCCTTAGTTGTTTATATGGTACTTTGCAATAGGTTAATGAAAGACATTAAATTTAGTGGACTTAGAGATCTATGCCATTCATTTTGTCCTCAGTCTCCAGATATGCCAAAATAGACCGACATGTCAGGCCTGTGCTATCTTCATTTCATAGGAAGTCATGCAAAATTACAGAGCCACTCTGTATGTGGATAAAAACGAATTTCCTACTTCTCACCTGTCCTTCAATGAGGAAATGACTGAATGGTGATATTGCATGGATATTCTTTAAAACACAGAGAGGAAGGACTAAGGATGACTTTTGCTTTCCTCGGGTGCCTACAGCAACAACAAAAAGCCATGCTGATGCCTTCCCCCTTCCCCCCCCCAGTCAGCCCCCTCCCCCACCTACAAAAAAACAAAGCGTTCTTTCAGAGAACAATGTAATTAACAGTAGGATAAATACTGACTACATTTCTCTTTACTAGAAGAAATACTGCTGTATCATATTGTGTCAGGAATTATCAAAATAAATTAATCTTCAAGGAAAAACCACAAGAATAAAAACTACTGTTTGAATTGTTGGCTAGTAGACAAAGATGACAAAATGTGCTCCCAGTTGTTAATATTTTTTTGCATAGCATTTAAACAGTATTGAAAAAACCTGAATTTGATAAAATCTCCTAGGTGCTTGAAAGTGTATTAGGAACTACGGATTGCTAGAAAAGAGACAATGGGATCTAAATGGAGTCACTTGGGCTAAGCCCATGTCAGCAAACTGAGACTTAATACCTAGCCCCATTGCAGTTTCAAGCCTTTCTCAGGAATGTAAACTTAACCAGTCAATCTGGAATTACCTGGGCAACACTAGTGAAGTAATCTGCCATAGACCCCTTCCATCCCCAAAGGAAGGTGAACCTTGCCTGAAACAATCCACTCTTTGTTAGAAACTTCCTTTCCTGCCCACTTCTGCCTGTAAAAGCCTTTCATTTTGTACAGCTCCTGAGTTCCTTTCTATTTGCTAGATGGAATGCTGTCCGATTCATGAATTGTTGAATAAAACCAAATAGATCTTCAAGTTTACTCAGTTTTGTTTTTAACACTTCCTTAATGATTTGAAGATGAACCACAGTTACTCTGAAAACATGAACAATATACATAAATTATTTTTTGTTTTCTAGAATTCTTTTTTTTAACAAGTATACAAATCTTTAGAATTTTCTACTGTAGAGAAGAGGCAATCTCATCTTGTGTGGTGCATAATATTCCCAAACCTGATTTTCTCTTTTTCTGTTTTCTATCTCATCCAAAATAATCCATCATCCCTTCTAGATTTCCTATCTTTTTAATAACTCCTCTATGTTTGTTTTGGTAACTATATCTAGTGACTGATTATAGGTTTTTCAGAAATGGTCCATATTCTGATCCTCTTCATAAAAATGTTTTCTTTGCTGTTAAATCTTATTTATTGCCCTGAACTTGCATAAATCACCATAACCCTTTCCATTTTTACAATCCTGTCTTTTTTATTCTTGTACTACACGCAGTGTTTGTACATGCTTTCAGCTGTGCTACTCTTGGTTGTCTGATTTTAGTTAGTTCTTCAAGATTCCCCTAGAACTCTCTCTTTTGTTCTCCCTTTGACTCTGTCTGCCCTTTATGCTCAGTTTCCAACTGAGACAGCCTGTTTCCCTACCTGAGCCTTAATGTATCTATTTTCTTTCCTATTTTCCATTCCTCTCACTACCAGATATTTATATTTCTTTTCCTCTATTTTTTCCTGAACTTCTTCATGCTTCCTTCCTTCTCTTTTGTAACTGTTAAGTGGCTTCTCAGCATATTGTCACCAAAACAACAGAGGAAGCACTGCCTTTTCTTACACTTTCTTTGTGGGCTTTCGTGTGCCTTTCCTCTCCAGTTACCCACAGTCCCTTCCTGAAAATTGCTGTATTCTGGTTCTTTCCTCCGAAAATGCTTTCCACAGAGAATCCACTTTGGGGAGTATTTGAGCCGCCATTTTCTGCTGACCTATCTCCTTGTTGTATGTCTAGTCCGTATCCTGAGGCTCTCAGCCACTTGCGTCACAACTATAGACTAAGTGCAGTTAAGAAACTCAGCATTGAGAACGAAGACCTTATTTAGTGTGCTCTCACTTTTCATTTGTTTCCACAGTATGTTGCCACCAATTTTTAATACTTTCAATTCTGAGAAAATAATTACCTCAAAGCTTCTAACAGTACTTATTTTATTAGCAGAAGCATGTAGCTCTTATTAACAGAGGCTCAAGTACCAAAAACTTCAGATCCTATAAAAAGGTGATATGCCAAGTTAATAAACCATTAAATAGGAGTGACATACCTAATTTGCAAGAATAAGATGCTAATCTGATTAAAGTGTGAGGGGAAAAAAATTATAGGGGAACAATGCAGTAGTTCTAGGAGGCTCTAGGAGGCCTAACGTGAGTCTAGGAGGCTCATGAGGTTTTTTACCATGCACTTAAAATATGACTCACTTGGGAAAAGTTCAGTTATACACAACTTCTTAGAAATGTATCTATTGCTGAAAACAAGGCAAACTCCCACTTATCTCCACTAGCTACACTGATATTTGAACAATCTGCTATTCACTTAGGCAGGCACACAAGCTCCCATTGGAGTTTGAAATATATAGCAAAGGGAATAAACTTCCAAAAACACTGGCCCAAAAGCTTAAATCTAAAATCTGCTTTCTTTATACCTTATAGAGCAATTATTTCTCTGTGCGTGCTTTGAGGGATTGTTTTTTTCTGGAAGATTAAAACAGGAACTTTTTTTGTTTTGTTTCACAGCAAATTGCCTGAAATTAAGCCAGCCCGAGAACATGTAATTATTAACTGTCAGCCCAAGTAAGCAGCTCTGTATTCTAATTAACTTGTACTTTCATAATTTCTTAGCAAAGTTCTTTTGCACTGAGAGCATTATCCTGTTAAACCTGATTAATTCTGGTTTTGCAGAGAGGACAGAAACTCAAAGCTCACAGGCTCTTTCCCACCTTGTATTTACCTTGTACTATCTAGGTTAAATCACCCAACTTATTAGTGGTTCATATTTTCATTTTAAAAAAATCGAGATGTGAATGAATATTATATGAAGGCTAACAAAGCATTACAGCAGTGAGAAATGTGCATAAAAACACCAGCTTGTACATTAAAGACAAAACAGAGACTACAAAGTAATCAATACTGCTCCATCCAGACATAAATCAGTAGCCTAGCTTCTAGGACTCTTGTGAACACTGAAACATTTTTTAGATGCTCTGTAAACTGCAAAACCTCATTTATCCAGAAACCTCACTTACAGAACAAAATTATGAATCAGAAAGGAAGCAAAAGTAATGTTATCACAAACTTCACATCCACCTCATTAATCATAACATTCTCTTTTTTAAAAAAAAAAATCATGTCTTCTAGTTTCTAACTATTTTCTTAGAAAAATGGGTTCTGTTTTGCAAAATTCATTGTTGAATTTTTTTTCTGATTTACTCATCTACTGATGAGTAAGATGCAGAAGTTGGGAGTCAATGATAAAATCATTGTTGTGGGCTACAATTGTTAACAAAAAAACCAAATGTGTGTGTCAGCAGTAAACTGAAAATTCATGAGCAATCTAAGAAAACTTTCTAGAAAAAACTAATTTGCAGTTATACCTCAATTAAAAAAAAACAGAAATAATATTAACAGAAAGCATTTAGGATCTATATGAACATGACTATAAAAATCTATTGATAATCTAAAAGGAGACATACATGTGTATGTACATATGTGTGCATGTAGATGTACATATATATGCACACACGTATATATTTGCTATTAGTATATGTTTATATATATTATATATATACTTTTGTTATTGGATAATATAGCAGACATCAGTTTTTGTCTTTCCAGTATTTTCTCCTATCTTTTTTGTTACCAGTGTCTTTCTTCTTTTGGGGAACTCTTTTTTTTAATTTTTATTTTCATTTTTTTTAAGTGAGTTTTATGCCCAATGTGGGACTCAGACTCAAAAGCCCAAGATCAAGAGTTGCACGCTCTACCTACGGAGCCAGCCAGGAACCCCCTTGTGGAAATCTTTCCTCACCCTCTATGGTTCTATTGTAGCTCCCGCCCCCAACCAGAGGGGGCATCCTCTATCGGTCTGGGTCTATAATAGTACCTTAGCCTCTTGGTCACTAAGGATCCCGGTACGCAATTATAGTCCTTCACAATTTTTCCGAGGTGGAAATTAAGGGAAAGCATTCACAATTCCCCTGGATGATCATCTGTAAGGAAGGATCTCTAGAGATAATAGCCACATTCCTTGACAGGTGGGGCAGCCTAAGAGAATGAGGATAGCACAGGGACAAAAGCTGAAATAAGAAATGTAGAAATGGGGAAGGGACTGGTTCTGACACTTAAGTCCCAGGATGCCAACAATGCCCAAGGCCTGTACAAAACCTTACTGTGAAAATAAATAAAGGAATTAAAGGAAATCTCATTTAAAATGGAGTCAGAAAGCCCTGAAGGGGAGCTTTTATGCATGTGCCTGCCTAACCAGCAGAAGGAAGGAAAGAGAATTATCTTCATGAGGGAGGACATTTTCACATAGGAATTTCATCTCCTGCTTTAAGAAAAAGAATGAAGATCCCTCCCTGCCCCAGCAACAATGCACTATCCACCACTTGCAGCCAATGAGAAACTGCCATAACCTCAAACTCTTATTCTTCTCCAATGAACTTTTGTTTAAAACAGCCCTCCCTGGAAAGGGGAACCCTCTTACACTGTTGGTGGGAACGCAAGCTGGTGCAGCCACTCTGGAACACAGTATGGAGGTTCCTCAAAAAGTTGAAAATAGAGCTACCCTAGGACCCAGCAATTGTACTCCTAGGTATTTACCCAAAGGATACAAAAACAGTGATTCAAAGGGGCACCTGCACCCCAATGTTTATAGCAGCAATGTCCACAGTAGCCAAACTATGGAAAGACCCCAGATGTTCATCGACAGATGAATGGATAAAGAAATGATATATATATTATATATATATTATATATATAATATATATAAGTAGATATATGTGTGTGTATATATATAACATATATAAGTAGATATATGTGTGTATATATATATATACATATATATATATATATATAATATTACTCAGCCAGCCATCAAAAAGAATGAAATCTTGCCATTTGCAACAACATGGATAGAACTAGAGGGTATTAAGCTAAGTCAAATAAGTCAGTTAGAGAAAGACAAATACCATATGATTTCACTCAGATTTGGACTTCAAGAAACAAAACAGATGAACATAGGGGAAGGGAAGGAAAAATAAAATAAAATGAAAACAGAGAGGGAGGCAAACCATAGGACCCTCTTAACTATAAAGAACAAACTGAGGGCTGCTGGAGGGGGGGGGTAGGTGGGGGGATAGGGTAATTGGGTGATGGACCTTAAGGAGGGCACTTGATGTAATTAGCCCTGGGTGTTATATGCAACTGATGAATCACTAAATTCTATCCCTGAAACTAATGATACACTATATGTTAACTAAATTGAATTTAAATAATAATAAAAAAATAAAAATAAAAAAGCCCTCCCCAACTTCCTCCTAAAACCAAAAAAAGCTGACCTTCCTTTTGTCTCTTTGGACTTGCCTATGGTTTGCTGTAGTCTGCCTGTCCTGAATTGCAATTCCTCTACTGTTCCCAAATAAACTCATTTTGCTGGTAAAATAACTGGTTATTTTATTTTTAAGATTGACACATCTGCCATATTTGTTAAGATGGTTGGAATTGTTTTTTTTTTTTAATTTCATAAAACCAATATGGTCTAATACCCTACATTACAACACCATACACTTTTCTAAAGAAACCCGGAAGCTAAAAAATATTATCCTTCTGATATAGTAATCCTACACACAACACAAAAACCCATTAAAAACATAAGTAAATCCATAGAGCATAAACAAAGCATACATAAAAAAAGTCCCATTTATTATTCTGAATGGCATTTACCCATGTTATGCATAAAATAGTAACTTGTATATTCCCACAAGAGTTTCAAAATAAGACATTTGTTCAGCTTTTTAAAAAATTTTGATATAGATATCACATGGTATTAATAAAAAAACTCAGTCATAACATAGCAACTCCCTCTTCTCTGTTTTAATTGCATTTTTTTTCATGTAAGTTACAGTAATGAGAACTAAACTATGAAAATGCAGACTTGATATTTGCAAGGGTGTATAGAACTTAATACAGTTTATTTTATCACTGCCTGAATGAGGACCACATCTTGATGGAATGGCATAGTATCCTTTCTCAATGATCTTTTCTCATTATCATCTGCTGGGAAATATTGTCATACTTCCCTGCTCTCAAGAGCAATTTGAACTCGATTGAGAAAAAAAAAAAGTAAAACTTTGAAAGTAATTATGGAAAGAAAATTAACTTTTCCCTTGTTGATCTTACATGGATGACCACTTGCATCTAGCCTAGTCTGGAATGAAATGATTCTTTTTTTACTTCAAAAGCTAATCAGTTAGGAAAAAAACCCTTCAGCATAAGAGCTAGTCAGGAAACTACTCTCAGCATTTCACAGAGTTAGTCCTTCACTTTTAAATGAGATCTCTGCATCAGAGGGGCCTCCACCAGAGTACAAGGGCCCTGATTTCGTGTTCTTCAATACAAGGACTCAGCAAAAGCAAAAAATAGTTTTATGTTAATAGAAAATATCTGAGTCCATTTGTAAATTTTATATGCCAATGTAGTCAGGTAGCATCTGCTTAAGTAGAAAATCTACTACCAACGAACACTTAATCTTTTGAGTTTAAGGATCAAGAAGAAACAAAAAGCAAAAACAAAACAAAAGATGATATAACTCAAATGGGTAAGGTAGAAGAATCCTGCTTTTGCAAAGGGGTGAGATCACTGTCGCCGGACTGTAAAGCACTTGAATGCGCAGAATATGCTTCTGTCTTCAATGCATTTAGCATGGAGACTGGTATCCATTAAGTCTCCAATAGCTGTTTGTGTGGTGACACTGAATATCAAATTCAAAATGCCATTGAATATCAAATTCAAAATGAGTTTCAATAATTTTTAAAATGTGTGTAATTTGTTATCAAAACTGCAGCTGTTATGCATTTGCCCTCAAGCTTCATTGTGACCTGGCACAGCCTGGAAACACTGTAACACTCACCTCCTGTGCAGAATGAGATTAGATCATTTGGAGTGTCCTAAAATCAAAATGGGGGTGAAATTCTACCTGTGGTCTTGCAAATGATTGGATGTGCTTAACAAAGTCTCTAATGTTCCACTTCCTAATGGCCCATCTGGGTACTTCACTCTAGCTAGGGGTCCATGTCATGTAGGAAACATCCCTTGATTATTCCTATTCAATAATTATTCCTAAAAATAGGACTGTGTTGCACCTTTTCAATCAAAGCAGGGGTAAACTACACGTAAGCAGAAATGTAGAGAGTAATGACACCCAATCCTACTTTCCATGGTTCAGGGATTCACAGCCGATGGTCAATTCAAGGTAATACTATCTCCATTACTAGCTTGCTGAGATGATTTTCATTAAGAATAGATTATATGTGGAAAATGCCTTGCACATATTGGTATTACATAAATATTTAATGAATAAAGAAATGAATGCTAAATTTATATCTTAATTATCACTATATTTACTTTATAATTACTATTATTTTACTCTTATAGTATACTACCATCACTTCACATTTCAATTTTGAGAGTCATAGAGCTCTATAAGACAATCTTTACCCTGGCTTGAGCTTAACCTGTGATACACTTCAAATTCAAGGACACGAAGATTGTAAAATATGCTGATGATATATGAATCTTCTTACATCTACTTATAACTGTACAAGTAGCATTATACAAGGTTCAATACAAAATTAAAATACTCTCAGTCATTATCACTATTTTCATCTGTTGCATGTACAATTATCATTGCAATATTATACTCTGTGAACAACATGTGGCTTGAACGTTGTGTTGTGTAGAAGAAGAGATAACATGAGAAAAGTATCTTGCATTTCAAAATCTTTAAGTTTGAAAACATTGCTGCTTTGTTCTCCTTTGCAGATTTTCAATGTGACAGGTTCACTGTTCTGAGGACGTCCTCAATGCACTGATTACAACCAGCTGGCCAATCTTCTATCCCAACGAAATCAATCATGGTGACAGTTGCCACTATGGCCTCCTCCTTGTATTTTCCAAGCATGGAGGAGGACAAGTGAGCACCTGCCTCCTAGATTTTAGATTGAAAATATCACTTGAACAAACCAAGATTCTTCACTCTGTGGCAGAATACGACCTTCTGAAAAATGCTGGGAGCCCCCTAATGAACATGTCCGTATTCTGATCGAGGTTTTCCTTTAAAAATCAAATTCCTCAAAGAATTTGTAAATGGATTTTACCATTTACAATCTAATCATCAGTAAATGGCATTTAAGATGTTTATTTCACATTGTTTATCACATTAACAGAAATCAGTAAAAATTTGATCGACATATTTATAGAACTACTTTTGTAACAAGAGAAGCAATTTATTATTCTTTTCATAGTAAAACTAATGCACCAAATAAATATCCACTTATGGAGCTGCTCAAGTAAAAGCAAAACCAGAAATATTAAAGATTGGTAAGGATATTCATTCTTCCCATAGAATATTATTGAAACAGCTGACATTTTACATAATGTAATAACATAGTATTACATAATGGTCAAAAACATATTACAAATGATCACTTTTAAAGTAGGAGGATTCCATTTACAACATATTCGATCTATATGTTTACTAACCTAAAGGCCCTGAGAATGTAACATCTCATGCCTCCACATTTCAGAAACAGATTGCAACACATGCTGTTAAATCCCTATTTTAAAGTATTAAAACTGACAGTCTTTGTCCTTATATTATGAATTTCTATACTGTGTTGAACTCTCAGGCTACTCTGCTGCCCCCTGTCAACTTGTTCTCAATAAATGGTTCAGGGAAGGAGTGGGTTCACATTAGCTCACCTGAGAAAGCATTCTTTGTTTCTGAAATTCTATAAATAAGTTTGTTTAGGAAAACCAGTGAAACATTCCATTTAATCAGCCATTTCTTTCTACACTAAAAAGTGATCTATAACTTTGTTACAGAGTCTAGTAACTTGTCCTGAAACACCACAGGTGCAGATCTATCTTCTTCTTACTCTTTCTGTCCCAGAAAATTTCCATATCTCATCAGGAAGAAAGGGAATACCCACCATCCCATTGGTCTCAGTTCAGCCTCCTTTTTGTTCTTACATACACTGTCCCTTAGTCAGTCCTGGCTTTGTTCAACTGCAAAAAATGAAATCTCTCCATTGCCTTTTTAAAAACAAGTTTGCCTTGCTCTAAGTCTGGCTTTTTGTGTTTCCTAGGGCTGGTTACCCCCTCCAGATATCTATGTGAGCTAGCATCTTCATTTTCCTTCTCTTGTCTTATGCCTGGCTTCCTGCGACACCTTGTAAGGTGTCTCCAATCTCTAGAAGCTTTGGAATAAGGCCTAGAATTTGGATCATGCTCTTATTTTGCCAGAACAATGATTAAACACACATGTGTGCATGTGTGTGCACACGCACGCGGGCGCACACACACACACACACCACAAAAAATGAGGTAGAGGTTTGAATTGTGTTTGCTTCTACACCCTGAAATAATTAAACCCATTTTCCAAAGAAATAATCTACTTTCAAATTAGGCCTTATTTTAAACATATACTTAGGGACATCTGCAAGTTAATATTTCAGCACATTGTCGATTGATTCCATATCATTCCATATGATTTTCATGTTTCCTTGTCCTATCCCCCCTTTTAGTCAGAAACTTTCAAGGTTTAAGCGCTTTATCAATTGAAGGGGTAGAAGAGTCTAATATGACTGACAGAATAAAATAGATTGATTTCAAATTCACATGCAGTATATTTGAAAAGACAGATTCTCAATGATTTACTTGCAACTCTATTTTCAGCTCTTTTCAGTTAGTTTTCAGCTGTTCATATCTCTAAGTTAATGCTTTATATAGTTGCCTCAGTACATTTACAGATTTAAATGCACAGCAGTATGGAATTCTGAAAAAATACACTCTGTAAGTTTAAAAATTTCAATGGGACTATGTGGAAAGCTAGTAGAAATTTCTTAGCACTTGGAATTCACTTTTTTTTTTTTATTAGTGGAAGGTACTAAGAATACTTTTCTGGAAAGGACCTCCGTTTCCCATCTCATGCCTAACCACAAGAAAAGTAAGGGCAAACCCCTTGTGGCAACATTGACAATCGCTCTGGGTGTAAAAGTGCAATATGGAGACGATAAATACCCTTGGTTCTAAATTTCAATAATTTGGTTTCCTTGCATCGCTCACTTGCAAGTGAAAATCTACTGTAGCTCTGATTTTTTCCGTTACTCCTACTTTTCATTCAACACTTCTTTACAAAATCTTGACTTTTCTCCCTCTTATCCCCTACCACTGTGATCATGATCACCACTATCAATACTGAAAGCAAACATTAGTCAGGTGGACTTGCAGCTGGATTTAAATTTATCTTGGCACTTCTACCAAAAAAAAAAAAACCAAAAAACAAAACTTTCTCTGTTTTATGATGTGACAAAGGTAAATGAACTAAGTATGAGTTTAAACATGACTTATATTTGATCTTGTATTTTGTATCCATTATATTAACAAGGTCCAAACTTCTTTATTAATAAACATAACTACTCTTAAGCCTACCACAATTCTAAAGTACAGAATAAATATTAGACCAGCAAAATCAATTTTCTGTTGCTCCTCAGATTCCCTTCAGATTAGATCTATCTCCAACTTCTCCAGTTAATGGAGTGGAGTGTCCATATGCATTATCAAATGTGATGTATAATCCATTCTGATGGTTTAGGGCTACTTTCCCCACTCCCTGCAATAGGAAAACCTGCCAAGGGAAGTGGGCCTGCAGCCTTGAACCAGCTGGATTCACAGAAGATATCTCAGCTTCTTTGAGTTGGTAGAGTTCCTTGTTCAGTTGCTACAACTTCACTCCAGAAAGCATGATCTCTCCTGTTAGGTGATTCACATGGGGGAACAAGAGCAAGCTTCCTGAGATCAGGATGATAGATAGGAGAACAGACCTCAGTTGTGAAAAGTGATGAAGGACACCAGGGCTTGGTAGCCCTGCTTCCCAGCTGAATGGGTTGTAACCTCGGTTACCTGAAGCACAAATGGTGGTTTTCATGCTCAGAAAATATGCCCTAGCAGCTTCTCCCCGAAGGGCCTCCTACATTCTGGGGTTGCATCATTATCACAGAGAATGAAAACATGGTTCTAAGCCAGTGAAGAAATAAAGGACACTGCTAGGAAAAGTTTCCAGGCAATTTAACCTAACAAATATTTGCTGGGTGGGGTTGACTTACCTGCAGGCAATGTTCTTTTTTGACAAAAAGTGAATGATCCCGAACTGACTAGAACTATGTCGCAGGAAACACTGGTGATCGAAGTGAATGCCACAGAAGTTAGAGCAGGAAAGGAACTTTAGAGATCATTTGCATAGTCCTTAGTGGAGTTCCTTGCCCAGAGTAGTCTCACAATAAATAAAACTGCTGAATGAATCCAGTTTACTCCCTCTTTTTACGGATGAAGGAACTAAAGCCAAAGGGAGGAAGTAATTTCCTTAACGACATAAAGTTGGCCAGTGGCAGAGCCAGGGCGAGAGACCAGAATTTCTAAGTCTTTACGGATTATTTTTTCTACCATACCCTTCTTTGTATTCATTCAGTCATTTCCTCTGTTGACTGATCAACCGTGAACTTTAATTATCACCATGCCTAGAATGTTGTCCACGTGACCTCATGCCTGCAAGGCCCTAGAAGAGAACAATTCCTTAAATCAGACTTAACTACTCTAGTCCATATCCATGTATCTCTTCCAGTAAATTTGGAATTTAAATTCAACGATGTATGGGTTATTTTGCAATGGTTTCATATGTATCTCTTGTGTCATTAATAAGTTTGCATGCTCCTCTGGGTAAGGGACGTTTGCTTATAGTTCTTTTATATGTGTCAGCATGTAACTCCTTAGGTTTATATGGGTGCATGAGGGTAACAATAAGCATCTAACTTCATATCCCAACTGGGACACTTTCGAGACTCAAAGAAAGTATTATTGACATTTATTCAGTAAGTGTAAACTGTGACTCTCTTGAGCAGACTGGAATGTATAGTCACCCTAACAATAGTTGGATCAACATGTGTCCAATTAATTAGAGTCATTGCATTGGTGATCGCACGGATGTCCAACCATGGGATACTACTTACAATTTACCCAATAACATGGACTGGAATTACTCCTAAAGTAGTAATCATGGAAAACTTAGGACATGTTGTAGAATTCTATTTACTGAATACTTGTATGTATGTGTTATTTGTTTCGAAGTTATTGCTCATATTTCCACAAAATATTTGTTGCCTTCGTTTTTAAACTGTAAGTCTAAAGTGGAATGCAAAACTTTTTTTTTGGTCTCGTTTTAATCATTCCAATGTTGAAAATGTGACTGAGAGTGAGAATAAAATGGCATTCTCTCTATTCTTTCCTGACGGAAAAATATGACATTGATGGCTTTTTAGGTGGGGTAAGATAGGTGGGGTGCTATTAGGAGCTATGGACAAAAAGGCCCAAATTGGAAGTTTAAAAATAGGTTTAAATTTAACTACTCTATTCAAAAAGTAGCAAGACACATATTATGATTTTTAATTTTTTGGCATAAGTTATGGAGATATTAGTAAAGGAAACAAGGAAAATCCATGATAAACTCCTATACAACTAATGACTGCCTAACATCTTAGAGCATTTACCCAGCATCATATTATATATTAACTTAATGAAAGAAAGCTTCGCATTGATTTGTCAAGAAGTAATCAAATAAGTTTTTTGATACAATTTTCACGATATAAATATATATATATGTTTTTTGCTCAGATGTCTAACAAAGGCCAGACATCCTGGACAAAACAGTCCATAGTTGCGGTTTGTTAATACTGCTAAATTAGAGGTTTCATGATAAGAATTTCCTGCAGCAGAATGAATTTTAAGCACTAGAACAATGGCAGTTACAACATCTGCTCCAAATAGAAATTTGCTGTCTTGACAGTTAACAAAGGACAAATAGGCAATAGAGATACACCAAGCTAGCAAGAGGGTAAATGCAACAAGGGAAGAAGTATTTCTTAGATGAATTGCTTTTTTCGCTGAATACCACATTCTGTGCTAAACAACCCTTCATTCAGCTATAAGCAGATGTTTATCAAAGAGAATTTATCGTCTTTATTACTAAGTCTGTTTTATATTATGAAAGAGTCTAAACAGTTATACTTTTCCATCTTCAAAGTTCTAAATGAAATTAAAGTACATAAGCAGAAAAAGACAAGCAAAAATAATTACACGGGAAAACAAAATAGCATGTTGCCTTTAGGAAAAACGCTGGGAACAGACATTGTGTTGACAGGTTCTCACCTACCCACATGGAGCTCTAAGACAAGCCCCCTAGATTATATTATTTTAAGAAATTAAGCTTTAAAAATCTATTTAAAAGGCTGTCTTCCCACATCTTGTTATCAGTGTAATATATGTGTCTATGGCTGGAGAGGGATGGGGGAATGTTCAACTGGCGTTTATTCTGCATTAGAATAGTAAGGGGAGAATAGTAAAACCCTGTATTATTATAACGCATTTGTTCACAAGGGTAGTAAGTCATCTGAACACTCTCTTGCCATATTTCTAAGGAAGGTAAGGTATTTATTTTCATTCTAAAAGGAAGGAGGTATTTATTTTCATTTCAAAAAGAGACCAATGTCTGGAACCTCAGGACAAGGAAGTTTACCTAAGGCACACGACACGGTCCATCTTCTACTTCCATTTCATATCACCCACATACTCGATGTTCACTTTTCTTTTATCCTTGGTTCAATAGTGTCAATAAAGAGGACAGTTGGAACAACAATAATTAAAAAATATATACTGTATAAAAAAGTCTTTCTAATGTATCCTTGCCAATCATCAGGAAAAATGTGTCATTTTTTTTAAACTGGGTTTTGTATTCCAGTGAACAAGGATTTATTTAGTGTAATGTGTATTTTTCACTGATATATTTCATCCCAATTGTCTGAAAATAGTAATATAATGAGCTGCAAGTTGTGTACATTCTTTTACAGTGTTGGCCTAATTATCAGAACACAGCTATGACCTATGAGCCCAGTGTCCTTTCTGGCAGAGGGCCCTAAAGACATTTCCTAGGAAGGCAAGTTTACCACCTATAATGTCAACACAAAAAATGTGAGGTTGTCTTCCAAAATAATTATTTTCAGTTAAATAACTTATCATGAATTTATCTCTCACAAACTAATCTTTTCTGGATTTTATTTATGTATTATTTTTTTAAAGTAGGCTCCATGTCCAATGTGGGGCTTGAACCTACAACTCCGAGATCAAGAGTCACATGTTCTATTGACTAAGCCAGCCAAGAAGCCCTTCTTTTCTGGATTTTAAATGAGTTTTCAGTCTCTCTCTCTCTCTCTCTCTCTCTCTCTCTCTCTCTATATATATATATATATATATATATATATTTTTTACCGCATAAAACAGTGCCACATTTTATATGGTTCTAAAACTATGGCATTCAATTCTAGAGCTTTCTTGGAGTTCTGGTTACAAGAATTAATGACTGATTTCACAGATAACTTACATGAGTTTATCCATCAGTAATTATTTATTGAACTTCTACTTTTTGTAAGGCACTGGGCTAGGTGCTTCTGTAAGTACTAAGATGTATGAGAAGAGAGAGTCTTTGCTTTCAAAGAATTTACAACTTAGTTAATAAGATAACATTAATGAATACAAAAAATGGGAAACTGGTCATTACCAAACTGTGGTAGAG
Source organism: Leptonychotes weddellii (assembly GCF_054177405.1). Lineage (NCBI taxonomy): Eukaryota > Metazoa > Chordata > Mammalia > Carnivora > Phocidae > Leptonychotes > Leptonychotes weddellii. The sequence continues at coordinate 29,335,267 of NC_138385.1, forward strand.
GGAGAGATTTGTGAGGATTTGAGTATTCAAAGGTATTATGAAGGAAAGAAAGGACCAGTAGTGTCAACCTTATTTTATGGACTAGGAAACTGAGTCCAAGAGGGGTTAATGTAAATTGCTAAGAGTTGCCCAGCTAATAATAATGGTGATGATAATGTAATAACAATAACATTTTTTAGTTCCTACTATTAACTTAATATGAACGTAGTCAACTTTATTTAGTAGTAGCAGGTACTGAGCTGCTTGTTTTGTCTCTCCACCCCCCCACTTTTCTTAGGCAGGGCCACAGGACCCAGTAAATATGTACCCCCCAGCATGCAGGAGTAGCCCACAGCAAGACTCTCCCAGCTTTGTGGAGGGATTTGCTTTTGCACTGCTCGATGCCCATTTGGTCAAGGAGAAGCCCAATGGGTCACTTGCCAGTGCTGTAGACAGTAGAGCTAGGGCTGGGAGCCCATGCTCTGTTCAGAAGAACCAGCTTGGAAGAGGGGGTGGATATGAGACCTAAAACGTCTCGGGATCCATTCTTCATTCACTCAGTATGGTCACTACATACACGGGTTAGCTTTAGGGGAAGGAAACGTGAGTTTAGAATCAGGCAGATCTGGACTCAGAATCCCAACTCTGTCACTCACGAGCTGTGGAACCTTAGAAACTCACTTAAGCCCTCTTGGCCTGTGTTTCTCTCTATGTTAAATGGGATCAGTAATAACTTGTTTATTGACAGCTGACTGTTGTGAGAATTAGAAGAAATAACTAGTCCAGTCTAGTCCCTGACATTAGTCGATGTTCAATAAGTAACAGCTATGGTTAAAAACAAACATCTCCCACTTCGCCAGGGACAATTCTCTTTCTCTTTCAAATTATTATTTGCGAGGAACTTGGTTACAAATTTGTGGAATTTTTTAAGTTAATAATTTTACATTTTTTCTACTTGTCTTATAATTTCCCCTTACAAAAGCCAACTTGGCTTACATGTTGACTATGACTATTTAAAATTGCTTAAACTTTCCTGACAAGAATTTGTAGATCATTATCCCTGAATTATGTGATGAAGACACATCTTTCCTGTGTGTCTAGAAGAAACTCACATTTTCCCAAATGTACAAAACAGAAAACTATCCATTTGATGTGTCTCCCATTTTTTTCTTGGTTATGACTAAGAGTCTGCACATTGAGCAGCCGCTGTCAAATAATCATTACTTCTTTCTTTTTGTTTTGCTTCATAAAGTCATTGATAAAAGGCTATGAACCATGCACTTTTTTTTTTAAAGATTTTATTTATTTATTTATTTATCAGAGAGCGAGCGAGAGAGAAACAGCATGAGGGGAGAGGGTCAGAGGGAGAAGCAGGCTCCCCGCTGAGCCGGAAGCCCGATGTGGGACTCGATTCTGGGACCCTGGGATCATGACCTGAGCCGAAGGCAGTCGCTTAACCAACTGAGCCACCCAGGCGCCCCATGCACTTTTTTAAATGTATAGCATTCCTATCAAAACAAGTCTTTCTCTGTAGCTCTTCTAGTTTTGCCCTAGCCTGGTATATGCTGCCTTACCAAAGGATGCCCACTTGGGTGCTCAGCCACCCTGGAATTCTAAGAATAGTCTGGTTTCAAGTGCATAGAATGGAATGAATTATAACCCTTGGTATGTGATTCACCACTATCATCTCACCAGACATGGCTGCATTGATATAATTAATTAATTAATTAATTAATCAATTAAAATTAAAACAACTCATCTTATATGCACTGTAAATATTCAGCTTTAGAAGACAATGCCAACTTCTTTTCCCAAGTAGTTGTACAAATGTATACTTCCACCCGTAATGCATAAAATATCTAGGTGATGCACGTTCCTTCCAATGGTTGGCTTTCAAACTTTTTAAATTTTATTGATACAATGAATAAAATGTTCCTTTTCTTTCTTGCCTGACCTCCCTAGATGAAGAAGTTCCATTACCAAAGTTGGGGTTTAGAAATTTTCCTAGACACTTGAAACAGAATGGAATCAAATACCAGAAATTTCTCAGCAAAATGAGAACTACAGGTGATATTCTAGACCCTTCTTGGCTAAAGGTTTTAAAAAATGAGGAGGAAAAAAACAATTCAAAAGAATAGTATGAAAAAAGTGCACTCCAAAAATTAAAGTGCATATATAGGTTTATCTGTGATGTATAAAAGAACATATTTTCCTGCCTAAAATTCTAGAATAATGGCAATTTGAAGGGGGAAAATATGAATTGGCTCTTGATTCTGCTTTTCCAGTGAAGGAGACCTATTTCCAAAGTGTTGGTTAATCAATTAAAATATAGACACTCTCTTGAATGTGCAGACTACTTGGTAGACATGAATACAAAAAGAGGAAAAATACCATGTGACAAACTGGTTATTAATTATGGGTTTTAATAGTTTACATTTCCTTTGGGAGACCATCCATTTATGAAGTTGTGGTCCATTTAATTCATCATTCAGAAAAACACATGTTCATTATTCCACAGCTTTGAAAAGCAGTTGTTTCTCAGAGTGATTGTTTTATATGTAATTATGATTGCAACAGCCTTAATCCTAAATTATAATACCACTTTCAATATGCATACTCATCAAAATGCAATGTGGTAGTAGAGACAAGTCTCCTGCAAGAAATTTAGTCAAGGTTTTCACTTTATTAATGTCTGTCATTCTATCTCTATTTTTGGTGATGTGCCACTATTCTAATTATGCTTAACCATGTCCCATTAAAATTATGTACTTGCCTAGCATGAATTGCAACCATATCATTCAATGCCTTTTGCTTTTACGGACGGCTGAAATTTGAGAGGGGCATGTCTAACAAAAGTTCTTTAATATAAAGACGTAAACACCAAAAGACCCCAGCTTTTCTTAGGCACAAGACAGATACCATTTAAATACTGCTCCTAAAGGGAGGGCAGACTCACACTACTTAAAAGTCTTATCAATTTTTAGATATACCAAGCATTAGAGTAACATTTCTGCTGAAAAGTTAACTGCCGGCCTTTATTATAAAATCTTGATGTGATAAGTCATGATGAATTGATGCAGACCAGTGGACTAAAATTGTTTTCAGAATCCAACAGGTGTTCCAATATTTACCTTCATTCTTCAATATTGAGGGTAAGCACTCTTCAAGAAGCAAATCTGTAAGTTTTACTTTCAGATTGGCACTATGATCTAATGATAAGGTATGTAATCCATGGTCGTTACAGACTTTTCTCAAGATAACTATATATTTGACAGAAAACCAAAATGTCTCTCTTTTGCTTGCTTTTACTATATCCTTCTCAAAAAATTAATGGTGACCGCACTTGTGGTGAGCACTGAGTAACATACAGAATTGCTGAATCATTATGTTATACACCTGAAACTAGTGTAATGCTGTATGTTAATTATACTTCAATTTTTTAAAAAAAAGTAACAAAAAATGAAGTAAGAAAAAAATTAACTGATCAGCCAGCAAGTATTTGTGGAGTACCTAGAATGTCAAAGGGACTTATGTGGATGCCTGGATAGGGTGTAAAAAGACAAGTAATGAGATGGAAGCCATAATGATGACAGCTATGTATACAATTCAGCCCAATTTATAAGCTCACTTCCCGAAGGCTCTCCCTCTGAAATGCAGGCTTCATTGATTTCTTCCCTCTTTGTACCTGTATAATCCTTGTTGCTCTTTGTAACATTCTTTGTTTGTTTGTTTGTTTTATGTTAATTAATCTCATCTTACCAAGAAGATCATGTGTAAGCTGAGAGGTCAGAGATCTTGGCCAATTGTTACCTGCAACTCCCCAAATTCCTCGCATAGTGCTGATCCCATAATAGTTCTTCATAATTATTTTGGCAAATTAATCTAATATTCAAAGTGATATTAGCCAGATACCTTAGTCCACGCATTCTTTATTATAACCTCCAAAGACACAAAGAGAGGGAGAAAAGATGCAGTTCAGTGTATCACCATCAATACAGGTTCTAGACTCTTCCATTAGTCAAATGTTTACAGCAAATTGTGTGAAAACTTCTGAATAATTTAGAGTAATAAACAGCATCCTTTCCCTGTGACGGGGTATTTTGATATGTTAATTGTAGTGTTTTGCTTTTTAAAAACTAGGTTACATTATTTTTCATTCTAATGCAAACTTAATGCACTACCTATTAATATGAAGAGTCAAACATAATGATCTTGGATTTATGTAATTTTCCCAAAAAATAAACTGAGAACTTTATGTTCTCTGGGGCATGATATCATAAAGCATAATGAAGGCGGAGCTGCTGGAGTTGTATTCTGCCAACTCCTACCATCCAAACTGCCACTGACCTTCCCCTGAAGGCTTTAGAAAGCCTCACCATCCTTTCGTCTTCCTCTACTTCAGTGACTATGTATCATTTCTCACAGCTATAACTCTCTGCCATAGGGAATCTCAGTCAGTCAATTGTGGGAGGGAAATAAACAAATTATTTTTAAATGACAGAAGTCGATGTTGGATAGCAATAACACCAAAGAAAGTTATCTAGCAACAAGTCATGGATTATAATGTAGGGTGCATAGAGACTTGAAACAAATCCTATTTATTCCTTCTATTTCATTTGCTTTGGTGCCTCCCTTGGGAATCTAACATAGAAATCAATTCCCTAAGCTTATGAATATTAAGAAGTGATGAGCTTAATTCAACTTTTTCGAAAAGGTTGTCTTGATAAGAGATGGGACATTAAATAGATGATCATTTTTAACGTTGTGACTTGGAAAAACTTTTATCACATCAGAGTCACAAACACTGGAAAACTACCCGAGCATGACATACCTCTGTAGCCACCTGGTGGTAGGGGATGCTTGTTACAGGTGTAGTAACTGGAGAGCATGATACGAAAGCATCTGCACGGAGACAAAGATGAGAGATCCAGCCCGTGTATCTGAGTACTTACAGGAATTTCTCTTTGGAAGAACAGTTATAAATATTATCAAAACCCCTTAATCAGCAGTTTCCTCTTACGATCTTCTCCATGTTGCTCTCACCTTATCCCATTACCGAGTATAACCCAATAAGGTCACAGGCCCCATCAGCTCTGCCTCATTCAAAGCTCATTGTTTTCCAAGCTTTTTGTGAAGCCCCTCCCCCTCAAATACACACTCTCGAAGTGCCCTTCTTCCTGCCCTCTCTACATTCTGAATTCAACTGTCTTCAGTGTTGAGATGACAGGCCACTTCTTATACCTCATCACGACCCAAACTAATCATAATCTTTACCCTTTCTTCATCTGTTTGTCCTTGGCCTTATTGCCTTCTTTCCCTGAGCTATCTTTTCAATGATAAGTTCTCAAGTAAATATTTTTTTTCCGCCATAGAATCACTCTTTGTAAATGTACTTTCTAGCTTGGCTTTTATTTAACAATTTAGAGAAGACACTGAAATATCAGTTTTCTCTAGGATACTCGAGTTACTTGGTCATCTTTTTCCCTTTTAGAATCAGAGGTTACCGTCAGCCAATAACATCAAGATCTGTTTGTAAACTGAAAATCTAGCTTATGCTTTAAAGGCAGGAAGAGTGCCAAACCTCATCACAATGCCTATTAAATGAAGGAAAGCACCAAGGAGCAAACAATGTAAGGAAGGTGTGCTGCACTTAAATGTTAGCACATCAAGTACCAAAATCAATTGTAAATATTATTTAAAAAAAATAAAGTGTAATAAAGACTAATTCATTTGTATTTTTATATCCAGGGGAACATGATGTGCTTTGTTAAAATGAATTTGCAGAGATCAGTATATAGCCTATTTAAAGGAAGCTTCCTCTGCAGAAATCTAAAGATATAAGAATAATAAATAATAATGGAAATGAGTCATTAATTCACTCTTGTGTCCAACATTTATTGAAGACATTTATTGGGCACTTTTATGCTGTCAATAAACATTTCTTCCACTATGAAAAGACAACTTTGAACTGGGGCACAAATGAATGAATTATACTATTTTAATAAGACTATAACTAATACACTTCGGGGACATATACAAATACCTAAGAAATATCTGTTTAAGTCCTTAGTGATTTAAACTATAGGAAATAGTAGGTGGGACAGAAAAAAAAAAACCTTCAGAAACTTGGAAGTATGTGCTGAGTATTTCAGCCCTAAACTCAACTTCCTAATTCCGGGCCCTTAAACTAAAATCATTTTTTAGTCAAACACTGTTTTCTGAAGAGCAACTGTCAACTTCATTACCCAGGGGCATGTTGTTAAATAATTGGAAGAATGAATATCTACCTTCTTATTTGGCCTTATTTAAAAATAGAAAGCATCCTTCAAGAGAAAATTTATGGGGTTTTGACATTTATTAAGTGACTTTTATATGCTAGAAACTTTAAGTGGGTTGTTTCATGTAATCACTTTGACATACTTGTATTATACTGACTTTCATGTTATGGCTGAGGTAAAAAAGGCTTAGAGGCGTTAAGTAAATAGCAATAATACTACTGACAATAATAGCAAGAAAACAACAGCTAATTACTGCTTAGCATCTGGTATGTGCTACATACTTCGTATTACCAGATTTACACAATAGCTGTTTTTCTTAAGCAAGTCCCAAGAAGGCAGGGAACCTTGGATAACTCACTTAAGCCCCCTAGGACTCTTATGTGAAGTATGTGTAATAATAGCCACTTTTATTAAAATGTGAAATTTAAATGGAGTAATTTGTATAATTTTCAGTCCATTACCTGGCATTGAGTAGATGTTCAATAAATGATAATTTATATTATAACTAAATATAACATCTCTCCTCACTTGATGAGAAACCTGGTCATAGGTCCTTTGAATGTTAAAAAAAAAAAAATTAAAAGTTTGAGGCACCTGGGTGGCTCAGTTGGTTATGCGATCGGCTCTTGATTTCCGCTCAGGTCATGATCTCAGGGTTGTGAGATCGAGTTCCGAGTCAGGCTCTGCACCAGGTGTGGAGCCTGCTTAAGATTCTATCTCTCTCCCTCTGCCTCTTCCCCCCTCCTTCTCTAAAATAAATTAAAATTTCCTATGTGTACATTTGTTATTCTTCCTAACTTCCATTAATAAGTTGCCTGTCCTGTCATGGTTAGTCAGTATTTAAAAGTTACCTAAAATTTTCTGACCAAAATTTTAGCTTTCCCTCTAGTGTGGAAAAGTAAAAACTCTCCCTCTGCTCTGCCTTCCATTTTTTCTACCCCCAGGTCATGACTGAGTCACAGCTACTGGTAGATGCATTCTCTATTTTGGAGGAAATCTAAATAAATAAATGGTAGTAAAATTTATCCATTTATTAGATTGTTATGAGAAAATTCCTAAAGTTCCTTGTAAGTTCCCAGCAAATTTTAATTCACTCCCAGCATTCCAATGAAGCACGACTCCAGAACAAGTGGACCAAGTCCTTTTGGCAGGGATGAGATGAGAAATGGAAAGAGAATTAGAGGAAGAGCTTTCTAGAGACTATTGGGATTGAGTTAATTTTGTACTTGATATTCCATCTTTCATAATTCTCAACTCTGATGTTTTGTAATATCTTATCATCTCACTCCACTGTCACTTCTAGAGAAATAATAGACACGTGCTCATTTCACCTCTCCACATGTAAGCCTACTCTCTGGCTCATCAGCAATGTCAGTCAGATGCTGAGGCTTTTGTAGAGACCATCCTTTTAATCTTTAATCCTCAGTTCTTAGCTTCCCTTTTTAGTCTGCGGTGTGCTTTGTAATAATGGACAAAAGGTTTGACTGCCCTGCCCCGCCTGGTTTTGTGATATTCATTTCACTTTTCCTCAATGAATTTGCAAACCTTGATTATTTATATAAATGATTCCATAAAGCTTTCATATGAGAACAATCTGCTGTCACTTGCAGAGAGTCCTGACCTTTCAAATGTAGTTTTTTCAGGTTTCCTCACTCATTTCTATTCTCTTTCTCCCTCTCGGCAGACCAGTCCTCTCTTAAAATTCCAAAATGTAGAACTTAACAGCATCCTCCACTTCTCAGTCTGCATGCTCACTTGACAGCACAACTCATTAAAATCTGAAGGCTTTTCTTTTTTTAAGATTTGTTTATTTATTTTAGAGGGAGTGAGGGGCAGACAGAGAGGAAGAGGGAGAGAACCTTTAGCAGACTCTGCTCTGAGCATGGAGCCCGGCGCGGGACTTAATCCCCGGACCCTGAGACTATGACCTGAGCCGAAATCAAGAGTTGGATGCTTACTTGACTGAGCCACCCATGAGCCCCAAAATCTGAAACCATTTAAATATGCATATAAGAAATCCCCATTTCCTTTGAGCCTTCTCAGTCCAGAAGGGCTTGTTCTCCTGCCACACTCTTATGTTCTCAGTTTAGAGAACGCTAATGCTGTTGCTTGTCTATCTCTCTGTCTTTCACTACTTCCCGCTTCTCTCTTAAGAAAAGCCTTGTGTCTTGAAGTCTTAGCTCAACTGCGATCTTCTCTACAAAGCCTATCCCACCACACACGTCCAGCCTCTGGCAAATTCATCTACTGGCACTTCATATTCTAGTGGGGTGGTTGGCAAACTATAGACTGTTTTTGTATAGCCCACGAGCTAAGAATGGCATTTACATTTTTATATGGTTGTAAAAAAAGTAAAAAGATGAATAATACATCATACTATGTGAAAACTGTATGAAATTTGAATTTCAGTGTTCATAAATTTTTACTGGAACCCAGCCACATCCAGTCATTTATATGTTGCCTATGGCCAACTTCATGGTACAACAGCAAAGCTAAGCAGTTGCAAGAGACTATATGGAACACAGTATCAAAAGTATTTACTCTTTGGCCCTTTATGGAAAAAGTTTGTTGACCCCTGCTCTATTACCTTGCTACTCCAAGTATAATTCATGGACCAACAACATTGTCATCTGGGAGCTTGTTAGAAACATAAACTCTCTGGCTCCTTTCCAGACCTACTGAATCAGAATCTGCAGCTTAACAGGATTCCCAGATGATTCCATCCACAACAAGGTTTGAGAATCATTGCTCTAACACTCATCATGCTGTCTTAAACTTGTTGGTGTGTATTTTAACAGATGAAAAAATGGAAACAGATATATGTAATTTAAGACAAATTTGGGTCACTGCAAAATAGCGAAGTGCAATTTAGACGAGTAAAAATAAAATCGATATGAAATTAAGGCAGAAATAAGAAAGCTTAGTTAGCCAGGAGGAAATATAAACTCAGGATCATATCACTCATCAATGTGTTCATTTAGTAACAACACATTTCAGTTATATTCATCTATTCAATGATGTATTTATGCTATAGTCAATATATATATTCCATTTTTTAGTGTGAAATGTAAGTCCCATTAGCAATAATTCTTAATACTTTATAGGTTATGCAGAATTCATTTATCACGAATTTGAATTTGCTTATTTAATAATGTATAGCAGTGATATGATTTGGTTATCTGATGTCTTAAAATGTGACTATGAAACTCTTGGTGAATGATACAGGGAAAGAAAAACCTATTCAAAACCCCTGTCGGACTGTTCAACAATGCAAATGGGGTATTAGGCATTTATGTGTCAATTTCTTGTACAGCTAATATCACATTTAAAGTCATGGTGATACTTTTATTGCCAACACAGTTAGTTGATAGCTCACATTGGCAACCCTATGTTAAGGTCTTAGTAACTGAGGCCTCTAATTTTTCACCAGTGAGTTTTTGATAGATAATACCTATTTGTTCTTTCAGTTATTCAGTCAATGAATATTTACTGAATTGTACGATAGGTACTGTGCTAGGTGCTAAAAATACAATATTCAGCAAAAGCAAATACTGTCCCTGATCTCATGAAGTTCACATCTAGTGAAGGAGATAGCAATATCTAATTGCAAACATAATGTCTAATTATAAACTGCAATAAGTGCTATGATGGAAAGCTATACAATGTTGTCTATGAAGGTATATAACATAGGAAGCTGACCTAACATGGGGGGTAAGGTGGGGACGAAGGCTTCCCTGTTCTCAGAAGTAATATCTTTTAGGCTGGGCTTTAAAGGCTTAATAGGAGTTAACTGGTGGGGAATGTGAGTGTTAGGAAAGGTGGGAAATGCAAGGAAGTATTCACAACAGAAGCGAGAGCATGATGTGTTCAAGCAACTGGAAGTAGACATTTGTAGCTGAAGCATTCATGAGGGAGGTGAGGGGACATGGCAAAATATGGTACAGAAGAGGTGGACTGGGGCCAGATTAGGTTCTCTTATAAACCATAATAAAGATTTTGGTATTTATTCTAAGAGCAATCAGAATTGGGACAATGGGATTTGGGAGTGCAAATGTGTAATTGGGACAATTATTTAGAAGGCTGTTCCAGTACTCAGACAAGAGGTGATAGAAAGCCAAACCGGTACAAGGATGCTAGAAATGGAGCGAAGATACTCATAAGCTAAAGTTGACAGGAGTTAATGATGAAATTGGTTATGGGGCATAACGGATAGGAAGATGTTCAAGGATGACTGACAGTTTCTTGCCTAATCCAACCATCTAAATGACAAGGTCATTGCCAGTGATGCTAAGAAACTTGCCACACATGAGAGTATATTCTCATATAATCAAAACTCTATGAAGTCAATGAGAATGCTCAATGGCATGGCAATTACTTATGTAGAGATTTTAACTGATATATATTTTTAGAAAACATACCACGAATATGTGTTCTGATTTTCATATTTTGTTAGCATCTTTTTATTAGTTTAGTATTAGCTTACTAGTATCTCCAAAGATACAAATAAAGATACTTAGTTTTGAGAAAGCTAAATGAACAACGGTACCGAGATGTACAAAGAGAGAATATTTCACAAAGCGATTGTTAGCAAGCTCACATATACCATGTATTACTTGCCTGGGTCATGTGTTTAATTTTGGTGGGGGAAAAATAATTTTCAAATAAGAGTAAAATGTGATAGAAACAATGCAAATATGCAAATATTCATTTCATAAAACAAGTAAAAATTTTGTATCATTAAAATATCTGCATTTTATTTGAAAGATATGTGTCATTTCTAAAATGAGGGCCATATGCACTAAAGTTAAGACTAACAAATATTTTAGAAGCATGAAATAAAAAAAATCAACATTGTTTATGTCATAAACTCCTTGATAATGATAGCTTCTAATACAACATGTATTAACTTACTTGTTGTAGTTACTTAAGTTACTCCCATATTTTATATTTCAGGAGATATGAGTATTTTCGAAATGTATAATTTAAAAGTGCAAGCATATTTTTGAAAGGTGTATGTTCAAAAACAGAAAACACACATAGAAAAAATTATTTTACTACCATGATCTAGTATGAATGGACATGTAACTCTACTTTGAAACTGCTTGGCTAGTTACCTTTCCAAAATAAAATGAACTTTCACTTATTTTGATAAGTTGAAATATTTTAGAATGTGGACATTCTAACCTATGTTGCCAACCTTGTTGATTTTGGTGCAGGCTAGTCAGGGTGAAAAATATGTATGGTATATAGTTTTCAAATTATCAATTCGCTCAATTGGATTATTAAAATCAATAAATATTTAAGTACTTAATTAATGCCATGTTTTTGAGTTCAATTGATTATTATAAAGGACTACTTAAATTTTTAGAATATATTTAAAAATTTTTTTAATTTAAATTCAATTTAGTTAACATATAGTGTATTATTAGTTTCAGGGGTAGAATTTAGTGAATCATCAGTTGCACATAACAGTTGCTCATTGCATCAAGGGCCCTCCTTAATGTCCATCACCCAATTACCCCTTCCCCCCTCCACCTCCCCTCCAGCAACCCACAGTTTGTTTCCTAGAGTTAAGAGTCTCTTACAGGGGGTGCCTGGGTGGCTCAGTTGGTTAAGCATCTGCCTTTGGCTCAGCTCATGATCCTGGGGCCCTGGGATCCAGCCCCAAGTCAGGCTCCCTACTCAGCAGGGAGTCTGCTTCTCCTTCTCCCTCTGCCCCTCTCCCCACTCATGCTCACTGGCTCTCTCTTTCACATAAATAAATAATTTAAAGAAAGAGTCTCATGGTTTGCCTTCCTCTCTGTTTTCATCTCATTTTATTTTTCCTTTCCTTTCCCTATGTTCATCTGTTTTGTTTCTTAAATTCCACATTTGAGTGAAATCATATGGCATTTGTCTTTCTCTGACTAACGTATTTTACTTAGCGTAATACTCTCTAGTTCTATCCACGTCATTGCAAATGGCAAGATTTTATTCTTTTTGATGGCTGAGTAATATTCCTATATATATATATTTTCCTATACACACACACACACATCGCATACATCTTAATTTTTAGAATAGTAATACAAGTAATACAAGTAAATACAAGTAGAAATTTTTAGAATAGTAATACAAGTAATACAAGTAATACAAGTAAATACAAGTAAAAATTGTGAGGAATGTGGAATTATCTTATAAAGGCTTTGGTTTTCCTATGCTTTATATATATATATACATGTATTCATTTACTAAAAAAATGCCTGATTATCTTCCCAAGAAACTGTTATTTTATCATTGCTAGTACAATAGTTATTATTGAACTAATTATTGAATATATCATTAAATACATATTATGTGCAAGACACCATGTTGGTTCCTGTAGGTGATATAAAAGGCATATTCTCTGCAGGTAACACACAACATTTTAATACTCAATTCTGTACCCCTTTCATGAGTTTTGATTATGTATTATTTACTTTAACCAGATGAAGAGTTAAAGGGCAATAAAATGTATTTCACTATTTTATCAAATCCAAGAAATAAAATATCTGTGAATAAAATGAAAGCTACAATACACTGCAAAGTGAAATAATGACATTGTTTATCCACGTAGGTAATATTTGATTTTTGTTACAGTCTATGTTTTCATTAAAGTAATTCGGTAACCTAAAGAACTTTATAATAATAGTTATATATCAGAGAACTCACATTGAAAAAAAAAAAACTTCTGTTAAGTGAACTTGCATTTATTTGTAGCAACACAAAGTCACATAATTAAAAGTTTAAAAGATAAAGTTCTTAAATTGTTAATAAAGGTGTCAAAAAAGTAACAAATATAAATCCCGTCATGACATTGTAGAACCAACATATGTACATTATTTCTTCATTTACATGAGCCCTTTCTGTGAAGAAGCTTTAAATGCTGATATGGTTTTACAGAAAAAAAGATAATATTTACCTTTAATACTTACTAATATTACTAACCTTATCCAGCTCAGGAGGAGCACAGTTGTCCAACTGATCATTTTTCACAGGAGACATTGAATACATTACCTAAATTATTACCTTAATGGTGATATATATTATATATACATATATATATATATATATATATATATATATATATATATATATATATATATATATCACGGTAGCAGAGGTAGCATTAAGGACGGCTTTAGGGAAGGTGTTACTAAGTTTGAATGATAGCTGGAGATAAATCAGCTCAACTGACTTTTATTTTTAAAGATCAATTGAATCATATATAGCTTAAAATAGTCACAGAAATCACCAGGGACCCACATTTCAAAAACTCAAAGAATATGAGGTTGTGGATGTATATGCATTATCATAAAACTCTTAGTACTCTTTTATGTACAGTGAGAATGAACATATTTAGTAACATTAACAATATTATTTATGATAAATAACCAGACTCTAACTTTTTATATTAAGTATAATTAAGTATGTTGCACATCCATTTTTATGTCACCAACATGCCCTGATGAAGTCAGCCTTTTGGAGAAGTGAAGTAGGCAACAAGCTTACATACCTGCATGATGAGATTTGGGGCATGTTTTCTCTTTTGGCCAATCAAGGATTTCAATTGTTGGAGTCACATTTTCAATGTTAAAATGGGCCTCTCTCTGGATGGGGTAGTACTTGTAGACATTGCCAGCTTTGGATGAATTTGTGTATCAAATCTTTTCCAATTAACAGCTGGATAAGACCAAGGTGTCAACAGGCCTGTGTACCAAGGGGTGCAGGGGCCTTGCGGAATAACAGGGGGTACTCATTATGGAGAGAATATGGTAAGGACAGAAGAGCGCTGAAAGGGAGATACTAAAAATGCAATTGGCTTACGTCACATCCTTCTAAGGCTGACCTTGGTCTTTACTACCTTGTAGGGCCATTGCTACCTTATGATGCCATTGATCTATATGAGGTGGCCTTTGTGTGAGTGAGCACAATTTGAAGCTTGAGAGTGTAAACTTACCTGCGTGTCCACCTTAACCTATTTCACCAACGCAGTGAAAATACCTGTGGGAAAACTTGGATCTTCACAAAAGTATAATGAGTGACTTCTTGTGCACTCTCAGGACAGCTGCTGGGGCTCTTTAAGATTTTACATTTTACGCTTTTTGGATTTCATGTTTCCTTTATGGAAAGTTGCCTATAGCATCAAGAATTTTCTTTTAATATATATTAAACAAAGGAAGCATAACCTTTGTCATCATCTTAAATGGTGAGTCATCAAATTACAAAACAGGACAATTTGATGTTGACCATTCTGACTATAATACATTTTAATGCAGCCATTTTGATGCAACTGTCTTGATGTACAATCCCTGTTTTCTTCTTTTATTTTTTGATCAGTAATAATATGTACAGCAGACATTCCCAATCCTATTCCATCCTTTACCTCTCTCCAATTTGGATAGACTTCCACTTTATTTTGTATTATTTAACTTTTATGTAATGAGTATATATTAATTTTATACTAAAAGAGTGTTAAAATTTCATTGTAAAAGTAAGATAACCTCTATGATCATTATCCGTTCTTCCTCCAACACTATCATTCTAAAAACATTTTGTGGAGTTAAATACATGTTTATGACTTCGGGAACAATCAGAAATTTAATTGAGAATTCCCTGTGCAGTCTGGAGCTTAAAATAAAGGATCTAATTTTGACCTATTTTGCCTAACTTGTAATAACATGCTTAAGAAATCTATAATATGCAGAGTGGTCCATTCTCTAGGTCAGTGTTTTTTGACATTTATAACAGGGAGTCCGATGTGGGATTCGATCTCAGGACCCTGGGATGGTCACCTGAGCCAAAGGCAGCCGCTTAACTGGCTGAGCCACCCAGGTGCCCTTGATACCCCCTTTTGAGAAACAAAGTTCTCAGTCTCCCCTCCTACTCCTCCTGAGATTTTTAGATCTATCCATCAAGAATATTTTTATGGACTTCGCTTTCAAAAATTTGTGATAGGAAAACAATAGCTGGATTTTATATGGCCTAATCTCAGATATGAGTTTGTTTCTGAAAGAGAAAACTTCAAAATCATATTTTGTCTTCATTAGTCTAATTGTTCTTATTTATGCCATCTTATTTGATATTTCTTTAGTATAAAATCAGGGTGGCGATTAAACACTTTGGCAAAGGTGTCTGCTTACCACATTATTTGGTAATAAAATAGGCTGAGTTTTTCTTAAGTTGTGTACCAATTAAATAATTTTCTTTTTCAGATATGCTAAGTCATTAATGGAAATTTTTTACTAGTTCAGAAATAAGTCTACATTACCAAAATAATAAGAATCCCCTAACTATAATGGTTGAATATTACTGCAAAATGAGAGTCCCATAGCATGTTTATGGATATACTTACAATTATTTTTGAAGGACGGTGAAGGCTGGCCTATAGATGCTCATGGATATTGCATGATATCCCTGAAAACAAACATTTAGAAAAATGCAATGAGAACTCTATAAGTAAAGTGCTATTTAGAATAACTATTTATACTATTCATGTATAAAGCATAGCTGAAAAGTAATGAGGCTGATATCTATAAGCACCAGAAGACAGTTTCATTTATATAAAATTAATGTAAAAAAACCCAAACATTAGTACAGCAGCTCAAAAGAAAATTAAATATCAGTTAAGTATTATAAATGAACCAGCAAAATCATAATTCAAATATTAAGTTAAAACATTATTTCACATAAAATCATTACAGACCAGAATTAGTTAAATGATACTAGAAGCTGGAAGAAGTTTGAAAAATCACCATTTCAGTATCAATTATTTTAAAAGTATCAATTGACAGCATTTATTTTGAGATTTGAAAACAAAATTAATACAAATATTAGCCAGCTACATTTGTAGGACAAAGAAATTTGCTGTAACAAAGTTAATATTTAACATGTTTTAAACATAAGAAGTTCCCTAAAACACATAAAACATGACCAAAAAGTTTTAAATACACAGATTTTCTTAAAATATAAACCTGTGGGAACCCACTCAGAACCCCAGAGTTGGTATAAAGCTTATTTTAAGTTGAAGACATCTTGAGATTCAACATATGCAGAAAAAACCCTCCTCTGACTAAAAGAGGAGGCTTTTTGACTAAAAGCTGCAATTTCTTGGGAATGAGGCTACCAGAAATGCCCTCTCCATGGAACTGTATGGCTCTGGAGGAGATGGAAAGACCACTCGTACCTGTTCTTGTATAGACAAACACTATCACAAGCTTATCTCTTGTCTGTTCTCTTAAAAATCCATTTGTCTTTCCCAAAGAAACGTATTCGTTTATCCCAGAGAAGTTGTTCCTCACTCCTCCCTTATCCCCACGAAGTTAGGTATATAAAACTTTAACTTTACCATTAAACAGCCAGCTACTTTTTTTTGTTGGCCTCATATGTATATGAAATAAAACTTTTCCTCCTGTTAATCTCTTGCTTGTCAGTTTAATTTGCAGTTCTCGGTAACCGAGCCCAACAGGGTAGAGGAAAAATTTTTCCTCCCCTACAAAACTAATTCTTCCATTGGTTCAAGTAAATAAAATCAAATAATGTAAAGACCACTAGAGTTATAAGAAATACATAAGAAATGTTAATTACCATATTATTTGAAGACATTAAAATATTTTTAGCTCACAAATTTATCAATATAAGTCAACATATCTGATGCATAGTATAAAATACTTATGCAATAAATTTTAAAGGCACAATTTAAATAATTTAACGTCACTACCCTTTTAATCATTCAAGAGACAACAGACTATAACAGCAAATTGGTTTTTTTTTCATTCCTTAATGAAAGAGCAAATAAAGAGTAAATAAATAAAAGTAAAGGAAGAGTAGTTCTGACTTCAAATTAGTGAAAAATAACATGGGTAAAAGCTGTTATATTAATCTAAATGTCAGAAAACACACTTAATATTATAAATTTGCACTCGCATTTTCTTCTCTCTTACAGCTCTAAATAATACAAAGATTTATGAAATAAATATGTGAGAACACATGATCACATTAAACTTCTATTTTCAACAAATGATAGGGGATCTATAGTAAATAAAAAGAATTTCTTCATGAAAAAGGATATAAAACTGGTTCTACCTAGTATATTTCAAGAAGCAGAGGTACAAAGTTAATAACAATCTTTGAGCAATGATGAGATTCCACGCTTGCTGAAGAAGCTGGTGGCCAAGTTATTAGTCTGTACAATAAAAATTAAACAAAGAAATGCAGGAAAGCATGAAATCATTTCAGTACACAGTAATGAGCTATTCTACCTGCTTAATACTGTAGCTCAGTACATAGTACTGTTCTACCTGCTTAATACTTAATATCGTAGCTCCCACTTAACAGAAGTACCTTTGCAAGGAATAAAACATTTATGGGCAGAGAACTGCTGCCAAAGGAATTACAGCCCCCTAGTGGTTAACTGTGACAATTGCAGTCAGAACATTGAGCTATGACTGATTGTGCCATTTATTTATGAAGGATTTATTTATTGCAGGTTTCCACACCCCCTTGGGGGGAGGATTGAGATATAATGAAGCATTTCTGTTCCTTCATAAAAAAAACAATCAATCTTATAGTTTAAAAAATTACGTCTAGGGGTGCCTGGGTGGCTCAGTGGTTAAGCGTCTGCCTTGGGCTCAGGTCATGATCCCAGGGTCCTGGGATTGAGCCCCACGTCGGGCTCCCTGCTCAGCTGGTAGCCTGCTTCTCCCTCTCCCACTCCCCCTGCTTGTGTTCCTGCTCTCGCTATCTCTCTCTGTCAAATAAATAAATAAATAAATAAATCTAAAAAAATAAAAATAAAAAATTACTTCTGGATCTATCAACTGAAAATATATTTTCTGGTGTTTCCAACATTTTTGCATACATTTCTAAAATTTTAATTAATTTTGAAGAAGTCTGGAATACTCTAGGCAAAATTAAAACTTTTTTTCAATTTCTCTCTCTCTCTTTAGCCCCACTTGCTTTGCCTCTGCCCCACAACCATGGCATTTTTATAATAATTTTTTGCATCTACCATACATTCTCAGTCTGTTTCTTTCAGTCCTTTATATCATAAATCTGAGGTATATTTTATTATCACCATTCTGTCATTTCCAGTTTCTATCCGTCTTGCTGAACTGTTATCTTTAAAATTCCCCCATGACTTTGATAGATTTTTCTGCTTTGTAGGCTAGTGACTCTAGATAGAAAAGAAAGATGGCCACAACCTAGCTCTATGTATTAATCCAAACACTATGTAATTCTCTCCTACAAAAATAGTGCATACACTGTCTTTCAATTTCACACATGCCGTCCTATTACTTCTGGTGCTATTTATAACTGATTTATAAAGTGACATTAAGGGCAATTTTGTGGATGTTCAAGACAGATTTTATCTTACCTTTCCTACAAAAATTATTGTTATTTTGCTTTCAGCCTACCCTGAGAAAGAATATTATAAAACAGTAGTTTCAATTCAAAATCGTGTTTTAAAAGTCATAAGAATCCTGTGAAGATTTAATGGATAAGTTTGCTGCTTTATTTCTCCTCAGTTGAAATTACAGGGAAAAAGCAGGCTTTTAAAGTAGAAGGTCTATCAAAGAAATGCCTATCTTATGGTGGCTAAGAGTCATCATTAAAATGCCAGTACTCAATCCTGAGTAGAAGGAATACATTACAAAAGAGCTTAATTTACTTCTTCGGAAAGGCATGGATATTTCATATTTAAAAAGAAGGAGGTCATCTTTCATTCAAATATGATCACATTCAAACACAATGGTCACCCTTTACTGACTACTTTGACTTTTAAAAAATCTATTGTAATGAAGTATGACTTACATATAATAAAATGTACGTTTTAAATATAGTTTGCCCAGTTTTGATGAAGATAATACACACCTGCGCAGTCCCACGCCAATGAAGATATAGAATGTTTCTGTCCTCCTCTTCCTTGTAGTCACCCCCCACCAACTCAAAGCAACCATTTTCTTACTTCTATCACTTTAGATTATTTCAGCCAGTTCTAGAAGTTCATACAAATGAAATCATAAGGTATGTTCTTCTCCTTTTGTATGTCTTCGACCCTTTGTTCAAAACATTTTTTCTGTCTTTTACTGAGTCTATTAGCAGACTATTTAAAGCACACATATCCCCTTGCCTTATCCTGTTGATTTATTCATTTAAATTTTCTTAACTTTCTCTTCAAGTTCATCGAACTTTCTAGTACCACAATCTTTGTCTAATGTTTAAACTTACTGTGCTGTGTCAGAGAGCAATGGAGTGGGCTATTTGTGACACTCAGAACAGTGAATCACAAGTCCAGCAAATCATGGCAAAACAAAGGAGCAATTGCAAAAGACAAAATCACTGGAAAAGCTTTCAAACACAAAATAGTACATTGTCTATTACATCCTCATATTTAGTACAATGCAAATAACAAAAACAATTATTTTGTATTGTGTATAAAGCATATATGTTTCAGAAGAAGAAGATTAAAACGTGCATTTGGGGATGTAAATAGGACCTATTGATATATGTTATTAGATATTATGAGATTGATTGCTTTAAATGGGAAGCATATTAAATAATATCATATTTTGGGTAGAAGGCCCCAGTTTTTATCTTCAGGTTTCATGTACTTAAAATTGTTTTTTGATGTTGGCAGCTAAAACGGATATCCATTGGGAGTTGCTACTAATGTGTTAGTCTACACCACTGTAAAAGAAAAATGCAAAGCCCATCAGAACGAAAGGCAATTTTCTTCATAAAAATCCTCTGAATAGGTGTAATTTTAGGGAAGTGTGTTCCATATTAGAGATTTAGGGAAAAAAACCAAACATATGGCAAGCTTGAATCAATTGCTTCTTATGGCATTCAACAGCAAATAGCACACACCTAAAAGTTTTCTGATGTAAATGCCTCCTTTCTGGAAAGGATAGTCAAGTTTGGCAAGTGTTGATTGGATAGAATGGGAAAAATGAAAGAGATGGACTGGAAATAGAACTTTCCAGAGTTTGAAACTAAGGTGTCTGAAATCAACTGATTTTGAACAGGAGTACTTTGAGGATGCCTTCCTTTTTATTGATTTTGTGGTACTAAAATAAAAATTGAGTAACAAAAATATAGATGATAGAAACTCAGATACAAAATTTTATTACTGTCAGAAGTGTAAACAGAAATTAAGGTTTTACCCAGATTAATCAAAACCGTATTACCTGAATCTACCTAATCTCATTTTCTTTGCCAACTCTTCTTAGTGTGAACCAACCTCTCTGGTATTCCCCGCAAGTACATCTGTCAAAAGTCTGCAGGTTCCAGAATAAGCAAATCTATAGAGACAGGAAGGATTTCTGGCTGGCTAGAGCTGGGGTGGGTCTGGGTGGGGGTGGAAGGTAAGGTAGTCAGGAAGGACGTGTACACAGGGTTTCTTTTGAGGATTATGAAAACATTCTAAATTGTGGCAGTGGTTATAGGGCTCTGTGAGTATACTAGAAACCATTGAATTGTATACTTTAAAATGAATGATAAAACTGGTAAGAAAAGATTTGGGGTTGAATCCATGACCTCCAATGAAAAATCAGATCTTAAAATAACTTTGAAAGGTTGATTGTTCTCTTAAAAATATATTGGGAAATACATTAATTTCACATAATAATCATGTGATACATCTAACATTTATACATCTAAGAATCATATTTTAAATAAAAAATAATAATGCTAATACCTACAGCTCTGCATGTGTAAACAAAATGTGTCAACATTTTGTAGTGATGTGGAAGCTGGCGGGGGGGAATGTTAAAACAACCCTGAACTAGACAAACATAGTAAGACAACTAAAGCACAATGAAATCTTTTTTAATTGAATAAGATAGACTCAAAGGTCAATTTTTATCTGGCCTCTATCTCGCATCAGCAAATATTCAGTGTTTATGTATAATCAGAATAATGCAAACTTTTCTACTTGAGATGACTCTTTTTAAATCATTGATCTTAACACCAAACCATATATTCCAGTGACTTTTCTGGTGGGGAAAGTGCCAAGTCTCTAAGCATCCAATAAATAACCAAATAGAAGAAACTCTATACTTTATTATGGGCAAAAATTGTGTTTGAAACTTCATTTTAGCTCCTCCATTCACAGTTGATACTCATTACATGTTATTTGGTGGGGGTTCTGTACCTTGTCATGCAAGCTCATAGCTTCCTCTCAGCCCTCTTTTTGTTTAAATTATACTGGCATGTATACAACTGGTGATTTTCATTAATTTTTTTTAAAGCAAACAAAATCAGAATTCCGTTAAAAACTAGGGACAGATTCTAAATACTCTATAGGCTTTTGCTTGGAATAGCATTTGGAAACTGGTTCTTAAAATATTCTTAGATTGCAGGTGGATTTGTTTGGTATGTTTTATTTTTATTAGAAAACCAGTTAGTCACAATATTTATGCAACTGGAAGTGACAAGCTTCACCGTAAAAATCACAGGAAAAACTCAATACAAAACATATTAACAAAATACCAAAATAAAACATTTTAAAGTTATAGACAGGCATAAAATGGGAGCTTTAAACTTTGACAGTAGGCTTTGCATTTAAAATGCAATGCCATGTTTAAATTTGAGTTTGTCGAATTATAAGAATATATAACCATTATAGATGAAATTAGATGAAAAGAGAACCATTTATTATGACATAAGAACAGGATGGAATTTCATGGAATCTGTACTCAAACGTTTCCTGTGTTATTATGACTGCTTTTTTTCCTACTAAATGTGATCTGGGGAAAGTTAAGGTAAATCTGTCTGGTCTTTTTTTTTTTTTTTATTGTTTATTGAGAGTTTATCACGAGCTAGCTTCCATGTATACATTATACATTACATCCTTAGAACAATCTTGCAAGGCACAAATTATCCTCATAAATGAGAATGCTCAGACCCTAAAACCTATGTAAACTGCTCTTCAAACTATTCTCCAAACTAAGCTTAGAACATTTACTTACTGTCTGGTAAAGAGTATATGAATAACAATATTAACTAATATTGACCAAATATAATAATACTCCTCATCTAATCTTAAACCCCATCTTCAAAAGCTTTATTTTTTTTAACCTTTACATACTCCAAATGCTCTTAAGAGACCTCTAATTAAATAATCTGTGTTAGGTTTTTTTTTTAATATTATGATTCATTTCTACCATTTTCCTATTTCATTGCCAGTTACTATTATTAGATAACATTTTGCACACTTTTTCCATCTTTATTCCTATTAGTAAATAATGATTCCCTCACCTTTAAAAATAAACTGAAATCTTTGAAAACACACACATTCTTGATTTGTAGAAGTTGACATATGACTGGTACCTCCTGATTGTTTTCCATTTATTTAGTTCTTTGCGAATATTGCCAGTGACAAGGTAAATGTTACACTGAGGGTATATTTAGGGCATGAGCACTTGGCATATTTTTAAGACTTAAGGCTGTTAATCAATGTGCCATGAAAAAAGTATACCCCTCTAGTGAGACAGACTTGGGCTTGATTCCTGGCTCCACCTCGCATTAGTTATGTGTTTGGGCACATGGCTTAAATTCTCTGTGTCTCCGTTTCCTATTTAGTAGGGCTGTTGTGAAAATTACACGAGGGAATATATGTACTTTGTCAAAAGTGCTGACTAAGATGGGGGGTGGGGTCTCAATATTTGTTAATTCCTTTCCCTTCTTCTTCCTTTTTTACCAGAGGTACCCACGATTTCTTTCCTGAACCACATCCTGCCTCAGAGATTCTGCTCTGTATTTCCTAGATGGAATGGTAAATATAAGTAACAATTTCAGTAGCGTTGTAGTTTAAAATTTCTGACAAAAGGTTGAATAAATAGAAAATTGAAACCACTCAACAAAATCTACATTGCAGATTTTTTTGGGCTATGCATTTTCCTTCTGGTTACTGTTTCTGCCAGGGCACAATCCAAATGAAAGTTAATTGTTTAAAATTTGCTTACGAGTTATTGGAATGTTTCAATTTGGTTTCAAATCAATCCACTATATGCAAGGCATACATGTAAGTGAATAATGGAAGAAGAATCACAGAAGTAAACAGACTTCATTCTATAAAATGTACTTTATTTTTTTTACCTTTTAGATCATACCATTGAACTCATTTGATGGTTCGTGTTATGATCACATCTTTCCCATACTCTGTAATTCACAGATTCATTGTCCTTAAAACCACATGAAGGTCACCGGTTTGTTTCCTTATAAAAATGACATAATGGATTCAAGCTGGAATTCTGTAGCTGGTGACTCATGCCTGTATTTGTGCATTTCAAGAGATGTAATTTATAGAAAGGAATCATCCAGCCTTGAGCTGTTTCAGACTTCAGTTGCTCTAGCAAATTAAAAATATAAAGGCTAGCATAAATAAATGCACACAGCCTGTCAACTGGTCAGTCATCTAATTTGAACCTCAAAAAATACTCTTGTCTTTTAATGATTCTTTTACTCTTGTTGTGAATATATATATATATATATATATATATATATATATATAATGTATATCATATCATATACACACAGGATCTCTTACCTATATCAGTAAGAATAAAAGCCATAATCTTAAAAGTATTCACATACTTGTACTAATTTTCTGATTATTGAAGCCAATAATGTAAATTCAGTTTCTATTTATTCTGGATTTATGAAGCATGATGTGATTCCCAAGGACAGTATGATGTAGTCAAAATTTTAAGGGCTTTCATTTACCGTGCCACATAGCCTTCAAGAGGCAGTAGACCATGGTGGAGAAGAACCTGATTTCAGATTTAAGAGATTTGGGTTCTCTTTGTAAGTTTTGCCAATAATTAGCTGTGGGACCTGGAACAAGTCAGGGACTTTCTCTAAGCCTTAACTTATTTATTGCTGGAACGCAAGCAATAGTAAGTCTGTTACAAATGTTATCAGTATACTTTAGTTCTATTGCCATATTAAAATGCTTAGTGTTAATGTGTAATGCTTTCAGAATGTCATCCTTGTATTTTGGAATTGTGAAGTACTTTGCTAATATTCCTAAAATATCAAGCTCTATGAATTATCTAATAATTATGAATGACTCTTTTGGTATTGAGAATTAATAGTCACTTGATATTCAGACAATTGATTTTATCTGAGAGTCTAATCTACAGCTCATCATTTACTTACTTAAGCCAAGGTATAATTCAGATATCTAAGGGCTTGCTAATAAGAAATAATTCATATGACTCCTACTTGTAAGAAGCTTATTATTTTCGCTTGCATTAGTCAACTAACTTAATCCATTACTAGACAAACAGAACGTGCTGAACTCATGTTTGCTAATTTCTTTTTTAAGTAAGTTAAGAGTAACAAGGTGGAACATGGATGACTCCAGGCTCACGGAGGTGTTTTTGCTTTTTACAAAAATATTATGCATCTGAGAAGTTCTGTGAGTCAGTAGAAAAGAGATTTGGTCACGATATGATTAGATGATAGTGAACAAGTCACCTGAAAGAGTTTATCCGAATTCATTTTCCTTCTTTGGGCTTTGGGGCAAAAAGGTTTTTATATCAACATTTTAATCCCATACAATTTCTTTTTTTTTTTTTTGTCTACTCTATTTCCTGAAATTTCTCTAAGTTTAATTTAACAGTGACCTTCCCCCCCCCAAATCCTTTATGTAGGGCTCATATATTGGATCTCCAACTGGACTCCAAATTATTGGAGATCACAACATAAGTGTTGTTTCCTCTCCTGGGAGACCTTGGAGTACTCAGTCAAATGTACTGTTAAACAGAACCTTAGCAATAATTGAATGTAATAATGCATAAAGTTGGGGAAGAAAAACTGTTTCATTTTGAAGAATCCGAGAAAAATATGACTCTTAGATATTCCCCAAAGCTTTACATAATCAATGTTACTGTTTGGACCTCTGTTCTTTTCTCTCTACAACATTCTGTCCCTTGGAAAGTTCTGAAATTTAGGTAAGCCAGAATAGTATGGATTGGCCCAAACTCCTTTATCTCTAGGCTTGACTTGTCTCCAGAGATTCAATATCATATTTTCAGCTATCCGAAGAACATGTGATGGTGCATGTATATATTTCATTTTGCCAAATAAAATGTAAGTTCCTCCATGGTAGGAACCATATCACACAAAAACTGTTCGTTAAAAGCTGGCTTGACAGTTCTGCGACCCTAAGAAAAAATGCTATATTCTCTGTCATGTTTTTACAATGTTGGTGTAATTCAGCTTCAAAAAATATTTTTAAAGTGATGATGATGATAGAAATCTAAACGATTATTCATCTAGATCTAGAGTAGGCTTGAGTGCCACAGGTTAAAATCTGGCTGAGGACCAAAGTTTGAATAATTCTTTAAAAGTACTTTATGTCATCATAAATGGTATAACTTTGGATTCATTAAAGACAGTAGTAAAGAAGCTAGATATCATTTTCAGGAGAAAGTAATTAGAAATCAAAATAGAACACAGAAAAAAGTCATGAACAAGTTATAAATGACCTTTCTTATTCTCTGTCCAACCATCTGTGGTCACCCTCAAAGACACCCTCAAGAGTTCTGAATACAAATACAGCAAATTGAATACTCCCCAAAAAAGAAAGGTTCTGATACAGGGGAAAAAAAGATAATATGAAATGTAATTAAACAAATGTCCGTTTCTTTTGAAGCCCTTTATAAAGTAATAGCTTACATACCCAATTAAATCTAGGAATATATTAAAGGAAAAGACAATTTCTAATCATGAGGCTCAATCATAAACTAAGCATTGACAACACTGATATTTAGCAAGATATTAATGAACTTTTGTGGAGGGACTGTAGCTGTAGACAGTTTAATTTAAACTACCTAAAAATGGTTATGCTTAATTTGTGATCGAGAGCCAGTGATGTCTTAAATTTGCTTTAAGCGATAAAAGACAAAAAGAAGGGACATTTTCACTTGTTTAGTAGTCTTTAAATACTGAATCATTTCACGTTTAGGCCCTGAAGTAAAAGGAAAAGGGCAAGATCAAGATCCTAAGTGAGGCTTGGCTTTAGATTGTTTAAGGAATACTTAAGTAGTTGAAGAAGAGTTACGACAATTATCTTCTAGGCTATAAAAATCAACTATGTGAGCATTATTATTTGAAGTGGATTTTCAGAACTACAAAACTGCTGGTATTTTCATAGACTGTAGCATTGGAAATGACCTTAGTAATCCATTCAGTCTGATTTACTTTTTTAATAGGTGAGAACATAGAGGCTGATAAAAGACTAGAATGCAAGTCATTTAACTCTAAATTTGTACTCTAAAAACCTTTCCCCACAGTGCTTCTGTGCTCTTACATATTAATTATTCAGCAAATATATATTGAAAGAACCCACAATATGTAATGATGTATGCAGAGGGTAGTTGGGGTAGAGGTATAAACATGAATAATATATAATTTTGTCTTCTGTGATTTCCTAATCCAATAAGAAAGATAAGACTCA
Source organism: Leptonychotes weddellii (assembly GCF_054177405.1). NCBI lineage: Eukaryota > Metazoa > Chordata > Mammalia > Carnivora > Phocidae > Leptonychotes > Leptonychotes weddellii. Next base: position 29,362,009 of record NC_138385.1, read on the forward strand.
AATTAAAAAGTGAGATGATGTGTATAAAACCTTGGACACCAAGCCTGGCACCCAGGAGACAGATCTTGAAACCTAAAAAACAAAAACAAAACAAACAAAAACCAAATGCAATAGAGTGTGCTAAGTGGCACATAAGTAGCAGAATTAATGATGTCCATTTTTGTCCAGATTTGAAATTCAAATTTTACTATTCTTATGTACGTGGGTGTCAACCTGGATAATTTTTTAAAGATTTTATTTATTTAGAGAGATAGAGAGAGAGCATGCGCGGGGGGGGGAGGGGCAGAGGGAGAGAATCTCAAGCAGACTTCCCGCTGAGTGCGGAGCCTGACATGGGGCTCCATCCCACGACCCTGGGATCATGACCTGAGCTGAAATCAAGTCAGTCACTTAACTGACTGAGCCACCCAGGTGCCCCAAACTAGATAATTTTTTTTTTTTATGACCAGTAGTCCCTTTATACCACATACACAAAATCATAACACATTTTAATTTTACGTATTGTTTCTTGGCTTTATAATCTGCATAATGCCCTTAGTCTCCTCCACAGCCCCACCTTAATTAAACAGTACATTTTTCTCTGAATTAAGAATGCGACTGTTTACAATTATTTCCTAATGTGGCCCATTACCTGGAGTTCATTACTTCATGACCCCCCTTGTGGTCTTTTTATTTCACCTTGACATTTGACAGCTACCTTGGCATCTGATTGCTATTAACCGTACATATGCTTTCCCCAGAAGTTGGGCAGCATGGTTTTGTGTGCATGGGAGATGTGCAGGGTTCAAACATGGAACTGGGGAGTCATATGAAGTGAACCTTAAGGCACTAACCCTAAGATTCTATAATCATGATGAGAATGAAAAGGGAGAAACTTTTGAGTAGCATTTTGTAAAAATAATTTAGACGCTATATTGATGGATTTAACTGAGAATACATGGAGAAAGGTGATCCAAGAATGACTCCAAGAGAGAAAGAACAAGCATTATTTCAATTTTCATAAAAAAGTAAAGAAATGTGGGAGGAGGGGTAGAGTATTTTTTTTAATTCTAACAATGTAAGTGTTGCCATAAATGTATTCTGTATTGTGCTACAGAAATGTAGCACAATATATTATTTATTATTATTTATATATTATTCATGTTTAGAGTACAAATTTAGAGTACTTGGGCGCCTGGGTGGCTCAGTCGGTTAAGAGTCTGCCTTTGACTTAGGTCATGATCCTAGGGTCCTGGGATAGAGTCCCGCATGGGGCTCCCTCTTCAGCGGGGAGCCTGCTTCTCTTTCTGCCCCTTCCCCTGCTCATGCTTGCATGCGCTCTCCCTCTCTCTCTCTCGCAAAAATAAATAAATAAAAATACTTTTAAAAAAAGAAATAAATGTACTTTTATTTAGAAATAAATGTACTTTTATTTGATCTTGTTGCTTCATCTAAATCAAGAGACTCAGAATATCAATTATAGATATGAACACACTTGGCTGCTCTTCTGAAAATTGTATTTACCCAAAGTAAATACATGGTGCATGTGTATATTTCATTTAAAGTACAAAAGTAAGGTAAAGTACAAAACTAAGGTAAAGAAATAGCAAATTATAACAATGTATTATCTTCTTAGGTTTTCAATGGTTTTTAACTATTAAATCTAACTGTTTTCATGTGAGTGGTAAAATACGTGAGCGTTCTCTCCATATTCTTTTCCCCATTTTGTATATTCATATAATTTGTCTCCAGATTTGTAACCTTAGGGATGTAAGTCACTTAACCTCAGTGGTTTCTATGTTGGTTTGTAACAAAAAATTTAGTTTGAAGGATCCTTACAGAAAAATCACCTAGTACAACCCTCTCATTTTATAGTTGTAGAAACCAAGGCCCAAGCAAAACAAGCAACTGGTGCATTTTCCCTTCATTTTTCCCGAATAGGAATGTAGGAAGGGAAGAAGTTGATGTTGTCTATACAATAATTGCAGAACTGTATTGTTATTATTATTATTATTTGAGAGAGAGAGAGAGATGGAACACGAGCAGGTAGGAAGGGGCAGAGGGGGAGAGAGAGAGAGAGAATCTTAAGCACGCTCTACGTCTAGTGCAGAGCCCGACAGGGGGCTTAATCTCATGACCCTGATATCATGACCTGAGCTGATATCAAGAGTCAGATGCTTAACTGGCTGAGCCACCCAGGGGCCCCGCAGAACTGTATTATTATATGGAATTGCCTTTTCGATCTAACAGGACTATTAGCTTCTTCGGGGAAGTACTGTGCAATACGTGTATCACTTCTCTAACGTCCAGTGAAATGTTAAGCATACAGTAGGCCCTCACAAACTACTTGCTGAAATTCCATAATTGTTACAAGCTTTTTATTCACCCTCATTATGTAGTTGACTAATTTGACAGATAAACATGGGTCATGAATTTTGTCAATCGATTTACAAAACATTTAGATAACTGGCTGAGGTTTGGTAGTAGAAGCAGGAAAAGTTGAGGTAGACCATTATCCCATGAGAGGAAGGCAATGAACGTTCAAACTAATGAATCAGCACGTGCTAACTTAAGAATATGGAAATCAAGAGTCATTGTATCAGACAGAAAGTATAACAGTGGTTGCCAGGGGTTTGGGATGGAGGGGAAATTGTTTGATGGGTATAGAGTTTCAGTTTTAAAAGATGCAAAAAATAACAAAGATGGATGGTGATGATGGTTGCACAACTGAACTGTATACTTAAACATGGTTAAGAAGGTAACTTTTATGTTATGTGTATTTTACCACAATAAAAATGATTTAAAGCAAAAAGAAGTAACCATTTTAATAGAAGATATCTTCCAAAGCGGGGAAAAGAGTCATTATATCCATGAGAAGCTTTGGGGCTTATAATTCTACCATACATCAACAATTCTATCCATTTGTTTACAGTGGTTTTTTTTCAGTAGGAATAGAAGCATGATGAAAAGACTAGAGAGGGGCGCCTGGGTGGCTCAGTCGGTTAAGCGACTGCCTTCGGCTCAGTTCATGATCCTGGAGTCCCGGGATAGAGTCCCACATCGGGTTCCCTGCTCGTCGGGGAGTCTGCTTCTCTGACCCTCCCCGCTCTCATGCTCTCTCTCTCTCTAATAAATAAATGAAAAAATGTTAAAAAAAAAAAAAAAGAAAAGACTAGAGAAATAAGTCTATTGAGAAACCAGCTCATTTATGCTTTCTCAAAATTTGGTTTAAAAAAATTTTGTTGGAGAGATACCAGGTCCTTCTTGTTTTACTTCCACCAAGAATAAAATCATCAGTTTCTCTCTGCATCTATTTTAGACTGACATTACATTTAATAATGTAAGATATGGAGGTATTAGCCCTTTGGAAATCAGTGACTAACCAGACAAAAAATTCTAGAACAATCTACCCACAAGCCACAAAGCATTAAAATAATTTTAACTGTTTTTCTAAGCTAAGATTTAAAAACACCTAACAGAGTCATGATTTTACCACTCATAGCAATTCATTAATAGGAACCTCTGATTTCCTATTATAAAAATGAGGCAATAGGGGCGCTTGGGTGGCTCAGTCGTTAAGCGTCTGCCTTTGGCTCAGGTCATGGTCCCAGGGTCCTGGGATCGAGCCCCACATCGGGCTCCCTGCTCAGTGGGGAGCCTGCTTCTCCCTCTCCCACTCCCCCTGCTTGTGTTCCCTCTCTCGCTGTGTCTCTCTCTGTCAAATAAATAAAATCTTTAAAAAAAAAAAATGAGGCAATAAAGCTCTTGTGTACAAATTTATTTGCTGCAAAGGCATTTGGGAATTGTTATTTTAAAAAGAAAAAGTTCTGCTCCATTCTGAACCATCAACTCATACCACAAAATGAGTGTAGACCTTTGAGGTTACTAATTAAAAGCTAAAAAACAAAGGAATGTTACAGTCAGAATATGGAATTGATCCTAATCATTGATCATTACCTTTACCAGACATGTATATGGCCAATAGAATAGGGTGTCTCTTTCTCTCCTTTATATCTATCTATCTAACTATCATCTATCTATCTATCTATCTATATTTTATTTTATGAAATATTTATATATATTTATAGTTACATATACTTCACTGTGAGTGAACTGAAAAATTAAAACTGTACATGATAGGGCTAAGCTTTAGCTATAAACTAGTTTAAGAAGATTTATAATTTCTTAATTGCTCTAAAATATGTTGAGAGAGATGACATGATATCATTTCAGAGAAATCTGTTATTCTGTTTGATGCTTTGAGTTCTTAAATGTTATGTGCAGGTGTGCTAGAAATTCTACTCTATTTCTTCCTGTATCTTCTTTCACCTTTAACTACTGGAACATACATTCCTAGGAGGATGAACGGATGGATGGATATATAGATATAGATGTAAATATAGATATAGATTGATCATATGTATATAGCAATACAATTAATCAAGATATGTTAATTGATTGCTTACTATGCGCAAGGACTTTGCCATATATGTGGGCTAGTCAGCAAAAGCTTTATGCAAGAGGTGGGGCTTAAAACAGACCTTGAAGACCAGGTAGAATTTAGATAGGTTTAGGAGGGGGAGCACCAACCACAGTACTGAACTTTCCCATTTTACTCCAGAGTTTCTAGCAATAAATTATTGTTGAATTGCAAGTCATTAAAATGGAAGTAGTAAATGAAATAGTTTTTTTTTACCAATTAAAAAAAAAAAAGCCTTTAAACATACAGACTTTTTTGTCAGTATGTTCTTCTAAACTCTTCATTAACTTTACTTTAGGTATGGTACTCGGATCCAGTGTTTCTACCTGAGTTCAGATCAGTAAACTTAAAAATTGACAATTACTTTCTGCAGTACCTATTTTCCAAGCCATGGTTATCACATTATTTCGCCTGATGCCGGTGTGTAAAGGCAAATGGGATCAGACAACCTCTCTGATACATGAGAAATAATTTTTTAACGACCCTTCCGTTCCCTCCAGTCTCAGACCTCCAGGATTTCAATTTTCCTGTTTGAATTCTAAGTAGCCAACTGTATATAAAGGACTAAATTTGAATGGCCTTTGTCGTGGTGTGTCACATATAGGACAAACCACACACACTTATGTGTCCAACTCACTTTCATGAGACCTGACTCTTTCCAGTCATCCTCTGTACATAACAGCATTATTTCCCTGATTTTATTTCAGTCTTTAAATGGTCTCTCTAAGTCCCCTGAGCTTCACTCAGGCTTCCTGTCCCTCAGTCCCTCAGCATTAAAAGGACTTTCTCATTTGCTTTACTTTTTTCTTGATAGCCGAAGCTCCAGATGAAATGTTACATGCCTTTCTTATTATTTTGCCAAACAGCATATTAATGATTAATGGACACTGTCAGTAATAATATCCTCATTTTAACAGGCAAATCTGTTCTATCCAAAGACTAGTGGCTACAGTATGAAAGATAAATTAGCCAATACCTAAACGGAGGCAGTAGAGTTTACTGCTTAACAGCATGGTCTCTGGAATCAAAACTGCCACATTTCAAGCCTGGTTTTGGTTAGTTAGTTAAAGTGGATTATTTAACCGCTCTGTCGTGCCTCAGTTTCCCCATCTGCAAATTGCGGATATTAGTTGTACCTTCTCATAGGGTAATTGTGAGACTTTACATGTGACTACATGTAAATCTCTTATAAATCTGTAGTACATAGTAATTTTCAATAAATAACAGCTATTCTTACCACCTTTTATACCTCTTTTGTGAAGAATAATTATGTGCTAGCTTGGGCAAGTCTTCCTACCTCGATTATAGGAAGCTCTACCTGAAACTATTACGACTTTGATTACTGAGATAAAATGAGAGATACGTGAGTTTAAAATACACTTATAAAAATATTTGAACGCGGGGGCGCCTGGGTGGCTCAGTCGTTAAGCGTCTGCCTTCGGCTCAGGTCATGATCCCAGGGTCCTGGGATCGAGTCCCACATCGGGCTTCCTGCTCAGCTGGGAGCCTGCTTCTCCCTCTCCTGCTCCCCCTGCTTGTGTTCCCTCTCTGACTGTCTCTCTCTGTGTCAAATAAATAAATAAAATCTTTAAAAAAATATTTGAACGCCGTGACATTTACTCATAAGAATTTACTAATGACTTTAAAGACAACAGTCATTTTTTAGAAAAATGAAAAGATAAAGAGAATCCTAGTCAGTGTGGCCATTGCTATTCTTCTCTAGATAACAGTTGACATCACCTTTGGTTTTGGTAGTGGTTTTTATTTTAAAAATTTTTATATTGAGCCTCCCCCCCCCACATCCTGCATTTTAAAGCTGAGTCAACTCTGAATGCTCACCTTCCCTTCCTCACTCCTAATCAAGCTGCTTCATTTTCTTTGGAAAGTTACATTCACTGCTCACTTTCATTCTTCCCAGGCTCAGCTAACCACCTTGTACAGTAGTTCAGGCTGCACCAAGGTGCCTCGAACTAACTCTCCATTCCGATTCCTTTATTGCTCACTCCTTTTATCACAAATCTACTCCCTTTATTGTCCACCAGAGGACCCTTTGTTTTTATAGTCACCTCCACTGAAAAATGAGAAACATGTTTAAGAATTCAGGGCAGATGAAATGGCCTTTGCTGACCACCTATATACCCTCAACGTTGTTCCATGTGCCAAAAGAAACTCTGATAGAGTTGGAGATGGGATGGGGAATAGGCTCATGAGACTACTTAATGGAAAATGGGTCAGAAGGCAAGTGTGGTTATTTTAATAACTAACTTGAAATGTATTAATAATAGTAGCCTGTTAAAAAGGATCCATTTTCAACATAAGGAAGGTTAAAGAAGTTGGTATGTGGAAGGCAAGGAACCAAAAGGAACCATGTAAGATACTGCAGAAAAGAGAAGACCATATTGGGTGCCTGGATGGCTCAGTCGGTTAAGCATCTGCCTCAGCTCAGGTCATGACCACCAGGGTCCTGGGATCGAGTCCCGAGTTGGGCTTCCTGCACAGCGGAGAGCCTGCTTCTCCCTCTCCTTCTGCCTCTCCCCCTGCTTGTGCTCTCTCACTCTCTAACTCAAATTAAGAAATAAATAGAATCTTTTTTAAGAAAGTAAGAAGGCTATATCATGGATGAGATCTTTAGGATATAGAAGAAAACGAGATCCAGTGCACAGAGGGAGACGTGAACTTTGGAGAAGAACAGGGGTTCTTATTTGTCCAAGGCAAAGCAAGAGAAGTAAGCACAGAAGTGATAAACAAATGTCTAGAGGTAGAGGAGAGAGAAGCTACTAAAGATGACATCTTCCTTATACATCTCCTTTGCTTCTGTCTTCTCTGTACAGTGTGAAAGTAAAATTACTGAAATTAGGAGATTTGGGAGTGGAATACAGAAGTTGGCAAGAGTTGCAGAAGTGTGGAACATGTGTCTAGGGGTATAGGAAAGGGAGTTAACAGATAAACTTGGCTTGTAAAAGGATTGCTGAGCGGCATTGAGGGCCCAGCTGAGGTTGGAGACTATAAATGTGTAGTTTTGTTAGTTTTCTCCAGTAATGCTCAGCAATCAGAGTAGAAAATAGGACAGATTAGCGCAAAAGAGTGGAGGTAAAAGGTGGGGGCAGTGTAAGGGCAATGAGGGGTGTAGTGTGTATTGGGTGATGATGAGAAACGTCATGTCTGGCATAAGGGTCAGACTAGGAAGAAAATGAAGTGAAGCCAAGAGGGTGCCTGGGAAGTCTTGATGAGGTTGAAAAGCAGGTACAAAAGAAGTGAGGTGCGGAGTAGGTGGGTACTGAATGCCATAATCTGAGCGTAGTATTTCTGAACTTAAAATTTTAGAAAGTGATGTATTTCAGGTGTGTCCACGGGCCTGAAGACAATGGAAAAATAAGAGGTCAAGGAATTATGAGGCTAGACTATTATTTGGCAATCATCATAAAAAAGGAAGTCTCTAGAAAGTGGCAAGATTAAAAATGGACGATAAGAACGAACCAGGTGCCAAAAATTTCAATGGAGGTGTAGACAGCAGAGACAAGAAAGAAATATTGAAATGTTGTAAGCATCAATAAAACATTATTTAAGTAAAAGTAGAAGAGAACGGTTCTAGTGTGTTGAAAGTTAAAAAAAGGGGGGGGGACTAGTGGAGAGATTCACCCATAGTGTTAAGCCCTTCCATACGGAAGAGCAATAAGACTCATGAAGTGGGGAGAAGCAGAGGATAAGAATTAATCCATCTCCACTTGAGGGATCTGTCAGGAAGCAGGAAAGCTTCTGTAGGAGTAATCCAAGTAGGAAAATTCCAGATTTTGGTTATGGCAAGGAGGTGGAGGAAGTGTTCAGTGAAAAAGCTGAGGATCTTTCCTTTCCAGTACGTTGCTGTCCAAAAAAACTTTCGGCAATGATGGAGATAGTCTGTATCTGCACTGTCCAAGAGGTAGTCACTAGCCACTTGTGGTTGTTGAGTAGCTAAAATGTGGTCTGTGAGACTGAGGGACTGAATTTATAATTTTACTTAATTTCAGTTAATTTCAATTTCAATAGCCATATGTGGCTGGTGGCTGTTGTACCATGCAGTTCTAAAGTCTGTTCGACAGCTCTCAATACATTTATGCTTAGTTATTAATAGGTAATGACGAAAATAAGTTACCCCTGCTAAGTGGATGTTTGTATTTAAAGGAGACAGTGACTGAGGTTAAAGCAGGAAATTCCTGAATGTAGAATTTCAAGTGCTGCGGAAAACCATGAAGACTACAATTTGGGGGCCAAAAGTCCTTTCTAGTGCTTCTCAAATTCAATCATGTAAACCGGTCCTCTGTGAACAAAGTTAACGCTAATGAATAAGATTGACTTTATGAAATGCCAACTATATATACAATCTTGTAATAAACAAGTATCTTAGTAAACTGCAGATGGCACAGTCTTAAACACAGCTGAAAGGAGGAAGGATTAGATGAAGTAGAGATGCTGGGTACAGGGAGGAAAAAAAAACATAATTAAGATTCCAGCTCATGTGCATCTTATTTGAACTCCTGCTTTTTTACTCTATCATCTGTGTATAAAAATGTCAGAAATGACTGCCAAAGGGTTGTTGCGTGTGAGCATTAGATTAAATCTGCTAGTGACTGGCTAAATGATAGTGCAGCTTAACCTCTTGATGAGTTTCAATGTTACTTGTTTAAAATGGAGATTATGAGGCTGTTTTGCAGCCATGTTGTCAGTATATGAGGAGGGCTTAAAATGTTTTGAAGAAAGCCACTGATGGATGGATCAACTGAAACACTCATTGAGCTGGTGATTGGAGGTTTCTGAGATTCAAGAGTATACAAGTTATAGATAAAATAACATAGGTATACTGGAAGAGTGACAAATAATAATAATAAATATGCCTTTGTACAATAACTTAAAAATTTTAAATGCTTAATATCCATGTGCTTCACATTACATTAATACATAACATAACATTACAATAATATATGTTATTAACTCCAACTTACAGTCAAGTTTTCCTAGTTTGCTCATGGCTATCCAGGCTGTTAGTGGTACCAATTTACTATTTCTTCCACTAGACAACACTAATCATTACCAGATGCTCTACTAAAATAATCTCAATACAAGCGCTATACATTCTTATTTTGTGAGGTATTTGACTGCTGTGAGAATTGGGTGGTAAGAGGTTCTTTGATGATAATGGCCAAATAGTCGGAAGCTTCTGGAGCCACTGTAACTTGGGACTTATTTGCCTGCAGGCTCAGAAAGTAGCCACCTCCTTCCATCTCAGGCCTTGAGCAATTGAAGAAGGGTAGCTGAGGCTACTAATGTTGGTTTCGGACAATCTCTTTCTCAAATTTTGTTTTAATTTTTCTGTTTCTTTTGAGGAGAGAGAAATAACATTGACTTGAAGGAAATAAAATAACAGAATTCTTGCAGGCTTCAGATTATTATTCAGATTTAGGTATTCACCAGCTAAATGCAGAAATATTCCTAAATAATTAAATTCCAAATGGTAGTGATAATCCTGCAAATCTCCCATGATTTCAGAATTTATTTTCCAGAGGAGAAATCTACTACCTGTAAGCTGCTGGGGGTGAGATGCCCATGTTGCTTAAACCTTTAGTGGATCAGTCCAACATTATATCAGAGATGCTAGGTTTTTAAGATTTTACTTGTATTGTTAAAGGAATAAACATCTTTTCCCCAGGTAGCCTTGAAAGCACAAATAAATATTTTTTATTCCATTGTCATAAATTAATCTACAAGAATACTTTGAGAGATGGAAGGAAAAAAATCCAATGTTACCAATAAAATGAGAATATCTTCCTTGTGCTAGGTCTTGCTATGAAGACCATGTGAAATAATGTATATATGTAATGTTCCTGGCTCCATGCCTGGCATCCAGTAGGTTCGCAAAAATGTCAGCTCTCACCTCTCTTCCCATGATTGCATACTGCACCAAAGCCTGTCATGCTATTATCTGAAAATATCATCATCCTCATCCATGACAGCTCTAGATATAGATCCCTCAGGAAAGCATAGGAAGGGTTAATAACCTTCTCTAGATTATGCAGATAGAAAAACACTGCCAGTGTTGGCTTAAGCACCCCAAATCCTACCTTGACATTGCAATCACAAGCCTTATCCACCTTCGGAATTTCAGGACTTACCTTGGGCTTGTTGCTGTAGATGATAACAGCTAGTAGGAAAGAAATTGCATGGATGAAATAAATAAATATTTTATTTCCTCCCCAGGAAGATTAGAAGAACATATTTAAGGAATAACAAATTTAATTAAATATTCTACAACCCACCTTCCCAAAATATAGAAAAAAACTATTTAATTCCCCCTACCCATGGCAGGGGTGAGGTGTGTGGGGGGAGGGGGAGATAACTCTCAAAGATCAAGGTATCAGGGTGCAAAGAAATTATACTCTTCGTAAAGGATGATATTCAGGGTGACTTAAATACGGCAAAACAAAAACAAAAAACCAATGATCATGGTAGAACTTCCCCCCCCCCCCCCCGGGGCATGTCAGTTGGCCCTTTTCATTGTGTCTACACATACGTGGTCAACTACAGTAACACCTTGTTTCTACCGTGTTCGTGTTTTGATTGTCAGAATGGCTGATAAGTGGATAAACTTCTTAATTAAAATTTAAACTCTAGAACCCAGATGTCCTTTTGCACCACTGTGTGTGAGGTCACGAATGTCTGCAAACTGGGGAGCTCAGTGGTTACTCACTGCGCAGAGTCTTCCCCAACCCCAATCATTTTAGCTAAGTGCTATTCCACCTAGAGCGAGGTTCCCTCCGTTAGCCTGCCTAAAAGGTACGTGGTGAGGGGCATATGCACTTAGTGGCTCAGCAGCCAGAGGTTTCCTTGGATGGGGCTTGTGATGGTAAATATTAATGAAGAAGCTGCGCGGTACTGGCAATGATTCTCGACCAAATTAGATATTCTCTAAGTGCCAAATGTCGCCCGCTGAATCTGAGTGGAGGAGTGCTGTCGCTTAAAATAAAGGGGTCTTGAACACAATACAAACTGTTGGTCACCTCAGGTCGCATACTACCCAACAGGAAGCAAAAGGCAAAGGGTACGGCGCAAAAAAAAAGAAACAGACACACAGACACGTTTTGCAATGACGAACTTTATGTGGCTTCAGGAATGGCAACCTGTTCTTATGCTTAGCAGTTCCGAGGTACACTGTTAAGACTGCTTGTCAGGTTAAACTGAGTTAAGGAACCGGAATAAGAGGCAGCACTGGAGCCCTTTCCGCAATCCTCTTCAAAATATAGTGACTTAGGTAAACTAATAAAAAAGGCTCACTGAATGCCCTTATACTCTCCTCTTAAACTTACGTGACCATCAGCAGCGCTGTTCAAATTCAGCCCACAGCTGTTAGACCCAGACACAGATCCGCAGTGTTCATCTCCCCAGAGTTACCGGTGTTCACTTAGACCCTCCAAAAATTGGGGCCGGTTTTCAGTGAGAACATAATAGAAGATCCTTCGCCCCACTCTGCTCCCACTGTCCCAAGCCTTGTGCCCCCCTCCCACCTTCCTGAAATCGGATTTCTTAAAAACGTAGCCCGTATCCCCAATTCAGTGCACCTTCCGCAGCCAGAACCTCTGCCCAGAGACACCCACGTTCACTCTCCCCCCCCCGCCCTCCACTTCTTGAGACCCCACGCCCGCCTCCTATTTCTCTCTCAGCAATCCGGGTGCTGGATTCTCGAGACCACCGCCCCCTCCCCCGCATCCGCCCAGCGCCTTCATCTCAAGTCCCCGCTTCCCAACCTCCTTTGAGGTTCCAGTGCCCCTCTCGTGGAACTAAGACCCCTCTCCTCCCAGAGACCCCAGCCTCTCCGTGAGCTGCGCGTTCAGAGTCCTTCCCTACCCCCCGCCCCCCACCTCCCGCTCGGGCCAGCGCAGTTGTGCAAGCTGCAACCATCCGGGACCTGTCCCCGCTCCCCACCCCATCCCCCGCCTAAACCCTTAGGGTCTCGGCTAGCAATGCCGCCCGGGGCTCCAACTTACCACAAGCGTCCGGGGGGAAGACAAGGCAACGGTCGCCGCGGCGGCAGCTAGACGAGAAACGGACTCGGCTGCAATCGCCCAGCGGAGCCCGCGGCAGTCAGTGCGCTGCGCTGCGCTGCGCGCCGCAATCTCGCGCCTCGGCGGAGGGAGGGACGGAGGGAGCTCGGCGCGATAGTAAGCACCGGCGAGTCGACCTCCTCTGGGCGACCGTGCGCCCCCGGACAGGTTTGGCTGGTCTTGCTCCACTATCTTACTCTAGCTTAGTAACTGACCACCTCCAGCATCTCTGCACTATTCGCGTCTTCTTTCTTCTTCGATGGCCCCTAACTAACTACACTACTCTAAACGGACGAAGGCCATCACGCGAGCGCCACGACGATCTCGACGACTCCGACGACAACGGTGTGCAAGAAGGAAGAAAAGTTCATATGCAATCGCAGGTAAGGGGCGGCAGGCCGATGGAGCAGCCAAGGCTGGCAATCCAGCTGCTCCAAAGGCAGGATCGGAAAGATCGGTGCGCCCGAGGATGTGAGCTTCCTCGGCGAGCACCAGAGCGCCTACCCCGCGCTGGCGATGCTGCACCGCTCTCTTGGGCCAAAACCGGAGGAGGGGTGGAGCCAAGAGCGACCAATCAGCGCTCAGCGTTACACTGCCCCCGGCCTGTTTGGGCCGTCTCGTAGTGCATCTGGAGCCTGCTGGCAGGGGGCGCGAGACCCCATGGTGGTGGTGGTGGTGATTGACTTGATTTATGAGGCCTGGAGAATGGGGGGAACCAGGGCCAGTCATGGGGGGGCGTCTCAAGAATGCACCCTTAAAGATTGAAAAAAACACCTCTTCCCAGACACACACACACACACACACACGCACACACCTTAACATTTCCTAAATCTCAGAAGTTCCACCAAGCTTTGAAACTCCCTCTGAGGTTCCAGGCTTTTCCCCAACAGGAGCAACTGAGGCATTCACAAGGTCAAACATATTTAGTGAGCAAAGGCCGAGGCCCTCAGGCCCTCTTCCCCCCCTTGTCCCTAACCCCAAACGCAGAGAAGGGAGAAAGGAAGACTCTTGGCCTTCATGCCCCAAGAGGGCACCGCTTAGTTTCCTTCTTGACCCCACAGCCCCCGCTAAGTGCTTAGAAAGACACCCCGAGGGCAGCTCCTTTGGGTTTCTGAGGTGGGGCTGCACCTATATCTCTGGTCCAGAGCCTGAGGCCCACAGGCAGTTGGTTGCCCAGCCACTGTGAGGGCTGCCTTGGCATGGTCAAGACAGCAGGGTAAGGGGCCAACCACAAAAGGTCCCTTTTGGCAACTAACGGGATGCCGAGCTGCAGCCCCGCAAGCAGAGCTCTTCTCCACTGGCTCCCAGGCGCCGCTGGACAGGTGCCTGCGGTGTCCTGGCTGCCCCGCAGAGAAGGCGGGTGGTTGGAGCCACCTTGGCCAAGACGTCTAGGAGGTACCAAGACCACACTTAGAAAAGGAGAAGATCCCACCGAGAAGGGGGCAAAGCAGATTCCTTCTAAGAAGAAATGGGAGGGAGGGTAGGGGGTTTGTCTTGGCCGAGGCTCCGTGGCGATGTACCGAGGGCCGCGGAAGAAGTGGGCACTGGCTCCCTGCCGGTCCCAGGTAGCTGCACCAAAGAAAGAGATCGAGGCTCAGTTTGGCTACTTGGGACCCGACCACAGAGCGCCGATTATGTGGAACGGACTACATGGGAGGCCATACGGCAGCTAGGAGCCTCGAACCCCAGGGAGAGCAGAGGGAAGGACGCGGCTGGCCGCTCTGGGGACCGTTCACCTCAGTAGCACCAAAAGTTAGGGTTGGGGAAGGAGGTGGGAGCAATGGTAAGAGTTGGGTCCTTTCCTTATTCCGAGTCACTTCTTTCTGTGCCTTGGTTTCCTAATTTGTAAAAGGAACTTCCTGGTCTATTTCAATAGCGGCTCTTGGGAATCCTAGGATTCCCTCCATCCCCAGCGAATTCAGACACTTTCGCAGCGTTCTGGTTTTAATTTGGCAGTGAACATACTGTCCACACCCAAGTTCTGTTTCGCAAAGCAAAAACCCATCGCAGTTTTCTTGAAGCATCTGTTGAATGCTACTCTATGATGCCGCGCAGGTGACGGCGACAGCGCTGCCAAGTCCACGGACTGCACAACATTCGCATCCTTAGAACTGCTTTGTTAGCGAACAGTAATTTATACGTATCAAAGAGAAAACGGATGTCTTCTTTTTAAATAATTAAGCACTCGTCTTTAAAAATTCCCCAAGTGTCCTCTTTCTCTATGCCCGTGAGCACAGAATGCTTCGTTCTGGCTTTTCTGGCGGGACTTACTTATTTTGTTGGAAGCTGAGACATTAGTTTTACTTTTAAAAATGTAAATATAAATCCCTAGGATACATTCGCCCAGGCAAAATGGACTCGGCTGAGCCGAGAGCCTGAGATAGCATCCACCGAAGGCGGGGACCTCTTCGAGCTCACCAGCTCCCTGGGGAGCTGGCTTAGAGCCGCTGACCACAATAACAACAATGACGAGGATGAGTGTGGTCATAATCATAATCGTAATAATTATTACGATTATTACGACTACTTTTACAGATCTCGCTCTTTAGGCTGTTCTCGTTCTCCTCGAGAAAGGCAAAAGTACCGAGAAGGACCCGGGGTGAAGCTCACTCAGGGATGGGGAAGGTTCCCGGTGCATCACGGAGTTAGCTAACCAGGCGGTGGGCTGAAGCGCGCCTGGGCTTCCGAATTCGAGTACACACGGGCAGGCAAATTTTGCCTTTGAGCGGCGCCCGCCGAGTGGCCGGGAGTCGGCGAGGCTGAGCCCGAGCCGGGGACGCAGCCGGGCTCGGGGCGCCGGGTGCAGCCAGGAGCGCCAGCTCCACTTTCCGGGCACAGGCGGCGCATACCGCCTCTTTGGGTTCTCCAGGTGGCGGCCTGGCCCAGCGCTAGAGGATCCGATGGGTTTTGGTGGTTTTGGCAACACTAGCTCGGAGAGTATAGTGCAAGGAGTAATTTAGGGCGCACTTTAAGATCGGGAAAGCAAACTCAAAACAAGTACATGCCGGCGCGCTCAGCGGTCGCCAGAGAGGTTTTCTCGAACTCCTGCCTAAACTGGGCAATCAGCTGAGGATTTTCCCGGCTTTCCCTTCCCTTCCTTAGGTCTATGGAAGTTGTCCCTGGAAAGAGAGGAGTCATATACTGTGAAATCCTCGGCTTTGAGGCGAATCCCCAGTGGACCCCGGAAGAGTTTCCAAAAACTTGCCGCGTTTTCTAAGGCTATAGACATGCTTTTGCAACTTTCACACCAGGGGGATTCCCCCAACCTCAAATATGTTCCTTTCCAAAACTCCAGATTTAAAAATTCAGGAAGGATTTAAAGAAGATTGTTACTAAGTAGATAAAAGTTCCTCGTCCTTTAAGACTTTGGGAACGTTCTTACAAACAATAGTAGCTCATTGGAAAAATCTACTTCTTTACTCATTACTATTTCTCCTCTTGACCAGAGAACCCTATTATAACAAACCTAGAAAATGACAGATTAATATACTATGATTGATTTATTAATAAGTGACCGGGTTCTTGAAAAATATTCCAAGGAAGATATATTTGCAGAGCAAAAGAAGCTACACAAAAAAATTCTACCTGGAAATTTTTACCACAGGACATAAATGCAAGGCATTTTGATATTCCTTCCACCCATATTTTTTTTTTAGGTCTAAAGGAAATCCTGATAGAGGGGTTTTTTTTTGTAATTTTACAATTGTATCAGATAATATTTTCAGCATTTCATATTTTTGCTTAACCAGAAAAACCCAGGATCATACCCATAATATCCATCATTGAGGCATGATATAGGAAGAGATAAACTTTCATATTATTTTACACAGCAAATTTCTCCTTTACTGTTCCTCAAGCGGGGTCACTGAATAAGAAAAAAATCTTAGATACAGTTGGCTCATTATACACAAAGTCTTTTCAAAGTTGGTAGGATTATTTTTAATGAAAACCAGAGCAGTTGAACTCAATGTGCTGTGTAGGAAGGCAGGGGGCAGTCTCTGATCATGTCAGTCTCTCTGAGTGCAACTTGTTTTTGGAAAGATCCCTGTTTTAGCGAAAAACAACAGGCAACTCTGATTCTTTGATACTCTCATCCCTGGTTGGAGAAAAAAACTGAAAACCTTTGGGGAAGATTTGGAAGTTCCCGTCTACATATTTTTGCCACTTCTCAGAATTAAAAGGTATATCAAGATTAGGAATCCGTGCTTATTATTATTTTTTTAAACAAATGTTACTGAATTAACGTAATTGTATCTGACATTGTTGTAGTTGTGACTTCTGGTAATCAAGTATATATTTTTAAAAAACCAATAATATACATGTCAGTTTGAGTAGGGAGGGTATGGATTCTAATAGCCTCATCAAGGAGGAGAAAGAGCAACAAGCTACTTAGATCTCCTTTCTTTAGAGAAACATGGGTTGTCATGGAGCACATTCATGCTATGATGAATGCATTTTATATTATGGACATGTATTTCACTCTTCCAGGACAGAATGAGAAGGATGACAATTAAGGCCTTTTGTTTAAATTAAACTAAGATTGAAAGGCCAGGGCAACAGTGGTTTTTCTTTCATTCCTAGCCCTGAACTAGCAGTTTGTTGCCTCTACATCTTATTCTGACTCTTTCAGACCACTCTGATCTCTACTGTGCATTCCTGTAGTAATTAGGACTTTTACTATGCGTGAGAATATTTGCTTGTTTGAGAGTTGTCTCTGAAATTCATGTGTGTGGCTTTCCTGGTCTGTAAATCAACATTATTACATTATTTCAAATGAAGTATGTCATCGTGCATTGCTAGCTATTTTCTTCTTTTCTTTTTGGAAGAACCGTCTCCTCAACCAAATTATAAGCGTCTCAGGGGAAGGGGTTTAGTCATATTCTTTTCTTCCTCGACTTTGTTCCTGTTTATCCTAATACTGGGCACAAAGAATATAAGTAACAATGATAACTATTAATTGTTGACACAAAAGCTGTTAGGATGAAAGGTCAAGAAGGGCAGGGCTGGTAAAACATGAATTTTTCAAGGACCTGAATATAAATATAAATATAGAAAGTGTTTTACTAAATTGGCCCATCATGCAAATAGATCATGACAATTTGAACGGACCAAAGTAAAACTTAATAGGAAAAAATGTGAGATGCTGAACTTTGGGTACCAAATTTCCATGCACAAATTTTGGTCATGGTGGATTTTAGTTGGCATCTGGATCAACAAGTCCTCACTGTGATATCATTGCCAGAAAACCTAATTTTATCTTGGGCTTTTGCAACTTTCACAGAAAGAGGATACAATTGGGCTCTACTTGGTGTTTCCAGGCACAGTATTTAAAGAATGAAATCAGTAGATTGGAGTTCATGCACAAGAATGCTTGTGTCAGAAGGGGGCTTGAATCATGTTATGTGACAAACTTTGGGTTTGTATCCTCTGGAACAAAACTCTTGGGATACATGCTAGCTGACTTCAAATATTTGAGAGATTTTCTTATGGACAGGGGATTTGCTTTGTTTCCCAAGGTTAGCATTCCTATCTTCTTTGTGTTTGTTCTCTCGGGGCCTGGAACATTGTATGACACAAACTAGGCATTCCGTAAATATTTGCAAACAAGGAAACTATGACGCAAGAGAATACACCTGGGAATTAGTGGAGGACCCTACAGATTCTGGCTCTGTAGGAGAACTTCAAAACATTCAGCACTGGTCAAGGGTGAAACAATCTGTTTCTGAAGGTAGTGAGCTCTCCAATATTGGGATGTTCAACCCTAGAGGTTAATTACTTGGTGGGGATGTTACAAAGAAGAGTACTATGAGAGGAAAGGGGGGAAACAGGTAGCTAATGAATGATATTTCAAGCTCTTTCCAATCCTAAATCTTGCAGAGTCCATAAATGCAGTCTCAAGCTAGTTTTAGAGGATAAAAAAGAATGTTGAAGTTTTTGAAAAACAGACTGAGGAAGTTATCCACTGTGGACTTGCCATAGATTCAGCTTTGCTGCAGGAAAGAAGCAGCTTTTCACCAAGACCACAAGACAGTTTTGTTGAGCCTGGGGCACTTGCTGGCTACTGACTTCCATGGAAAATAAGCTTCAGGAAGCTTATTATCATGAAAACAACAGTATTATGTTGGGATACCTTTATAATTCTAGAATACTATGAAAATGATCGAATTAAAAATATCAGGGTATGATTAAAAGATGTAAATTAAATTGAAGGTTACTATGGGAATTTCACGAACACAAATTGAATGTTAGCTTTAACAAAAGGAGAATTTCTTCTTTATTAACCAGCATAATATGCGTGCATGGACTTCAATATTCTTCAGTAACATCTTTGCCTGAGACTCTTGAGATTTGCCAAAAGAAAATTTTCACTAAGAACTGGCATAGAGAACAAATTGAAGCACAACTGGAAATAATGTTTTGGCGGCTTTGTTTATTTGTTTCCCTACTAATCATTTTATGTGACTGTACAAATTGGCAAGAATTTTGGGCTAACAAGTATACCAAAGAAGGCTTTGAACTAAATCCTGATTATACGATCATTTTATGTCAGAAGTGATATAACTCATCAAGATATGATAAATGGGAGTGAAGAATAAGTTATAGAACATGCACAGATCAAGCTTAGAATCTAGAGTTAAGGAATTTCAAAAATACGTACCTTATCATGCAGTCTTTGTATAACTGAGTGACCTGCTTTTGTTTATTTGACTCTATTCCTTTATTCTTGCCCTAAGAGTTATTATTCATTATTAGTTCAGTGCTGCCAGATTTTTTAAAGATTGAATTTAAATTAACAATCAAAAATATCTCCTGGATCTCAATAAATAATATCATCACATAAAGCTGTGTTGCAAGTGAGGCCATTTGTTCAGTATGATGTAAAGTTAAGCTTAGTTCAGAGAGCTGTTGTTTCTTAGTTTCCCTAAGGCTGTAATGAACTCAACACATTGCACACTAAATAGACATATACCATAACTCCAATATACATATGAGCCAAGCACACATCTAAAAGGTGAGAAAGAGCTCTTTAAACTAGAATTTGTAATTCAAAAGGGGAAAGATGCTTGAGTTTAAAATCCCCTTTGAATGTTATCAACTGTTGCTTTGCAGATGGGATAGCAAAGATAAAAAGGAATTTATTTATCAGTAATGCTCAAAATATGGCACTATTTCCTCCCCAAAGATCTTCTACTGAAAACTTTCAGTATTTTGGAAAAAGATAAATTTCTCCTCTTTGTGTATACTCATTAAACAAGAATATGAACAACGGTCTATATTTCACTGTAAGATGCTACCTACCTAACAGAAAAAATCTTGTACATAAAATTTTAAACAATAATCAATTTCACTACAGAACTCATACAGCTATATTATTTTCTTAGCTTGATATCCATACCCTCCCCAGCAAGTAACATAATCAACTAAGTTTAACTAATTCATTTGGATAACATGGCTTATAAGCTCTGTGTCCCCTGTTCTAATTCATCTGTAGTATCAAATATGTCATAGGGGTTTTGGTAAACTCTTAACATCTGCCATCTCCTAAAAATAATGTATGTTGGAAACCATCAGATTTAGTGTAGCAGAACCAAACCAGATATCAGAAACACTATCACTACCACCACCAATCTCATCATCTTTTCTATCATCATCGTTGGGAAGCTGGCCAACAAGCATTACTTAGTTGATTAATAAGCACCAATCATTTGCTTTGTTAATGGTTACTTTCTTCTCTTTATCAGACTTTGCTTCTCTCTCTTCTCACCATGACATGTTTACATAGAATTAAGACCTGCATCATACCCTTATCCAAGTGACACCTCCTTCTCTCAAAATATCTTCTCGTCAGTTTATCAACTTCTGATAGATTAACAGAAGTAGAGCAGACTGAAGGATATTTCCCTACCTATCCTGCTATGAATAACGTGCTAACCATGCTCTTTTAATAAAATATCGCAACCAGGCTGTATTGGTAAATATAAAGAAGTCTCTGCCACAGATTGTAATATTATGCCAAAGAAATGAAGATTTTCCTTACTCCTTTCCAACAAACTTGAAGGACTAAGTCTCTACACATTTCCAAGGCTAGAACCACACAAGTTCACTCAAGATGACACATCAAAAGCAAGTAATAGCAAATGTCCTGTCTTTCAAGACTAAAGAAAAAACCTTAAATATTTTCTTATCACCAGAAAATTTTATATACTTTTTTATTTATGGACAAGTAAAGAAATCCTTTATTCTCCCAAAGTGGGGTTTAACTTGAAGCAAAAACCTAGACAGGAATGATTAGATGCCTATTGTCCTGTAATGAGAGTCGAGAGTAGATCTGCCAGAGTCAAAATTTATTTTCTGGCCTTTTGATTTCTGAAGTGATATCATTTTACCCTTTGTGTGTCTTCTGGTCATTAGTAGAACAATGATAGTAAAAATCCTTTCCTAGGTGATCTTTTAGTGGAGAGTAATGAATGCTTACACTGCTGGTAGAAAACTAGGGGCAAGATTTGCGAGAGAATTAAACTTCGTTAGCTTTCCATTTGGCCAGTAATCTTCATCTACTAAGATATGATACAGCAATCAACCTTCATCTTTTAAAGCGGTATACACAATAACTAAGAATAGCTGCTAAATTAAGAACTAGATGGTTTAATCTGTCATTGTTAAATTTGTCTGTGCATTTCTGACTTGATGACCTCAATCTTTCTGTCAATGTAACTTGGCTGAAGTTTAAAAGACACGAGGAAAAATGTTAAAGATGTAGAGAAGAACTGATCATCATATTATTTCAAGCCAAGTGACACAGTGGGAAGGAACATCTCTATTGTCTGCTTTGATTACAAAGTATTGTGGCTAGATTCTATCTATCAGTAGTCCTGGCTTGTTGAGAGTTTTTTTTTTTTTTTTAAGTTTGTGATCAAGTAATATGGCATTAAAAAAATCCCAACAGAATCATTTGCAATTTCACCCTTCAGAGAAAAAAAAACAATCTCAATAGAACATATACAACTAAAAAGGTGATTTCAAACACTAGACAGTTATTTCAATGATGTTATAGTTATTAACATCTCTTTTGATATTGCCTTAAGAATCTATGCAACATTTTTTTTTAATTTGGGGAAATATCACAAAGTCCTTAACAGCTATGTCTGATGATTAATGTTTTATGATCCTAATATTTTGTCAAATCAAGTGAAAGCACAAACACACTGGTAGAACCAAAAAAAGAAAAAGTGCCTTACTTATGTAATTTATTGAGTGACAGTTTCTCTCGGAGTAGGCAATAGTTCTGCCATTCGTTCTACCTTCCATATGTCTGCTCCAGTAGAAACCAAAGATGTAAGTTTTCCTAGAAGCTAAAGATGACATTTAGGGCAATATTTCAAAATTGAAGATAAATAATATTTTCACAGAAACACATATTACTAATCTGGCTATTAATGGTATTAGTATAATAAAACTGGAACAAATATATCTCCTCACCCCCCTTCCAGAAGAATAGATGGATTAATAATATAAATTAGAACTGCTGAGCCCTACTCAGCATTCACTCACATGCTGTGTAATCTGAAATATTTATAACTTCACAGTGTAACCATGGCTAGAAATCCTTTAAGTTTGAGGGTTTAAAAAATTATGTTGTTGCATATGGTTTGCAAATGTGTGGAAGAACCAATAGTATGTATATAATCTCTCATAAAGCTAATTAAGAAAGTTAATTAAGAAAGCTTTACTTTAGGAAAAAATGAGCACTAGGTGATTTAATGACCAAATCCAAAATTAATACACAAACTGACCTACAATTTTAATCTTCACTATGCTGGTTGTCTATTGGTTGTATTTAGAATGGAAAAGAGGTTTAAAGTACAATGTTGGATTTATTAAGGAGGCATTTTCTCTGAGAAAGCCACCTCTGTGTTATTGCAGATAGCGTGGCACAATTCAATCATCTCTGCTCTTAAACTTTAGGAGCTTGACTTCTTACTTGGTTGCAAAGTCTGAGTTCTGACTGCTTATCTAAGGAAGCTAAAATATACACACAGTTTGATCAGGTACCAGATTAAAATGCAAATCAAAGTAGACCTAGCCTTATTATAGATGAAATGCAATATCTTACTTTTTTTTTTTTGAAGACTTATGAACTTCAGAAGTTGTTAAAGTGAAAAAAGCTAAATTATTGAAAAACTTTTCCTTTTTTTTGTTCTGACAGTTGTACTAATGACTGCTGGTATAGACCTTGGCTTTACTGGCTTCATAATGTTTCTTATTACACTGGGAATTGGATTGTGAAATATTTCGTAAATGCAATAATTCTTAGTAATAGAAGACCTTGCTGTAGTCTTATCATTTGAACAGTGGAAGTTTTATGATCTTTTTGTTTGTTTTTGAAGATAATTTTCAAGTTAGGGCTGTTAGTCTTGACAGCATTCTCCAAAGCAGAATCTATTAATTGATATAAGTGACTTGTTTGCTCCTCATTTATAGCTGATTATACAGTTACATGTCCCTTTGTCTTTTCAAGTCAACACTTCACAAAAAGCAGCAGTAATGTTTCATTTGTGTTCTATTCACTAGTGCATGAAAAGTACAATTAATTTTGCAAATTTAACATTGGAAGTTATTGAAAAATAAAAGTATTTTTAAGACATTGCAGTCAACCCAGATGAGAACCTAACCCTACATTAACATTATATTTCCATACAAAGAGGCTAATAAAGTCTGTGTACAGTGAAAGGTTTGTACTTCTATAAGGCCTTTCTCAGAAGAATCAGGCATTCATTAAGGTTTGGGTTTTTTTGCCTTAACATGAGCAACACCTATAAGATTTAGTGAAAATTCTCAGCTATAGAATATTCACCAGAAAATAATTACAGAGAAAAACCATATGGCAGTTTTCCCAACCAAAAGCTCTAAAGACTTGATATTCCTGATAACCCAAGATAAACTCTTCACCCAATAACCAGGGCAGAAGTCAAAGCTGACCACATTTGATGGTGAATCAGTTGGATGTTAAACATAAGAAACTTCCGATGTAGCACCCTGGTAATTTAAGGGAAGATAAGGGTACATTTCTATCGCCATATAGTGCCAATCACATTTAAACGTCTCTAAGGAGGGGTGGCAAAACTCCAATATCTTTGCTATATTTTCAACTTAGAAAATATGTGACTGTTCACATAGTCTTAATTTGAGGTTGATTTCAAGAAGTGGAAATTCCAGTTTGAATTTGAAGTGGTTTTTGTTGATGTGGTCTTCCACTTATCATTCCATTCACTGCTCCCTTTCTTAAGCTTCATGGCCTCTTTGCTTCTGCATTGTCCTTTGAGGATGATTCATGCATTTTCTTTTTTTCCCCTAGCTCCAGATTTAAACTTAGCAAGAAGAAGGTAAGTAATAAGAGCTCTGGAGACCACCTGGGGCAATGTTAATTTGTTCTTAGTTAATAAAAGTTTGACTCACTCGGGGCCCCTGGGTGGCTCAGTCGTTAAGCGCCTGCCTTCGGCTCAGGTCATGATTCCAGGGTCCTGGGATCGAGCCCCGCATCGGGCTCCCTGCTCCGCGGGAAGCCTGCTTCTCCCTCTCCCACTCCCCCTGCTTGTGTTCCCTCTCTAGCTGTCTCTCTCTCTGTCAAATAAATAAATAAAATCTTTAAAAAAAAAAAAGTTTGACTCACTCTTTTCTCCTGTTTCTCCTCTCCTTTGCACTCCTCTTGCCCTCCAAAGGATGACAGGGAAGGAAACTGAAGCAGCTGGCCTTTCTATTTTATAAAATTTGGAAGATACTAACAATTAGGTCTAAATCATTTATAATTCATCAAGATTTTACTTAGGAAAAAATGCCTACATGTAAAATGTCTTTAATGTGCTTGAAAAGTTTGTTGAAATCATCCTTATCTTGAAACTCATAAAACGTAGCTGACAATTTTAATTTCTTTTGAAACCAGTGCTCCATTATTTTTCCCTTGGGGGATATTCAAATGGGATTTTTCTTCTATTACTCTCCAACATGGTTTCTAAAATTTTTATTTACAGCTTTATTGAGATACAATTCACAAATAATAAAATTCATCCCCTTTAAAGTATATGATCCAGTGGTTTTTAAAAAACATATTCAGTTTTGAAACCATCCCCACTATCTAATTTTTGTTTCTGAATTTCAAAATGTCATTTACAGGTGACATGAATTTTGGAAGCTTTCATAAAGATAGTAGTTTATTTTAGTAATTATTTCTTCTTTGTTATTCTGATAGTCACCTTAGAACATTGAGCTATAATTAGCAACATCATATTGCCTAAATTATAGAGTAGTCTATTAAATCTGGAGAGACACTTTGGACTTCTAAGATAGTACAATCTTTAAGAATATTCAATATTGCAGGAGTTGTCCTTTTTTAAAATATCTGATTAAGTTTTTATTTAAATTCCAGCGAGTTAACATACAGCGTAATATTAGTTTCAGGTAAAGAATTTAGTGATTCAACAATTCCATACATCTCCCAGTGCTCATCACAACAAGTTCACTCCTTAATCCCCATCACCGATTTAACCTATCCCTTACCCACCTCCCCTCTGGTAACCATCTGTGTGTTTTCTGTAGTTAAGAGTCTGTTTCTTGGTTTGCCTTTCTTTTTTCCCTTCATGTTTGTTTGTTTTGTTTCTTAAATTCCACATATGAGTGAAATCACAAGTATGGTATTTGTCTTTGACTTTTTTTGCTTAGCATAATACTCTCTAGCTCCATTCATGTTGTTGCAAATGGCAAGATTTCATTCTTTTTCATGGCTGAGTAATATTCCATTGCAAACCACACATGCATACACATACACACATAAACACAGATGTATACATGCAGGACTTGTCCTTTAGTGCATAGGAATATAGTGTGTATCAGGTGATGAATAGGAATTTGGAGCACTCGACAGCCCTAATGCTTTATCAAATATAGTATGTGATGAACTGTTGTTTTAATCAATAATTTGCATCTAGTCCCACTTGAGATTTGTCATCTCTGTTTCCTGTGGAATGACACTGAACTAATTTCATTGATACCAACTTGATAGACTGAATAGAAGCAGTAGACATAGGCTGTCAGTCTTTAACAAGTATCACAGATTTGTAGGGCTGTTGAGAAGATGGTTCAAAGATGCAGTTAATCATTATTCCTTTCATAATAGTAGGTGCTGTGAGCTGTGATAGTTTGGTCACTGCTAAGTGTGACACAGAATTCAAAAGTCTTTTTCTTAGTTTACACCAGGAAACATTCTCTAAAGAGAAGAATATTGGCAGATATATATGGATGTGTTACTAAGACATTATATTAGTAGATAGGTATTTATATATGGGTTAATGTGAGAATACTTCAGATGTGGGACCAGTGTAGTCAAGAAAAATGCAGTCATAATGAAACAGTGGAAAATGTACTAAATAAGCAACAACACTAAACTAATCTGTGTGACTGATAAAATAACAGTGAAGTCATAATAATAACTGTAGTAATTCAACATTATGTGCCAGGTATTTTTGCACGCATTGTAACATTTAGACAGCACATGCCCTACAAGGTAAGCATTAGTATCCTTCTTTGAGTGATGAGAAAACCAAAGATTAAAGTTTGTGACTTGGGCGCCTGGGTGGCTCAGTCGATTAAGGGTCTACCTTCGGCTCAGGTCATGATTTCAGGGTTCCCTGCTTAGTGGGGAGCCTTCTTCTCCCTTTCCTCCCCTCCTGTGCTCTCTCTCAATATCTCTGTCTCTCTCTCTCTAAAATAAATAAATAAAATCTTTTAAAAATAAAGCTTGTGACTTGACTAAGGTCACCCAGGAAGTACATTGTAGAATCAGGATTATAAATGCAGGTCTATTTTATTCTAGGATCAGGGTTCTTAGACACTTTTAAAGCAATGGACTTGATAGAGGTCATTTGGTGAGTCCTAGAAATGTGGAGTCATGTAAAGGTTTAGGTAGTCTTGCCATGGTCATGTGTTTCTTTGATAAATTTTTCTGGTTTTATTCCTCTCTTGTCTCCACAGACTTAGGAAATAATAAGTTTATATAGCAAATAAGTCCATCCC
This sequence comes from Leptonychotes weddellii, assembly GCF_054177405.1. Taxonomy (NCBI): domain Eukaryota; kingdom Metazoa; phylum Chordata; class Mammalia; order Carnivora; family Phocidae; genus Leptonychotes; species Leptonychotes weddellii. Next base: position 29,388,607 of record NC_138385.1, read on the forward strand.
ACATGTTCTGTTTTTTATATTGGTGGGGGTATGTGTTTGACTTCCATGTGGCCTTTTGGTGCACAGAGCATTTTCAAGAGAAACATTTTTCCTTTATTCACCATCTGCATTATAGTTCAACCTATTTACAACACTGTAAAATCACTTAAATTTGAAAATAAACAAAACTACTACCTTTGAAATAGATCACCCATAAGATTTATGTTCCCTTGGACATTTCCCCCTTTGGAGTTTTAAATAGATTAAGAAGTTGGAAGTGGCCAACTTTAGCTTCCAATGACCAAACAGTTGCGTTTTCATAGGAAAAACACTGCTAGATAGGTTCGAGAAGATGGGGAATGTTTTTACTGAGACTCAATTAATCAGGGGGTAGCAATAGGGAATGAATTATATTTAAGTCAAGAAATCATTTTTCTTTTGTATTTCTATTTCCTTTTATTACCCATCCTTGAAATCAGTAGGTGTGAGGATGAGCAAGCACAAATAAATACGTACGGCTTTTAGGACTACAAAAAATTATTATGTTCACCCTTTGGAATTACATAAAAATGATTATAATTTTTTAATATTTCATTTAAAACACATGTAAACCTCCACTACTGATAAATTTTCTAGTTGGATACAATATCAGAGGTTCTAAAGATTGTGGGTGGCTGATATTTCAACAAGGAATACAAATAGTGATTTATTTTCATTTTTTAGTACTACCCATTTCATTTGAGATCTGTATGGCTTAAAAATACTTCCAGACACTTTATCCAAAAATATTTAATCACTTTAAGATTCACAGAACATCGTTTTCAAGGGCAATACTTTGAGTTTTTAATGTTGAGAATTCTGAACACTGTTTATCACACTTCCATGCAGTTGAAAAAATATCGTGATGAATCTAGTTTGTATTTTCATGCTTTAAATTCATAAATATTGCCAAGTTCATAATTCAGTTAAAATCTAAAGTGTGTATTCAACAATTTTAAATTTGCTGATTTTTCCATTAGCATTAAACAGCTGTTCTCCATTTCCACTAAGGATAAGACCAGAAAGAACGACACTTGCAGCGTGAAGGATATAGACTAGCAGTAGCAAAATCTTCCTATCAGCTCAGTGAGATGCTAGACAACATTATCAAGGGAGTTGTTAGTCATCTATGCCAGAGATTTTAAAGAAGTCAGTGGTGTTTCTAGGAATGTATTTGGTGCAGTTTTCAATCCAAAACAAAAAGAAGAGTGTAATAATTTCTGAAGCTTTTTTTCAGCCCTATAATTCCATGAACGATTTATTATAATAAATATCTTACTTAATTGCAGCATGTCATCATAAGAAGTGGGAAACGTATTTCAGGAAAGCAAATACATTAACCTATACAGCTATTTGAATACACCAACACTGGGCAATTAAGAAGCCATTTTGAGGAAGGAATGTCCAACTCCAGATCTATAATCCCAACTTCCTACTAGACACTTTGACCAAACACATGCATGTCTTATAGGCACCTCAAAACCCAAAAAGGTTTTTCAAAACCAAAGTTATTTATAATATTCTCAAATCAGTTATTCATCTTGTGTTGATGTTTTTTCCACCAACCCAACAGCCTCAGAGACAAAGGTGAGTCATACGTGACATTGTCCCATCATCCTTTCCCTCATCCCAAATTTTCACTCATTTCATTAACTCTGATATACTTTCAGAAATATATCAAGTCAGTCCCTTCCTCTTTGTCTCCAGTGCCATTGATTCACTTTAGTAACAAGGTATATCTCTTATTTTTTTAAGATTTCATTTCTTTATTTGAGAGAGAGAGAGAGAGAGTGAACACACATGAGCGGGAAGTAGGGACAGAGGGAGAGAGAGTAGCAGACCCCCACGAGCAGGGAGCCCGACATGGGGCTCGATCCCAGGACCCCGAGTTCATGACCTGAATTTCTTTGTCTCTTTGCTGCTTAAAGCCTGGCAGTGGCTCCCACTTGCATGTATAGGTTAAAGTTAAAAATCCTAATTATGGGGGTGCCTGGGTGGCTCAGTCGGTTAAGCGTCTGCCTTCGGCTCAGGTCATGATCCCAGGGTCCTGGGATCGAGCCTCACGTGGGGCTCCCTGCTCCCTCTCCCACTCCCCCTGCTTGTGTTCCTTCTCTGGCTGTGTCTCTCTCTGTCAAGTAAATAATAAATAAAATCTTTCCAAAAAAGAATCCTAATTATGAGTTAAAAAATTTCCTTTCTTGGTTTAGTACTTGATGATATCTCTGGCCCCATCTCCCACCCTTCTCCGTATAAAATTCACTCACTCAGTAGGAACAACTCATTTTCTTTCAAGGGATCTGCTTGTTTAGCCTATGCCTTCTGCCTGGATCTTTTTATTTGCCTGCCCAACTAACCATTTTCAAATATAATCTGTAGGGTAACCCACTTGTCTCGCTCCTGTTTGATGCTTACATGGTAACAGCCTCTATTATAGTACGTACTGCATCATATTGCCATTACCACTTGTCTGTCCCTCTCATTAGACTGACCTGCATGGGGCATAGTGACAGTAAATATATAGGTCATATTTGTGTCTCCAGTACCTTGATAGATCTAGCACACAGTTGAAGTTTAAAATGCTTATTAGTATTACTATCCATCGAGTAGAATTTGTCCAAGAGTTGGAAGGAGCTAAAATACACTTACTCTGGGTTCATATAGTTGCACAGCTTTCTTTAAGTTGCGTGTTAATTTTTACCCTTGTACAAATGGTCAACTTGAAGAAAAAATTGGCCCATTGTAGCAAAACTGTTCGAGGTGAAGCTGTAAATTGGGCTAGATTCTCCCATGCAGTGCTTGGCTCTGGTTTTAGACATGACTCACTAAAGACTAGTCTATCTCCAGCAAGCTAAGCAATGAACTTTTCTGGAAGAACTTGTCAAAAAGTCTAACAGAAAACATTTTAGAATGTTTGAAGACAGAGAATTAAAGTTTCTTACTACTCTACACATCTCAATTTTGAATTATATTATTTTGTATTTTTCAGCTTTATTGAGATATGATTGACAAATAAAATCGTAATACATTTAAAGGGTACAACATGATGATTTGATATATGTATACATTGTGAAAGGTTTCTCACCATTGAGTTACTTAACACATCCATAACCTCACATATTTACCTTTTTTTGTGGTGAAAAAACTTAAGTTCTACTCTCTTGGCAAATTTCAATTATACAGTATTATCAACTATAGTAACCATTTTATACATTATATTCTCAGACCTGTTCATCTTAAGACTGAAAGTTTGTAGCCTTTTACTGGCCTCTCCTATTCCCTCACCCACCCCAGCATCTATTTCTATGAGTTTGACTTTCTCACTTTTTGTTCCTTTCATTTCTTCCTTCCTGCCTACCTTCTTTTCCTCCCTCCCTTCCTCCCTTCCTCCCTTCCTTCCTTCCTTGCTTCCTTCCTTCCTTCCTTCCTTCCTCCCTCCCTCCCTTCCTTCCTTCCTCTTTCCTTCTTTCCTTCCCTCCCTTCCCTCTTCCTAAGATTGCATATATAAGTGATACCATGCAGTATTTGTTTTTCTCTGTCTGGTTTATTTCATTTAACATAATACCTTTGAGGTTAATCCATGTTGCTGCAAAGAATGATTCTCTTGTTTTTAAGGCCGAATAATATTTCGTCTCTCTCTCTTTCTCTCTCTCTCAAAAACACAAACACGCATGCACGCACACACACACACATACACATACACACACACCCCACATTTTCTTGATCCATTCATGTGTTGCTGACAAACACACTTAGGTTGTTTTCATACCTTGGCTAGTGTGAATAATGCTGCAATGAACATGGAATATAGATATCTCTTTGAGATGGTGGTTTGTTTCCTTTGGATGTATACTCAAAAGTGGGATTACTGTATCACATGGTGGTTCTATTTTTAACCGTTTGAGGAAGCTCCATACCGTTTTCCATAATAGTTGTACCAGTTTACTTTTCCATCAATAGTGTACAAAGTTTCTCTTTTCTTCACATCCTTACCAGCAATTGGTATCTCTTGTCTTTTTGATGATACTGGCCACCCTAACAGGTGTAAGGTGGTATCCCATTGTGGTTTTGATCTGCATTTCCCTGATGATGAGTGATGTTGTGCACATTTTCATGGACCTGTTGGTTATTTGTATGTCTTCCTGGGCAAAATGTCGATTCAGGTCCTTTGCCCATTTATTAATTGTTTTTTTTTTTATTTTTATTTTTGCCATTGAGTTATCTGAGTTCCTTGTATATTTTGAATATTAACCCCTTATTGGATATGTGGTTTACAAATATTTTCTCCCATTTCATAGGTCATCTTTTCATTTTGTTGATGGTTTCTTTTGCCGTGCGGAAGCTTTTAATTTGATGTGGTCCTACTTGTTCACTTGGCCTTTGCTTTGTTGCCTTTCCTTTTGGTTTCAAATCCAAAAACTCATAGTCAAGACTGATGTGAAGGAGCTTACCCCTATGTTTTCTTCTAGGAGTTTAATGGTTCTAGGTCTTATAGTCTGATCTTTAATACATTTTGAATTGATTTTTATGAGTGGTATAAGATAGGGGTCCAGTTTCATTCTTTTGCATGTAGCTGTCCAGTTTTCCCAACACTAGTTATTGAAGACACTGTCCTTTCCTCATTGTATAATCTTAATCATTAATAACTTTCTTTTTAAAAATAACTCTCTTAATATAAAGCTAATATAACTAAACTATGTAGTTAATTCATGAACCAGTGGCCCATGGCCTAAAAAGAAATTAATCTGTAAAAAGTCAGATTTTACCAAAATAAGAATTATAATAAAATTGGGGAAAAAGTGATTCATGGAGTTATTTTGCAAATTACTTATGCTTGTTTTCATTAAATGCATTTGTTACTCTGATAGTAGGGAGGGATTTTGAAATTTTGATAGGTTAATAAACCCTAAAAGTTCATTTGGACTTTTTTGTAGAAATCCTATAGATAGTCTAATGATTTTTCCTTATTTAAAACAACAACCAAGTAATTAATCTTACTGTAGTGTTGCATCTCTGATGAATTATGTTAGTCTCTGCTAGATCATGGTCAGTGATGAGTTGCTGGCTACCTCAAGAGGCAGCCCATTCCTTTTGCCTTTCATAAGATGTTTGCTCACACTGAGTTGTCATTTCGCTCAGATTTACCTTCTGGAGCTTCACAGAGTAAATGTATTCCTTCTCTTATATGGTAGCCAAGTTACTTGAAAATGGACATCAAGTGTCCCCTAAGTTTCTTTTCCTCACACTAAACATTGTGGAATTTTAGGCTTACTCACAATCTTGCTTGCCTGCTTCTGTAAATATTTGTGTTTTTTTTTAAAGATTTTTATTTATTTATTTATTTGAGAGCGAGAATGAGAGAGAGAGAGAGAGAGGGAGCGTGAGAGGGGGAGGGTCAGAGGGAGAAGCAGACTCCGTGCTGAGCAGGGAGCCCGACTCGGGACTCGATCCCAGGACTCCAGGATCACGACCTGAGCCGAAGGCAGTCGCTTAACCAACTGAGCCATCCAGGCGCCCCTGTAAATATTTGTTTTTAAAATATGGTACAAAGAATTGCATATGATACTGCAGATGTGATCCGACTATCTTGTGGTAGGGCTTTGCAACTCATGATCTGGATACTTTATATATGTAATTGGAGCATAATTTTGGCTTAATAGTTGGTAGGTGTGTGAAAATTTCAAAATAAATATCTGAATGCAACTTGATTTATGTATGGAAATGTAGGTCATTTTACTCAGTTCTTATTTGAAGTCCTTTCACACTTTCTTACAGATTTTTTTCCTTAAATCTGAAACTAATTAATTTCCACTGTTGCAAGTTCTGACTGTTTTAATCTGCTTCATAAGCTCACTTTAAAACTCCATACCCTTTTTTGATAAACCTTCCCTCCCCACTTTACCAGTATTCAAGATATTTTAGAACAGTTTTTGAAGTATTTCTGCTGAGTTAGCACTGAGCAAAAACTTTCCCATTATGATATCAACAACTTGTAAAGGAGTAAATAAGAAGCTTAAGCAAAAAAGAATTTAAATGTCCAATAACAGTAAGCAAATAGCTGCCATATAAAGAAGTATTATGAGGAGAAGAGAATTTTGCTTTCTAATTAAAAATAGAGTGAAAAGTAGCTTCCTAGGTTGAAAAAATTGTCATAAGGCCGTTTAATTCTTGTTTTGGAGATGTATTTTTTATTGAAATATAGTTGACATACAATATTATAGTAGTTTTAGGTGTACAACCATAGCGATTAGAGAATTATATACATTATAAAATGCTCACCATAAGTGTAGTTACCATCTGTGACAATACATAATTACAATACCATTGACTCTATTTCCTAGGCTATATATATATATATATTTTTTTAATTCTCACTTGGAAATTTTACTCGTCCTGGGGAAAGGAAGACAGGCAGCCCCTACTTTCTGCTGAGGGTGCCACAAGCCCTCACTATTTCCGGTTGCCGTTGATAGGGAGGTTCACATGCTTGGAGGAGGCCAAGAAGGCCTTGAGCTTGGGCAGGGTGCGGAGGCTCCCAGGTAGGCTGAGAGCAGCAGGGAGGAGTCCAGGCAGCTGAGGGCCAGGACCTGGTGAATCAGTGACAAGTCCAGCAGGTTGAAGTCTGCGAAGGAGATCCTGTTGCCCATGATGAAGGCCTGAGCCCCCTGGTTCTGGGACAGCAGGGTCTCAAAAGTCTTCAGGTGCCCAGTAGTGCCTTCACATACTCCTACTTGCTTGACTCCTAGTAGTTGTAGATGAGGATGAGGTATTTGCAGTGGATATTCTCCATGCCATCATTCACCATGTCCACCAGGGCCATCTCCCACTGGTCCTTCCCAGACAGCCCGAAGGAGTGGCCTGGGTATCACAGGATGCCATCAGACTGGTACAGGGTAAGGTCTCCCTCCTGGAACGTGGGAAGTTGCCCATACAGACAGGAGGCCTTGAGGGAGCCCTGCAGCCAGGTCTCCACCTCCTCCTTCCAGCTCTGGCTTCGAACAGGGGAGTAGACGATGGCGTAGGGCATCATGGTTGCTGTGCAGACCTCGGTGACAGAGCTCTTACGCTAGACCTTTCATCCCCAGGGCTTATTTATTTTATAACTGGAAGTTTGTACCTCTTAACCTCCATCCTCCTTCCCTCTGGCAACCACCACTTAAGGAAGTTTAAGTAGAAACATGTTGCTGATTTAATAATTAAATTAAAAAGTATAATGCCTATGTTTGCTTCCTTCACAGAAAATATTCTATGACTCTCTGTACTTCCCATATTATTTCAATTTTGATGATAAAGTTTCTGGCAAATTGTTTTATATGAAAATTTGAACTGACTAGAAAAAAAAAATATCTCAACTTGATTATTTGCCTTACCAAACAATTTACAGTTTACATAGTTCCTCTGGCATTTAAATTTTTATTTATTTTTTTTCCAAGTTTTTATTTAAATTCTTTCTTTCTTTCTTTCTTTCTTTCTTTCTTTCTTTCTTTCTTTCTTTCTTTCTTTCAAGATTTTTAAGTAATCTCTACACCCAATGTGAGGCTCGAACTCACAGCCCCGAGATCAGGAATTTCATGCCTTATCTACTGAGCCAGCCAGGCACCCCTCCTTTGACTTTTTAAAGGGAGAAATAATAAAAATAAAAACTTCTATGCTTTTAGTTGCACATTTATTACACAAAGGAAGGAATACCTGTATGAGGTTTCTATTCATCCAGGGAAAGCCTATTTTTATCAATTACTGTTAGCTTTATTAAACTCTGGGTAAATTTTTCTAAGTTCTAAGAATATAGTGGACAGAAAAACCAGATTTGCTGTTAACTGAAAATGTCTTTGTAAAAACTTCAGTAATGAAAATATTAAGGGTAATGTCTACTTTTATTGAAGTATGCTATTAAAAATATCTTGCCCTATTTGTAACTTGCCTTGTGCTTTTCATATTATACTTTGATTTTTTTCAAGTTCATTAACACATCAGTGGGAAATTGAATTTAAAGACCATGTTTTTCACACAGCACTTTTTATTATTTTCCTGGCAGTTCTAAAATGAAATGTGAACTTTGGTAATGCTAAAATATCAAAACATGTTATTTTTCTCCAGCATATTATTGGAGGACTTTAATCTTTATTTTCTTTAATTGACATGTGACAAATCTGTTTATCACAGGCATTTTCTACTGCATGAAAAAATTGCTAACCTGTGGGAGTGACAGATGATTTTGAGAATATAACTTTAATCATTATGTCTTTTGTTACCAAGTATGAAGAATGCATTAGATAATGGTAGTTCTTTTTGTGACATTTCATTCTGTCAACGTTTCCATGATAACCTCTTATATAATTCAAGTTTATTAACTGCATATGTTTACTGTAAGTTAAAGTTTCTCCTAAAAAAAAGCTTTTGCAATTACATTTCAACTTTTCATTGAAAATGGGGTTTCATTGTACTGATCTTTCTCCTATATGTTTATAAGTGTTACTTCACTTATTCCCAGGATCAACACATTTTCTGGTAAATTCTTTTAAGACCATAAATACTGCTCTGATTTCTATATTGTTGATCACAAGCCAGTCTTATAAATTTGTGGATACTTTGCTTATGATTAGATGAAGACTGATAAATTATGACTACATATGCAAGCCAAATGAGCAATCCCTCTGTGTGCACACGTTGGAAATGAATGTTGATTATATTTTGTTTTCTTAATGACTCCATCTTTCATCTTTCAATTCCCCATCCCTCTCCAAAACACACACTTTGGAATATCCATGATTATGGTAGTTCTCAAATCTGAAAGTGTTCAGACTTCCAGATTCTACTCTACTTAGGTAATGGGTATTTTTCATAGCACATAGAGAATTTACTGCTAGTAATTTAAAATTTTTAAATTTCACAGGATACTTGAAACACTAAACAAATTCCCATTACTCAATAATTTTTATGCAGTAGAGAATTGGGCTGTGGATGGGCAAAACAGTAATCCTTTTAACAAGACTCAAAATAATTGTCAATTAACCTGAATTTTCTGTTGTCTTTCAGAATAAATGAATTTAAGTAAAAGGGAAATTTTTGCTGAATATTTTGGGGCCAATTAATATTCAATTAAATATTATCTAAACCTTCTACAACCATAGAACTCTGCCATCAATTCTAAATTCAGCTTTTACTTACAAAGTGAAAGTAGAGAGCTAGATCTTAAGTTGGATGGTTGTCAAATGTTTGGTGTAGGTAATGAGATAGTTGCTGTAGGCTGATATTATTTATGGAGATTGGGGAAATCTTAAAATGTGACCTGAAATATGGGTATTAGTTTCCAGTAGGTAGGTAGGGAAGAGGAAGGCATTCCAATTGAGTATAATGGTACAAGTGGTCTGACTGGCCAAGATGCAAGGGTAGAATTAGGATATGGGTTTGGCTAGACCAACAGATTCTTATATTAGAGCAAGGAACAGGTGCATAGACATGTCAATCAGGTTGTGCTCCCAAAAGATTAATCTTGTAATATTGTATACAATGAACCACAGGTGAAGAGCGAAGACAGATGGATCAGTCAATTAGAATACTCTGTATTTGTTCTGGAAACATATGAAAATGTCAAGAATTGGTTGGTAAGAAGCAATGGCAATTTAAAGGATGGTATGGGATTGGTTATGACTTGAGAACTGGTTCTGAAAACCAAGGAAGAAATAACCAAAGACATGGAATAGTCAGCATCTAAGTGATTGTATACTGTGCTTTGGGGGCAGCATGACAAAGGGGTTAAGAATGTGGGCTCTACGTTTAAAGTACCCTAGTTCTAACTCTCCCTACCAGAGTGTCCTCAACTGTAAAAGGTGGTTTATTGGAAGGCATACCTTATATAAAGTCGTAAGTGAATCAATATGTATTATGTTCCTAGAAGAGAGTATTAGTGTAAAAAGGGGTGTTAGGCAAAATTATTGACTCACTGACAGAAATCAGAGAGTCCGGCAAGACCCTTCACCATGTGCCTGCTAGGTAGGAACGTGAACCAGCATATTTTAGAAAGCTTTATAGCTATAAGGCACCCATAAAACATATTTTATTCAATTGTCTCTTAATCAGAAATTAATTCAGAGCACCCTATTCTCTTAGCTTCCTACTAAAATTAAGTTATTTGACTTGCTCCATAAATCATGCTTCCTGTTACATCATTACATGTCTCTGTACCATACTGATGAGTAGCTGTAAGTGCACCTGCAGCTAACCTTTATGAGTGAAGGACACCTACACACAAACAATGCCAAGGCAGTGTGCCATGTTCTGAATCAGGCTTGGCATATATGACTCTAGGAAGGCAATTTTCTTCAGTTTATGTAAGGCCTGTTGATATTATTGCAGTTTATTTGCCTGTAGAGTCAATTTACATTGCCAAAAGATAAGTTTGACACTTTCATTTGTACCGACACAGCCAATGAATATACAATTTTTTTGTTCTGCATCACCTAGTCTCCTTGATGCAAAGTCGCTCAGTAAAGGAGATTTTTTTTCGATCAATTTTCTCATCTGCAAGCAAACATCCACCCAGCCAGTGGGAGTTTTCCTGCCCTTGCAACAGATTTATACCCCCTGGGTTTTCATGATGTGGCATGCTTTGCAAGGAAGTCGGAATAAATTAAGAAAAAATTTAGGGGCTGCCCAAATAGCCGTTTTCCAGTCTGGGTACCAGAATGACTGCTGCTGAATATTTTTCTCCTTCCACACCAATAATTCATTTTACACATAAACACAAGGTGTTCATAGGAGATCTCTTTGAGAAACTTGGGTTGAGACCGTTTTTTTTTTTTTTTTTTTTTTTATAGAGATGTTACAACTCTAAATTTTTGCTTACTCCTCTTATGCTTCTATACATTAAAACAAGATTTGGGAAACACTAGGACTGCGATTGGCTTTCAAAACCTGAATCTTTCATTTAGAAAACCACAGAGCTACATATGAATGTAAAATATGAAAAAGGCTATATATAGGAGAAACCAACAGTACTTTCTGAATTACATAATCCGCAAGACTCCAGCTGTTTTCATGTAATGGTTTGTCTTACATACATCTTACTTTCTTATCGCATCCAGTAGTCTTCCTCGACATTTCACACTGGATAAGCGTTAGTCAAAAATATCTTAGAAAACTTACACGTCCATCCAGATGCGCATATATATATATAACTTGTCAAGTTTTGAGTATTAACTAGTGACAACCATTGTAGTAAATTAAATTTATTCTAGGAGACTGAGACTCAGGATAGGGTACTTAACTCCCTGAGAGGCTGAGATAATGTTGGTGTTTTCATTTCAGACTACATCCGTCCTCAACTTTGCTTTATCTATGCAAGCAATTTTGTAGGCTAGTGCATTAGGTAAAACCTACAGTGTTCTTGTGGATATAGGAATTTCACATTGGATTTCTTTGTGGTTATCATAAGGGAATATTCTATTCACAATTTTAATTTATAAAAATTTTAAAGGACGCAAACAATGAATCATGGAACACTACATCAAAAACTAACGAAGTACTGTATGGTGACTAACATAACATAATAAAAAATTTAAAAAAATTTTAAAGGAAAAGCCATTCAAATAATGGGAGGACTTTAGCAATGCTGTATTATATACTATTGGTTTGCTAAAGTCACTTAAAAGGAACTTCTATTAAGGCATTCCCAGAACTTCCATTATGACACCCATGCTTTGGTAGAGAAGGAATGCCTGACTATGGAACATGACTATGTTATTATTTATTTATTTGCATATGGAACTTCCCATCATTAAAAAACAAAATGGTTGATCAACCAAGCCATGAAGTGGAGTCTGTAGGACCACTCTCAAGTTGGTGCTGAAGCCACAAATAATTTGTCCAAGCATGGTGCTTACATTCCAGTAGCAATTGTCTTCCTGGCTGCCACTTCTCCCTCAGTCTATTCCTATGTCCCCATGAGTAGGTCACAGTGATCATTGGGTTAGGAGAAGAAGACTCATGTTTGATTTATAGAAGGTTCTGCAATCAGACAGTATGCTATCACAAGGCAGAGGTCATATTACAGCCCTACTTGGGAATATTCCTAATGGGTAATAAGAAAGGACAATCCTCCATGTGAGCAGAGCTCCGAACTCCAGTGTTTATCTGGAGGCCCAGTTCGCCTGCAGAGCAAAATGTCCTAAAGAATGCATCTACACCAATTCATGGACAGTAGCTATTAGCATGAACAGATGGTCAGGGACTAAACAGGAACAAAATTAAAGGATTGATGACAAGAGGTTTGGGAAAGAGGAATTTGGATGGACCTCTTAGAACGGTCTCAAATGTATAGATATTTGTGTCTTGTGTAAATTCTCCCTAAATACATTTACTGCAAAGGTGCCCTTTCAATAATCAAGTAGACAAAATGACCTATATGGTGGATGTCAAGTAAACTTTTATCCTCAGCTACCCCAGAGGTTATTCAAAATAGCTCACGAAGGAAAAAATGGTCTTGGTGGCAGGAATGGAAAGTATGCCTGTGCTCAATTACATAGACTTTCCCTCCCCAAGACATTCCTGGCTATCATCACTGTGTGTCCAAAGTCAATCTATAGCAGTGACCAATTCTGATCCCCTCCATTTATTGGAGGGTGTCAGATACCTGCCATCATGGTTGTGAGGGGTTGTGGACAGAGTTGTCTTCATTGGAATAGAAACTTATTTTGGATATGGATTGTCCTTCATTGTTTGCCATATTTCTGCCAGCATCACTGTCTGTGAACTTCTTGCATACCCTAGTCACCATCCTGATTTGCCATACAGCACTGCTTCTGAATGAAGCATGAATTTATGGTGAGAGTGTGTGGGCCAGTGGGCTGACATTCCCAGGATTCCCTCCTTGTATCTTATCACTCAGAATACTATTCCCCAATCTCTATCTCTAGTTTTCATTTCCGTTTTTCACACCCACTTTTCAGTTTCCTATCTTTATGTTTTGGCTCATGCAGTTCCATCTGCCTTCACAGTCTTTATTCCTTATCAAAATATCTATATTTTTTGAGACCCACTCTGAGCATTGCACATGCTCCCTAGATTCCCTTTGGAATTTTGCCCCTACTTTTCTACTGATACTTAATTTAATCAATATTGTGTTGTAGTCACTTGCATATTTGTCTTATTACTTTGCAGGATTGGAAGTATCACATGGGCAGAAATTAGATCTTATCCTTCCTTACATCAGCTGTACATCCTTGTGCCCAGTAGGTACTCAATAAATATTTATTGAATTTAATCGTATCAATAACAAATAGCTTTGTAATACTGAATGCAGAGATGAGTAAGAAGAGAAACAAGGCAACAAAATATTACCTTAGTGTCATATTTCTTTTAACCAGTGCTCATTATATGGCTATACATATAAATTAGCCTGGAAAAGAGATAGTCACCCTTTCTTGATTTCATCCACCAAAAGTTGTGAGGGAGGCATGAAAATGTGGTAATAGAAACCTTTCTTTATGAAAGTGGCTAAGATTCTCTACATAAAGGAGAAAATATGCACAGAAGGCATTTGAGAACAATTTTTTTTCTAAACTACAAAAAATGCTGTAGAGTTGAAAGGATACATTTTATTCCAAAATTTGAGTAAAAATATCTAATGTTTGATATGCAGAAAAAATATATTTCTATGCCCCTGGTCATATGAAAAGTTTTTTTATTGTAGTTGAATAGACAATATACTGGGTCTATATTCCACCAAGATTAGAGCAAGGAGGATTTTTGTCTGTGTTTCTTTTATCTAAGGTTGGAAATCGAGTATGTGATATGGAATAAATGGACTTTCTTGCTGTCTTGGCCTTTGATTTCCTATATCTTTTTTTTTTATTATGTTCAGTCAGCCAACATTTGGTACATCATTAGTTTTTGACATAGTGTTCAATGATTCATTAGTTGCATATAACACACAGTGCTCATCCCAACACGTGCCCTCCTTAATACCCATCACCCAGTTACCTCATCCCCCCAATGCCCATGATTTCCTATATCTTAATCACTTCTTACTTTTGTGAAACACCAGGGTTTCTGTGAATATATATAATTCTAAATGTTTTTATTCTTGAATTGCATGCACGTATACAGCAGAAAGCTTTGAACATCAGAACTTAATCAAAAATAAAAACAACTTAAGCTGTCTATAGGATATGCCATAGGTTTATGAGTAGTATGCATTACTGTGACAGCTTTCTTTAAATATGTCAAAACTTGCTCTTGATACTTTCTTTGCTTTATTGACTATCTGAAAGCAGATGCATTCAGTCACATGAACTCTGGCCAACCAATATACAGCTTCTACTTAGAAGGTACATCCCTTATAAAAATATAAGCAAGAATATTGGATATTGTGTGATGAATGGTGTTCGACTACATCATAGGTGCATTTCAGCTTAATGGCTTATGGAAAGAATATGCATAAAGTTAGGAATGTCAAGGTACTGATGAAGCATTAGACTAAATCACATCCACTTTCTATGGGAATTATGCAAGAGAAAACCATGATCTAAGGGTAATCATACTGTATTTATGGTTCATTTTTTTTTCTAAATGAAGAATTTTATTTAGGAAGAAGGGCAGAAAAGTAATGACATGATGTAAATTTGCTACTTAGCTACAAGAAGATGCACAGTTTCAAAACAGGAATTCAATTTAGTTGGCCCCTCAGACTGGTTGATGGATGATTTGCCCTGTTCTTATTATTCAGAGATTGAGTGGCACAAATACACACTTAATGAGCTGGGATTGCCCATTGACATCTATTGCATTAGCTGGTAAAAAATAATTTCTGTTGTTTATAGGTTAAAGTAAAGGTGTTCTGGGGACAGTTTATTTTTATTTTATTTTGTTTTGTTTTGTTTTATGTTCTTTTTAATTTTATTTATTTTCTTTCATTTGCCATCAAATTAGAAAGTGTAACTGAATCATATACTCATTTGAAAGATATTGTTGAGCAAGCTGAAATTCACATTATTGCTGTAAAACTTATCTTGGATTTACCCTTAATTTTTTTTAATGAGGTTTACTTTTTTGGCCTAATGCTTCATCTTTATCATATCTGTTTATCATATCTATCATATCATATCTAGGATAAATTTTTCTTATGCGTATGATGCAATTGAGAAATGAAATAAAGATTTAAAGCAATTATTTGGATAATTCAGTATCATGAAATATGCTTCAAGGGAAAGCAGGGTGTGTAGATATTCATTAACCATAGTGCTGGTCTAGACAACCTAAGTGTCCTGAGATGGCGGCTTGGATTTTCATATGGCCAATCATAATCTTCTTTGTGGCTGTTTAATTCATTATTTAGATCATAGGACTAATGAAATGTCACCATGGTTTTAATCTCTACACAGTTTCTCTCATTATTCCTCTTCACCATTATCAAATGTTGATTAAGGCCTTACAACTAGATCTTGGAAATATTAGATAAAATACATAGTCTCTGTCCTTCAGCAGCATAGTTAGGGAGATGAGATGTACTCATAAAAATGTAACAGTCACTGGCCATATAAAACTTGCCAATCCAGTGGTGTGAATGTAAGAGCTATAGTGGCACTTGACTCCAGATTGAATTGAAACTCTGGCCAGCTTCCTTAAAAAGAGGTAACAGGGACAACTGAGCACAGATTTTCATGAGATAGGTATAAATAATTTACTGCTCTTCACGAATAGGTCAAAGAGCATCCCCACACAAGAACAAGTCACTAGTGTTTTCTCTGTCTTAGTAGGAGAAAGAAATTTTATGAGGTGACATCATAGAATGCATGACTTCTGTTTATCACATTCTCTGACTTTAAACTAAACTGCACCTTGCCATTTAGTCTTCATTCCGATCTTTTTTTTTTTTTTAAAGATTTTATTTATTTGACAGAGAGAGTGAGAGAGCACAAGCAGGGGGAAGCAGTAGGAGGAGAGGGAGAAGCAGGCTTCCCGCCGAGCAGGGAGCCCGATGCGGGGCTCGATCCCAGGACCCTGGGACCATGACCTGAGCCGAAGGCAGACGCTTCACCGACTGAGCCACCCAGGCGCCCCTTCATTCTGATCTTTAACAATGTATATTAACTTCCCTCTATCTTTTTCCCTCCCTCATTGATTTTTATGCTTCCTGCCCTTAATACAGTTTCTTTGATAAGTTTGACACAAAGCTTCATGATTTGCTCTCACTAATTTTCCTCATTTTCTTGCAATTGCTTGACACTTACAATGCTGTTGGGCTACTTCATTATGCATTTTGTCAACTTATGCTTCAAAATTTCTAAACCTTTTAGTAATTATAATCCACATTCTCTGGGAAGGACAAGAGGCCTCATCTTGGGAGCAGTCAGGGGAAGCGGAACCAGAGTCCCTTTGTCACAGGTTCCTCCGTATAGGACCTAGATCCCTACCTACTCTAAGGCTAATTCAATTCTTCCCAGGTGCTGTACTCCATCCTTCACGTTCTAGCTTGAAACATAAATTGGCTTCTCTTTCCCACATCCCCAAACCGAACTCAGTCCCTGCCTTCAGTCTCCTTCTATGAAAGATCCCCAGATACATATTTGATTTTTACTGACCCCTTTGTGATTGCTTTTGTGAGAATTTAATGACTTTTCATGCCCTAACTGACTGCTAGATTATTTCTCCCTCAGGATTTGATGTCTCTGACAAAGAAACATGCCTTTGGAACACAGCGAATTTAGACAAAATGTTATGGTAGTAAAATCAAAATAAGTTAAGATTCTGAAGTGACTTCTCACCTCCCAAATTAGTTGTTAGTGTGACACCAGACATGGCATATTTACTCCTAATAAGAGAATGGATTTGCATTTTGGGTTGTTATAGTTCAACAAATGTTTGTGCGTGTGTCAAACGGCACTGATTTAAAAAAACAGCCAACTATGTATGCACTGTCAGCTTACTAGGTGCACAGAGCCAATTAAAATGACTTTTACAAGTGCCTATAAAATGTGCACCTGTTACCTTTCCCATGTGCATAGAAGGAGAATATGAATTCTTAGCCAAATTAAAACAAGATATATGAGTGGGAAAGTAGTGCTGGTCTGGGAATAAGTTGAAAAAGGAATAAAAGTAGTATATGGCTATTTGGTACTCAGAATTAAAACTTATAATTACATGCTACTTACATATATTTGAAGTGTTCCATCGTTGCCTCTGATAGAAGGAGTGAGGAGTTGAGTGGCTTATAAAAAATTTTTATTAGAACTTAGTAAATAATGATTTAATGCTGACAGTAGCAACAGCAACAAATATTTTGCCACCTGACATTCATACTGTGTCCTGAGACCCTTGTTCAAAACAGTAGCTACAATTTTGGCATGGAATGCCCTTGATAACACTAACGACAATGTAATTGTTTAAGAAGTAACACAATTTCAACCTGTCCGAAGTTACAAATGAAAAATAAGTCCTAAATTTAATATTTAAATTTATTTATTAAATTAAATTTACTATCTTAAGTATTCTTATAACTATCTCTACTTATTTATCATGTGCCAACTATGAAGGTATAAAGACAATCATGGTGAAGTGATGAGGGGAAATGAAAAAAATGAAGCAAAAATGTGGATAAATAAACAACAGATTCTATAGATACTGGAGAAGAAATGCATTATCAATCATGTACCTTAGGAATTCTGTCTACATTTGTGGGGCATGTAAATCTATTTAAGCTCTTCAGTGGTGTGTAAATCATGGAGATCAGAAAGATTTGAATGATTTTAAGGCATCTTCCAAGCTGCTTGGCACTTCTTCTTTCAATGTATTTTCAATGAATTTTTTAATTTCTCTTGTCATTTTTTCACGGATCCGTTGGTTATTGAGTAGTGTGTTCCTTAATGTTTCCTTATAAAAATTACACATAAATCTCTGAATCCAATGTATACCACTGAAAATATGTTTAGAAGTCTAGATGAGATTTTTAATCTGTTTCCACATTAAAAAATATCCAATATCCTTTTATTCTTCTTGTAACCTTTATTTATGGGGTAGCTGACTTTGATCAAGATACTTTCTTTCATTCTCTAACAAGCTATCTTTGATCTGATTTAGAACAGATTATGCCGTTTTTAAACTTCTTTACACCACAAACGTATTTGTAAGATTTTTTTTTGTGTGTGGAAAGGATAAAATTTGTTCTGTGATAGCATTATTAAAGGAAATAAATATTTGAAAACTCAAAAAACTTTACACATATTTGTTAATTTCCAAATTTCTTTGCTATTTCTAATTTCACCCCATTGTGATTGCAATACATATTTTGTATTATTTCAATCTTTTTAAAATTAATTGAGGCTGGTTTTATGGCCTAACACATGATCTTTCCTGGAGAATGTTCCATGTGCAGTTGTGAAGTGTTTTTACTCTGCTGTTATTGATAAGTGGTTGTTGGTTTGTGATCTTTTCTTATTTTTATTTTTTTAATTATTTTTTTACTTTTCTTTTTTTTATAATGTCAGCATCTACAGCAGTAAACTGCCTTCAAAGAACTGCTTTAGCAGGATCCCATATGCTTTGGTAGCTTTTATTTTCATTTTCATTTGGCTTACAGTTTTTTTCAATTTTCACTTATCTCAAAAGTTTAGAAGAAGTTCGGATGTTTCAGAGTGTGCTGCTCAATTTCCAGTTCTCCTTCTATTATTAATTTTGAATTTCATTCCATTGTGTTCGGAGATGACACATTTTATTATTTTAATTCTCTTAAACTTACTGAGGTTTGTCTTCTGGCTTGGCATGGAGTCAGTCTTGGGGAAGGTTCCATGTCAGCTTGAGAAGAATATATGTTATGTTGTTGTTGGGTGGAGTTCTATAGATGCCAGTTAGAGCTAATTGGTGAATAGCATTGTTCAAAGTCTTTTATTTCCTTGTCGATCTACCTCATTGTTCTATTACTGGGATTGGGGTATTGGAGTTCTCCACTGTTACTGTTGGATTTTCTATTTCTCCCTTCCTGTATGTTAGTGTTTGCTTCATGCATTTATTTTGAAGCTTTGTTTTTAGATGCATACATGTTTATAATTGCTATATATTCTGGCTGTATTAATGCTTTTCTTACTATGAGACATCCCTTTTTAACTTCTGTAGACAGGATATAGTGGCATCTCTTTTTAATCCGATCTATCTTTGTCTTTTGATTGAATTGTTTAAAATATTCACATTTAATGTCATTAATGATATAGATTAATTTATGTGTGCCATTTTACCTTTTGTTTTCTGTGTCCATTTTTTCTGTTTTTCCTTTATTGCTTTATTTGCATTTAATTAATATTTTCTAGTGTAATATTTACAATTCCTGTAATGAGCTTATTACTGTATTTTTCGATGAATTTCTTGGTTTATCTAGTGTTCATAATATACATCTTAAGAGTCTACTTGAGATCTATACTAACTTAATTCCAGTGAGATACAGAAATCTTACTACTATCTAGCTTCCTTCCTTTTTTCTGTATTATTATTGCTATATATAGTATATCTGCGTATGTTCCAAACTCAATTACCTTGTTGTCATTATTACTTTATACAATTTTATATCTCTTAAAGAAGCTGAGGGAACAAAGGAGAAAAACTATACATTTATAGTTTGTTATACTAAACTTTTTATTATAAATGCATTCTAGTTTTGATGACTTAGAGCCCCAAATACACACATATATATGGTTTAATACAATTGCTTTTTATATCAGTTGAGAGAAGAAAGAACAAGAAATATGCAATTAGAATGTCTTTTATGAGGGTGCCTGAGTGGCTCAGTTGGTTGAGTGTGACTCTTGATCTCAGCTCAGATCTTGATCTCAGGGTTGTGAGTTCAAGCCCCACATTGGGCCCTACTTAAAAAAAAAAAAAAAAAGAATATCTTTTATAATTACCTACATGATTACCTTAACCAGTGCTCTTTGCTTTCTTGTGTGGATTTAAATTACTCTCTGGTCACATGTTTTCAGCTTAAATAACTTCCTTTAATAATTCTTACAAGATGGGTCTGATAGCAGCAAATTCTCTCCATTTTTGCTTATTTGATAATATCCTTATTTTTTCTTTGTGTTTGAAAAAAGACTTTTTATTGAATACAATACATTTGGTTGACAGTTTTTTTTTTTCTTTTAGCACTTTATATATATCATCCTGCTGCCTTCTTGCCTCAGTTGATTCTATTAGCAATAATCGCTCCTCAGATAAATCTCATTGGCTACGATACTGCCACTGCACAAAGCTG
The DNA here is from genome assembly GCF_054177405.1 of Leptonychotes weddellii. Taxonomy (NCBI): domain Eukaryota; kingdom Metazoa; phylum Chordata; class Mammalia; order Carnivora; family Phocidae; genus Leptonychotes; species Leptonychotes weddellii. The sequence continues at coordinate 29,408,858 of NC_138385.1, forward strand.
CCTCAGTTGATTCTGATGAGAAGACAGAATGTTAGTCATATTAGGGTTCCATTTACATGATGAGTCATTTTTCTGACACTGATTTCAAGGTTTTTTTCTTTGTTCCTGGTTTTCAACATTTTTTTTTATTCTTATGTTAATCCCCATACATTACATCATTAGTTTTAGATGTAGTGTTCCATGATTCATTGTTTGTGCATAACACCCAGTGCTCCATGCAGAATGTGCCCTCCTC
>NC_138385.1:29409592-29443959 GCF_054177405.1 Leptonychotes weddellii
CTGAAAAACAAACTGAGGGTTCTAGAGGGGAGGGGGGTGGGAGGATGGGTTGGCCTGGTGGTGGGTATTGAGGAGGGCACGTTCTGCATGGAGCACTGGGTGTTGTGCACGAACAATGAATCATGGAACACTTCATCTAGAACTAATGATGTAATGTATGGGGATTAACATAAGAATAAAAAAAATAAATAAATAAAAATAAAAAAAAAGATTTTTATTTATTTATTAGAGAGAGGGAGGGAGCATGCGCGCGTGTGCTCTCACACACACACACACACACACACACAGAGTGGGTGGAGTGGGGCAGAAGGAGAAGCAGACTCCCCGCTGAGCAAGGAGACCAAGGCGAGGCTTGATCCCAGGACCCTGAGATCATGACCTGAGCAGAAGGTAGATGGTTAACCAACTGAGCCACCCAGGCGCCCCTACCACCACATGTTACTCTGTATCATTAACTGTCCCCAGCTCTTATATCCCCAGTTAAAAGGTGGATTTTTCAAGGACAGGGACCACGTCTAACTCCCCTCACATAATTCCTCGAATATTGTAGGTGTTCAATATATATTATTTGAAATAATTGAGTTCTTAAATACAGCAAATCAGGGTAGGTATAAAATGTGCTGGCAATGGACTTTTATTAAGTCATTCATTTTTATACTAAAATTATTTATAGGTATTGACTCTTGTTAAAAATAATCTCAATTTCTCTATTTTTTAAAACTAATATTTGTGATAAGGTTTTCTTCAGGTCCTTTGGTAGATATGGTACATTGATTTATTCAATATGTTTCAACTGTGTTCTTTGAATGGCAGATGCTGGAAGGCCTTGTAGCTAAGGTTTCAGGTTTCCACCAATCAGAGGTATTTACCCAAAACTTACACTCATAACTGCATTAAATGTCAGGAGAGACACTAGCATAAGAAACATCTATTTTGATGGTATGGATCTGGCAAGCATGGTGTGATTCTACATCTACCACTTTTGTCAGTGGCTCTCTGATCTCCAAATCATAGCCCAAGTGATAGACACTTTTGTGCACCACTTTTTACAATGGCTTCTTAATTTCTTAATGGCTGATTGTGGTATAGATAGCTCCTATGGAGGAACAATTCTGCTTTGTTCTGGGAGTTATTCTTCGTTCCCAGTCTAAATTTTGCTCACTCAGCCCTTCTAACAATTTTGTAAGCACATTTCCTGTATTAAAAATCTTTCTGTTCAAAATAGCCAAAATGATTTGTCTTACAGATTGATACTTCCCATAAACATTTCTTTTTTAAAGATTTTATTTATTTGAGAGAGAGAGAGAGCATGAGTAAGTGGGGCAGAGGAAGAGGGAGAGAGAGAATCTCAAGCAGACTCCACACTGAGCGTGGAGACCAATGTGGGGCTCGATCTCAGGGCCCTGAGATCACAACCTGAGCCAAAACCAAGAGTTGGATGCTTAACCAACTGTGTCACCCAGGTACCCCTTCCCATAACCATTTCTGAGGTTCTACATAATTAATTATGTTATGTATGTAAAAAAATCCAAGCATCCTAATTTCAGTATATTACTAAGAATTGAGTTTTCCTCCTATTTCAAGTTTCATGAACCAGTTTTTCAGAAACAATTGTATTATTTAGCTAGGATAGCCTCAACTCCATAGTGTGAGAACTTATACATGTAAATTTCTATTTTTCTTAAACTTTGTTGCCTTGCTGAATCATGATTATTTTAATATTGTTAGTATAATAAAAGCATCCTGGAGAGGATCAGAAAAAAATTGAGAATCATTACGAAAATACTAAAAAATATAACCAGTAAACAATGAAGGAGATGGAGATAGTAAGACAAAACTAAAGAACTTGATTATTATCATCATTTCAATACGGCTAGCTTGTCAAGTGACCTTCCACTTTTTTCACAAATCAATCTTTTTAAATGTCGAAAAAGTGTTTCTGCAACAGGAAGTATACATAAGCTATTTGCCTATGTTTGGATCATTTATGTCAATGATGAAATGGACAGTGATCAGAATGTCAGTCTGTGCACAAAATCTTTTTTGAACATCTGATGTTTTGCGCATGCAACTTCATGCTCAATTGGGCATGCAACAGTGTGTACAAAATCCTGTTGCAAATTGCACTCAACTGCTTAAATAGCTCTTTTGAAAACTATTTCCATTTATTTCCATGTGAGATTTCACCTTATCCCATGCCAAGATGCATTCTTAGAAATTTTCTTTCAGCAAAATTGGCAGCAGTTTTACAGGACAAGGGGAATATGCATCAATTTTCTCTGAGGGGAGGACCAAACAATGCAAGTGTGCAGGTTAAGCAGAACAAAACTTAATGAGTTAAATTCTTTTTTGAGAGAGCTTACTTTTTATACCTCTACAAGAGCCTTAATAATCACAGGCAAATAAACTCACTCAAAATCCTTGACAAAAAGAATGCCACAATAGCTCAGAATGGATTGATGAAATGTTTGAAAGCCTTTTATTAGAATTCTGCAAATTGGGAACACTTCTGTGAGCAAACCTTCCAAAGAAGGAATTTTTCATTTGACTGCCAGGGTAAGCCCAACAGCATTAGACTCACTCTGTGTATAGTCACAAAGAGATGCCTTTTGATAATCTGGAAGCCTTATAGTAGCTTTGCTTATTTTATCTTTGATCCTTGTGTTTAGTCCTGATTGGGTCTTGCTCTAAGCTAGTTGAGCTAGCTAGCTAAAAGGAAAGCTAACTACACAGGAATCTGAAAACCTGCATAAAAAATCCAGCTTTTGCCACTTAGCTGGATGGCTTGGGGTAGGTTACTTATGCACTCTGAGCTTCAGTTTCCCCTACTATATCGCGAGAATAATAAAAGCACTTATTCCACTGGGTTGTTTTGTGGATTAAATGAAGGTAAATTGTCTATAAAGCCCCTCGCACATTGATTGGCATTGTAGTAAAAGCTAATTAATGTGAATTTTCTCCCATTTTCTTTCCACAGGCATCACCTTCAGTCTGTGATATGTGATTTGCTCTAAGTCTTCGGGGGTGGGGGCTAGCTGGAGATACTTATTGTATGATGCAAATTTGTATGATGATGTATCTTTAATCATAATCAAGTAGTTGATTTGAAGCCTTGAGGAAAGGAAGCTAATCATCAGAAAGATATGTGGCATATACAAACCTCAGTGCATGAGGTGGGATTTTTTAGGAATGTCATTACTCTCACCAATTTTCACATGAAGACAAAGAATCTCTGTGAATGTGAATCTATCAACTGTTGTGGTGCCAAATAATTCTCAATCCTAAAATTCATTTAATGACCATAAAATTTTAATAAGGTAGGTGCAGAAGTGTGTGCCGGGAGCAGTTTCCCTTAAATCACTTTCTTTTTTGTTCACTTTCTCTTCCAATATCTCTAGCTCAGGTGCTAAGAAATATTTTTTAAAGACAGTCCACAGTTTAAAATCACCTCAGTAAATATTGCAAATTATACTTTCAACTGTAATAAAGGAGGGATTTGGTCACAAATCACTTCTTTGAAACACATTTTTATGGATTCTAAACTAATTAAGTCAGAAAGTCTCATCATCTCCACAGATCCATAAAGGAGGGAAATACTTCTTCAAAGACAAAGCAGTTCTTAAAGTTTAAAACCAAGTTAAAACCCCCAAACTTGCCGTATCAGAGTGACTTGACCCGATAAAGTACTCAAGGGGAAAAGACCCAAGACTGAAAGATTGGAAGGGGACTGGGTTCTAAGTCCATGGTAGTAAACTCATATGCCCACAGAGGCCAGTAAAATAATGTAAATGAGTGAGCTGAGCCAAATGCATGGTCGCAATAGATGGTGGAACTGACGGTATATCTCATGGGATGGCAGTTCCTTGGCTCCAACCAATTGTTGCAATGTGTGATTTCAGTCCAGAATTTCATTATGTTCCAATATTTAAGAAAACCTGGACATCCAGATTTGTCTTTGAATTCTCCCAGTTTTTACATATCAAAAACAATTCAAATCTTATTATAGCCTTATGTGGAACCAAACAAAATGCATCTTCTGGGTTGGCCACAATATCACTACAGCTCTTGATCCCAGTTAATCATCAATTAGTTTTGTGATCCCGGGAAAGACATCTCAATTCTTTGTGCCCCAGTTTTCTTATTTTACATATATGGGAGATTAGGGACAAGTAAACTATTGCCTGTTTTGTAAATAAAGTTTTATTGGAACATAGCTACACTCATTTTGTTTACATATTGTCTACGGCTTCTTCCATGCTACAACAACAGATTTGAGCAGTTGTGATGGACATCATATAGCAAACAAAGTCTAAAATACTTAATATCTAGCCCTTTATGGAAAAAGTTTACTGACACAAGGGGTAGATGTTTGGTTCTTTATGTTTTAAAAGTGTTGCTGGAAGTGAGGGAAAGTAATATGTTCTTAAAAAATGCACACATGTGACTACTTCTCAAAAAGAAAGATTAAGAAAATAATTGTAGTAGATTACATTATTGGCCCCAATCAGTTCACCCTTCCTGTGTCCACACCCTTTACAATGTAACTTCACAGTACCTTGCCCCTTGACTCTGGGCTCAGGCATGTGTCTCACTTTTACTAATATCTATTGGGTATTACTGTATGTGACACAGAGGCTCAAAATTGGCACATGACTTGATGCCTACTCTTTTTTATCATTATCATCATCAGGAGAGCATGCTGACACTAGCCTTTTAGAACCAGGGTAGGCAAACTTTCTATAAAGGTATAGATAATAAATATTTTAGGTTTTGCAAGCCATATAGTTCTGCTACAACTGTATCACACTGCTGTTGTAGTCCAAGAGCAGCCATATATAGTATATAAACCAATGGGCAGATCTGTGTTCCAATCAAACTACACTTACAAAACCGGTGGTGGGCTGAATGTGGCCTGTTAATCCTTCTATTGGAGGATGAGAGACATGTGGTACAGAGCTAAGTCACCCTATCCACCCCACCTGAGACAGCTGACCAGTGAGCTAACCCACAAACATATGCGCAAACCCAGACAACATACGTGGAATTGCCTGGTTCAATCTCAGATGCATAAACAGTAACTCCTTATTGTTGTTTGCCACTGGGATCTTGAGGTTCATTGTTACACAGCAAAAGCTGACTGATTCAGTGATTAGTCCTCTAAAATTCCTGTGTGAGGAGTTTGACAAAACTCAGACACACACAGACACAAAGACACACACACACACACACACACACAGGAACTAAACAGTATTTATAGATATCTTGTGTCTACCCTAATAAGAGCAGCTGCAATTTCCAGATTGCCTACTACTAAGGGGAAAGCAATGTGTTAAACTCCATACATAATCACTAATCCTTGAAACTTCCCTGCCATATAGATTTTTTAAATTATCTAATTTTTTTCAGATAAGGAAATAAGCTTATTATGCAGAACTTGGCCAAGTTCGTAAATATATGAAGTATCAGAGCTTGGTCAAGGTTGTAGATATATGAAGTATCAAAGCTAAATCTATCTCCAGATTTCTTAACATCCAAATGTTTGGACATACTATAGATATCTGAAAATTCAAATAACATTTCCCAATTCAATGTAATCACTTTATTTCTTTCCAGTATAATTTTTAAAGTATCTTTTAAGTAAACGAAGTGTTTTCAAGCACCTTGATTGAAAAAATCCGATTAAAACACACCAATTCAAACGTTTTTTACTTTGCAGGATGAATCTTGGGCGTAAGTAAAAACTGACTAGATTTTCACCAAGAGTCCAGAATTCTGTCATTTATAGAAGAACTTGATCAATCTATGCCCAAATCTGATCTTGTCTTCTACTATAAAGTGATAGGTCAATTTCAATTTGTATGTGATAGTTCAGTACATGTTCTCTGATATATTTTTTAAATATATGGTAATGATGCTATTTGCATATCTAGAATTTGTGTACTTCTATTTTATCTTTCTGCTAAGTATAAAAAAAATCAACTATCTCCCAGTTAGTCTGATTATCCTGGCCTTAGGAAACAAAGCAAGGTCTTAGGAAACAAAACAAAGCAAATAAACAAAAACACTGCTGCAATTATCAAGGAGAACAAATAAATCAAGGAGTAATGAACTATTAAATCCTTGATTAGAGCAAAATTTAATTAAAGTAACTGAGTCTAAAAATTCAGCAAATAATATTAAGGTATCAAAGCCAGTTTTATAACTTTTCTCTTTATTTGGTCTCCAAACTTGAACTCAGTTTTGATGTGAGTAGTGGCTATTTTTTTTAAGATTTTATTTATTTATTCATTTTAGAGAGAGCCTGTGCACTCTCCAGAGAGGTGTGGGAAGGAGAGGAACAAGCAGACTTTACACTGAGTGCAGAGCCCCGATGTGGGGCTTGGTCCCAGGACCCTGAGATCATGACCCAAGCTGAAACCAAGAGTCTGACGCTCAACCGACTGAGCAACCCAGGAACCCCAATAGTGGCTATTGCTAAAAAAAATATGTATTTTCACATGTGCAAAGGACTTCATTAAATTCTAATTTGATTCTTCAATTGAGTTGTTTGACCTCGAGCAAATCACTTGACCTCTCCAAGCTGGAGTCATCCTAATCTGTAAAATAGAGAGAATAATAGTACCTACTTCTTTAGAATTGCTATGAAAATTAAAATGCTGAGGGCTGCAAAGTGCTAACTAAAGTCAGTGCCTGGCACATACATAAAAATTGCTCGTTAGTTGTTTGTCGAATCTGATTCTATTGCTGAAAACAATGGTAGTCCGTGTAGCTATTTAATCTTTATTTACATATCATTAAAAAGTACTTCAAGTGGAACAATAATTAAATATATGATGTCGTGAATGATATGTGAGATTGATTGTGCATTTGATTATATTCTCTTGTGGAGAGGAGATGAAAAGTCAAGCAGCCATGTTTCTGCTTACAGAGGGCATTGGCTCCAATCATAAACTGATCAACTTATTTTGGTGCCAGTAAAATGTGTCTTTGGAGACAAATGAAAGCTTATAATGGGACTCATTTGACCTGTCTTCTGAACAGTAAATAATGATATATGGTAGCTGGTTAAAATTTCTAAGAAATAATCATAGCAAAGTAATAATAATAATCAGCAAAACAAATCTTATCATTTTAAGATACACAAAATAAATGAAAGAGATTTTATACAGTTAAGACAGTAAACCAGTTTGTTATTATTTGTTACCTTATGACCACATAATAAGGTGGCAATGTATAGTGAAGTGTTATGGAAAAAATCTGGAACATTCTGAGCATCAAATGTGACTATAGTCTACCACTTACTAGCTAAATGATCTTGGGCAAGTTTTTAAATCCATAGGTTTCTGACTTCTATAAAATGACAATCAATCACTCTTTACTCATTCATTTAACAAATATCATTTGGGTACCACTGTATAATATAGACTGCAAAGAAAAGGTGAACAAAATTGACAAGGCATATATGGATATCTATCTATATCTATCTACCCCTCTATCTCATATCTTCCTCAAAAAGCTTTTAGTACCGTGTCTGGTACTTATTTTGTTCAAGAAACAGTTTTATTCTTAAACTATCTGCTACTAATTGAAAGTTGTGAAAACCTCCAGGACCAGTTTTGTGTAAAGAGATTGAAATGTAATAATAAAGTATTATTAAGTATGTAATTAAATATTTAATAATAAAGTATTCCCTGACTAGTGGTGGGGATCTCTGAATCATTTATTTTCAGCACATAAAGTGTCCATCCAAGGGGCACCTGGGTAGCTCAGTTGGCTTGGTGTCTGATTCTTGATTTTGGCTCAGGTCATGATCTCAGGGTCGTGAGATTGAGCCCTGTGTCAGGCTCCATGCTCAGCGCAGAGTCTGCTTGGGTTTCTCTCTCCCTCTCCCTCTGCTCCTCCCCCCTTAAAATAAATTTTAAAATCTTTTTTAAAAACTGTCCATCCAATAAAGAAGTTGTATTGCATATATTCTGCTGCTGCTTACTCAAAGATGGCAATCCCCAAAGCATTTGAATCAGCCACATCATTACCATGTACTTTGTAGGGGAGCTTCAATATGGGGCCATACTTGACCCCCACCAACAAGCTCTCAATTGCTGCAGTATTTTCTTTTATGGAACAGTAAGAACACTTGATGATAAGTTCCAATAAGAAGGGACTGATACTGGTTTTTTAAAGTATATCTTCTTCCTAGTTGTATTATGCCATCATACTATCAGATAGTAAGATTGAGGGGATTTTTCTTCAAAAATAAGTTCTCTATTTGATAAAATGGCATATTTGTTAATTCATATCTGGTTAATATATCTATACATATTCTACATAATATCTACCCTATCTATCTATCATCTATCTATGTGTATCCTGAGGATATAATAAAATGCAACTCGAATTTAGCCTACAGTTAATTGAGATCTGAAGGGTAAATGTAAACCAGCTTTGAGTTGGAGGAGAGGCAAAGAGAGACAGCAACTTGTGCAAAGGTACTGATGCTCACCATGGCTAGGGTGTTGAGTGGGAGGAGGAAAACCAGCAAGAGATAAGATTTAGAGAGGTAGGCAAGGGCCAAATCATGCATAGCCCTGTGTGGGGAGCCCCTGAGGGTTTTAGGAAGGGCATGGCATGATGTAACTTTTCTGTCTTATCTTTTATTATCGGCACGGTTTTACTTTTAAATGTGTTAAGCCTTTTTGCTGAACCATTTTTTTCACTGTTATCAGTTTCACTGTCAACCACGAAATGGACCTTTTCTCCTTTGTCTTCTAGTGTTCCCCTCTACACTTGGTTCTGAAACCTACCAGACATAAATTACTTCTGATAACCATCAGTAATTATTAAATCCTATGGCTACTGATAAACACTGTTTTTCCTAGCTATAAAAACAGATTGATCTTTTTATTCCTTTTCACACCATGTACCAGGGCTTTAAGGGATGTATCCAAGGTGTAAAATGTTTCTTATGAAAAGCACACTCGTGCAGAATTACATGAGAATTAAGAAATGACATTTTCATATATAATTTAATGCTGCCAAGTTCCTTTTCATCCATTGCTTTTTAAACTGAAGTAACTACTTTATGTAATTCTCTATAACAGCAAAAATTTTATGATTTCTGTAGTTTCTATCTTTACCTTTATCTTTTAGCTTTTGTTCTTTCTTGAAACAGTGAAACATACTCTCTTGTTGTCTATGACCCAGTGACCATTGGTTTCCCACGAGTCTCTCCTCTATGTTGATTGAGCTCCATTCTTCCTCTGTACCACTCTAAAGTCATCTGCTGAATGGAGCACTGGGTGTTATATGCAAACAATGAATCATGGAACACTACATCAAAAACTAATGATGTAATGTATGGTGATTAACATAACATAATAAAAAAATAAAAATAAAGTCATCTCCTCTGCCCTTCCAATGGCAGAAGTCAACTCACAAATATTTCTATTCATTCTTGGCTAAGGGTAAAATTTTCATCTTAAACTTCAAGATGAGTCAATGGGAGACTAGATATATGCATGACACTTGCTATATTTTCCACCTAAGAAGATTTTCTTATCAGCGGTGTCTTCATTTTGAGATCACTTCTTTAAATGCCTTTGATTTGTACAAATTCAATTTGGTGTTGTTTGTTCATTTTATATAGTTTTGTCAACTTAGAGTAAATGAAGGTATGTGGTGGCTTGATGAGGAATAAAAACAGGGAAAGAGGCTGGTATCAATGCATGCACAGGAGGAAGGAGATCGCCATTGACGCAAACATATTCAATGTTTTAATGGTTGTAATGGCAGGAAGAGTACCCACCTCAATTCTGGAGTAATAGGATGGGATTGATGGAGTGAGGAATTTTCATAAATCCCCTTTTTTTGGAATAGCTTTCTGGGGCCTTTCCCCCCAGTGAGACTCACTCTCCTTCCTTTTATCTTATCCTCTTAAATATTTACTGGGTTACTGAGCTGAGATGCTTTTGGAATGGAGGTGGTACCGCCTGACGATTCATAATTGCTTGTTTTGTCTCTGATAGTGTGTCTATTTCAAGCAATTGCTTCAATGTGTTAACTTAAGGGAAAAATTTAGGTTTAGTGGCAAAAGTAGATAAGTTGTCTTTAGGGTCAAAACAGACTTTCAGGTGCCTTATAATTTCTAGCATGTGTTATGGCATGCACAAATAGAAGATTGGATTTTATGCACTCTTCATAGGAAAAAAGGAAAAGTTGGACTTGTTCACATAAGTCAAATAAGATGATGAAGATGAAAATCATTTTTAAGGCAGGAAAAACATAAAAGTTTTCAGAATAGATAAGAAGTAAAAAAGAGTAGCTAGTAACCAGGGACATAGGTAAATCTCTGATTAGCCATAGTTATTTTCTAGCATTTAGTCAAGAGAAAGAACATTAAAGTTTACAGTGGAAAAATCACCAATTCTTTTTGGGGAAAAACTAATCACCATTTCTTTCAGTCCCCACATTAATAATTTTCCTGTGTATGTTTCGATTTTAATCAATCTTACTAATATTTACATTAAATGCATATTTTAAGTGTACACAGGTCATGCAGATTTTAATTTCATTCTATCTGGTGAATGTACTAAAGCTCTAGAAAATGGAATAAAAAGTAGATCAACAACATCACAGAAGAACCAGCTCTTGAAGTATGGTCTGGAAGTTTGACTTTCTAAATAGGGGAACATAGTATTTTACATTCAAAAGTTATATTAGGTAAAATATATGATAATGCATAAAAGGAATTCATTCAAGGAATTCCCATTTGTAACTCTTATCTTCCCCAAATTAATACCCAAATTCAGTGTGCAGTATTATGTTGTTTTAAAAGTTTTAGTGAACAGGTAAGTGAACTTCAGGGTAACTGAGCGAGCTTTCATTGTAGACACATCAAGACTGAAATAAGAAAGTACATTTTACAAGATTCCGTTCGAAATGCAATGAGGCATTGTATGTCAAATGTGATCTAGTTCTGTCTCTTTTGTTTCTCCATAAGGGCTGATAGAAAACAAGGTTCCTGGGGGAGTGAAACGAAATTGCTGCAGGGAGGTGCTGGTGTTATTTTAACTTAAAGCTATGGCCAAGCAGTAGAAAAGGTAAGTGAAGGCATCAAAGAGAAAGCAAGATGAGGGTAGCAAGAAAAATAAAAAGAGAAGAGGAATGAAAAAATGAGAGGGAAAGACAGAAAAAAAAAAAAAAGATATTTCCTGTCATCATGAAGCATATCTCTCAGGACTTCAATGTGCTGGGGACTCAGCTTTTCTCTTAATGGACCAAACAGCTTCTTTACCTCTAGATTTTTTTCTGAAGACTACCTGCCTAGATATCTGCTAGTCCCAAGTCTCATGTCATGTTATGGAACCTGAGTGCACAGCCTTGCACCTGCCCTTCAGGACCCATAAGGTCCTCTATTCCTGCTACTTTGAAATTCCAGGTATTTTATTTAAAAAAGGGACTCAGTGAGCATTTTAGTTTTCCAAGGAGCAGAGATCTTTAAAAAATTGACAAGAGCCAACACTTTTAGGGTGATCAGCATACAAATTAAAATCTCTGTGCTCATTACTTTGTACTCTTACCAATCATTCAACATTTTAAGAGAAATAAAAATAAAACTAACTTTGAAGGTGTTTAGAAATAAAAGAAGATCTGCTTCTGAGCTAATGCTGAAAGAGAATGAAATAACAAGTATCTTAAAATTAAAATTGAGAAAGTTTGGCATTATTTAAAACAACTATTAAAAAAAAAGTCTCCTACAGTGTAGATCTATAGAAATATGTGACAAGATTTGAAACAGCTTAGTAGGGACTAATATACTTGTATTAAACTCTTTAAGTAGGATTTTTTTGGTTTTGCAAATCAGTTTAATTGCCATAGGAAAGAAGCAAAAAAAAAACCCCACAACTTGTATATCAAAGTATTTAATTCATGTGGTCACTTAAGGACACCATTTGTGTAATTGCTATGCTCTCTAAGAAACTAGAATATTTCCACTAAATTTACTATGAATTCCACAAGGCAATATGGCCAATTTTTCCTGCATAGATTATCCATTTTATGGGAAAAAAAAGTAAGGAATGGCAACCTTTAGGAAAATCTGGTGCTGAGGCTCACTCATACTTCTCTTATAAATAAGGTCTCATTGATAGAATCTGTTGTAATTGGGAAGGAGATTTGCACTGCTTTTTAAAAAGATTTTATTTATTCATTTTTTTTAGATCGAGAGACAGTATGCATGCACATGCAGGAGTTGCGGGGGGCGCGGGGGGGAGCAGAGGGGGAGGGAGAGGGAGAGGGAAAGAATCTCAAGCAGACTCTGCACTGAGCCCAGAGCTGTGAGGCTCCATCTCACCACCCTGAGATCATGACCTGAGCTGAAACCAAGAGTCAGATGTTCAACTGACTAAGACACCCAGGCATCCCTGCACTACTTTTTATTATGAGCAAGTATTTTAGTAAGTACAAATGAGAGTACAGTGATTCAATTATTTATACATTTGGGGTAGCTTAGGGTTGGTGGATTTGTCAAGTAGAAACTCAGGAGGACTAGTTAAATTTCAATTTCAAAATAAACAAATTTTCAGTATATATCCTAAACATTGCATAGGATATACTTATACTATTCTTAAAATTTTTTATCTGAAATTCAAACTACTGGGAACCCAAATTTTGTCTGGAACCCTACATACGTCCTACCAAAGGCTAAAATATTATTTGTTACCTACATGTGCATTCCTTCAAATAAATCCGGGTATTTTATTCATGAGCTTCTTTGCTTTTTATTCTTCTGCATGTGATTCCCTGCATGTGAATTTCTTTTCCTGAAGTAAGAATTCTCTGGACCCAATGGTAGAAATTGGGATTATCCTAGAATATGCATGGTTTGCGGTTACCTTTCCTATATATAGATTTTAAAACATCTAGTAATTGGGGAAAGAATAAAGATATTTATGATTCTTAGTTGGACCCAAACTGTATTCAATTTTCCATATATGTGTGTGTGTGTGCATGCGCAACTTATTATATAGCATATATATATATATATATCTGGTGGTGGTTTCTACTGCAGTGTCTGCTTAAGAACTAAGATGTTCCTAAGTGAGTCATTTGTTTTTTATTTTCTTATTCTGTAATATTAGATGATTTCCTATTTTTTTCCTCTGTGTTTACTTTTCTTTGTGATTATTGTGCAGTGAACTTTTGAGTTTCCATATTAATTTTGCAGGGATTGCTAAAATAGTTTTAATTTATTATTTTTTTAAAGATTTACTTATTTGAGAGAAAGAGAGTGGGGGAGGGGCAGAAGAAGAGAAACTTCAAGCAGACTGGCTGCTGAGCAGGAAGCCCAATGCAGAGCTTGATCCCACAACCCATGAGATCATGACCTGAGCCAAAACCAAGAGTTGGACACTTAACCGACTGAGCCACCCACATGCCTCACTAAAATAGTTTTAGACACCAAGTAAGTTTGTACATGGATTCTTACATGAATATGAATCAGCTGAAATATTTAGGAAGAAATAGCTGCCTCTGGCTGTCCATTTGACTTTCTCAGTTGTGACATGGATTCTTTCTCGAAATAGTGAAGGATAGGAGAGGAAGGGAGGAGATAACAGTAAGGAGAGATCAGTTTGGTAGTACTTATGTTTTGCAATGGCAAAATGTCTAAATGATCTTCTATTCCTGCAATAAAAGTATACCTATTACACCATAGAAATTTAGTATATTTGCAAATTTTTGTCTATACAGCTTTTCTAAAGTCTCAATATTAGTTTAGGAAGAATGTATTAAATACTTATAAGTCTGTTTTTCGTATGTTACAAAGTTTTGATTGAATTCCTTCCCCTTGAGATAAAATTGTATATAGAGAATTAAGCTAAGTAATTAAATATTTTAGTTTATGGGAACTATTTTAATAATTTAATAATTTTAGCTTTGAATATTTTTGCTAGTAAATTAGAAAATTAGCTTAAAATTGATAGACAAGGTGACTGCCTATATCATGACATTAATGGTATATATAGATACTAATTATCTTTCTGGAAGGCCATTAGGGTTGTAATTCTTCCTATTAAAAGTAGAATCATTGGTTAGCAAATGTTCCTGTTAGAGACGGTATAGTTTAGTGTAAACACTATTTTTTAGAGTTGGAAAAGGGGGCCTTGACATTGAGAATTTTGTGTCCTCAATAAAAATTTAAATTATATTTATTGCTTACTTCACTCTTCTTACTGAGATCAAGCTATTGTTCTTAAGTAAATGCTCCCCAGATTGCTACAAGGCTTTGATTCACTTCCAGAATTCTGAAAAAGTTTGTTTTTTTTTTTTTTTACCATTTTTTGATTGTGAAGAAAAGAGTTTTCAGAGGTCCTTATGCTGCCATTTTGACTGACATCACTCCCAACACATTTTTAAATTACAGAGCTTTAAGCTACTAGGCAAGGGACAGAAAACCTTCTCTGCTGTGGCTAGGGAAAGTGTAGAAGAAATAAAACTCGTTTCCTAGAGCATAAAGCAATTCTTGGCCCAGGATCCTGTATCAGTACCATGAGATCCCACCTACAACTGGGTGAGGGGTAGGAGATTATCCCCTGCATAGAACACACTTCAGATAAAAGGCAGAGTTTGGTTTCTTGCCATTGAGGTTAGAGGCAGGAATGCTGAGATAGCTTCACCTTTGAGCCCAGGCATACAACATCTGCTGAAAAATGAAGCTAGTTCAGGACAACAGACATTCTTCCCTGTAGCTTCCACCATGAATCTAGCACCTGATAATGAGCTACAATAGGCTGTGGAAAAAAATCAGAAGAGTAGGCAACTCCACCAGGTGTGCAGATGAGGTTGAAATAGGGTTGAGAACTAATAGAGAAAAATACTAACTGCTGAACCTCCCTCTAGCTTAAGTACGAATTAATGGTAGCCTGTGTACGTTGCAGAAAACAATAGCAGTGCAAACCCAAACACAAAAAAATTCCTGACTGGATACTTTCTTTCTTTCTTTTTTTTTTAAAGATTTTATTTATTCACTTGACAGACAGAGAGAGAGAGAGAGAGCACAGGCAGGAGGAGCAGGAGAGGGAGAAGCAGGCTCCCCACTGAGCAGGGAGCCTGACGTGGGGCTTGATCCCAGGACCCCAGGATCATGACATGAGCTGAAGGCAGACACTTAACCGACTGAGCCACCCAGGCACCCCAAGGATACTTTCAACCTCGTACACTTAACAGACTGAAAAAAGAAAAGAAGCCTATGTTCAGGCAAAAATAACATTTATCTCAGTCCCTAATGTTCTATACATGATGTCAGGTATTAAATTTAAAGAAAATTAAAACATGCAAAAAGGCAAGAAAAAATCATATTAATAAGAGGCAAATCAACAGAATCAGAACACATAAATATCAAAACTTTGAGGTTGGAACATTAAAATAACTGTAATTAACGTATCAAAGGATCTAGTGGAAAAGGTGAACAATATCTTTTTTTTTTTTAAGATTTTTTATTTAATTGACAGAGACACACACAGCGAGAGAAGGAACACAAGCAGGGGGAGTGGGAGAGGGAGAAGCAGGCTTCCCGCTGATCGGGGAGCCCGATGCGGGGCTCGATCCCAGGACCCTGGGATCACGACCCGAGCCGAAGGCAGCTGCTTAACCAACTGAGCCACCCAGGCGCCCCAAGACGAACAATTTCAAGAACAAATGGAGAATTTAATTTTTTTATTTTTATTTATTTATTTATTTTTTAAAGATTTTATTTATTTATTTGACAGAGAGAGAGGTAGCAAGAGCAGGAACACAAGCAGGGGGAGTGGGAGAGGGAGAAGCAGGCTTCCCGCTGAGCAGGGAGCCTGATGCGGGGCTCGATCCTCGTGACCTGAGCGGAAGGCAGACGCTTAACGACTAAGCCACCCAGGCGCCCCAGATGGAGAATTTTAGCAGAGAGATAAAACTTTAAGAAAAATGTCAAATGGAAATGTTAGACATAAAAAAGACAATATCAGAATAAAAGAATATCTTCAATGGGCTTATCAGGAGGCTGACCATAGCCAAGGAAAGAATTTTGTACTTGAAGATAGTTCCATGGAAATTACTCAAACTGAAACACAAAGAAGAAAATAAATAATAATAATAATAATAATAATAAAAAATAAACAGAACAAAGCACCCGAGCCATGGGACAATAGCAAATGTTTTAACATAAAAAGAAGAGAGAAGGAACATTGCAGAAAAATATGTAAAGACATAGTGACTAATAACTGCCCCCCAAATAATAAATGACATCAAACCACAGATCCAAAAAGCTCAGGAAACCTCATGTGAGATAAATAACAAGAACAAAATCTCACATTTAAACAAATTCTAGTTAAAGTGTTGAAAAGTGAAGATAAAGAGAAAAATCTTGAAGACAGAAGAAAAATAATTAAATTTAAAAAATAAAGATTATAGTAGACTTCTTGTCAGAAAACATGTATGGGGACACCTGGGTGACTCAGTTGACTAAGCGTCTACCTTTGGCTCAGGTCATGATCCCAGGACCATGGGATTGAGTCTCACATTGGGCTCCTTGCTCAGCAGGGAGCCTGCTTCTCCCTCGGCCTGCTACTCCCCCTGCTTGTGCTCTCTCTCTCTGACAAATAAATAAATCTTAAAAAAAAAGAAAATATGTATGTCAGGAGAAAATATGTGCTGAAAGAAGAAAAAAGTAACTGTTAACCTAGAATTCTATTCCAAGTGAAAATATATTTCAAAAATGAAGGTAAATCAGTTTTTTTTTAAAAACAAAATCTGAGGCAATCTACTGACTGTAGACCAGTACTACAAAAAATGCTACATTCAGTTTTTTTAGACAGAAGGAATAAGATCCCAGACAGAAATGAAATGGCGAGCTGCAAAAATGGTAAAAATGAGAGCAAATATAAAAAGCATTTTTTCTTATTTTTAACCACTCTAAAAGTTAATAGACATTCTAAAATAAACATTGTAAAAACAAATTGTGGGATTAATTACAATATAAAAAGTAAAGTGCATACCAGTGAGAGCACAAGAGAAGGGAGGGAAGAATTAGATCCTGTCCTAACTTTCTTACACTATATATGAACTATACAGCATTTGAAGGCAGGTTGTGATGTATTAAAGAAGTATTATAAGCAATCAGGCAACCATAACAATTTTTAAAAGAGTTACATATTATAAGTTAATAGCGCAGATAAAAAATAATCATACAAAGCTATTAGCTTTTCCCAGAAATAGGTAGGAAAAAAAAAAAAACCAAAAATAGCATATGTAGAGAAGAGTTAGAAAAATAGTAGATTTGAATACAGCCATATTATTAAGCCTTAAAACAGATGGCTTAAGTGCCATTTTATATTTTATATTCATTTGGAATATAAAACATTGAGAGGCTGAAAGCAAAAGGATGGAAAGTGATATATCATGCAAACACTAATCACAATAAGGTTATAGTAGCTATATTAATATCAGACAAAGTAAAAATCAGTACAATGAGACTAGCAGGGATATTAAGGAACATCATGTGATAACAAATGGATTGATTCCCCAGGAAGACATTATAATTTTAAAAATGTAAGTTCTTAAGGACAGAGCTTCAAAATACGTGGACAAATAGATAAATCCACAACTATAGTTGAAGAATGTTATCTTAGTAATTTATAGAAAAACAACGAACACTTGAACAACCTTGATAATCAACTTGACCTGATTGACATTTATGGAACCCTCTACCCAACAAAAGCAATGCACACAATCTTTTAAAGTAACACTTGTAGCACTTGTAACATTCATGAAGATAGACCATATTCTGGGCCATAAAACAGATGTCCCCATATTTAAAACAATTGAGACCATGAAAATGTTTTCCTAGACTGCAGCAGAAATAAACTAGAAAGTAATAAAAGAAAGTTATTTGGAAAGCCTGAAATATTTGCAAATTAAACAATACACTTTTAAGTAACCCATGAATCAAATGAGTATCACAAGAATAATTAGATAAATATTTTGAATTGAATAAAAATGAAAATGCAACATATCAAAATTTGTGGGAGGCAGCTAAAGTAACACGTAAAGAGAAATTCAGAGCATTAAATGCTTATATTGGAAAGGAAAAAGTATCTCAAATCAACATTCTGACATTCCAACTTAAGAAACTAGGAAAAGAAGAGAAAAATAAACTAAATAAAGCAGAAAGAAGAGAATAAGGTGGATGACCACAGATCTCAATTATATTGAGAACAGAAACAAGAGAGAAAATTAAAGTCTGAGTCTTTGAAAAGGTCAATAAATCTAATATATCTTGATGTAGACTAACAAAACAACAACAATAATAACAACAAACAAAGATAACAAACAAAGATACAAATTACAGATATCAGGAATGAAAGAAGGCATATCTCTGTAGATCCCATGGTCATTAAAAAGATAATACAGGGATATTATGAACAACTTTGTGCCAATAAGTTTGATAACTTAGATTAAATGGATCAATTCCCTAGAAGACACCAACTATCAGAACTTACTCAAAAATGCAACTATATATGAGATTCTAATATATTAAATAAATTGAAATTTTAATTTTAAAGTTTCCAAGAATAAAAACTCCAAGCAAAGATGGTACTCCTGGTAATATACTGATATTTATGAAGTAAATAATGTCAGGTATATGTAGAGCCGTCTAGAAAATATGAGAACATCAAATACTTCTAACCTCATTATTTAAGGCTATTGAAGCCAAAATGAAAAAAATCAGACAAAACCATTGGAGGAAAAGTATTCCTCTGGAACACAGATTCAAAATTCCTTCACAGAATAGTAGCTAATTGGATTCAGAAAAAATATATATTACACTTGGCCATTATATATTATATACATTATACAATATATTATATTATGACCAAGTATAGCTTTTCTCAGAAACAAAACATTGTTTTAATATGAAAAAATAAATTTTATATACACTATTCACTAATAAGGAAAAGAAATAAGATTATTTTAACAGATGTAGAAAGGTACTTGACAAAATTAAATATCCATTCATGATAAAAAACTCTAATAAAAGGAATAAAAGATAGTTTCCTCATCTGGACATAGGATATCTATTACAGTCAATATCATACTTAGCAGTAAAAAACTGAAGGGTCTTTTCCCAAGATCAGAAATAAAAAAAGGATATCTGCTTTCACAATTCCTATTCAACATCATAATGGAGGTCCTAGCCAGTCCAAAGACACAGTAAAAATAAATTCATACACATTATAAAGGAAGAAATAAAAATCTTTATTTGCCAATGACAAATGTCTTTGTAGAAAATCCCCTAAAGAATCTGCCACAACTACTAGACTAATAAGTGTGTTTAGCATGGTGGCAGGATATAAGGTAAATAAGCAAAAATATACTTTTATTTCCATATGTTAGAAATAAACAATAGGCAATTGGAAAACAAAAAAAGTACCATTTACAATAGCACCAAAAATATAAACTTCAACCCATATCTTCCAAAAAAAATCAACTTAAATGGGTTATAGACATAATGTTACAAAGCTACAAAGTAAAAAATTCCTAGAAGAGCACATGATAAAATCTTTGTGATCTTTGGTTATGCAAAGTTTCATTTGATAGTAAACAAAAACAAGAAACCATTAAGAAATGATAAATTGGACTTCATCAAAATTAAAACCTCTTGCTCTTCAAAAGTCCCTGTCAAGGAAAGTAAAGAGAGCCACAGACTTGGAGAAGATTATTTGCAAAACAATTATCTGATAATGGAGTGGTATTTTATATATTTTACATATATTTTATATACACATATGCATATATGTGTATATAAATACATATGTATTTTTATTTATTTATTTTTTTTTTTAAAGATTTTATTTATTTATTTGAGAGAGAGAATGAGAGACAGAGAGCACGAGAGGGAAGAGGGTCAGAGGGAGAAGCAGACCCCCGCTGAGCAGGGAGCCCGATGCGGGACTCGATCCCGGGACTCCGGGATCATGACCTGAGCCGAAGGCAGTCGCTTAACCAACTGAGCCACCCAGGCGCCCAATACATATGTATTTTTAAAATAACTTTATAACTCAATGATAAAAATCAAATAATCCAATATAAAAATGGGAAAAACTTTTCTCACATTATAACATGAGAAGTTCCTCAAACCTGCTCCCTAGGTAAACTGGTGAATACTATGAATAACCACTTAAAGTCTCTGGAAATGGTCCAAATTAGGGTCACAGAGCAAATGAAGAAACATTTATCAGGAAAATGAACTTTGGTACAGCCATTATAGAACGCAGTATGGCAGATTCTCAAAAATGAAAAATTTGAACTATATGACCCAGCAATCTCACTCCTGGTTATATATAGTCAAAGAAAATGAAAACAGGATATCAAAGAGCTATCTACAGATAGCTGGTCACTGCAGTATTATTCACAATAGTCAAGACATCAAAACAAGCTAAGTGTCCCTCAATGGACGAATGGATAAAGAAGATGTGACACACACACACACGCGCGCACGTGCGCGCGCACACACACACAATGGGATATTCACTCATGAGAAAGAAGGAAATTCTGCCATTTGTGACAACATTGATGGACATTGAGGGTATGATGCTGAGATAAGTCAGACAGAGACAAGTACTGTATATCACTTATATGTACAATCTAAAAGAACCAACTTATTAAAACAGAAGGTGGGATGGTGGCTACCCGGGGCTAGGGGATGGGGGAATGAGGGTGATGTTGTTAAGGGTACAAACTTGCAACTAGTAGATAAATAAATAAACATTCTGGAGATCTAAGATACAGCAGAGTGATTATAGTCAACAATACTGTATTATAAACCTCAAAGTTGCTAAGAGACTGGAAAAGATCTTAAGTGTTCTCACCACAAAGAAGAAATGATAATTATGGGACATGATAAAGGTGATACCTAATGTTATGGTGAGAATCATGTTGCAATATAAAAACGTATCAAGCTAACATGTTGTATGCCAATTATAATCTCAATATAAACAAAATTTTTAAAAAAGAAAATGAGCTAAAACTCAGTAAGAATAGTGAGAATGTGTGGCAAATGAATGAAAAGCCACTTCCTTTTCTCTCCCCTCCCAGCTCAGCGTGACAGACGATACCTGGCCTCAGAATGATAAATAGTAGCCAGCCAAATGGCTGTAGCCCAAAACACAGGGCTCTCTCACTCACTCCCACAGCTTGAAGTTTGAGAACTATGCAATCTCCCAGGAGGGACAGGACTTCAAACTTTCTCATCCTGCCCCAGCTGCAATTTGCAGAGGCTAACTGTTGCCAAGATGTAGGAGTTCCCTTTTTTTCATTAACCTCCAATAGTTGGGCGTAGGCTCTCCTTGGGTGCAGTGCAATGAGAATACTGGGGCCCTGACTGATCACCCTCATTGTGGTTCCTTCATAAAGCAAAGTTCCCCACTGATGAGAGGCCAATTGAGAATGCCAGAGACTACAGCTGTCCTACACCCCTGGCTGAGTGCTCATCAACTAAATCAGGAGTTAAACTCAGAAAGGAGTCTGCCACTGTCCATGCCCCTAGCTCCAAGGGCCAAGTGTCTAAGATTTTGCCTATGGATTGAGGCAGGCTGAAGCTTTCCCAAAAGAAACTTATTTCATTTGTCACAGAGCAAAGGTGTCTAGCCTAAGGATTCTCTCAAAAACAATGGAAGTTGTGGTGAAAAACAATTAAAGAGGAGACAGGTAGATTCATTAGAAATATAACTCAACCATAAGCCAGCTAGTCCACCAGAGAGAACCAGGGAAGGGCCCAGGTAAGAGCCTTCCTAAGTTCAGAACAAATTACAAACACTGACTTCAAAAACTATACTTGTAAAGGAGCCTGAATTTAATTGGGTCAGTCTGTGGAGCAATTTATGTCCTAGATATTGTTAAAAACAATAAAGCAATCAGCCACCAATTTCTGGAGCTTAACAACTGAGTGTGGTAAGAGAAAAATACAGTAAACGAAGGCCCAGTGAAAACTCTATTATTCCATAATGACTGCACACATACACAAGACTGTACCTCCAATCACCAAATCAAAGCCTCCATGATGGGGGGCAGGGGGTGCAGATAGGCTTCACTAAAATAGTCTGGCCAATCAATACACAAATAAACAATTAAATGACAACAAGAAGCCCCAGAAGTGGGGAGACCAGAACTCAGAGTTGTTATGATGTTATTCTCTAAAGTGTCCAGTTTCCAACAAAAAATCACGAGACATGAAAACAACAGCAACAACAAAACCCAGGAGAGTCTGACTTATACCCAGGGGGCAAAAAGAAGACAACAGAAACTGCCTATGAACGTGAACAGATTTAGATTTAACAACAACAAATAGATCTTAAATTAGCCAGTATAATGATATTCAAGGAATGAAATGGAAGTATGCTTAAAAGTAAAATAATGCATAATGATAAAGTCTCAGAAAATAGAGAATATCAATAATGAGATAGAAATTATGAAAAAGAATCAAATGGAAATCCTGGAGCTCAAAAGTACAACAACTGAAATGAAAATTCATTCAGGGGCTCAACAGTAGATTTGAATTGGATTTGAATCAGGGAATTTGAGAATAGATCAATTGAAATTACTCAGTCTAAGAAACAGAGAAAAATGAATAAAGAAAAATACACCAAGTCTTAGAGAAATGTGGAGCACCATTAAGTGCAGCAACATCTGTGTAATGGGTATGTCAGAAGAAGAGGAGGGGCACCTGGGTGGCTCAGTTGGTTTAGCATCGAGCTCTTGGTTTTGGCTCAGGTCATAATCTCGGGGTCATGAGACTGGCCCCCATCAGGCTCCACACTCAGTGGGGAGTCTGCTAGAGATTCTCTCTCCCTCTCCCTCTGCTCCTGCCCCCACTCGTGCACACGTCTCTCTCTCTCAAATCAATCAATCAATCAATCAATCTTTAAAAAAGAAGAAGAGGAGAAAAACAGGACAAGGAAAATATTTGACAAATTAATGGCTAAAAATTTTCAAAATTTAGGGCACCTGGGTGGCTCAGTTGGTTAAGCGGCTGCCTTTGGCTCAAGTCATGATCCCAGTGTCCTGGGATTGAGCCCCACATCGGGCTCCCTGCTTGGTAGGGAGCCTGCTTCTCCCTCTCCCCTCTGCCTCCCTCTCAATCTGCCTGCTGTTTCCCCTGCTTGTGCTCTCTCTCTCTGTCAAATAAATAAATAAAATCTTTAAAAAAATAAAAATAAAAATTTTCCAAATTTAAAGTAAAACTTTTTTTTTAAGATTTTATTTATTTTTTTTGACAGAGAGACAGACAGCGAGAGAGGGAACACAGGCAGGGGGAGTGGGAGAGGGAGAAGGAGACTTCCCACTGAGCAAGGAGCCCGAAGCAGGGCTCGATCCCAGGACCCTGGGATCATGACCTGAGCTGAAGGCAAACGCTTAACGACTGAGCCACCCAGGTACCCCTAAAGTAAAACTTTAATATACACATTCAAAAAGCTCAGTGAACTCCATGTGGAATAAATGCAAAGAAATTCAAAGATAGATACCTCATAGTAAAAATGATGAATACAATGGGGGGGGCGGAATTATGGGGGCAGAATTGGAGGGAGAGATGAACCATGAGAGACTATGGACCTGAGAAACAAACAGGGTTTTAGAGGGGAGGGGGGATTGGTTAGCCCGGTGATGGGTATTAAGGAGGGCACGTACTGCATGGAGCACTGGGTGTTAAACGAAAACAATGGATCGTGGATCACTACATCAAAAACTAATGATGTATTGTATGGTGACTAACATAACATAATAAAATTAAAAAAACAAAAACAAAAAAATGATGAATACAAAAGGTAATGAAAAGCTTGAATGCAGCAAGAGAAAAAAAAGAACTTACCTAGATTTCATTAAACTGCCAAGTCCCTGAAACAAAGGCACTGCAAGTAAATAGGCAACAATGCTTATCAATCAGTAAAATAAATTGAACGTTTGAAAAAGTGAAAAGAAAAGAATAATCACATATAAGGAAACCACATTAAGATTAACAGTTGACCTCTCATTAGAAACAATGGAATCCAGAAGGCAGCAGGACAACATATTCAAAGTAGTCAAAATAAAAAACTGTTAACCACAAACCTCATATCAAGCAAACCTATTTTTCAAAATTAAAGGTGAAATAAAGGAAATCTCGGATAGACAGAAACAGAGAATTCAGCCAGCTACTTGCCTTACAAGAAATACTAAGTAAGTTCTTCAGGCTGAAAGTGAGTGTTCCCAGACATTCATTCAAAGCCACATGAAAAAACTAAGAAAACTGTAAAGGAAAATTATGTAATTATAAAAGACACTGTAAGTAGAGTGTGACATCAGCAGAATGGCAGACCAGCAAGCTTTAGGCTCTTGCTTCAGCACAGAAACACGAAATAAACAATCAGAAACTGACTAAATCAACTTTATAGTAGCTCTGGTAATCAAAGAGCTAGAGCCAACTAAATGAAAGCCCAAACAAGGAGAAAGCCTAAACCTGGTAAGAATCTTTTTCTTTAACAACAGGTGTTGGCGAAGATGGGGAGGAAGGGGAAGACTTCTGCACTGTTGGTGGAATGCAAACTGGTGCAGCCATTCTGGAAACCAGTATGGAGGTTCCTCAAAAAGTTAAAAATAGAACTACCCTATGACCCAGCAATTGCACTATTAGGTATTTGGCCAATAAATACAAAAATACTAATTCAAAGGGGTATATGCACCCCGATGTTTATTGCAGCATTGTCAACAATAGCCAAATTATAAAAAGAACCCAAATGTCCATCGACTGATGAATGGATAAAGATGTGGTACATATATACAATGGAATATTACTCAGCCAACAGAAAGAATGAGATTTTGCCATTTGCAATGATGCGGATGAGGCTAGAGAGTATTATGCTAAGTGAAATAAGTAAGTCAGAGAAAGACAAATACCATATGATTTCTCTCATATTGGAATTTAAGAAACAAAACAACTGAGCAAAGGGAAAAAAGAGAGAGGCAAACCAAGAAACAGACTCTTTACTATAGAGAACAAACTGATGGTTACCAGAGCAGAGGTGGGGGTTTGTGAAATAGGTGATGTGGATTAAGGAGTGTACTTGTGATGAACATGGGGTGTTGCATGGAAGTGTTGAATCACTTTATTATACACCTGAAACTAATATTACACTGTAGGTTAATTAACTGGAATTTAAATAAAAACTTTTTTAAAAAAACCTTTTTCTTTAGTTATTTAATTTTCGATATCTGCAGTCCCAAATGTTAGGATTCTTATGAAGGGATTAAAAAGTCGGTGAGCTTGAAGTGTCTCAAATAAAATGGTGGCTACATATTCTGGAATATTCTGGATACCGTGCACCAGCAATAACACCTTGAAATGGTTTTCCTTGTAAAATCAGCTTGATATGGACAAAGTCAACCTTCGGCAAATTGCAGACAGGTGGCTTATCATCAGAGCTCCCCACCAGCATTTTCTGTTGTCCTCAGCACAACTAGAGGAATTCTTCTTCTCCCTGCATTTTAGATTGCTTGTATCCCCATTCTTTATTTCATCATCTTCTTGCTTCTACATTAAACCCACAAAATTGTTAAACTAAAACTTCTGGTATCCTGGTATGAGAGTTATTATTTTGGGTCAGATTAAGTATTTCTTAACAATGAAGACCTAGCATTGCAAATGAATAAATAATGATAGAAAAGGAAGGAAGAAAGGGAGGGAGGGAGGATGGAAAAAGGGAAGATAAGAAAAACAATCATGAAGGTGTGAGGATTAGCCAACATATTCTTTATATTTAATACAGCTATATGTGTTAAGAAAGAGGACAAGGCTCTCACTGCTATAAACTCAGAGAAGGGAAGGCTGGCTTCTGGTTGGGACAGAGACTTCCATGTCCACGACTCATATCCATCCATCCATCCATCTATCCCTCCCTCCATCCATCCATTCATTTATATACATTTCTGAGTACCTATTATGAATCAAACATTGCAGTAGGTCCTAGAAACACATAAATGAAGGCAAAATTCTTTCCTAACTGAATTTCTGTGTTTATTTTTTTTTTTAGAAATGTAAAAGAAGAGGCATGTAAGGGCTAGAGAAGCATGTGATTAGAATGTTGGGGGAAGAATTTGAGACTATGGGCATGCTTTTTTGAATTTTGTGAGGAAAGATTACACTTTTCTGATGACTTTCTAGCAAAAGGTCATACTATTCAATTCTAACTAATCTTTACCAACATTTATTTGATATTGAAAGAATGTCTGAACCCCAAGTGTCATGCAACAACAAAAACCATCCATTATACTGAAATTTAAAAGGAAGACACAATGTCATTAACTTGGCCTTTATGCTCAGATTATTAGGTACCATATTCAACTATCCATTTAATTTATATTTCTTTTAAAATGTAGCTGTATCTGGGGCCCCTGGGTGGCTCAGTTGGTTAAGCAGCTGCCTTCGGCTCAGGTCATGATCTCAGGGTTTGGGATTGAGCCCCACGTCGGGCTCCTTCCTTGGTGGGGAGTCTGTTTTTCCTCTCCCTCTGCCCCTCCCCCATGCTCATGAGCACTCTCTCTCCCTCTCAAATAAATAAATAAAATCTTTAAAAAAATAAAGTGTCTGTATCTACTTCACTTATTGGATCAAATGGTTTTTTTAGAAAGCCATAGTTAGAATGATAGAAAATTAAATGTATTTATTTATTTGAGAGAGAGAGAGCATGAGCAGGGGGAGGGGCAGAGAGAGAGAGATAAGCAGACTCCCTGCTGAGCAAGGAGCCCGATGTGGGGCTCGATCCCAGGACCCCGGAATCATAACCTGAGCTGAAGGCAGACACTTAACTAACTGAGCCACCCAAGCTCCTCAAATAAGTGTACTCTTAATCCCCTTCACCTGTTTCACCCATTCCCCCAACTTGCCTCCCCTCTGGTAACCATCAGGCTGTTCTCTATAGTTGAGTCTTTTTTTGGTTTTTCTTTCTTTTTTTCTTTTGTTCATTTGTTTTGTTTCTTAAATTCCACATATGAGTGAGATCATAACGTATTTGTCTTTCTCTCATTGGCTTATTTTGTTTAGCATTATCTCCCAAGTACCCTCCATATTGTTGCAAATGGTAAGATTTCATTCTTTTTTATGGCTGAATAATATTCCATTTTATACACACACACGCACACGCACACGCACACACACACCCCATATCTTCTTTATCCATTCATTTACTGATGGACATTTAGGTTGCTTCTATAATTTGGCTATTGTAAGTAATGTTGCAATAAACACAGGGGTGCATGTATCCCTTCAAATTAGTGTTTTTGTATTTTGGGGGGAAATACCCAGTATTTTGATTCCTGGATCATAGCGTGGTTCTATTTTTAATTTTGTTGAGAAAGCTCCATACTGTCTTTTCAATAACCATATAGAAGCAATGTTTTTCAGACTCACCAAGGATTATTTAATGTTATGTACTTTGACTCACTGCTTACTATTGGTTCAAGTTCCCAGAGTTAGTGAAGTTACATAACATGTAAATTTTTTTCTGATAGAGATATAAGTAATTTTTCTTCAATAGAAAATAAACTCCCAAAGCTTATTTTTATTAACTACTTAAAAAACTACTTTTGTTTTTAACCTAATAATTGTATCCTAGCCTACTTTTATTAACTTTACAGGGGATGAAAAAATTTTCCTCAACCTTCTTAGGGTCCCTGGCTTGATTTGTCTAACAAAGACAGATTAACAGGAAAAAAAACACACAAATTGAATTTTATGTGGCATGGGGAGCTTTCATAAAGAAATGAAGTCCCCAAAAAACAGACCTGAGTATTTTAATTCTAGGCTTGATAGAGAATAGATAGCTGTGGAAGAATATGATAAGTTAAGAAGTATGAAGCAAGTGTACTAAATTGGAGGGAATTTACCAAGACTTGCTTGTTAAGATTCTTCTTGGCTTTGGGGCGCCTGGGTGGCTCAGTTGGTTGGGCGACTGCCTTCGGCTCAGGTCATGATCCTGGAGTCCCGGGATCGAGTCCCGCATCAGGCTCCCTGCTCGGCAGGGAGTCTGCTTCTCCCTCTGACCCTCCTCCCTCTCATGCTCTCTGTATCTCATTCTCTCTGTCTCAAATAAATAAATAAAATCTTTTAAAAAAAAAAAAAAAAAAAGATTCTTCTTGGCTTTGAAGACAAGGTTGTTCCTTTCCTCCAGGTAGAAGGAAGACACCTCTTACATGAGAATATTAGAACCTGCTTCTGTAGAGATGGGCCAGGTGTGGGGGGAGAGAAGTGGGGAGGTCAGAATGACCTTCCTGCTTCTGCTGCTTTTTTTCAAACTCCTCCAGATTAAAATATTCAATATAATAAGGTGTCATATTTTGAGGGTTTTGTGTTCTGAACCTTATCAACTTGCTCATAAATATCTGGCTCTCCAGATTCTCTTAGAACTAGTTCTCCATCTTACTGGTTCCCACAACAATAAATAATTTGACATGTATTGAACTTTTATTTGTATGAATTATGTTTTTAACTTTTTGAAAGTTTTACTTTGTCAGGAAAAAGAAGGGAGAAAAAAAAAAAACACATTGTTACAAAGAACTGCCCCGAAAATTATTTTGGTAAAGAGCTTTACTTGTTCTAGAATGTGACCACTGTCAAATCTGCATATTCAAGTCTGCAGAAGAAACAAAATTTACTTTGTCTCCTGGCCTGCATGATGAGCTGTAAGTAAACAGATGTATTACGCAGAAACACATCAGAAAAAAAAAAAAATGATTCCTCTTTGCCATGCTGATGTCAAGAAAAGTGAATTACATTTATCTCAGAGGTGAATGATATTATACAAACTTCTCTATTTTATAGGTGTTTAAATTTGGAGACACTGGCATAATCAAATCTAAGTTCTAACCAGTGATGTTATGAAATAGTTCTATAGGAATTGAGTGCTTCAATTTTAATGAAAACACAAGCAATCAAATGCAAAGGTAAACATATTCTACATTATCATAGGATGAAAATGAAACTCAATGATAAGAAAAATATAAGAAATGTTTTAGAATGTTGATACCTTATGAACGTTCTTCAATGTCTTCATGGCAGCAAGGGTGGGGCACCAACTTTGTTGAAAAAAGCAAAGCAAAAAGCAAAGCAAAAAGACAAAGAAGGAAAAATGCTATTGCCTAAAAACATATATAATAAGTTGGTCTTAGAAAACACAAGTTATCTAGTTAATGTTATAACTGCCATATTTTTGTTCTCAAGACCAGAAGTTAGCAGGTTGGTTCTTAATACTTACCTTGAACTATCGTATTTTTTGAGATTAAACCACTTTTCTAATTTAAAAAAGTCAGCTGCCTGACTGAGGGATAAAAGCCTGACATTAATACAAATAACTCCTTACTATTAAATTTTACGTATTTGGCAAGAGAGGTAGACACTTACACTTATAAAACAGGAAAGCAATCCAAACTGAAAAGGAAAATCACTGACATTTACTCAGTACTTGTGAAGCTGAGGGAAAACTACGGTATCACAATAGATAAACATGATACCTGGTCTTTTCCAACTACATTAAGCAAAAGTATAGCCATTCCAATTTGTATAATCAGAAGTAAGCATGCCATTGAAACAAGAAGTCCTATAACTAACTGATCATGATATCCACTTATATAGCCTCCAGCATCTGTCAGAATGAGTTTGGTGATCATATGGTTTTTAAGATTGCAGCATTTAATTGAAACTACCAATACAATGACAGGAGACAGGAAAAGAGCAGCATTTCCCATATAACTGAAGTGGGTACAGTCATTTGTTTTATTCCATTCTCTCATTTAAAAATAATCCAGGGGCGCCTGGGTGGCTCAGTCGGTTGAGTGTCCTACTCTTGGTTTCGGCTCAGGTCATGATATCGGGGTCGTAGGATAAAGCCCCAGGCTCAGTGCAGAGTCTGCTTAGGATTCTCTCTCCCTCTCCCTCTGCCTTTCCCCCTGCTCACACTCTCTGTTTCTCTCTCAAATAAATAAATAAATCTTTAAAAAATGAAAATAAAAATAATCCAAACTAGCCTGGAATATAACCCCTTGCCAAAAAAGATGACAGCACTGATATTATTCATGAATGTAAGTACCCCTAGATAATACTTCCTTGCTTCATAGCATTTAGATTTTGCCAACAGTGTACATTTGTACCCATATACTCCATGCTCATAGTAAGGGAATTGTCCTGTATTTCCTGACTGATTAAATTCTACCACTTCATTTTGACTTTATTGCTTTTTAGCCTGGTGAGAAACCTACATGGATTCAGTAGCAAGTTAATATTGAAGTCTCTACCCTCCTACTTAGATTTACATATTTTGAGTATGACACTTTGAATTTACCTTTAAAGTTGAGGTTTTCACTCTTTCCCACCTCTGTATTTTTAAACAGTGTGACGTCTCAAATTTCTTTTTATAACCAGTACGGAAAAATTCATTTTGCACACGCCAGTAAAAACGAGTTTCCAGCAAGTCTGTCTTATCCTGTAAGTGTCACTTTTCATAATGGGCACAACATCAGAGGAATTCAAGCTATAATTTGTTCCTCAAACCCCACACCAAGATTTTCTGCCTGCCCGAATAATACTATTCCATGACCATTTACCTAGCTGTAGTTGTCACTGTAGAAATGGTACCTATGAATAGAAAAACATTATTCATTCCTTAAATCATTTCTTTTACTCATTATCATCCCATACATATGCCATCAGACTGGATAGGATTTTTAAAGACATTCAAAATGCTAATGACAGCTTTTTCTAGCAGCATTTTGAGTATGTTAAATAGCTTGCAGTTTGCATCCCATCAAAAAAGCAAAGCAACAAAAAGTACTACATTGAAAAAAAATCATTTTCAGTTCCATTATTAAAAATACCAGTTAGTTCTAAGGTATATGAGTGTCACATATGCCAGGAAGAGACAACTGGTCTGGCCTAGGAAAAAAATATCATTCATGATACAACTTTAACTCTCCAAAAGTTAACTTTAAAACATTTCCAAAGATATACACAGTGTATTCCCTTTCTTGAATCTCCCATTCAGAATGAATTTGTTCTAATGTAATCTTAAAGCTTCAGAGTACAGCTGATGTTTCTCGATACATAAATGTGTTAAATCTCTACATAGCTTCTACTACCTGGAATTCAAGAGCCTTATACCAAATAATCTATCTGCAGCCCTTTGTTTCCCCCCGACCAAAACAAAACAAAACAAAACAAAACCCACATTAGATATAAAAGAGATACAATGATAACTATCTTTAGCAATAATTTTTTTGTTAGAGTATTTTTAGGATGCAACAGAATCTGATACCTGTGATTGTAGACTTTAAAAATCTTGCTTTTGCTTTGACTGGGGTGGGTAAGTATTTGAAAACTCACGATTAACATTTTGTGTCTATTTCAGCTCCCTAAGGGAAATATTTAAGACAATACATTTTTTTTGTAGACACAAGGGTCACTTTTCATGGTCTTACATGATTTAAGAAATAAAATGAAGAAAAGAATATTATTTTAATATTGTCTAATATATTTATCTATGTTTACTCTTCCTTCTGCTTTTTCTTTCCTTTAGAATAGTTGTTCAAAATTTGTTTTTGTTACTGATAGAGCTTTATTTTAGGCTTCAAAAGTTTTTATTTAATAGTTCATGTTAAATTTTAATTCTTGTCACATTTGGAAAGCCTATATAGTTTCTTTCCTATATGAGGTATAAGGGAGAATTTTCTGCATACTAGCTTCTGTCGTGTCTCCATTGTCTCTATATCTCTGGTACTGGGAGAAATAATCTCGGTTCCTCACCTTCATTCATGTCATGATAGGTAGCAGGATGAGCAGGAGAATTCATGGAAGCCTTCCTAGACTGGGACAGTTCGCAGTGATTTAACCATTCACCAGAATGCTTGGCAAACACACAAACATATCCTGCTAAAACCAAACTAAATGTGTCACTTTATGTGTTATCTCTCCCTAACTGGATCCTCAAATTACCTGGAACCATTCCCGTAGGAGGGAAAGTGTGACAAATATGTGAAATGACAAAAATGAAACAATTTAGTAATGAGTCTGATGTCCTTTATTTAAGGGAAACAACCCATGGATTGGGGGGTGGCATACAGTGACTCCCAAGCAGTGAGTGAGTCCTCTTCCCTAGAATTTTGTGCAAGAGAGAGTTTTATAGAGTGTTAGAAGCAGCAACGTGGAAGCAGGGCATGATTGGCTAGGAGGTCAGGGGTTTCCTGGTAAGGCTAGCAGGTTCTGTTTTCTAGGGTCAGGTGAATTAGCTAAAGCTGAGTTGGAGGATTGTGATTGGTGTATGTTGTGTTTCCTTGACATGGGTTTCCCGCAAATATGGGCTGACTTAGGTTTAGATTTGTGATGCGGGCCATGCCACTGGAGCAGCCTCTATTTTGTTGGTCCCGATATAGGAATTTCCTCTATCAGACAGAAATTCAAAATAACAATGATCTTAAACAATTGGGGTTAAATTATCATCTTTTAGAGGCTGTCACTTAACTAACTTTGATTTTTAAAACTAAGACTTGTCAATGCCTTCTCTTGATTCTAAGTTAACTTTTTCTTGACAAAGATACACCTTTTATAGACCACTGCTCTAGATTTGGATTTCTTTGTTTGGATGGAAGATTTGTCAGATACCAGTTTGTGCTCTTCTGCTCATCTCCATCTTACATTTTTCATACCAATGGGTGATTACTAGAATAATATCCCATATATAGGCTTTACTTAGGTGTTGCTGTTCAAATTATACATTTGTTACCACATATCAAGCTGTGGTACCTCACTGTGTACAAAAATTACCTTTTAACTTTGGGATTAACTGCTCAATAGATGGGGCCAATGGGGGCAGACTTCTCTAGGAAAAGGGAAGCGAAATACTATCAATAGTGAAAAGATATGAGCTACAAACAATTGAATGATTGGATAACTTAGATATCGTAAGGCTTGGAAAACTTATAAAGTTTTATTTGCTTTATAATTGCTTACCAACAGTATCTAAGAAAGAGTCACCTCAATGTTTTTTTTTTTTTTTTATCAACCATAAAATGTACAGTTCTGTTCCTATCTCCCGCAAAGGAGTACCGTAGCTCCCAATCAAATTTAAAAGTGAGTGCAATGACAAAGATTTTCTCCTCGACCAACTCTACTCAAGTTCTTCTGAGCTCTTTTTCAATTAGACTTCAACTTTTGGACTTCTGTGTTTGTGCATTGTCCCATTTTAGCAAGAATCCTGCTAAATTAACTTAACCAGAGTTCTCCATCCTTTATGTTTGATCACTCCTGATATCTAATTGGGTTCCTTAGCCTCTACCATTTCTCAGGTGATGCCTAATCACCCTGGCATGCCTTCAGTAAGAATCCTGCTAGGTCAGTTTAGCTAGAATCCCTCCCTTGTCCATGATGTTCTCTCTCAGCGATTTTCCATCCACTGACCACAACCTGCTACTTGGCTATCCCACTTTTCTTTGTATTTGGAGCTGAGCCCAATCTCTCTCCCCCACTGTAAGATCCCATTGCAAGGGTCCCTACACCTATCATGATAGTCCTTCTTTGAATAAAGTCTTTAACTGTCTTTAACAAGTGTCATACATAATTTTGCCTAACTCAAGCACAATGGAAGAGCAATGAGATTTTGTGAGTGTTAAGAAGAAACAAAAGAACACATATATAACAAGGGATCTAAAAACATTTTTCCAAATAAGGAAAATACTGCTTCTCTAAGGCTTTTTGCTTCTACAATAATGTTCATTTCCTATTCCAGACTTTTCTACACACACTGAAGTGATTCCCATCAGTGTTCTCTTTAATGGCATTGGAGACTAACCCTTAGACTATACATTTCAGCAGGATTTGAAATAACTTGAATCAAACATTGATTCAAGGGGCTTAATGTAAAGATGTTGAATCAGAGCTCTAGAGCTGAGGTCTAGATTCAACATTGTAGAACGAGGAATGTGTTTAATTGCATTTTCTAGCATATATGTGTCAGGGTATATTTTAAGCATGTGTATCCCTTTATGATTATCAAATTTAAGAGTAAATTAAGTAATAACCAAATTGCTGGCAGAAATATTTCCCACAAAACCTTTATGACATCTATTTTTGCATATTTCAAAGACTATATTTGTTTCAAAATGCATCATTAAGGATTCCTGGTCCTGGCAAGATGGCGGAGGAGTAGGAGACCTGGATTTCGTCTCCTCTCAGGAATTCAGCTGGATAGGGATCAAACCATTCTGAACACCTACAAACTCAACAGGAGATGGAAGAAAAGAAGAGCAACAACTCTCTGAACAGAAAA
>NC_138385.1:29444459-29477327 GCF_054177405.1 Leptonychotes weddellii
GTAATGAGCACTAGGTGTTATATACAACGGATGAATCACTGAACTCTAAATAAAAGAAAAAAAACCAGAGAAATTTCAATGATGAAAAATCATTTTTTCCACTGCTGCACTATTGTTTAAAAGAGAACAATGTTTCTTGTTAAATAACTAAAACGAATTAAAACTTGAATGAACAATGACAGTAAGGAAAAATTATATTTTATGTTTTCTATCCATGGAGCCACTGTATTCATGGCTTTCACTTCAGTCAGATAAACCTCCAATCCAGTCAAAAAAAAAATGGGCATAACAGGAGTGCCTGGGTGGCTCAGTCGGTTAAGCGTCTGCCTTCGGCTCAGGTCATGATCCCAGGGTCCTGGATCCAGCCCTGCACTGGGCTCCCTGCTCAGTAGGAACTCTGCTTCTCCCTCTCCCTCTGCCCCTCCCCCTGCTTGTGCGCACTCTCTCTCTCTCTCAAATAAATAAATAAAATCTTGAAAAAAAATAAAGTGGAAAATGGATCCACGATTCTTTCCTGGCTCAATGATGTTATGGTTCCTGTTTCTGTTTATATAGCAGATATGTAAATAGCAACTGCCTAGTGACATTTCTACTGGACTGTCTCATAGACTGCTCAAAATTTAAGGTCTAAAACAGAACTCTTCATCTTTATTTCTCTAGTGCAAGTTCACTGTTCATTAATACCCATACAGATAGCTTATAAGCCACCCAGAGAAAATTTACTTCAAGTTTTCAAGCTGCATAATATACATTTTAAAATTGCCCTCAGTAAATATTCAGCAGTGAATATTGAGCATATAAAAGAATAAGAACTATATGTAAATTACAAAGAATTATGTTATAATTATCACTTACGTACCTGTACCCAGGTTAAGGAAAAGAACATTGCATTTGCATTTTCTTCTCTGATCCCCTACCTTTTCCTCCTAACTCTGAGGTAACTCGTGACTCTGTGTTTTGTATTTATCTTTTCCTCTCATTTATTTGTAGCTTAACTACATGTTTGCATCCCTAAACAATATTTTACATGTTTTTCTACTTCTACATATGGAATCACACAATATGCATTCTTCTGCAACTTCCATTTTTCACTCACTTGACATTTATCCATTTTTTTTTTGTAAATCATTCATTTTCCCTGTAGCAAAATATTCATATATATTTATATGGTGGTATATATTCATATACCACATATGACATACCACATACCACAATACTTTAATTCATCCTACTGTTGATGGATATTTGGGTTATCAATACTTTTTTTCTCTTTTAATAGTCCTGCTTTGTGCATTCTTCCATGTATGTGTAAAAGCTTTTTTAGAACAGTTTTTAACTGGACCAAGGACTTTTCTTGAAGTCTGGTGAAACCTACAGGAATCCTTCTCAGAATAAGTTTTTAAATGTACAAAACAAATCATAGAATTACAAAATAAACCATTATATTGAAACACAGTTATGAAAATGTTAATGAATTTGTTATATAGTATTAAATATCTTTACTAATGCATTAAATAACAAGACCTGGGGGTTGGTCTAATTACTTATCTGATTTTGAAGTAGCAATGAGTGTAAAGAATATTTATACTCAGGCCACAGCAACTTCTTTCAAAACACGTCTCCAAAGGCAAGGGAAACAAAAGCGAAAATGAACTTCTAGGACTTTATCAAGATAAAAACCTTCTGTAGCTTCTGCACAGCAAAGGAAACAGTCCACAAAACTAAGAGACAACCCACGGAATGGGAGAAGATATTAGCAAATGACACCACAGATAAAGGGCTGGTATCCAAGATCTATAAAGAACTTCTCAAACTCAACACCCAAAAAACAAATATTCAAGTCAAAAAATGGGCAGAAGACATGAACAGACACTTCTCCAAAAAAGACATACAAATGGCTAACAGACACATGAAAAAATGTTTATCATCATTAGCCATCAGGGAAATTCAAATCAAAACCACATTGAGAGACCACCTTACACCAGTTAGAATGGCAAAAATGGACAAGGTAAGAAACAACAAATGTTGGAGAGGTTGTGGAGAAAGGGGAACACTCTTACACTGTTGGTGGGAATGCAAGTTGGTACAGCCACTTTGGAAAACAGTGTGGAGGTTCCTTACAATGTTAAAAATAAAGCTACTCTATGACCCAGCAATTGCACTACTGGGTATTTACCCCAAAGATACAGAGATAGTGAAAAGAAGGGACACATGCACCCCAATATTCATAGCAGCAATGTCCACAATAGCCAAACTGTGGAAGGAGCCAAGATGCCCTTCAACAGATGAATGGATAAAGAAGATGTGGTCCATATATACGATGGAATATTACTCGGCCATCAGAAAGGATGAATACCCAACATTTGCATCGACATGGATGGAACTGGAGGAGATTATGCTGAGTGAAATAAGTCAAACAGAGAAAGATAATTATCATATGGTTTCACTTATTTGTGGAACATAAGGAATAGCATGGAGGACATTAGGAGGAGGAAGGGAAAAATGAAGGGGAGGAAATCAGAGAGGGAGATGAACCATGAGGGACTATGGACTCCGGGAATCAAACTGAGGGTTTTAGAGAGGAAGGGGGTGGGGGAATGGGTAAGCACAGTGATGGGTATTAAGGAGGGCACGTATTGCATGGAGCACTGGGTGTTATACCAGAACAATGAATCATGGAACACTACATCAAAAATTAATGATGTACTGTATGGTGACTAACATAACATAATAAAAAAAATTATAATTAAAAAAAGAAAGAATATTTATACCCAGTTATCTGCCATAACTGTAATGTGATATGAACATATCTTTGTTTCATTGGTGACAAAGTCATGGGTACTGCATACTATTGTGGTTTGTTGTCTACATTCATACACAAAGGAAATGCTAAATTTCATTTAGGGACTGCTGAAAATAAAAAAGTAATTTTTTTCATTAAAAATCACATGACCTTTATTTTTTTTATTTAAATTCAATTAGCCAACATATAGTACATCATTACTCTCAGATGTAGTGTTCAACAATCAAATAACCTTTAAATTTTTTTCATGAATCTCAGGATAGGAAAGCTCTATTCTAGGGTATAGTCTTAAAACAGGAATTGTTTTATTGCAGGGTACGGGGATCTTAAATAGATTTCCCAAGCTGTTGTGCCAGTTTATACACCTACCAGCAGTGTTTGAGTTCAAATTGATCCATATTTTTTTGTCAGCACTTGGTAGTAATAGGTTTCTTAATTTCACCAGTCTGGATAGTATGAAATATTACTTCATAATATTTATATTTAGCAACCTTTAGATTACTGTGGAGATTAAATATATTTTCATATATTTATTCATCATTTGGGTTTCTTTCTCCATAAGATGCCTGTTAAAGTCTTGTCCATTTTTTTCTCCTATGTTTGTCTTTTTCTTGACTAAAAGCATTTCTTCATATATATGTTGCAAATATCTTGCTTCGTTCTCTGCTCTGCCTTATCTTTTTTCTCTTTATGTTATATTTTGAACAAATGTCTGTAATTTTAATGTGGCTGAATTTATTAATTTTTAACTTGATTTGCAAATTTTGTGTCATGTTCAA
Source organism: Leptonychotes weddellii (assembly GCF_054177405.1). Taxonomy (NCBI): domain Eukaryota; kingdom Metazoa; phylum Chordata; class Mammalia; order Carnivora; family Phocidae; genus Leptonychotes; species Leptonychotes weddellii. Next base: position 29,448,042 of record NC_138385.1, read on the forward strand.
AAAACACCTATTTTCCACATGGTCCTAAAGATATCTTCTGTATTGGGCGCCTGGGTGGCTCAGTTGGTTAAGCGACTGCTTTCTGCTCAGGTCATGATCCTGGAGTCCCGGGATCGAGTCCCGCATCGGGCTCCCTGCTGAGCAGGGAGCCTGCTTCTCCCTCTGACCCTCTCCCCTCTCATGTGCTCTCTCTCTCTCATTCTCTCTGTCTCAAATAAATAAATAAAATCTTTAAAAAAAAAAAGATATCTTCTGTATTGTTTTAAACAGTTTTGTAGTTTAGAATTAGGAATATTTTATACTTTAGGACTAATTTTGGTATATCATGCTACGTAGAGGTCTAATTCATGTTTTCCAAATGCTTAATCAGTGGTTCCACTACTTTTGGTGAAATCTGATTTTCTTTCTCACTGATCTTTAGAACAGGATTGTGATAAAATATTTCCATTAATGGGTGGGTCTGTTTCTAGGATCTTAGTTCTTTTTTTCTTATCCCCTTTACCTATTTCGTCCATTCCCCCACCCACCTCCCATCTGATAGCCACCAATTTGTTCTCTATATTTAAGAGTGGTTTTTTTGCTTGTCTCTTTTTCCTTTGTTTTTTCTTAAATTCCACATATGAGTGAAATCATATGGTATTTGTCTTTCTCTGACTGAATTATTTCACTTAGCATTATACCCTCTAGCTCCATTCATGTCATTGCAATGGCAAGATTTCATTCTTTTTTAGGGTGAGGACTATTCCGTTGTATATATATACCACATCTTCTTTATCCACTCATCTATGGATGAAAACTCAGGTTGCTTCCATATTTTGGCTATTGTAAATAATGCTGCAATAAACACAGGGGTGCATATATATTTTCAAATTAGTGCTTTCTTATTCTTTGGGTAAATACTCAGTAATGGAATTACTGGATCATATAATAATTCTGTTTTTAATTTTTTGAGGAATCTCCATACTGTTTTCCACAGTGGCTGCACCAGTTTGCATTCCCAACAGTGCACAAGGATTCCTTTTTCTCCACATCCTCGCCAACACTTGTTTCTTGTGTTTTTTATTTTAGCCATTCTGACAGCTATGAGGTGGTATCTCATTATGGTCTTGATTTGCATTTCTCTGATGATTAGTGATGTTGAGCATCTTTTCATGTCTGTTGGTCATCTGTATGTCTTCTTTGGAAAGAATCTCAGTATTACTATTTTGGTTAACTTACCCATTCCTGAATTAAGACCAAAATCCTTATTGTATTTTTATGACAATAATAGATATATTGTTCCTCTTCAGCAATATCTTGACTATTCTTAGCCCTTTGCTCCTCCACATACGTTTAGAATTAACTTGTCAGTTTCAGCACCCAAACAACAACAATTACAATACTTTGGGGACATATACTGTCATTGCATTGAATCTATAAATCAATTTGTGGAGAACTGATTGACACCTTTAAAATATTAAGTCTTCTAGTCTAAGAACAAAGGATAGTTCCCTTTTTATTTGGTCCCTTATTAATATTTTAAGATAAAGCTTTATAATTTTCTCCATAAGACTTTGCACATCTTTTGTAAGACTTGTACCTTGAAAATGAATATTTCTGTGCTATTTACAGTATTTAAATATATATATATACATTCTGTTTGTTGCTAATGTATAGAAATTCAACTTTTTATGTATTGAATTTTTAAATCTAGCAGACTTGCTCAGCTTTTGTTCATTTTAATAATTTATAGTGGATTTTTTGGCTTTTAAAGTGGGTAATCATATCATCTGACAACAATGACAGTTTAATTTTTTCCTTTCAAATTCTTGCATCTTCTACTGGGAAGGGGGCCTATCTTATACTAGCTATGGTCTCCTGTACAATGTTAGATAGAAGTGCTAATATTGAAGACTCCCATCTCATTCCTGATCTCAGAGGGAAAATTTCCAGTGTCAAACCATGAGATATAATATTTTCTGTAGGTTTTTGTAGATACCCTTTATCAAATAAACATTTCCTATGTGTTATTAGTTTCCAGAGAGTTGTTTTTACAAATAGATACTTAATTTAATGAAATCTTTTTTCCCTCACTATTGAGCTGATCATATGATTTTTCTCCTTTGAGCTGTTAAGGTGGTAAGTCATACTAAATGATTGATAGCATTGATGTCCCTAATTAATGCTTTCCCTGTATCCCTATACTTTGCCATCTGTTTTTCTTGTCCCTAATGACTCTGATTCTGGACTGGCCTTGTTACTTACTTTGTTCAATAGATGTAGCAGAAGTTACAGTATATCAATTCTAAACCTAAGACTCAATAGGTTTTGTGTGTTTCCACTCACTCTCTTTCATTACTGGGCTTTCTCACTCTTGGACCTCAGCCTTCACCATGAAAGCAAGCCCAAGCTTAGTTTGCTGAAGAATGAGATTCCTCCTGGAGCAGAGGCAAATAGTCTCAGCTGAGACCATCCTATGCCATCAAACTTCCAACAGATATGCCAGGCACAGATATGTGAAGGAGTTCAGGTGAGATCAGCTAAACTTGGTTCAGAGCAGAAAAACCACCTAGTGGACCTGTAGACCATATGCAAAAATAGTAAATGTTGTGTTAAGCCACTAAGTTTTGGAGTAGATTTTTTGCACAGCAATAGGTAACTGAAACTGGTTTCTAGGTTAAACCCAACTTGGTCTTAATGTATTAACTTTTTTATTCATAAATACCTCGATTTGCTGATTTTTTTAGTATTAAATTCTATTGGTCAATAATTTCTATGGCCCTTTGCTCATCCACATACATTTACAATTAGCTTGTCAAACTCATTGGACTAACCCAGTAAAACTTTATGGCTTCTTCAGGTGACATTCTGTTTGGGTCTAACACAATCTTCCTTCAAAAACTAAGCCTTCTTCCATGACATGGCTCTCACATCCAAACTGGTGGGAAAATGTAGTTTCTAACTGCTTAGAAAAAGAAAATGATTTTGGTGAGCAAGTGGGCCATTATCTAGGAAAGTTTGGTGTAAGATTGCAATTAAATGTTCTGTAAATGTTTATTAGAACTTATCAGTCGAAAGTTTTAGGATTGGAAACATTTTATAGGAATATTTTTTAATAATTGGTTCAATATTTTTCATTTTTATAAGATTCAGTTCTTTCAGCATTGGTAAATTTTATATTCTAGGAATGTTTGTATTTCCTCTAGGCTTTTATTTCTTTGAATGTTTAGAATAGCTCTATTTTATCCTTATAATATTGACAACATCTCGTCTTATATCCTCCTCATTTCTAAAATTATTTCTTAGTATCTTCTGTCTTTTTTCCTATATCGGTCTTATCAAACATTTATCAATTTTATTCACTTTTTTATAAAAAACAAAATTTAGAAGGTTAGAATTGTTATAATTTTGTCTTTAAGTGAATATTTTATCATTATGTGGTGATCTTTTCGACTCCAATAAAACCTTTTAAACTCAAATTTATTTTGTCTGATATTAATATAGCCATCCCAAGCCTTCTTTATTTGCTTGGTAGGGCTTTTCATTCTTTTACTTCTAAACTATATTTTTGGTACATATCTTGTAGACAATACGTAGTTGGATTTTGTTTTATTATACTCTTTTCAAATCTTTGTCCTTTTCTCCTTATTGTGGTTACTAATATGATGTTCCTATCACTTTCTTTGTGCTTCTATTTATATCCTCTTTCTGTATCTTTTCTCCCTATTTGGCCTTATTTTCTATCAGTTTTTTAATTTCCCCTGTCATATTTTGGGATACATTCACTGTTTCTTTTCCTTTAGTGGTCACATTAAAAATTTTAACATGTATATATATAACTTACCAGGTTCTAAGTTTAAGTGATATTTTTATCTTATTCTAAAATAACAAGGATTTTCTATTTTGCTGCCAGTCAACCTTTTCCCAACATGTGTGCTTTTGTTATTTTTACTATTGTTCTACCATGTTTTTTAACCTCACAAGACATTTTTATTGTTCACGGCAGATTGTAATTTTGCTGCTGTCCCGTCAAGAGGTGGTGTTTATTTACCAGCCCTTTGATTATGGACTAGCGTTACTAACTTCCTTGACCAGTATGTGGTAAAAGTAACATTCTATGACACATCAGCTTAGCTTTTAAATGTCTTCAGCTTTGCCCTTGGCCTCTTGGCATACTCATTCTCCTGCTGTTCCCTCTTGGGACACTTCTCAGAATCCAGTTGTCATGCTGTGAAAAGTCTATGACACATGGAGAAGCTACAGGCATTCTCTTTGAAAGGTAGTCCCAGATGAGCCTGGCCTTTGAGTCATACAATTCTGACAACAGACATGTGAATGAAGGTGACTACAGATGATTTCAGTCCCCAATTACTCAAGTTACCCTAGCCATTTAAGTCTTTCAAGTTGAAGCTCCAGTTATCTCAGAAGAGAGACAAGCCATCTCTAAAGTACCTTGTTTAAATTCTTGTCCTATTAAATCCATGAGCATGACAAAATGTCACCACATTCTGTCACCATGCTTGGGGGGGGATTTTTATGCATAACTGAGAACCATAACATCTTTTTAGATTTATTCACAGTTAATAATTTCTCTGTTAGTCTAAAATTTTACTTCTCTCTCCTGTCAGCCTTTTATCAAACTATATTTTGCAGAATTCCCTTTAGTTAGGTTTAGTCATTAGCAAGTGTTTTCAGTTTTGGTTTTTTGAAAATATCTTTATTAAAATCTTTTTCCAGTTATGGAATCCTAGGTTACCATGCATCTTCTTTTAGCACACTGAATTTACTATTCCACTGTAATCTGGCTTCCTTTTCTACTCTAGAGAAGTAAAAATTATATCCTCCATATCACTTGTTCCCTATTGCCTTTTCATACTATAAATCTGAATAATCTCTTGAGATCTATATTCCAGTTTACTAATTCTCTCCTCACCTGGGTCAAGTCTCTTATTTTTCCTGTCTATTGAGTCATTATTTTGTAACATTATATTTCATTATAGATTCTGTTTTCATTTTTTCCAATCTACTTGACTAATTTTTGTAGTCTTTTATTCAATAACCACATTTTCAATACTTTCAAAAGAAATTTCTTTAAAAATATCAAATATACAACACTTATGATTTGAGCCTGGGAATTCCAATATCTGAAAACAATGCAGGTCCAATTTTCTGTCTCTGTTTCTGCTCATAGTATCTTGCTCTTACTTTTTGAATTTTTATTTTGTTTTCTTTTGTTTTGCATGTTTTGTAGTTTTAGTGATTTTTTCTTAGAAATATATCCATTGTCTTTTCTTGAGGCATGCATGAACATGGATTCAGAGATAATGTTTATGGTTGCTTCTGATGGGGTTATCTGGGAGTACAACCTGTTGTAGAGAACTTTAAACTAATTCTAGGAATGAATTGTTTTTGGACCAGCCGGGTAATGCAAATTCTTGTTAAAAACTCATATATGGTAAGCTTATGATTATAAACTCTAAGAGAAGTTATTTCTATCTTCACTCAATACACTTCCTTGAAGATCACTGAATAAACTGGTTTATTTATTTTTTTCAATGTCCTCTCTCTTCCTCTAGGCTGGATTATTTTTACTCAATTATCAAATTTAATTATCTTCAACTTGCTATTAAGCCTCTCTAGTGAAATTTTATTTCAGCTATTATATTTTTATGTTTTAGATTTTCCATTTGATTCTTTTTAATAGTTTCCCTTCTTGGCTGAGATTTCCAATATTTCACACATTATGAGCATATTTTTATTTTATTTATGTCCTTGAGTACAATTGTAATAGCTGTTTTAAAATATTTCTCTGATAATCTGAATTTCTGCTTGTCAGGGTTGGCATTCTTTGATTACCTTTTTTTTTTTTTTTTTTTTTTAGTAAAGGTTCTGTTTACCTGTTTCTTCATATACCCTAGTAAGTTTTTGTTGCATCCTGTACTTAATAGTTGATATATTATAGAGACTCTGGATTCTATTTTCTTTTCTCTGAAGGGTACTGATTTTGTTTTATTTTAGGCAAATAGCTAATTTGTCTAAATTCAAACCCCAAATTTAGAAATATTAGTTAAGTTTTTCTAGCTCTGGCTTGGTTGCTTGAACTTGGTCCTATGTAAACATGATTCAAAAGTCAGACAGAGTATTCCTATTAACTTTTACCATAACTGATATAATATAATCAAGGAGAAAATTGAAAAACAGAAAAAACAGTTAACTTGTCATGGCCAGAAGCACAAGTCTGTGGAAGTGCTTTAAAAAAACAAAACAAAAACTTTATTGAGATATAACATACCTATCATAAAATTTAGTTGTTTTATGTTCACAATTCAATGACTTTTAATAAATTTACCAAGTTATGCAACCATTAGTATAAAAAAAGTCAGCCAGAGATTTAGGCTGACCCTGTGTACATAACTGGAACTCCCTATCTATGACTTTATTCTTTCTGAGCCTTCCTCCACTTTCCAGCTGCTGTGACTGACCCAGACATTGTTCTCTGGTTGTTCAAACCAGTAAGTGTCAGGTTTCTATCTGCATTTTGGTCTCCCAGTGCTATAATTGGGACTTATCCTCAGGCTAAAAGCCATACAAAATGGGAAACTCACTCATTACTATTTCCTCCACCCAGCTATCAATTCCTTCTATTATCTTCATTCTTTGTTCATTTGCCAATGTCTTCAAGTAGTTGGCTTTCCAAAATATATGTATTTCCAGAGTTTGTAGCTTTTTATTTTCAGGATGATTAGTCTAATGTCTTCTATTCATCCATTCCCAGAAGTAAACCCAGAGCTTACATTTTAATATCCCAATTTATGTATAAACCCATAAGAATGGCTTTATTCCTTTGGGGTTCAAGATTTATGTGGGGGTCTTGGGGCGCCTGGGTGGCTCAGTTGGTTAAAGCGACTGCCTTCGGCTCAGGTCATGATCCTGGAGTCCCGGGATCGAGTCCCGCATCGGGCTCCCTGCTCGGCAGGGAGTCTGCTTCTCCCTCTGACCCTCCTCCCTCTCATGCTCTCTGTATCTCATTCTCTCTGTCTCAAATAAATAAATAAAATCTTTAAAAAATAATAAAAATAAAAAAATAAAATAAAATAAAATAAAATAAATTAAAAAAAAAGATTTATGTGGGGGTCTTATATTATTCTCTAACCTGAATGAAACCTGAGATTTATGACCTGTCTCTTAAACTCCATGAGGCCATGAAATCTGAAGTTAAAGTTCATCATATTTGGAAGATTCCCCCTTTTGTATAACTTTATTTCAGTGCTTTGATCATCTTTTTCAGTTTCCTCCTTTCCTTAGTTTTCTTTACTTATATTTTTTTTACTGTGTATTTTTTACTTCCTCACCAATGCATGTAGGAAGAAAAATTCAGCACTTTTAATTGGTATGATTATAAGAGCCAGTCAACTTATCTAGTTGACCAGTCTATTGGAAGAAGAAGTCTGAGTGGGTTTTTTGGAAAGATTTATTTATTTATTTATTTTAGTGGGAAGGGGAGAGAAGGAGAGGGAAAGGGAGAGAATCTCAAGCAGACTCCCTGCTGAGTGTGGAGCTCCATGCAGGGCTTGATCTCATGACTTGAGCTGTAATCAAGAGTCTGATGCTTAATTGACTGAACCACCCAGGTGCCCCTGAATGGGTTTTTTAAAATAATAAGCCAAATCATATGAACTAGTCACTGAATTCTTAAAACCCTCCTATAATTTCTGATAACATTACAGATAAAAATAGTTTTTATTATTTTAAAAGATCTTGTGTTATTTAGCTTTAGTCTTCCTCTCTGTTATCATCTTGAATAATTTTCCCTCTCTGATCCAGTCATAGAGAACATCTTTCAGTTCTTTGAACGTGATACGATCTCTCCCACCTCAAGTCCTTTATATGGGTTATTTTTTTCTGCTTGGAGTCCTTCTCTCTTTTACCCTTCATTCTAGTCATTCTTCAATTCTTCACCTATTTGTAACCTCTTTCAAGACTTTTTCTTGGCCTTTTAGACCTGCAAGGGACTCTCACTTTTTATTTTTTCTACCACTTCTTCCACTTTTGTAAGACACATCATCTTTTTCAGATTATATTTACTGTACTCCATGGAGATAAGAATCTTGTCCATCTTCCATTACCATTCTTCAATGTCTTCAATCAATATGAAGTCTGATGTTGAGTAGGTGCTCAAAAATATTTGCTAATTGATCATTTTGTTTGAGTCAGTCACACAAGAACCTTAAACTTTGGGGCACAAAGATTTTCTTTTTTAATATTTTATTTATTTTAGAGAGAAAGTGTGTGTGTGTGTAAGTGGGGGGAGGGGCAGAGAGAGAGGGAGAATCTCAAGCAAACTCCCTGCTGAGTGTGGAGCCCGATGCGGGCCTCGATCCCATGACCTTGAGATCATGACCTTTGAAGCACAAAGATTTTCTAAACCTTTTGGTATAAGAGCTGAACCTTGAGGGCACGCACTGAATGGAGCACTGGGTGTTATACACAAACAATGAATCATGGAACACTACATCAAAACCTAAAGATGTGATGTATCGTGATTAACATAACATAATAAAATTTAAAAAAAAAGAGCTGGACCTTGGACATTGGTAAAATTACCACAATAATATTGGCCTAAAAACCCCAGCTGGCTGGCGGTTCTCATTCTTGACTGTACAGATCCCCTTATATTAAGATTCCCAAGAGTTATCATGTCACTAGTTTACTCAAGAACCTACTGTGTTCCTACCCCTCTTGTTTAGTCTAAACTTCACATTTTGGCATTCAGTCCCATCTACAATCTTCCTCTTTACCCATGCAAGTCCATCTTCCACTACTTCTCAGTATAAACATTCAAAACAACATCAGTTATATCATTCTCTTAATTGTCTTTTTGAAAACAATTTTTTGTACATCATGTTCTGTTCTTCAGCTCATGTCATGCCTCATAATAAAGATTCTGTAAGGATGATTTTCTGCCTTGATTCTTTCATTCTCAAGCCTCTCCATCTTTCATGGACAGCATAGATCCTAAGTACAGAGACAATATGTATAGTGCTTAATAATATTTTCTCTGACACTTGCCAGGTGTGTATAACCTTGAACAAATTACTTAGATTTCTGTGCCTTGATTTCTTTATTTGTAAAATGAGGATAGTAGTAACTTATAATGTCATTGAGATGATTTCATGAATTACTATATAAGTACATAGAATGGGGCCCTATGTATAGTAAGACATCAGTTTTCTTTAGGTTTATTTAACTACTCCATAAGATCTTCCAAATCCATTAATTTATTTAATATCCCAATATTTATGGTAAACTTATTTCCTGCCAAGCCCTCACTAAGCACTGTTCATAAAGCAATGAATAAGATACTGTCTCTTATGTCAAGGAACTCCTAAGAGAATTCATTAAGAGATCAGTAGAGGATGCTCTGGAGCAGAGTAAGGGCAACAAAGTCAACCCAGAAGAAAGGTTGGAGAGTGAATTGTTAAAAAAAAAAAAAAGAAAGACTTGTTTTAAAGAATTGTTAAAGAAAAGAACTACAAGTACAGTTGAACCTTGAACAGTGTTGGGGGTTAGGGACACTGACCCTCCACACAGTCAAAAATCCACATATAACATATAAGTTTCTCTCCAAAAACTTAACTACTAATAGCCTACTGTTGACTGGAAACCTTATCAATAACATAAACAGCTGATTAACACATATTTTGTATGTTATATGTATTATATACAGTATTCTTATAATAAAGGGAGCTAGAGCAAAGAAAATGTTACAAAGAAAATCATAAGGAAGAGAAAATATGTTTACAGTACTATATTGTATTTATTGGAAAAAAATCTGTGTATAAGTGAATCTGTGCAGTTCAAGCCCATGTTGTTCAAGGGTCAGCTGTAGTTCCTTGTGACTGTGGAACATAGTGGAAAGAAAAGAGAGATAAGAGGTAAACTTGAAGAGAAGGTACATAAATGATCATGAATGATCTCATAAACTTGTCATGACTGCGTGTTTGATCCATCAGTCTTACTTGTCAGTTGGAGCATTTTGAAAGAAATCTGTTGGCAATTTATTGTTATCAAGATGTTATGATGGAAGAAATGCACTTGGTACTGATACAGCGTTCATCTCTTCCCCATTGTCCTCAAATATTATTACCTTCCTAATATATGTTAAACCACGTAGTAGATACCAGATAGTGTAATAAATAGCCCCTGGTCTTTGGTTTCAAGGATCTCACATTTTATTGGGGTGCACAGACAAGTACACAGGCAGTTATAACACAGAGCAGGAACTGAGCCACAGGCAAGCTCAAGATGCTGAGGGGACAGAATGGGTACGTAACCCAGGTGTATGGGTGCATTGTTGTAGAGATGGGAGAGACCATAGTTCAGAAACAGCCTTCTAGAGATTCTAACTGTGTAGAGACTTGATATTAGCCAGGTGCAAGGAACAGGGAGAGTAAGGGAAATCCAAGCTCTGAGAAAAACATGTGTGGTGTGGCCCATCTTTATCTCTTTTGTTTTCTAGACACTGATGTTATTTATTGTCTGAGCTACTCATTTTGGGATTTGATTATAATGCATCTTTTATAGCCTCATTTTGTTTAGAATGACTATGTTAATTTTGTCTTCCTAGTGAAAATGTAATGAGACATGATGTCACATGGTTTTCTCTAGCACAATAGTAAGCAGCATTGGATAGGAAATAAATATTTACTGCATTAATTTACTGAATTAATTGGTCAACATTCTCCCTATTATTGAGTCAGCCCCAGGTTATTTTCTAAAGCAAGCACATACTTCTCTCTCTCTTTCTCTCTGTTGTGTGTGTTTGTGTGTGTGTGTGTGTGTGTGTGTGTGCCCGCGTCTATGCATACACACTGCCCTAAAGAAAAAGGTGCTTTAAACTTTCCAGTCTCTTGGGTCTCTTTCATCTTTTTTATTTGCACTTTTCTAAACAACTGTAGGCACCTACATTCTTTTCCAAATACAGAATTCTCAACTAACCATGTTTCCCTGTGCCATAGTAAGGATTTAGTCAATGCTAAGCACAGACAGAATATTACTTGCTGAGTTTAACACATTGCTTACTTTTGTCATCACATTCTACCATCATATTCTCAAATTCTGTAAGTTGTACCTTCCATAGTCTTAAGTCACTTTCTTTTTAATTTTGTCTCTTTTAATGCTATTATGTAAAAATTCTGATAAATTCCTAGCACACGGGTGCACTGTATCATGTTACCTATTATTTGTCTCATCATCGTCTTCCTCTTAAGCCTTTTTCCAATTTAATTCTTACTTCTATGTCTTTGTGTTTGTGTCACAGTATTTGCATGACTTTACACTTTGTTTTGATAAACTTCTTGTATTTAATGCATCAGTCTGAAGTATTATCTTGAATTTGTAACTCATTTTCAGTAACGGGATCAAGAGAGCTCTAAGAGATCTTCAATTTTCACAGATATGGAAACAAAGTCAGAGAAGTTTCTTAATTTTCTCAAAGTAGCACAGCTTATTAGTAGTGTCACAGAGGCTTAAGCCGAAGAAATAAAGTAGTCAGTATTAATATCTTGCTTTGGAGGGCAGCAAAATCTTCCCAGAGTCTCTGAAATAACACCATAACTACCTACTCTTAAGATTAGCCTTAGAGAAAAATATAGAAAAGATTGATTCTGTAATATGCAAACATTAAAATGGTGTTTGCACCCATATAACAATCCTTTCCTCCCTTTCTATAAATGACAGCAATTTGGTAGAGAGGGAAATAAAATGGGCCTGATGTTATTTGTTCTTTGTGAAGCCATGTCGCTCATTATTCAGCATTTTGCCCCCCGTAGGCATTTTCAAATGACTTTTTCCACTGTCATCCCAGGTACTGAAGTTAAGCTAACAGGTCTACAATTTTCCAGGATCATCCTTTTAGTAAAATTGGGCACTGAACTCTATTTCAGACTTCTGGCACTTCTGCTCTGAGCAACTTCCTCAAAATAGCAGCAAAAGAGCTTTATAATAACAGACACCATTGCTTTTAGAATCCTTAGTCGCCGATCATTAGGACCTGCTGATTTAAATGCCACCCAGAGTTTTCAAGTTATTTCCAACTATTTCCATCCCCAACTTATTTTGTTTCAATGCAGTTTCCCATAAGTAGTTATCTAACTACCTTAGACATAGGATAAAAAATGAATAAACCTGAAAGCATTTCTAAGCAATTGATCAAAATTTATTTTTTAAAAATTTACTGTAATTTCAGATTTCCTCATTTTCTTGACTTTTAAAAATTCTTCATTCCTATAAAGAGGTTTTTTTGTTGTTGTTAAATTGGGAGATTATTGCTCCAGATCCCCAAATGCAAAGAACGTATATTCTTTTAAGTTTGTGGCCTTCAGATAGGGTATAAATTCTGTCCCCCTTCTTCTGGTTGGCATAAGTAAATTGTTATATGACTCATCTAATGGTATGAATGCAGATTGGGATAACAGAACATTGGTTAAAGCAAAAGCAAAACCAAGTATTGCTTTCCAACTATGCAGCAAATCACTTCAGCTCCAAGGATAAAAAAGGTTTCCTTAGCAGTTGGGGGAATTTCATGATGTTATATTAACAATAGGTAGGCTTTCCTAGTGTTACTCGAATCCAATTATATCTTAAGTGATCAATTTTAATTATGTCTTTTCCAATTTTCAAAATGTTTCCATTATGATCATATAGGAAATAAACGCATTATCCATTTTTTAATCAGATGGGCTATGAAATTTCAAGGCATCTAAACAACAATTATTACCCTCACCACCAGAAAAGAAATTTCAACTGTGGTTCCAACTAGGGAACTTTTGGATGACATAATTAAATGTAAACTTAGTGATGAAATTGACATTGAAGAATAAAATGAATTTTAAGAATTTCTAGCAAAATGATTTAGTAAATACCACACCATAACCCAGAACATAACTCTGCAGGATTATTGAAAATTTTTTTTCTAACTATGCAAAAGGCTTAAAGATAAAAAGATAAGTTAAAGGGAAAAAATCGGCCTGAAGGTTCATAAAAACTTCTATTAGTTAGAAATATTTGGATTAAATCTTTGCATAGTAGTCAGTGACATGATAATAAAGTTTCTGTAAAAGATGGAATACCAAATTAAATCAGGAAAAGTTCACAATCAACAAAAAATTCTATTATAATATACTGACCTCTGAATCATTAAGTCATTAGATAATTGTAAAGGAAAGTTTTTTGCAAAATCAGGTTGACAAACTGAGCAAACTCTAGCTTTGAGTGGCCAATGAAAAGGAAGAATTGATTTAGCAATTTGAAGATGGTGCAACTTGGCCTTCTAGTATAATGAGTCACTATGTCTTAGTTCAGGCTGCTATAATAAAATACCATAGACTGGGTGGCTTATGCACAATGAAAGTTTATTTCTCACAGTTCTGGAGGCTGGAAATTTGAGATTAGTGTGCCAGTATGGTTGGGTTCTGGTGAGAACCTTTCCTAGGTTGTAGACTGCGCACTTGCATCCTCACTTCAGAGAAAGAGAGCTGGTAGCTCTTTGGCATTTTATTCATGAGGGCTCTACTCACATGAGTTAATTATCTCCCCAAAACTCCAAATATCATCACTTTGAGATTAGGGTTTCAACATATGCATTTTGAGGGAAACAACATTTTGTCCATTGAAATCCACATTTTTGGCTTTAATTTTATAATTACAAAGCCAATTGTAATTATTTCTGGCCAACTTGACCATGGGAATTTGCATGATGATCCAGAGCAGAAAGTAGCTCTTACTTGGCTTTATTCTTATAACACAATCCACTTTTTCTTCTACCATTTGAAATGAAACTCATTTTTATTAATAATCTATCTGAATATGAACTATTAAAAGATAAATGAATGGTAATTCAGTTAATCTTATTTTTAGTATAAAAAACTTCAAACTTCAATTTATGTTTTATTATTTTATTCAAAAATTAAAATACGCCATACATGTATGATATCTTAATTGAAATCACACTTTCCCTATTACTCATGATTTTTCTTTTTTTTTTTAAAGATTTTATTCATTTATTTGACAGAGAGAAAGAGAGAACAAGTAGGCAGAGAGGCAGGCAGAGGGAGAGGGAGAAGCGGGCTCCCCGCTGAGCAGGGAGCCCAATGCGGGGCTCGATCCCAGGACCCCGGGATCATGACCTGAGCCAAAGGCAGCGGCTTAACCGACTGAGCCACCCAGGCGCTCCTACTCATGATTTCTTGACGAAGAACACCATATCACCTCATGCACTCAGCTATTAACGAATTAAAAAATTTTAAAAATTACTTCTTTTGGGCGCCTGGGTGGCTCAGTCGTTAAGCGTCTGCCTTCGGCTCAGGTCATGATCCCAGGGTCCTGGGATCAAGTCCCACATCGGGCTCCCCGCTCCGTGGGAAGCCTGCTTCTCCCTCTCCCTCTCCCCCTGCTTGTGTTCCAGCTCTCGCTATGTCTCTCTCTGTCAAATAAATAAATAAAATCTTAAAAAAAATAATAATAAATTACTTCTTTTAAATTATTATGAATTGCTTAAAATATAAAATATAAAATTATTAAGTTATATCTTAGAATTATTAATAATATCTTCTGGATAGGGGTGCCTGGATGGCTCAGTCAGTTAAATGTCCGACTTTTGATTTTGGCTTGGGTCATAATCTCAGAGTTGTGAGATTGAGCCCCACATCCGGCTTTGTGGTGGGAGTGGAGCCTGCTTAAAATTCTTTCTGCCTCTCCTTCTGTCCCTTCCTCCCTCTCTGGCCCTTCCCCCTCCTCTCTTAAAAAAATATCTTCTAGATAAGCACACTAAGGGAATTGCCTCACTTTGGTATTTTTATTAGATTTCTTTTTGGTTATATAGAGTGATAGTCCTAATTATAGTTTTTGAAATAGTGAAGAAGTAAAATTCAAAGTACTTCATGGGTGGTCAAAAGAACAGAGTGTAATAGCATTTTATATATCTATATCTATCTATATCCATCTATATCTATCTGTATCTCAGGTCTATGAATATGTAGAAGAGCTATAATTAAACTATTTTCTAAAAGGGAATAATAACTTATTTATTTGTGGTTGCCTCACAAAAAGGAATTAATGTGAAATAGCTTAACTTCACGTAAGTTTCCTGTGGCTCAAATTTGTGTTGTTATTTTTTCCTAAGAACTTTCCCTTGGGAAGTGTATTCCATGAAACGCCAAGGCTTTGTAATGAAATAAATTTAAGAGATGCTGCATACTCTATTCTCCCTCTTGGTAATTCAGTGCACAATAACATGGTACAGGCGTCTATAAGTGTCCCAGTAAAGACATCTGGTCCACCTTGATTAAAGAAATGTTTCCCAAGCTCATTTGATCATGATACCATTTTTCTATAATTCCTAATGGCAGCCAACAAACTAGAATCCTACATAAGTCAGTTTGGGAAATGCAGCAGTGAAGGAAATGGTAGACTTGATGTTAAAGTTGAAAGAGATCTCTGGGGGCTCAGTTGTTAAGCATCTGCCTTCGGCTCAGGTCATGATCCCAGGGTCCTGGGATCGAGCCCCGCATTGGGCTCCCTGCTCAGCGGGAAGCCTGCTTCTCCCTCTCCCACTCCCCCTGCTTGTGTTCCCTCTTGCTGTCTCTCTCTGTGTCAAATAAATAAATAAAATCTTAAAAAAAAAAAAAGAAAGATCTCTGAGATCATTTAGACCAGCACATGTATTTTACTGAGTCCCATGAGAGATAACATTTATCTTCCTGGCACATAGGCACATAGTGACTACTTAAATATTGTCATATAAATGAATGCGTAAATGAACAATAACGTTAGGGTTAGAACTCAAAGCTCGTATGGCTTAGTCCATTGAACTTTTTAAAGGACTTACCTTATTTTCTCTTAAGGACAATGTAATCAGCTCACTAGGGTCTTTTATAAAGGGAGTTATTAGTTATGTAGCCCTGGGCACATATTCTCTTTGAGAATCAGGGTAACACTTCTCTCGCAAGGTTATTGATCAGTATTAATTGAGATGTCACACATGATGAAATGCTTACTACACAATGCACATTAGGTATTCAGTAAATGTTAGTTTATCTTCATTTCCCTGATAGTAGTATTTGTGAAAATGATTGTGTTCATGATAGTATCATCCTATTTGCTAAAAATATTTTATGTATTTTTATAATTATAACATAGCATAAAGAACATAAATCGTAAGTGTACAGATTACTGAGGTTTTTTTGAGGGTGGAGGGGTAGAGGGAGAGAGAGAATTTCAGGCAGGCTCCATGCTGAGTGTGGGGCTCGCTCTCACAGCCCTGAGATCATGACCTGAGCCAAAATCAAGAGTCAGACCCTTAACCGACTAAGCCACCAAAGTGCCCCCCAGATTACTGAGTTTTAATAAGTTGAACAAACCTGGATAATAATTACCTAGGTTAATAAACAGAATCACAGAAGACTTCCTTATGTCTCCTCTCATTCACTATTCCTTAGGGGTATTTTATATAAATAAAATCATGCAGTACATAATCTTTCTGTATTTGACTTTTTTTGCCTCAACGTTATGTTTGTGAGGTACATCTGTGTTGTTGTATGTAGTTGTAGAGCATTCTTTGTCATTGTTATACAGTATTATGTTGTATGAGTATACTATGGTTTATTTGTCTACTCTACTCTTTTTTTAAAATTTTGTTTTATTATGTTATGTTAATCACCATACATTACATCATTGGTTTTTGATGTAGTGTTCCATGATTCATTGTTTGCGTATAACACCCAGTGCTCCATTCAATACATACCCTCTTTAATACCCATCACCAGTCTGTCTACTCTACTCTTGATGCGCATGTGGATAGCTCCCAGTATGGAGGCATAATGAAGAGTTCTGCAATGAACAGTAATGCACATGTCCTGCAGTGAACATACATGCGTATTTCTGTTGGCTTATGCCTAAGAGTGGAAATTCTGGGTCATAGGAAATGTATATGTTCAGTTTTAGTAAATACCACCAGATAGTTTTCCAATGTTTGTAATAATTTACACTCCTACCAGCAGTGCATGAGAGTTCCAAAACTTTCCAAAGTATTTAAATTATAGCCATGGGTTTAAAACAGAGTAATGGGGTGCCTGGGTGTCTCCATCGGTTAAGCGTCTGCCTTCAGCTCAGGTCATGATCCCAGGGTCCTGGGATCCAGCTGCGTGTCAGGCTCCCTGCTCAGTGGAGAGCCTTCTTCTTCCTCTCCCTCTGCCCCTCCCTCTGTTTGTGCTCACACACACACTCTCTCTCTCTGTCAGATAAATAAATAAAATCTTTAAAAATGTAAATAAATAAAACAGAGTAACAAAATACAAACTACACGAATTAGAGGTAGTGGGTATTAATAAATGAATGCTGGACTGACTGGTTTCTTGGGTTCTAGTAGAGGCTCTTCCAGCAACTCTATGTGATCTTGGGAAAAAAACTATTAGAGCATACTTTTAACATCTGTAGATTTAGACATTTGAAGGACTATGGCGCCTCTCTTTAGAAAAATGAATAATTCATACACAAACACAATTTTGTATGTAATTTTAGGGGTGGGTGTCCTGGAGCCCATAAATAGAGGTGATGACTGTGACTCATCATGAATTTAGGTAAAAATATCTGAACTAGATGACACTTGAAGTCTCTTCCAGTGGTAACAACAGTAACAGGATTTTTTTTTTAATCAATACATCAACTATTATTATTTAAGGTTGTATTTCAAACATATATTTGGTATAATAAAATATTTCCCAAGTAAATTGCAACTGATGGTGCCAACAGAGAGGAGTATTTTCAAATTTGTCATCATTTTAAAGAATTGTTTAAAATCATACTTAATAGTATGATTAAAAAATTACTAAAAAAATCGATAAAACCTGAAACATATATAATACTGTACTATTATTATTGAATATCATTTCATACCATCATTCCAACAAAATTATGGGGGCATGGAAATAATTAGTTTTTTCTGTTAAAAATCTTGATATTATCCATTTTTTAGAAAGGATGGATTTTATATTGTTTCAAACCAAGGAAAATTTAACATTCTCTAAATCAATGCAACTGCCTGGGTATTTATAGAGAAGCCCTCTACGATATATTCAAAAGGGCAGTTTCTCTTGTAACAGTACTGTCTTATGTTTATTATACACTTTAATATGAAAATATTCCCTTTATGGAATCACCTCTAAGTTTTTCAACTTAAAGTGGGATGATTTGAAAAGCAACCAGAGGTCTTATTATACAAAGTTTTACACCACAGTTCTTTATATTGTTGTCAGCATTCATCACTCTTTAAGGACTTCAATTGTGCATTGAGAGGATGAAAACATTAAAGGCAATATGTTAGCTAACCATCACATGAGCCAGGATTCATTTGTCTGGTCACCTCATTGTCATCCATCCTAACATTGCTGGACAACAGATCTCTAGAAGAAAGGGGTGCTGGATGGGAAAATACTAAAGGAGAAAGAGTTTGGGAGCATGACATCAAATTGAGCAAGAAGTTTACTGTCCTAATGGGTTGGTTATATAGAGAGGAAACAATTAAGGTAAGGTATAAAGAAATATCATTTAAAACAAATATCTAAAAAGAGAACCATATCCTACTTTCCCAGAAACAGTAAGAATAATCTGCATCATTATTTCTTGAGCTCCAAAATAAGCATATTACAAGTATCCCCTTCCCCTACAGTGTTTAATAGTGGAATAGATAACTCTAGTTTGGTGCTGTCTTACCTAGGAGCAGGTGGCTGGACTATTTGAACTCTCCAATTCACTTCTAGCAGCAGGACTCTTTAATATGTTTTGCTCCTGGGAGACAAAATAAACATCATTCACCTGGAAATACCAGCAAAAAACACTTGGAATACTTTTCTACATTATTTTAATTGAAAGATAACATTCTTTCATATAAACTGCTAAGACTGCCCCTGCTTGCCTTCAAAATAGAAATCCCTAAAGAATGGTTACTCAGACTCCCATCATCTTCAAAGAGTCAACCCTGGAAATCAATAGAAGCCAGAAAATCATTTCATATAAATCTGCTATGAAGAAAACTCACTGGCCATTTATAACCAAGGAAATTTACAAAGCATAAATTATCATGTTTTCTTTCTTATATAGCTTTTGATAATGAAAACATTATACTGTGAAATTTTCAAAAGTGGATAACTCACTATAGATATTTTAAACAAATAAAAGCTTAATTAAATAGATAAATGGGCAAGTGGAATAAACATTAGATATAATGATAATAAAAATTTGTGACTGAACATTTGTTGTTTAAAGGATGAATAGCCATTCTGTTGTGGCATAATATGTAGTATATCATATTGTGTATGTAAGATTATACGTATTTCATATGATATAAATATATATAAACTATAGGAACAAAACTTTGATCTGGCCTCAGGCTGACTCTAATCTTGTACATCATTATAGCTATTTTTACTATTTATCCTGTTCCAGACAAATTGGTCAGCTACTATATGTTTTAGAATATGTCTTATCTTCCTAGGTATGCTTTTGTTCACATTTTGTTCTCAATATTAAATGCTTTCCCTTTAAGATTTGCCCTTCCCATTATAATCTGTTTCATTTCCTGCTGGTTTGTCTAAATGATGCCAAAATCATTTCTTTTAAGTATTTCTTTCCATTTCAGCAAATATTTATTTTTCTTTTTCAAGTTTTTATTTAAATTCCAGTTAGTTAACGTAGAGTGTAATGTTAGTTTTAGGTGTAGAATTTAGTGATTCATCACTTATATACAACACCCAGTGCTCATCACAACAAGTGCCCTCCTCAATACCCATCACCCATCTAGCCCATCCCCCCACCCACCTCCCCTCCAGTAACCCTCAGTTTGTTCTCTATAGTTAAGAGTCAGTTTTCTGGTTTGCCCCTCTTTATCAGCAAACATTTATTGGGAACCTACTTTGTATCAGATAATTTTTAAGATAACATAAAAAAAGTGTTTTCTACCATAATAGAGATTACAGTCTAGTGAGGGAGACAGACATTAAACAAAAACAAACATGCAAATAAAAACGTAAATATGTTCTAGGAAGGAAAATAAAACTAGGTGCAGTAGGAGAGAACAATAGTGTGAGATACTTTAGGTTAAATAGTTAAGAAAAGCTCCTTTGTGAGAAGTAACTTTTAAGTTGAAACCAGAAAAATGAATAGGCACCAACCAAGTGAAATGTAAGGGGAAGAATTGGTAGATGGAGGAACGTGTACAAACTTCCTGAAGTGGCAATGTGTTATATGAATTTGGACAAAAACAATAAAAAGGCCGATGTGATTGGAATATACTGAAGGGGAAAGTGGCACAAGATGAGGTTTGAAAGACAGACAACTGTCAAGTCATACAAGATCTTATCTAAGTGTTTAGTATTTAAAGCAATAACATCAGGGCGCCCGGGTGGCTCAGTCGTTAAGCGTCTGCCTTCGGCTCAGGTCATGGTCCCAGGGTCCTGGGATCGAGTCCCACATCGGGCTCCCTCCTCGGTGGGAAGCCTGCTCTCCCTCTCCCACTCCCGCTGCTTGTGTTCCTGCTCTCGCTATCTCTGTCTCTGTCAAATAAATAAATAAAATCTTTAAAAAAAAATAAATAAAAATAAAAATAAAGCAATACCATCATAAGAGTGTCAGAAATTGTGCTTTATTTGTATTATCACATTGAATCCTCATGAAGACCTTGTGAGGTAGGTACTATCAGTACTCTCATTTTAAAGATAATTGAGTAACACAGAGGTTAAGTGACTTGCCCATGGTCACTAGTATGTAGTACAGACAGGATTCAAACTCAAGGGTTCTGGCTCCAGAATTTTATCCCTCAGTAAGAGTGATGGGAAGCAATAGAAGGGTTTTAAACAGGAAGCTTACCTGTTGAAATTTACACATTCTAAAAATAATTCTGATTGAATTGGGTAGGGGTTGGGGGACTGCTTGAAAGTGAGCAAAAGAAGTGGGGAAAATATTAGGAGGTTGTTACAATAGTCCAAAGAAGAAAAGACGGTGGCTTGACTCCTGGTGAAATGACAAAAAGGGATGGATTAAAAATATATCTTTTAAAAATATTTTTTCAATATATAAATAAAATGGATGGGATTCGATAATATATTGGATGTGAGGAAGGAGGAAAGAACACAAAGTGACATCTGCTACATGCTCCTTTTGCAGATAGATCATCATGATATCCTTAGTTTGCTTGCAGTTATAATTGAACTCAGCTAATCATTCTTTTTGTGGTAACTGTGAAGTTAGTTCTTTGTGGGTGTGTGTGTTTGACAATGAATCTTTTACTAATTTGTTTTCCCCAATTTTTGTGTAAAACTGAATGTGGTTAATTTAATGCCTTAGAATTTCATTTGTTACACCAAGAAAATCAAATATCAAAAATAAATAAGAATAGTTTCTTACCACCAATATCATGGCTCAGTAGTTGAGCGTCTGCCTTTGGCTCCGGTCATGATCCCGGGGTCCTGGGATTGAGCCCTGCATTGGGCTCCCTGCTCCGCGGGGAGTCTGCTTCTCCCTCTACCAGTCCCCCTGCTTGTGTTCCCTTTCTCGTTATGTCTCTCTCTGTCAAATAAATAAATCTTGAAAAAAATGATCTTAAATCATAAGAATCATAAGGCTTGACATCAATTGAAAACATTAATTGCCTCATCCAGATCTTTAAGACTATTACATTGAATGCTTGGTAATTATGAAACATCATGGGTTTATCTATCTACTATCATTTTGGATACTACCAATGTCAAACAGGATTTTATATTTTGTGGCAAAATGTCACCACATTTACCATGTAATTTTCAGATCCAAGTATCAGTGGGTAGGGAAAAGTAAGACATGATTATTTCCAACTTGATTTTAACTAGAAATTAGATGTTAAAAGTCACTATATGTATGTGGAGATGTCACTTGTTCTCTACACTCCTGGGTCTCTTTATAGAATCACAGTATCAGTGATTACTATTTAATATATAAGAGAGCTCCAGTCTGTCTCTTGCTTTCTTAGCATCTTTTTATAAAAGGATTTTGCACATTATCACGTGCAACAATACTAGAATTGCATTTTTGGTACTGTTTACAGTACCAGAGCTCGTTTTAGTTTCTCCTTTGATCCTTTACACATTAAAAAATCTGGCTCTCAATATTATGTGTTCCTGAAATCTGTGACGTTTTATGCTCCCTGATTTTACAAAAGCATATATACACATATATATTATGGGTATAAATGGGTCTGAATGCTGACAAATGCTTTAGTTCATTTGAAAAATCACTATTGCTTTAGAACTTGAGTATAACTTTTTCTAAAGATCAGGATCCATGATCACTACAATAAATATCACTGGCTTTGGGTGGGGTTGAGCTATATACAGTATAAGACAGATGGAAGCCTCTCTACCAAACTGTCACTATTTTCAAGAACTAAAATTCCTCCTGAATGTGTCCCATATTTGTATAATGTTATTGAAAGTTAATCATATAAATGGAGAAGCAGTATGTGTGAAAATTAACTGATTCATCCATCTGCCTATCGGATTCACATCTGAGGAGGATGCTACACACCACTTATTTACCTAATAGGAAATTATTTCTTAACCAGGTCTCTCCAGTACCTATCAGATAATCAACCTTTATAACATGATTTTTAATGCCCATACACAACCTAGGACCCCTATTTCTCTAGCCTTACCTTCCGCTTTTCTTGTACATGAACCCCTTCTTCAATTAAGCCAGACTCCTGTTGACTCCTGAAACCAAATGTGTATCTATTTGAAGCATTTACTATATGCCTAGAATATTTTCCTTTTGCTCATAATACTGGATGGTCTTATATAGCCAATTCAATTTCATTCAATTACTCATTCATTCAGTAACTGAAAACCACCTGCTATGAATATTATTATGAATGAGATATCCAGATAAATAAGTCCTAAGATATTTTAAAAATATAATTCTGTTTATTTTTTCCTGACATGGTAGAAACAGGATTCAAGGACCCCAACTCAATATCATGGGTTTTTTTTTTTCTTTTTTGCTTAGATGATTTCAAATTATTTCTTTTAATAAGAAATACACACATTTCAGGGCAAGGTAATGCTTTGCTATTTTTAATCTCAGATATCGC
Organism: Leptonychotes weddellii; assembly: GCF_054177405.1. NCBI lineage: Eukaryota > Metazoa > Chordata > Mammalia > Carnivora > Phocidae > Leptonychotes > Leptonychotes weddellii. Next base: position 29,471,194 of record NC_138385.1, read on the forward strand.
CTTTCTAATCTCTTTTACTATAGATGATTCACATTTTACAAAGTTTTGAAAAAATATGGACTCTCAATGTGAGCACCTGTGGTCCCATAGCAATTGTTTGAGAGGTAAAACTGTGGATAGTATGTATCCAGAAGTGACTAAACTAGGAACCACTTAAATGACCTCAAATTGATATTCATTTTGAGACTATCATACAATCCAAAAGAACAATGATTACTAGTTACATCAAGAATAGAAATTCTTAGCCACCCCTGTTAATTTCTAAAGTATCTGAGTAGTATCTTAGCAAAGACGTGGAATCTATCAGGGACACTACCAACTGTGGACAATGAAGCCAAATACGCTAAAAATACTTATCTCACTGAAAATATTTTTCTCTGGGTTCATAATCACCTTTAAAAGCATTAGCTTTGTGTAGTATGGCCTGTTTTAAAAATAATCCCTTGATTTTGAGTTTATTGTAGATTCATATGAATTTGTAAAAAAAAAAAAATAAGAGAGACCCCATGTACATTTATTCAGTTTCCCTGATCATAACATCTTGCAAAACTATAGTATAATGTCACAACCAAGATATTGACATTGATATAATCCATGTATTTTTATTCAGTATTCCCAGTTTTACTTGTAATCATTTATGTGTATATTTGTGTGGTTAGTTCTATACAAATTTATCACATTTATTATTTCCTTAATTCATACAGTGATTGTGAGATTTATCCATGTTGCTCATTATTTTTCATTGCTATATACTATTTACTTATGTAAATATCCACCATTTATGCATTTTACTATTGTTGAGATATTATGCTCATTTCAAGTTTTAGTCTATTACCAAAAATATGGCTATAAGTATTTATTACTTTTTGGTAGACATATGTGTTTCTGTTGAGCATATACGTACGAGTAAATTTGCTAGTCATAGGTATGTATTCAGCTTTACTGCTAAAAGTAGTACCAATTTGCTCACTCACCAGCAGTGTATAAGATTCTTACCACTCCATATATTATAACACTTGATAATGTCAGTATTGAAAATTACAGTCATTCTGGATGCTGTGTACTATTACTTCATTGTGATTTTAATTTATATTTGCCTAAGGATTAATTAGATTAAGCATCTTTACAGACATTTATTGGATATTTCAATATTCTCTCTCTCTTTTTTTTTTAGAGAAAGTGGGGGGGGGGAGGGGCAAAAGGGAGTGAAAGAATCCCAAGCAGGCCCAAAATCCAGTGTGGAGCCCCACATGGGGCTCGATCCCACAACCCTGACACCACAACCCGAGATGAAATCAAAAGTTGGACACTTAACTGACTAAGCCACCCAGGTGCCCCTGAATATTCTTTTTGATAAGTATTGTCTGTCTTTTTCTTACTGATTAGTAGGAATTCTTTATTCATCCTGGGCATGATCTTATGGAACATTTTAAGTCTTTTTGTCTTCTGTTTTGAGAAACCATGATGCATCTTGTGTTTTTTTCTTCTGATTAAAATTGACTTTTAATTACTATTAGTACATAAATTTTCAAAATATGAAAGTAAACATAACTTCTTAAATGAACATTAGTATGAAACAAGCTTTAAAATACAAAATCTCAGGGGCTCCTGGGTGGCTCAGTTGGTTGAGCAACTGCCTTCGGCTCAGGTCATGATCCTGGAGTCCCGGGATTGAGTCCCAGGATCGAGTCCCGCATCGGGCTCCCTGCTCAGCGGGGAGTCTAATTCTCCCTCTGACCCTCCTCCCTCTCATGCTCTCTGTCTCTCATTCTCTCTCTCTCAAATAAATAAATAAAATCTTAAAAAAAATAAAATACAAAATCTCTGGTCTTATTATGCATGTAACTGTCACCTTGGCATCATTTTTTAAAATATTCTGAAGAAAGGAAATAACAAGTAAAATTTCCCATTATATTGAAACCCTACTGATTTATATTCTGTTTACTAAAAATTTTTGCTAATATATTTAACTGAATTGATTTAGCAATTTCACAACATGGCAGTGTATATAACATTAAGTTATAAAAATCTCAAACTTTAGAATCATCCAATTATACATTATTTTATGTAATTCAACATCCCTTTTTACATCAATCAATAGTACTGTTTGATTTCCTTTAGATCTCAAAAGTCATACATCTGGGGCGCCTGGGTGGCTCAGTCGTTAAGCGTCTGCCTTCGGCTCAGGTCATGATCCTAGGGTCCTGGGATCAAGTCCCACATCGGGCTCCCTGCTCATTGGGAAGACTGCTTCTCCGTCTCCCACTCCCCTTGCTTGTGTTCCCTCTTTCGCTGTGTCTCTCTTTGTCAAATAAATAAAATCTTTAAAAAAAAAAGTCATACATCTATACACAAACATTTATTTAAGTCAATTCTCCATTCAGGTAAATTGAATGAAGCCCTAGAACATTACATTTCCTACAGTGGAAACTGTTAAATAGAAATGTGAGGAAGTATCCTCTGCTCCTCTATATACATTTATATGTATATACATATACATTATTTTTTATATATACATTATTTTTTAATTCAGATGAATTCTGCCTTACTTGTACTCATCTGTGTGTATGCACATGTGTACTTAGCTCTATACAATTTTATCACATGTGTAGGTTTGTGTATCCACCACCACAGTCAAGATACAGAACAGTGCTATCATCACAAAGACCCTTGTGTTGCCCTTTTATAATGATGACGACCTCCCCACAGACTCCCATCCCTAATCCCTGACAACCACTTATCTGTTCTCCATCTCTATAGTTTTGATATTTCAAGAATAGTATATAAGTGGAATCATGTAGAATATAACCTTTTGAGATTGGCTTTTTTTCACTTAGCACAATATCTGTGATGTTCATTCAAGTCGTTGTGTGAATCAATAGTTCATTCCTTTGATTTGTGAGTAGTATTCCATAGTAAAAATGAACTGCAGTTTATCCATTCTCCCACTGGAAGACATCCAGGCTGTTTATAGTTTTTGGCTATTATAGATAAAACTGCAACGAACATTTATGCACAGATTTTTGTGTGAACATAAAAATTTATGTCTTTGGTCTAAGAAACTGCTGTCTAATTCAAGGTCATGAAGGTGTTTTCCTATGCTTTTTTTTCTTAAGAGTTGTATACTTTTACCTCTTACATTTAGGTCTATTTTGAGTTAATATTTATATATGGTATGAAGTAGGTATCCAAATTCATCCATTTGCATGTGGATATCCCATTGTCCCAGCACCATTTTTCAAAGTATATTCTGTCATCATTAAATTTTCTTGGCACCTTTGTTAAAAATTCATTGATCATAATATAAGGGTTTGCTTCTGGGCTCTCAGTTATGTTCTTTTAATCTATATGTCCATTTCTATGGCACTGCTACTCTGTCTTAATTAGTGTAGCTTTGTAGAAAGTTTTGAAGTCAGGAATTGTAAATATTACAACCATACTCTTTTCAAAGAATGTTTTGGCTATTCTGTATCCCTTGAGTTTCGTATCAATTTTAGGATCATCTTGTCAATTTCTACAAAGAAGCCAATGGGGACACTAATAGGCACTTCATGGAACCTGTAGATCAATTTAGTGGGCACTGCCATCTTTTTTTTTTAATTTAAATTCAATTAGCCAACATATAGTACATCATTAATTTCAGATGTAGTGTTCAATGATTCATCAGTTGTGTATAACACCCAGTGAGCACTGCCATCTTAACAAAATTAAATCTTATAATCCATGAATACAGGATGTTTTTCCACTTATTTAGATTTTTCTTAATTGCTTTCAATAGTGTTTCATAGTTTTCAGTGTACAAGCCATACACTTCTTTTGTTAAACTTATTCCTAAGTATTTTTATTTTTTGATGTTATTTTAATGAATTTAATTATTTTTTTAAATTTCATTTCTGATATTTCATGGCTAGTGTATGGAAATACAATTAATTTTTGTACATTGGTCATGCATCTTTCAACTTTGCTGAAATTATTTTTAGCTTTGGCTAAAACTTCAATCCAATATTGAATAAAAGCAACAAGAACAGACATCCCTGTTTTGTTTTTGATATTAGTGGTAAAGTTTTCAGTCTTTCATAATTAAGTACAATGCTAACTGTAGATTTTCTGTAGATACACTTTATCAGGTTCTATTCACAGTTTCTGAATACTTTTTTAATCATGAAAGAGTTTTAAATTTCAGATAAATAATTGTTAATTTTATTGAAGAGGTCTTGTATGAGATAAGTCACTTTGTTCCTGCTGCTTTCAAGATTTTCTCTTTGTCTGTCAACAGTTTAATTATAATGTGTCTATTTTGGGGCCACTTTGAGTTTATCCTACTTGGAGTTTGTTGAGCTTCCTGGATGTACAGATAAATATTATTCATCATAATTGGGATATTTTTCATCATTAATTCTTCAAATAGTCTTTCTACCCCTTTCTTGCTATTCCTGAGAATCTAATTATGTGTATGTCAATATGCTTGTTGGTTTGCCACATATTTCTGAGACTCTGTTTATTTCCTACATTATTTTTTCTTTCTGTTCCTCAGGCTAGATAATGTTTATTGACCTATCTCCTAGTTCACAGCTTATTTATTTTGCCAGCTCAAATCTGAAGTTGAGTCCCTCAAGTAAATTATTTTATTTCACTTAATGTACTTAAAGTTCTAGCATTGTGTGTCAACTACACTCAAATTTAAAAAAAAATTAAAAATAGAATTACTATTTTTCAAATAATTTTTACCATATATGTGATAAAGGTCTAGTATACACAATATATAAAAGCTTATCAATAAAAAACAAAAAATAAATTAAACATTTGGAAAGAATCCGAATGGAGATTTAGCCAAAGAAAATTGAGAAATGGCCATTCAACATTTGAAAAGATGCTATATATTAGTAAACATTATGGGAATGCAAATCAAAATCATAATGAGATACTATTTCACAACCACCACCATGAAGATAATATAAAAGATGGATAAAGATGCTCAAATAGCCTTTTCAATAAATGGTGTTGAAGCAATTGAACATCTATATGCAAAAAAAAAAAAAAACCTTCAACATAAACCTCATACTGTACACATTTAATATACACATAAACATCCAAAAATATATTAAACATTTATTTAAAAAACATTTATTTTAAGAATCTTCAGGATCTATAACTAGGGCATAATTCTTAGACATGATAATGGCAAAATGGAAATCAATCAAGAAGATATCACAGTTGTGAATATTTATGCACCCAATATTGGAACACCTAAATATATAAAGCAAATACTAAAAAGAGTAATAAACATCTATACAATATAGTTGGGGACTATAATATATCTCACTCTCAACAATAGATAGATCATCCAGAGAGAGTCAATGAGGAAACAGCAGATTTGAACAACATTATAGACCAAAGGGTCCTAACAGAAATAGAAGAACATTCCACCTGACAGCAGAATACATGTTCTTCTCAAGGACTTTCTAGGATGGATATATTTTAGGCCACAAAATAAGTCTGAACAAATTCAAGAGGAAGGAAATTATATCAAGTACTTTTTCTGATCACAATGGAATAAAACTAAAAATGAATAAAAAGAAGAGAGCTGGTAAATTCACAAACACATGGAAATGAAACACACTCCTGGACAACTGATGGATCAAAGAAGAAATCAAAATATTTCTTAAAGAAATTTTAAAAATCTTGACACAGGTGAAAATGAACACACAGCATACCAAAACTTATGGGATGCAGGAAAAGCTGCTCTTAGAGAAAAATTTCTAGCAATAAACACAACAAAAGATGAATATATCAAATAAGCAACATAATTTTATACCTCATGAATCTAGAAAAAAAGAACAGAGTAGCCCAAAGTTATCAAAAAAAAGAAATTAAGACTAGAGAAGAAATAAATGAAATAAGAATAAGAAAATAATAGAAAAGATTAATAACACCAAGAATTAGTTCTTTGAAAAGATAAAATTGACAAACTTTTACCTAGATTAAGAAATAAAGAGAGGGAGGAGTAGGGGACCCTATTTCAACTGGTCCCCGGAATTGAGCTAGATATCTACCAGACCACTCTGAGCACCCATGAAACCAGCCTGAGATGTAAGAAGATCTGGATCTCTACAAACAGAATATCGCAGGTGGTT
>NC_138385.1:29477827-29508749 GCF_054177405.1 Leptonychotes weddellii
GGGCAGTGGGAATTGGAGGGAGAGATGAACCATGAGAGACTATGGACCTGAGAAACAAACAGGGTTTTAGAGGGGAGGGGGGAGGGGGGATTGGTTAGCCCGGTGATGGGTATTAAGGAGGGCACGTACTGCATGGAGCACTGGGTGTTATACGAAAACAATGGATCGTGGATCACTACATCAAAAACTAATGATGTAACGTATGGTGACTAACATAACATAATAAAATTTAAAAAAAAAGGAAATGCATAAAAAAAGGATGGATTGATGGACAGATAAATCAATAGGTGATAAAAACAAGTATAGTTAAATATTAATGGTAGAATTTAGGTGTTCACCATAAAATTCTTTTAAATTTTCTGTATGCTTGAAAATTTTCATAATAAAGTGTTGAAAAATAAAAAAAAAAGGAAATAAAGAGAGAAGATCTCTCTTCTTGAGAGATTACATGATAAATTACAAATATGTAAAATTATAAATAAAATAAAATTATGAAAGAGGAGACATTAAAACTGATACCATGGAAATACAAAGAATCATGAGACTACTGTAAAAAACTATATGACAACAAATTAGGACAAACTAGAAGAAATGGATAAATTCCTAGAAACATACAACCTACCAAGACTGAGTTACAAAAATATAGAAAAATCTGAAAGATCAATAATGAGTGAGAATATTGAATCAGTAATAAACACCTCCCAACCATAAAACAAAAAAGCTCAGGACCAAATGATTTCACTGGCGGATTCTACCAAACATTTAAAGAAAAATGAATGTCAATACTTCTCAAACTCTTCCAACAAATTGAAGAGGAAGGAACACTCTCAAACACATTTTATGAGGCCAGCATTAATTTGATACCAAAGCCAGGTAAGGACTCTATAAGAAAAGAAAACTACCAACTATGCCTATAAGAAAAGAAAGCTACCAACCAGCATATCCCTAATGAATATATATGTAAAAATTTTCAACAAGATATGTATGAAACAAATTCAACAGCACACTAAAATGATCATATGTAATGATCAAGTGGGATTCGTCTCTGGGATGCAAGGATGATCCAACGTACACCAATCAATAAATGTGATACAGCATATTAATAGATTGAAAGATAAAAAATCACATGATCACCTCAAAAGATGCAGAAAAGGTATCTGACAAAATAGAATATCTTTCAGGATGGAAAGGTCAACAAATTGGGTATAGAAGGAACATACCTCAATATAATAAAGGCCATATAAAATAAATGCACAGCTAACTTCATACTCAGTGGTGAAAGGTTGAAAGCTTTCCTTTAAAATTAGGAACAAGACAATGGTGCCCACTCTTACTACTCTTATTCGACATAGTACTGGAAATCCTAGCCAAAGCAATCAGGAAACAAAAGGCATCTGAATCATAAAGGAAGAGTAAAATTGTGTTTGTTTGCAGATTACATGATATATATATAAAAACCCTAAAGATTCCACCAAGAAACTTTTAAAACTAATGAATGAATTCAGTAAAGCTGCAGGCTATAAAATCAATATACAGAATTCGGTAGCATATTTATATGTTAACAACGAATTATATGAAAAATAAAGAAAAAATCCCATTTACAATAACATCAAAAGAATAAAATACTTAGGAATAAATTTGACCAAGTAAGTGAAATATCTGTACACTAAAAACTATGATATTGATGAAGAAATTGAAGAAAACATAAATAAATGGAAAGATATCCCAAGTTCATGGATTAGAAGAATTAATATTGCCAAAATGTCCATATTACTGAAAGTTATCTATAGATTCAGTGCAATTTCGATCAAGATTCCAATGGCATTTTTATCAGTAATAGAAAAAAATGGCTCTAAAATTCATATGGATTCACAAATGACCCCAAAGAGCCAAAGCAATCCTGTGAAAGAAGAACAAAGCTGAAGCATCAAACGTTCTGATTTCAAACTATATTGCAAAGCTATGGTAATCAAACCAGTATAGTACTGGCATAAAAACAGACACATAGAGCAATAGAACAAAATAGATAGCGTAGAAATAAACCCATGCATATATGGTCAACTAATATTTGCCAGGGGAGTCAAGCATACTCAGTGGAGAAAAGATAGTCTCTTTAATAAATCCTGCTGAGAAAACTAGATATTCACATGCAAAAGAATGAAACTAGACCCCTAGCTTATGCCACTCACAAAAATTAATTTGAATAAATTTAACATTTAAATGTAAGATCAGAACCTATATAACTCTTAAAAGAAAACAGGGAAAAGTCTCCTTGACAGTGGTCTTGGCAACGATTTTAAGGATATGGCACCCAAAACACAAGCAATAAATGCAAAATTAACCAACTAGGACTACATTAAACTAACAAGTATGCACATAGTGAAAGAAATGATCAACAAAATGAAAAGGCAATCTGCAGCATGAGATAAAATATTTACAAACCACATATTTGTTAAAGGCTTACTATCCAAAATATATAAGGAACTCATATAACTCAATGATAACAACAACAACAAAAAAACCCAAAAATCCAATTAAAAAGTAGGCAAAGGACCTAAATAGAAATTTTTCCAAATAAGATATTCAAAAGTCCAACAAGTGCATGAAAAGGTGCTCAACATTACTAATCATAAGGGAATTGCGAATCAAAGTCACAATGGAATATCACCTCACACCTGTTCGAATGGCTATATATATATTTAAAAAAAGAGGTAAGGGTTGGTGAGAATGTGGAGAAAAGAGAACCCTTGTGCACTCTTAGTGGGAATGGAAATTGGTACAGCCACTATGGAAAACAGTATGAATGTTCCTCAAAAAATTTAAAAATAAAACTGTCATATGATACAGCAATTTTAATTCTGAGTAGACATCTAAAGGAAATAAAATTACAATCAGAGAGATATCTGCCCCCCATGTCCACTGCAGCATTATTTATAGAGTAAATTTTAAAAGTTCTCACCCAACACATAAAAAAATTGTAACTTTGTGAGGTGATGAATGTGTTAACTAACCCTATTGTGGTAATCATTTTGTAATCTACACAAATAAACTTACACCCTGTTATGTGTCAATTATATATCAATAAACCTAAATAAAAAATCATTAAAACATTCACATAAGATGGATCAATTTTATTTTACATAATTTATTTTTCCAAAAAGTTGGTTTAAAAAACATATGCTGTGTGTGTGTGTGTGTGTGTGTGTGTAAATAATGCTAATAGGGACATATGATTTCATTGTATATGTTTGCTTAATTGGACTATATCACTGAATGCTTAGAATGACTACATATTTGTATTATAAGCAACACTATATTTGAATATTCTTATATGTGCATCTTTGCACACTTTTGTAATTGTCCTTTTATTGGAATTACCAATTTATAGTAAATTTCTAAAGGTAGAATTGTTCAGTCAACGGGTACATATAATTTTTATGCATATTGCCAAAATTGTTCTACAGCAAGATCAAACCAATTTATACTCTAACCAACAGTGAATGAGATTGTCTACTTCCTTATCCTTTCACTAATATGGGTGAACAATGATAACTCATCTGGTTTAATTCACATTTATTTGATTAATAGTGAAATCAAACACAGCTATACCTTTTTTGTCATTTGCACTTTTTCTTATATTTTTTACAATTATTTGCACATGCCCTTTGCACATTTTCCTGTTGAGTATTTTTCTATCTTGGATTTATAATAGTATAGTAGATATTTCCATGTAGAATATGTAACAGCTTTGTCATATGCAAATATTTCTCAGTCATTTGCATTTAAATCCTGCTTATTTTCATTTTGAGGCATACAGCATATAGTTGCTTAACATGTTCATGTAACGTACTCTATCAGTCTTTTTCTTAATAGTCTCTGCCTTTAATTCTATACTTAGAAAGACCATTGCCCTCCTCTTTATATATATTCATCAATATTTTCTGGTTCTTTACATTTTTTTATTTTAGACCTTTGTCTTTTTATGCTATCCGAAATTTATTTGGATATGTTATATTAGGAGGGGATTTAAGTTTTTGTCAAATTATTAACTAGTTTTTCCAGCACCATCTTCTAAAAGAGCCATCCTTTGCCCCACTGATTTTAAGCTACCTTTAGCGTATACTAAAATCTTGCATGTACTTGGCTCTGTTCCTGGCCATTCTCTATTCCAAAATTTTGTTCTTGCAGCAACAAGATTTTGTTTTAAGGTTCCCCCCCCACCTTTTATAGTATATTTTGAATGTTGGTCACTAATTTTTATTATTCTTAAAAGTATTTCCTGACTCTTATCACTTTTAATTTCAAATACTTATTTTTTTAGACAATTTTATTTATTTATTTGACAGAGAGAGACACAGCGAGAGAAGGAACACAAGCAAAGAGAGTAAGAGAGGGAGAAGCAGGCCTCCGCTGAGCAGGGAGCCAGATATGGGGCTCGATCCCAGGACCCTAGGATCATGCCCTGAGCCAAAGGCAGACGCTTAACAACTGAGCCACACAGGCGCCCCAAATACTTAATTATTTTGAATACTTAATGTCTTCCAATAAAATTGTTAGGTCTTCATTATGAGTCTCAAACATTACCTAATTAGGTTTATATCTAAGTACTTTCCTTTGTGCATGTATGTTTAATATGAATATTTCTTTTATTTGTTTTATTTTATAAATGTTCCATATGTACAGGATAGTTCATTTTTCATATTTAATTTACATAAACTACTTAAATATATTAATTCAAAAGCTCTTTTGGTTTTTCTTGTTTTCCTTGTATGCAGTCATATATCTGCAACTAATGGTGATTAATAATTATACCTCTTGTTTATTTGTTTCTTTGACCTTATTGCATCGATATGAATCTCCAGCATATAATTTCATATAATAATCAAAGTGCTATTATATCCCAGTATCTTTTTTTCCTTGACTTAATGGGAGTGACCATCGTGCTTTTTTGGGGTGGGGCTCTAAATACTCTTTATTTTTCCATATGCTTCTACACATATGTGTGGAAATTCGTATCTTTCTTTTTGTTAAGTTTTTATTTAAATTCCAGTTAGTTGGGGCGCCTGGGTGGCTCAGCCGTTAGGCATCTGCCTTCGGATCAGGTCGTAATCCCAGGGTCCTGGGATCGAGCCCTGCTTCAGGCTCCCTGCTCCATGGGAGGCCTGCTTCTCCCTCTTCCACTCTCCCTGCTTGTGTTCCCTCTCTCACTGTGTCTCTCTCTGTCAAATAAATAAATAAAATCTTTAAAATAAAGAAATAAATAAATTCCAGTTAGTTAACATATAGAGAACAAACTGATGGTTACTAGAGGGGAGGTGGGTAGGGGAATGTGTTGAATAGGTGATGGGGATTAAAGACAACATTTGTTGTGATGAACACGAGGTGTTGTATGGAAGTGTTGAATCACTATATTGTACACCTAAAACTCATAGTACACTGTATGTTGACCACAGTACTTTTTAAACAATTATTATGTTTCAAATAGGTACTTTTATCATGTCAAGAATTTTTTAAAAAATAAGAATGGATTTGCAATTTATCAACTAGGTCTTTAGTATCTTTCAATATGATCATGTGTATTTTTTTCTGTGATATGTTAATGTAATTAATCGTATTAAATCAGGCTTCCCAATATTTTACTTTTATTATTACTATTTCTTTTCTATGGAGTCTTGAAGAAGTTTTCCTAGTTTTTAAAATTAATTATAAATTCTAATGACTCCAAAGGGATAAGTTTATCTTAAAAACATTGTGAAACAGCAGAAATGCGAATATATATTATATACTATATTTTACAGAAATGCATAATCGGAATATTTGCTAAATGAGGTTGATCTGTAAAATCAAGAGGAAACCTGGAATATATTACCACTTCTTACTCCTCCTTGTCTTCATTTTTTTTTCCTCTAAAGAAAAACTTTGTTAAGTATTTTCACGCATTTAGATGCTTCTTTGTAAGTTCTCTTAAGGATTTGTATGCATATTTTTATGTCTGTTTATGTCCATCTATATGCATACTATATATAATGTTTTTTGTCCCTTAAAACATAAATTTTCTCTCTTCCTCTAGCTTATCAGTGTTGTCGTCCAACTGATTCCAGGCCCTACTGGATTGTTTTAGGGTTTCCTAGGTTACACATCTCTATTTATCTTGTTGAATGGCTGTTTGTACTTCTTTTTCTTAGTCTTGGAAAATAAGAGAATCCAAAAACCAGTAGAAGCTACTGTATTAAACACAATGAAGGTTTCTGTGGGAACATAGGACTCTGTCCCTTACCATTGACTCAATTCCTTTTCAACTCTGTCCCACTCTGATCTGTCAATCAGATACTCAGCCCTTAGCTCATTTATTCTTTTGTAATAAGTTAACTGAGATAAAATAATTAAATGATTCAGTTAGCTTTCTAAGCCTTATTCAAGCACCATGACTATCCACATTTTTAGTTTGTTTAAATAGTAAATTTCATAACTGTTCTTAAGAAAGTTTGCTTAAAAATTGTTTAATTTTATAGGGAAAACAACTAAACATTGCACCATGTAGCATAGTACTGAATACACCCTTGTTGCTTTTTCTCTTCCTAGATACTTTTCTAAATGTCCATTTTAATGATATTGTGTGAACTTCACCTAACACAGTAAATGGTTGTATTATTAGTGTGGCAAATCAACCAAAAGGAAGAAGTTTTGGTGCGGTTACCTGTAATCATCTATGCGTTTTCTTAATTCAAATAGTGCTCTTTGTTAAGTTCTTTTTAAAAGCTTCAATTACAAATTATTAGTCATGAAATATTTTAGAGACAAACACAAGTGTTAATATACATCATTTTCATGTTTGTAAAGCAAAAGAGGAAAACTATTTCTAAAGGCCAAAAAAAAAAAAAAAAGGAAAAATAATGTAGTACATACATATCATTCATGAGTTTTTAAGTCTACCTGTAATATATGCTACAATACTATAATCCAAACAGGTAATGACTCAGACTGAAAATACATTTTCGGCCTATTTTTTTCTTCTTGTTACTTTTCTATGTTATGCATTTAGAACTGCAAGATATAATAAGTCACTGTGTAGACAGAAATTAGTGTTCCTTGTTTCCCATGCTTTCCAAGACTATCAAGTGGTACTAGACTAAATTGAATCAGTAATATTTTTTGATACCTTCTTATAGCACAGTTGATTTTGTTAATAAAGTAGGATTGTTGTTGTTGTTGTTAACATTTTCAATGTAAGAAAAATCATTTAAATTCAAACAGACTCTTCTACAGCTTATTGGCCCTGACAGAGATTACTTCTGAATTTAATTATTTCCTATCAAAGAATGACCATAGAAATTAATTCTGCAACATCAATATCGATTACTTTTTCTTTTTAAGGGTTAGCTAGAATATTAAATGTAAGTCATTTATTATAGCATTACCACTGTTTTCCCAAAGAATGGACATAGAGCAATATGAATATAAATAAGCAAAATACATCTCACTCATTGTTCCTAGCAATTCCTAATTTCTTTTACATGTTTAACCTTTTACGTAGTGTTTCTCAAACTGTGTTCTGTGATTTATTTGCATTAGAATCTTTTAAGATATAAGTTAAAATAAAGCCTCCTGGGTTCTGTGTCAGACGGACTGAATCAGAATCTCTAGGTGTGGGCCTGGGAATATGAATTTTCCATTTCAGAGAGTGATTCTGAGACTCAGTGAAGTTTGTGAACCACTGTCTTTTTTTTTTTTTAAAGATTTTATTTATTTATTTGAGAGAGAGAGAATGAGAGAGAGCACATGAGAGTGGGGAGGGTCAGAGGGAGAAGCAGACTCCCCGCCGAGCAGGGAGCCCGATGCGGGACTCGATCCCGGGACTCCAGGATCATGACCTGAGCCAAAGGCAGTCACCTAACCAGCTGAGCCACCCAGGCGCCCCCTGTGAACCACTGTCTTAAGAGTAAGATTTTGAAAATATCATCTATGCATTCTTTTTGAGGAAGCTCAACCACATCCATTAATATGCTAATAGCTCCAAAGCTCTATCTATAGCAAAACTCTCTTCTGAGAGCCAGACCTATATATACATATATCACTACTTATCTCATATAACTGAGACATGTCACAAAGTGATCTCTTGATCTCTCTGCCTGTCTCACCACACACACACACACACACACACACACACATTCACATGCTCTCCTTCCCCCTTGACCTGTACTTTTGAAGTCTAATGCCAACCAATCACCACAGCATTATGTCGACCACAACCACTTAATCACCAAGTCCTGTCAATTCTTTTTATATATTTTCAACCCATCCACTTCTCTCTTGGTAGATAACATTAACATCTTCTTTACTGATTTCCCTACTTCTTGGTCCCTCACCAAAACTTTCTCTAAGCAACAGCGATAACAATCATTCTAAAACACAAATATGATCATGTAGCTTGCCTCCTTAAAACCCCCCTCACTGGTCCCCGTCAGTCAAGATAAGTCCACATTTATTAAACTCACATAGCTACTCATCATATCCTTCATGATATGATTAGTTCATATCTTATTATCTTACCACTCCTTCTTCTCCCCATTGGCACATTTTGTGGCCATTTTACAGAACTAACAATCTACAATTTTAAGAATAAGTTACACAGTCTTTTCCTTCCACAACATATATCAAGTCACTATAAAAAATTTCAGGGTGCCTGGGTGGCTCAGTTGGTTAAGCGACTGCCTTTGGCTCAGGTCATGATCCCGGGGTCCTGGGATTGAGTCCCACATCGGGCTCCCCCTGCTCTGCGGGGAGCCTGCTTCTCCCTCTCCCTCTGCCTGCCACTCCCCCCTGCTTGTGCTCTCTCTCTCTGTCAAATTAATTAATTAATTAATTAATTAATTAATTAAAAAAGAAGAAAAAAATTTCAATTTATTTATGTGTCTCCTCTCACCTCTCTATCCCCAGTGTCAAAGCACAATTCCTAGTACATAGTATAAGCTCAAAAATTCTTCTGAGGGCACCTGGTTGGCTCAGGTGGTTAGGTGTCTGCCTTTGGCTACGGTCTTGATCTTAGGGTCCTGGGACCTAGCCCCACATCAGGCTCCCTTGCTCAGTAGGAAGTCTGCTTCTCCCTCTCCCTCTGCCTCTCCTCCCTGCTTGTGCTCTCTCTCTGTCAAATAAATAAATAAAATCTTTAAAAAAATTCTTCTGGATTGAATAGATAAATAATGGGTAACATAGCATTTAGTTATATCTATTAATAGTATGCAATATAATATAGCATTTAAACACATAGGTTCTGGAAACAGAATCTCTGGGTTAAACTATGGTTATGCTACTTATGAGACCTCAAAAGATTTACTTAAATATCCCTATGTTTTAGGTCACTAATCTTTAAAATGGTTATAATAATAAGATCTCTTCCCTAAGATTTTCATGAAGATTAAATGAGAAAATACATATACAGTCGTTAAAATGTTAGGCACAAAGCAGGTACTCAAGAAACGTTAGCTACTACTTTTACTTCTTTCATGATTCAAGAATTATTCCCCACCTTTAACATATCTTGTTGTTTTATCCATTTTAATTTTCTTCTCTGCTCTCAGCCATCATCTTGGAAGAATCACATTTTTTTTGGTCTAAATGTAATGGATGCCTCTTCATACCCTCTTTCATTGTAAAGGCTTTTCTCTGGATCTTCCCTAGCTCTGACATTGTTAGGTGTGATGACTGGAATTTTAAACAATATTTTTGACGGGATGATATACTCAAAAGAAAAATATTTTTAGTTTCTATAGAATTTCCTGATAACATGAAATACTTTTCTTGCCTCAATAACCCTTTTAACACTTTGAGACAGTATCTTTAGGAACAGTATATGAGAACATCACAATCATAATAATTTCCTGAAGGCATAATTGATTGATAGCTCTAAACCCACATCTCAAATCCTTGTGCTTGAATAAGATTTTTGCTGGCAACAGAAGGATTTTTTGTTATTCATTTTAAAGAAAATTAATAAATGATTCAGTCTTGGGACAGACTTATACCAAAATACTATTATTTTTAATTTGGTCAGGTCTTAGAAAGATTTGTTAAGGCCAAGAAATAAGTTTTACAAGATGAGGAAAATGGAAATTTTACATTAATTTGTAGATAAAATTTTATAATATTTTATAAGATTTGAGTTCTTATCTTTCTTTTGTTGTTTTTGACTGCAAATTATCATTTCGGAAAGTTCCAAAAGAATTGTTTCTTAAATAAATGCTATACCTTTTTAAAAGTTTTGCAGCAATACTACAAATAAAGTTTTTAGGGACGGTTTAATTTTTTCCAATACAAACCAAAGAATCAGCATTTTAGACATGAAAAATATGACAAAAGTTATATATACTAATTCACAAATATATGGAAACTGGGGACCAGAAAATATATGTAACAGAGCTGATGTCACACAGCTGGACAAATGTCAAGATATCAAGATAGAACTTATGTGTGCTGACTCAACTTATTGTTTTTACTAAAAACAATAATCAAATTAGTTTATTAGAGTAGGGAAATATAACGAGAAAACAATGACAGAATTGAAATGAAGAAAAGAATTCTACAACACAAGTTAAAAGGGCAAAAGGTGGATAATTATATCAATGGGATATAATGAGGTAGAGAGTTTTATATCTTGTTAAGGGCTTCAAAGTCACAAGTAGCTTATTTGGACATAAAACAATACTCATGTACCTTGAAAGTTGTACTGAAATAGATCTTTTATTGAAGAAGACAACCATGTATATGTAGGTGCAATAAATAAAACTAATTTTGAAACTTTAGAAGTAGATTTGTTCTTTAAAGAAATCGTATTAAAAATGCTATAGTAACAATTATCTTATAAAATGAGCAATCAGAGTCCAAATTTGTATTTATCAAAGTGTGGTTTGCTGACCATCTGTATTAGAATCAGAGAGGATTCTTTTTAAACAAACAGTTTCCTAGATCCCCATCCTGGACCCCCCTCAGAACTGCAAAATCAGAATTTACAGGAACAGAGCCTGGAACTACATTTTATGGTCATGACATACACACACACCCCCCCACACAAATACACGAAGCCACCACCAGCACCTTGATTCTCTTGCAGTATAATATTTTAAGTCATAAATTAGTTTAAGTAACATTTACAAACATTCATATTTTAAAAATAATGTGAGGGGATGTGAGCATTGTGGTGACATAAGACATTTCTCTTTTTATTTCCCTGTTTTAACAATAAAAAAGACATATATCCACACACCAAAACACCTTTGCAGGTATTATGGGATCTAGCACCATATGCCAAGAAATTCTGAAGGAGTCTTACCCATCTGTGCATCTGGTAATAGGGAGACAGACCTCAGTATATCTGCAGAACCAGCAGAGCCAGCAAATCTGCCCACACCCTTCAATGTCATGGCTGGGGAAAAGTCTACAGAGTGCTGATCTGGGCAGATACCCATGCAGGAGAGAGAATTTGCAGAACTCTAGCCTTCCTGAGGGGAATGGAGGGAAAAAAATTGAGTTTGGTGGCAGTGGAGACAGCAATAAGAGAAACTTTCCCAACACCTCATTCCCCAAGGAAACTCTTCATGGGGCTGATCTATCCAGTGATGGTGTCCTCCACCATGGGGGAAAGAATAGCAGTAAATGAGAGCCTGGCCACACCAGTTGTGCAGGTCAGCTGAAGAACCCTGTTTCTCTCCAATGGCGCCCAAAACACGGAGGTTAGACCTCCAAACTGGGCAGGGAGGAGATTGGGAAAGAGGCAGATAAGAATTTCAAAGGGAATGAAAGGAATTGCATTCAGCATGAAGTCTACGCAGGAGCTTTTAGGAGTACCACAACCAGTGATCTCCCTACTGGGTACATGGGCACCCCAACACTCTGAGTGCTAAACCCATACCTCTTCCAACTGTGACCGGCTCTTTGTGCACGGTTCTGTGTGTGATGCTAAGAGTTCCAGTAGACAAGAAACATGCCCAGAAAAAGGCACAGCAAGGGGGAAACCACAAACTTGACCTATAGCGCCACCTTCTGGAAAAGAGGAGTTTCCAGTAGCCAAACTGATTAGTTACAATAAGGAGAAAGGACAGAAAAGCTTAAGAGTTCTGCCACAAGAGGGAGCAAGAAAAGTGGAGCAGGTGTAGCCATACAAAGGTGGAGAAAACCCCAGAAAATAACAAAACCATCAAAGAGAATACTTCATCTGAAGGCAACTAGCAAAGATTTAAGGAGGTGTCTGCTACTTCAAATGTGAAAGCAACAATACAAATCTACAGAGAACATGAAAAAATCAAGGAAACATACCATCACAAGAAGAAATAATTATTCTTCAAAAATCGAGTTCAAAAGCATGGAATTTTGTGATCTATTTGATAAAGAATTAAAAATAGCTGTTTTGAAGAAATTCATTGAGCTATGAGAAAAATTAAAAAGACAATTCAATAAAATCTCAAAAAGAATTACAATGATCAAAATGAGATTTTAACAAAGAGATAGAAATCATGAAAAAGAACCAAACAGAAATCCTGGAGCTAAGGAACTCAATGAATACAATAAAAATGCAATAGAGAACATCTGCAGTAGAATAGAACAAACGGAAGATAAAATAGGTGAATTAGAGGACAAGAATCTTGAAATTACCCAGTTAGAGGAGAAAAAGAATAAATGAAAAAGAGCAAAGAATGCCTACACGATCCATGAGAATATATCAAAAGAACAAATATGAGAATAATCAGGATTCCTGAAGAAGTGAGGGAGAATGGAACAGAAAATTTAAATAAATAATAGCTGAGAACTTCTTGAACCTGGGGAGAGAATTGGATATCCAAGTTCATGAAGTTAGTAGATCATGCTATTATGTAGATGCAAAACTACCTTCTCCAAAACACATTATTATAAAACTATCAGAAATCAGGGACAAAGAAATAATTCTGAAAGCAGCCAGGGGAAAAAAGATTGAAAGCTATAAAGAAACCCCCAATAGGCTATCGATGGTTTTCTCAGTAGACACCACACAGGCTAGGGGAAAGTGGAATGAATATTCAAAGTGTTGAAAGAAAAAATAATGCCAGCCAAGTATACTCTGTTAAGCAAACTTATCCTTCATTTATGGAGGAACAACAAAGACTTTCCTGGACAACAAAAGCTGAGGGAGTTCATCACCATTAAACATGCCTTGTGAGAAATGCTGAACGAAGTTCTTCAAAGTAAAAGGAAAAGATGGTAATCAGTGACATGAAAATATACAAAAATATACAACACACTGGTTAAGGTAAATATACAGTCAGACTTAGAAAACTTAAAATCTGTAGTAGGATGTTGTGTTAACCACTTACTATAGTATAAAAGCCAAAGGAAAAGAGTGTTTCAAATAAGTATAGCTACTACAATGTGTTATCAAATGCACAACATAAAAAGGAGGAAATAATAACATCAAAAATATAAAAGGAAGAATAAAAGGATGTTTTGTAGATGGTTGAAAATTAGTTACTATCAGCTTAAAATGAACTGTTTTATCTATGAGCTGTCTTATGTAAATGTCATGGTAACTACAAGGCAAAAATTTAGAGCAGATGCACAAAAGATTAAAAAAAAAAAAAAAGGGAGAGAGAGAATAGAGCATACCACCATGGAAAATCACCAATTTACAAAGGGAGGCAGAAACAGAGTGTAAAAGAAAAATAGTGAATGCACAAAACAACTAGAAAACAATCAGATGATATTAGTAAATCCTCAATTATCAATAATAATTCTAAATGTTAATGGGTTGAATTCACCAATCAAAAGGCACAAAATGGCTGAATGAATTAAGGAAAAAAAAAAAAGACCTAACTATATGCTGCCCACAAAGGACTCACATCAGTTTTAAGGACACACACGGGCACAAAATAAAGGGATAGAAAGATATTCCATGCAAGTAGAAAACAAAAGAAAGTGGGAGTAGCTATGCTTATATCAGACAAAATAGATTTTAAGCCAAAAATGGTAACGAGACAAAGAAGGTCGTTATGTAATGATAAAGTGGTTGATTCATTAAGCAGATACAGTAATCATAAATCTATATGAACTCAACATTGGAGTAGCTAAATATATTAAGCAAATAGTAACAGATCTGAAGAGAGAAATAGACAGCAATATAATAATAGTAGAGGACTTCAATAACTTACTTTCAGCAATGGATAGATAATTCAGACAAAATCAACAAGGAACCAATGGACTTGAACCATATGTTAAACCAAATGAACCTAGCAGACATTTACAAATATCCATCCAACAGAAGCAGATAACATGTCCTTCCACAGTGCACACAAAACATTATCTAAGATTGACTATATGATAGGTTACAAAACAAGTCTTAGCAAATTTAAAAGATTAAAATAATGTCAAGTACCCTTTTTGACCACAACAGTATGAAACTAGAAATCCACAAGAGAAAAGCTGGAAAATCTACAAATGTGTGGCAATTAAGGAACACAATCTTGAACAACCAATGGCACAAAGAAGAAATCAAAAGTAAAATCAAAAGATAGCTCAAAACAAATGAAATAAAACATGACATACCGAAATCTATGGGATGCTGCAAAAGCAGTTCTGAGAGGAAAGTTTATAGCAATAAATGCATATTTAGTAAAAGTAAAAGTAAAAAGATCTCAAACAACCAAACTTTATATTTCAAGGACCTAGAAAAAAGAGCAAACTAAGCCCAAATTTAGAAAAAGTAAGGCAATTACACAGCTCAGAGTGAAAATTCATGAAACAGAGATGAGAAAAACAATAGAAAAAACTGGCAAGACTAAGGTTTTTGGAAAAGATAAACAGAATTGACAAAACTTAAGTTAAACTAAAAAAAAGGAGAAGACTCAAAAAAAATCAGAAATGAAAAAGGAGACATTAAAACTGATACTACAGAAATGCGTAGAATCATAAGAAACTCCTGTGAACAATTATATGCCAAAAATTGGATAATCTAGTAAAAATGGATAAATTCTAGAAACATATAACCTACCAAGATTGAATCAGGAAGAAACAGAAAATCTTAATAGACCAAAAATGATTAAGAAAATGGAATCAGCAATCAAAAACTTACCAAAATAGAAAAGCTGAGGACCAGATGGCTTCAGGGGTGAATTCTACCAAACATTTCAACAATTAATGCCAATTCTTCTCAAACCCTTCTAAGAAACTGAAGAGGAGGGAACACTTCCAGAATCATGAGGCTCACATTTCCCTGATACCAAAGCCAGATAAAAACACTACAAAAACAGAAAACTGCAGGCAAATATCCCTGATGAATATAGATATAAAAAATTCTCAACAAAATACTAGCAAGCCAAATTCAATAACACATTGAAAGGATGTCCAGGTGGGATGTATCTCTGGGATGTAAGGATGGTTCAACATACACAAATCAATAAATATGAAATGAAGGCCAAAATCACATGATTATCTCAATAGATACAGACAATGCATTTAATACAACATCTTTTTATGATTTAAATCATCAACCAATTGGGTATAGAAGGGACAAACCTCAACATAAAAAAAGTCATGTATGAGATCAGCCCACAGCTAATATCATACTCAATGGTGAAAATTGAACGCTTTCCTCTAAGATCAGGAACAAGACAAGGGTGCCCATTCTCATCACTCCTCTTCATCATCGTACTGTAAATCCTAGCTAGAGCAATTAAGCAAGACAAAGAAATTGAAAGCATTCAAATCAAAAAGGAAGAAGTAAAATTGTTTTCATTTTTAGATGACGTGATCCTCTCTATATTGAAAATCCTCAAGACTCAACCAGGAAACTGTTAGAACTAATCAATAAATTCAGTAAAGTTGTGGGATATGAAATCCACATACAGAAATCAGTTGCTTTTCTATGCACTAACACAAAAACATCTGAAAAAAAAGAGAAAACTATGCCATAAATAATAGCATCAAAAACAATAAAATATTTAGGAATAAATTTAACCAAGGAAGTGAAAGATCTCTACAATAAAATCTACAGGTCCTTACTGAAATAAATTGAAGAAGACACAAACAAATGGAAAGATATCCCATGTTCACAAATTGAAAGTGTTAATATTGTTAAAATGATATTACCCAAAGTCATCTATAAATTTGATATAATCCCTATCGAAATTCCAATGACATTTTTCAGAGAAATAGAAAATACAATTCTAAAACTTGTATGTCCACATATGGCCTCAAATAGCCAAAGAATCATGAGAAAGAAGAACAAAGCCGGAGTCATCACACTTCTGGATTTGAAACTATACTACAAAACTACAGTAATTAAAACAGTGTGATACCAGCATAAAAAGAGACACTCAGACCAATGGAACAGAATACAGACTAGATATAAACCCAGCTAATATTTGACAAAGGAATCAAGAACAATCAATGGGGAAAGGATAGTCTCTTTGACAAATGGTGCTGGGAAAATTGGGTAACTACATGCAGAAAAATGAAATTGGACCCCTCAATTATAACACTCGCCAAAATTAACTTGAAATGGATTAAAGACTTAAATGTATGACATCTGATATCATAAAACTCCTAGAACTAAACATAGTGAATAAACTCCTTGACATGGGACTGGAAAATGACTTTTTGTATATGAAGCCAAAACCACACGCCACAAAAGTAAAAATCAACAAGCAGGACATCAAACTAAAAAGCTTATGCACACGTAGCCAGAACAGTATGGTACTGGCACAAAAATAAACACAAGGATCAACAGAAAAAAAAATAGAAAACCCAGAAATAAACCCATAATTACATGGTCAATTAATTAAAGGAGGAAATAATATCCAATGGGGAAAAAACATTCTCTTCAACAAATGGTGTTGGGAAAACTGGACAGCAACAGGCAAAAGAATAAAACTGGACCACTTCCTAACACCATACACAAAAATAAACTCAAAATGGATTAAGGACCTAAATGTGAGACCTGAAACCATAAAAATCCTAGAAGAGAGCACAGGCAGTAATTTCTCTGACATGGGTCAAAGCAACATCTCTCTAGATATGTCTCCTGAGGCAAGGGAAACAAAAGCAAAAGTAAGCCATTGGGACCACATCAAAATAAAAAGCTTCTGCACAGTGAAGGAAACAATCAACAAAACTAATAGACAACCTACTGAATGAGAGAAGATATTTGCAAATGACATATCTGATAAAGCGTTAGTATCCAAAATACATGAGGAAGTGATACAACTCAACAACCAAATAGTCCAATTTAAAAATGGACAGAAGGAATGAACAAATATTTCTCCAAAGAAGACACCCAGATGGCCAACAGACACATGAAAAGATGCTCAACATCACTGGGCATCAGGGAAATACAAATCAAAACTATAACAAGATATAACCTCACACCTGTCAGAATATCTAAAATCAACAATGCAAGAAACAACAACTGTTGGAGAGGATGTGGAGAAAAGGGAACCCTCTTACACTATTGGTGGGAATGCAAACTGGTGCAACCACTCTGGAAAACATTATGGAGGTTCCTCAAAAAGTTAAAAATGGAACTAATGATCCAGTAATTATACTACTGGGTATTTACCTAAAAAATACAAAAACACTAATTCAAAGGGATACATGCACCCCTATGTTTATTGAAGTGTTATCTACAATGGCCAAATTATGAAAGCAGTCCAAATATCCATAAATAGATGAATGGATAAAGAAGAGGTGGTGTGTGTGTGTGTGTGTGTGTGTATAAACACAACGGTATATATAGAATGGAATATTATTCAGCCATAAAAAATGAAATCTTGCCATTTGCAACAACATGGATGGAGCTAGAGTGTATTATGCTAAGCAAAATAAGTCAGCCAGAGAAAGACAAATACCCTATGATTTCACTCATATGTGGAATTTAATAAACAAAACAAATGAGCAAAGGGGAAAAAGGAGAGAGAGAAGCAAACCAAGAAATAGACTCTTGACTATAGAGAACAAACTGATGGTTACCAGAGGGGAGGTGGGGAGGATGGGTGAAATAGGTGAAGGGGATTAAAAGTACACTTAATCATGATGAGCAATGAGTAATGTATTGTTGAATCACTATATTCTACACCTGAAAATAATATAACACTGTATGTTAACTACACTGGAATTAGATTAAAAACTTAATAAAAACATTAATAAAATGCTTATGCACAGGAAAAGAAAAATCAACACAATGAAAAGGCAACCTATGGAATGAGAAAATATTTGCAAACCATATGTCAGATAAGGGATTAATATCCATAATGTATAAATAACTCATACAACGCAATAACAAAAAGAAAACAATCTGATTAAAAATGGGTAGGGATACTGAATAGACATTTTTCCAAAGAAGATCTTAAAATGGCCAACTTGAAAACAAATAGATAAATAGAACGGCCAACTTGTACATGAGAGGGTGTTTAAACATCACTTATCAAGAAATGCAAACCCAAACTACAATGTGATATCATCTCACACCTGTTAGAGCGGCAATAAAAAGACAAGAGATAGCAAGTGCTGGGGAGGATGTGGAGAAAAGGGAACCCCTGTACACTGTTGTTGGGAATGCAAATTGTCACAGCCACTACGAAAACCAGTATGGAGGTTTCTCACAAAAAGTAAAACAGATCTACCGTATGAGCCAGCAATTCCATTCTGGCTATATCTCCAAAGGAAATGAAAACAGAATAATAAAGAGATATATGCACCACCATGTTTATTGCAGCATTATTAACAATAGTCAAGATATGGATATAGCCTGCCGGCCAATGGATGAATGATTAGAGACGTGATACACGCGCACACAATGGAATATTATTCAGCCACAAGAGAGAAGGAAATCCTGCCATTTGTTTCAACATGGATGGAACTTGAGGGCATTATGTTAGGTGAGACATAAGTCAGACAGAGAATGACAAATACCATATGATCTCACTTATATGTGGAATCTAAATAATCCAAATTCATAAAAACAGTAGAATGCTGGTTACCAGAGGGTGGGAGTGGGGTGGGGTGGGGTGGAGTGGGGGAATTGGGAATATTTTTGTTCAAAGGAACAAACTTGGAACTAGTAGATAAGCCCTGGAGAGCTAATGCACAGACAGCATAGTGCTTGTAGTCAACAATATTGTATTATAGGGGCACCTTGGTGGCTCAGTTGGTTGAGAGTCTTTCTTTTTTTTATTTAAATTCAATTAGCCAACATATAGTACATCTTTAGTTTCAGATGTAGAGTTCAATAATTCATCAGTTGCATATAACACCCAGTGCTCATCACATCACGTGCCCCCCTTAATGCCCATCACCCAATTACCCCATCTCCCCACCCACCTCCCCTCCAGCAATCCTCAGTTTGTTTCCTATAGTTAAGAGTCTCTCATGGTTTGTCTCCCTCTCTGATGACTTCCCATTCAGTTTTCCCTCCCTTCCCCTGTGATAATCTACGCTGTTTCTTATATTCCACATATGAGTGAAACCATATGATAATTGTCTTTCTCTGATTGACTTATTTCGCTCAGCATAATACCCTCCAGTTCCATCCACGTCAATGTAAATGGTAAGTATTCATCCTTTCTGATGGCTGAGTAATATTCCATTGTATATATATAAGGGTCTGACTTCTGTTCAGGTCATGATCTCAGGGTCCTGGGATCGAGCCTCACATCTGGGTCCTTGCTCAGCAGGGAGTGTGTTTGTCCCTCTGCCCCTTCCCCCGATCATGCTCCCTCCTTCCCCTCCAAATAAATAAATAAATAGAATCATTAAAAAATATATACTGTTACAAACTTCAAAGTTGCTAAGAGACTAGATCTTAATTTTTTTCACCATGGACAAGAAATAATTATGTGATATGATAGTCTTAACTTACACTATGGTGGTAATAATATTGCAATATATAAATATCAAATCAACACCTTATACCCCTTAAACTTACATAATGTTCTACATCTATTACGTTTCAATTTTTTAAAATGGAGCAAAGACTTCTTTAAGAATGCTGAAGGAACTTTTATTTAACTGAATGTTTAGTTTAATATGTATCAGGAAGATTCTCATTTTTTCCATGTCCCTTGTTGACAAATTTTTCAGAAACTGTTTACTACCTTATAAAATGGAATGCTGACTACATCTTTGTTATTGCCTATAGGACTGTGGATTTTGCAGATTAACCTTTGGTATTTTATTACTGTTTAGAATGAGAGATATGGAGCTGAGTCTGTTTATTAAGGGCATGACTTAGAATCCATGTAGAAAATTCCCTACCTGTTCTTTTTATTAGAAAATTTCAAATTTAAACTTAAAAAAAGATAATTTAAAATTTGCTTTATTTTCAAAATGAACATGAATGTATTGTTGCAACCACCAATATATATATTTAGTGTCAAGACAGTTCCTTCACTCCCCAAAATTTCGTTTCATTGTCCATTTGCAATTAAAACTTTCCCCCACCCGTAACTGCTGAAAACCACAGATCTCTTCTTTGCCCCTATATTTTTGCCTTTTCCAAAACGTCATATAGATTCATACAAAATATATAACCCCTTAAAACTGGTGTCTCTCATTCAGCATAATGTTTTTGAGATTCATCTATGTGTTTCATAAATCAATAGTTCAAATCTTTTAATTGCCATATCATCATCTTTTTCACCATTCCATTTACTTGTTAAACTGGATTTCCAGTTTTTTGATTATATATAAAGATGTTATGAACATTCATGTACAAGCTTTTATATTTACATTTTTTCATTTATCTTGCAAATGTATCCAGAACTGGAAAGCTGAGTAAAGTGACAATTCTGTATATGTAACCAGAGGTGCCAATGTGCATACCACTTGCTGTGGCCCTTGGCAGACAGGATACCATAACTGAGCAAGGCTGGAGCTGGGTCACAGGGCTACTTCAGTGTCCAAAGTCAGAGCTGAGGTCAAAGGCTTATGATTAGGGGCTTGGGCAGGCATGGATCCTGTTTGGTCCCTAGGCAGTTGAGACTACTTCCAGGATCTTGGTCAGTAAGGTTGGCACAGGGACAAGGGTCTGATTTAGGTTCACAAACGGGGCTGGCTACCAGGTGTGCAGAGAAGTGTGGTTCCTTCTGGTTCCTGGGAGGCCTCCTTCCAGATCTCTGGGCAGGTCTTTGGGTAGGTAGGACTGGCCCCACACCATGGCCGAATGTGGTGTAGCTGAGCAACAGGGCCACGTAGTGTCCACAGCTGGGAGCAAAGATGACAGCCTTGCCACTGGGGGCATGGGTGGGTGTGTCTCCTTTCGGATCTCTGGGAAGGCAGGACTGCCCTGGACCATGGCTAAGCAGTACTGGAGCTGGGTCACAGGTTCACTTTAGGGTTCATGATTAGGTCCAATTTCAGGGGATCTGTTATTGACAGCACAGAAGGGCATGTATCTTCCCGGGTCCCTTGGCAAATGGGTCTGGAGGCAAGACCATGGCTAAGTAGGGCTTCAGCTGATTCCACAAGGAGATGAGGCTGTTTCTGGTGTGCAGCCAGGATCACATTCAGTGAGCTTGACACCAGGGCATGTGCCTGGGTCCTCACTGCTTTTATGGAGGAACAGTTTCTCAGAAGTCCTTATTTGCCCATTCCAGGGGGGCAAAGGGTGGTGATTTTTGGTGAGTCTGTTTGGTGAAATTTTTACTTTTTCTTGTATTTTTGGTTCTGAAAGTCACATTTTAAAAATATTTGTCTTATGTTTCTCTTCTGAGGTGTTCTACCTTTTTTTCAAGTTTTTGTTTAAATTCCAGTTAGTTAACATACAGTGTAATATTAGTTTCTGGTGTACAATATAGTGGTTCATCACTTATATGCAATACCCAGTGGTCATCACAAGTGCACTCCTTAATCCTCATCGCCTATTTCCCCCATCCCTCCGTCCACCTTCCCTCTAACACCCCTCAGTTTGCTCTCTATTGTTAAGAGTCAGTTTTCTGGTTTGCCTCTCTCTCTTTTTTCCCCATACGTTCATCTGTTTCATATCTTAAATTCCACATATGTGTGAAATCATATGGTATTTGTCTTTCTCTGACTGACTTATTTCACTTAACATAATACACTCTACCTCCATCCGTGTCATTGAAAATGGCAAGATTTCATTCTTTTTTATGGCTGAGTAATATTTCATTACATGTATATACCACCCCTTCTTTATCCATTCATCAATGTACATATGGGCTCTTTCCATAGTTTAGCTATGGTGGATAATGGTGTTATAAACATCAGGGTGAATGTGTCCTTTCGAATCAGTATTTTTGTATCCTTTGGGTAAATAACTGGTACCACAATTGCTGAGTTGTAGGGTAGTTTTATTTTTAACTTTTTGAGGAACCTCTATGCTATTTTCCAGAGTGGATGCACCAGTTTGCATTCCCACCAACAGTATAAAAGGGTTCTGCTTTCTCTGCATCCTCTCCAACATCAGTTGTGTCCTGTGTTGTTAATTTTAGCCATTCTGACAGATGTGAGGTCATATCTCATCATGGTTTTGATTTGTATTTCCCTGATTTGAGTGATGTTGAGCATCTTTTCATGTGTCTGTTGGCTATATGTATGCCCTCTTTGGAAAAGTGTCTATCATGTCTTCTGTCCATTTTTTACTAGATTATATGGGTATGGAGTTTGATAAATTCTTTATAGATTTTGGATACTAACCCTTTATTGGGTATGTCATTTGCAAATATCTTCTCCCATTCTGAAGGTTGTCTTTTAGTTTTGTTGACTGTTTCTTTCACTGTGCAGAAGCTTTTCATTTTGATGAGATCCCAATAGTTTATTTTTGCTTTTATTTCCCTTGCCTCAGGAGATATATCTAGTAAGAATTTGCTATGGCCAATGTCAAAGAGATTATTGCCTGTGTTCTTCTCTAGAATTTTGATGGTTTCCTGTCTCACGTTTAGGTCTTTCATCCAATTTGAATTTATGTTTGTGTATGGTGTAAGAAAGTGGTCTAGTTTCATTCTTTTGCATGTTGCTGTCCAGTTTTCCCAACACCATTTGTTGAAGAGACTGTCTTTTTTCCATTGGATATTCTTTCCTACTTTGTTGAAGTTGACTATATAGCCGTGGGTTCTTTTCTGGGTTTTCTATTCTGTTCCATTGATCTGTGTGTCTGTTTTCGTGCCAGTACCGTACCGTTTTGATCACTACAGCTTTGTAATATAATTTGAGTTTTCTTTCTGTCTCTTTCAAGATTATTCCCCTTACTTCATGAGACATAGTTATGTATTTTTGGGGATGATTACAACATTTGGATCATCTCAGGGTTAATGTTTGTTGATGGTGTTTTCCCTCGAGAATTTGTCAGAATTTCCTGTTCTTTGTACATTGAACAATTTTGAATTGTTGCTTAAATATTTTTAATATTATACAATTCTGAGTCTTTAAAAAAATCCTATTGAGATTTTTTAAACTGTCATTTGTGCCAAGTAGGTTTAGGCCACATGTTTCAACTTGCCTTCATTTGGTTATGGTTCCTATGTAAGTTCAGTTTCCAAAGCTTTAGCAGTTATTTGGATCTGCCCACTGTGTGCACCTCCCAGGGGCTAGTCTGAGACCTATGGTATACTGTATAGAATCATATTTGAGTCCAGAATTCATTGGCAACTTTATGGGATCCCATTTTCAAGTTCATTCTTCTCCCTGATCTCCTCCATATTCTCTATCTCACGAAAGTCCTGTTTTTTTGGTTATCTCACTAGAAATCCACGGTGTTTTTTCTTTCTGCTTTGTCACAGACTTCCCATATCTGGCTGTCTTTGAGGCCATGTGGCAGGAGGAGAGAGAGAGGGAGAGAGAGAGCAACCCACAGTTTTTCCCTCCACAGTGTCTGGGCCAGAGTTTTTTCTAATAATAGAGAAAGATTTTCCTTCCTCAGAGCTTTAGGTGTTTGCTTGCCTGCTGTCGCACCACTATCACAAATTTAAGCAGTAGGATTGGAGCTTGCATTGCAGGCTAGGCCAGGAGGTGGAAAATACAGAGGAGGGGCGCCTGGGTGGCTCAGTCGTTAAGTGTCTGGTCATGATCCCAGGGTCCTGGGATCGAGCCCCGCATCCGGCTCCCTGCTCTGCGGGAAGCCTGCTTCTCTCTCTCCCACTCCCCCTGCTTGTGTTCCCTCTCTTGCTGTGTCTCTCTCTGTCAAATAAATAAATAAAATCTTTAAAAAAAAAAAAAAGAAACTGCAGAGGATATCTGCCACTCTTTCTGTCCCTTATGCATCCTTCTTCCCCTAACTCAGAACAGAAAAGAGAAGACTTCCCTTGAACTTCTATCTGTGCATGGTGCAGTTCCAGGAATAGGCTATGTTTGAGTCCAAGTGAGGACCTACAAAAGTGGGGAAAAAAATTGACTGCTCAGTGCCAGATTGTTCATTTGCCCAGTTCTCACTTCTCTCCCCAATCTTCTTGCTACCATTTACATTTCAGATGCCCCAGTTAACTGCTCCATTCAGTCTGTCCAGGGATTTGAGTACATTCAGTAGGGAGAGCCAGTATGTTTACTCCATCTTAACAGGAACTGAAACTCCCTTCGGTTTTTGAAACACTGGAAATCATATTTTATTCCTTTTTCTATTATTAAATATACATATTATATTCATATTTAGCTTTAAATTCATTCAAACTCATCGAAGAAAAAAATTACTTGCAATGAACATACAATGAAGGTACAAATAGCTCCCTGTTAATAA
Source organism: Leptonychotes weddellii (assembly GCF_054177405.1). Classification (NCBI taxonomy): domain Eukaryota; kingdom Metazoa; phylum Chordata; class Mammalia; order Carnivora; family Phocidae; genus Leptonychotes; species Leptonychotes weddellii. The sequence continues at coordinate 29,502,528 of NC_138385.1, forward strand.
CCAGATTAAAAAACAAAAAACTCCAAAAAAGAAAATCTCTCTAATAAAGGAGGATTGAAAACACCTATTGTCAGAGACATATTTTTATTCATAGGTTAAAATATGGAATAAAGTAAGTTCTTCTCTCTAAGTTATGAGTAAGCCCACCCACAATACACCTCTTCTTTGAAATTCAGAGTAATTACTAAGTTAGAGAAGTAATTACTAAGTTAGAACAGTTATTTGAAGAACCAGTCAAATAAAGCTTATCCTTAAATCTTCTCCCAATTAATCTCAGACATTCAAGGCACATAGGAAGAAATTCCCAGTGTAATTCTACTGGTAGCTATAATACTAATAATTTGAGTTTTATACAAAAGATCATTATTCCAAACCTAAATTTCTCATTTGTATATTATAAATAGGCATTATATTTTTGAGAGAAATTTAAGTGAGCTTTTATACCCTTAAGGGCAAAATAACCCAATGCAAACAATGCTCAAAGACACTGACTTTATGCAAGTTCACCTTGAACTACTACCTAGATCAGTTCTTATCTGTTTGGGAGCCAGGGACCTTTTTAAAAATTAGATGAGAGCTAGGTCCATCCCCCCCAGGGAAACACACACACACACACTATTTTACATATATTTTAAGAGGTATCATATACTCCTGAAGTCTGATTAAAAACCCTTGACCTAGATATGAATGATGAATAAATTTGTACTTTCCAACTGTTCTCTCTTGAATCCCAGACTTTCCTTTTCAATTATTTATGGGAAAACTCTACCTATATGTACTGGATTCCCTCAAATTGAACTATCATACCAAATTTGACACTTCACCTCATTTTTCTTTTCTCAGTTAATGGATTTACCATCTACGTAGCCACCAAAACTAAAAACCTAGGAGTCATCTCAGAATCTCCTTTTCTCTCACAACTCACTTGAAATCAGAGCTAGCCTTGTGTGTTCTGCCTTCTGAAAACAGCTTAAATCTATTTCCTCATCTTCATCCCCACTGCCAAAACCTGAACTGAAGCCCACATTACATTCTACCTAATCTATTATATTCTTCATATCATTGCCAATTATATTTCTAAAACATGAATTTGAATATCACATTCTTCTTTGCTGCCTAAAGCAGTGATTTGCAGAAAATAATAAAATAAAATAAAATAAAATAAAATTTAAACTAGAAGACTCCTGTTTGTTTCTCAAGCAAGTTATCTCATGGAAGCCTAACATATCAAACAAAAAAGGGGATAAAATTGGTACAAAATATTATTTCCCAAACTTGCCATATTATGAAGCTCCCCATGTGTGGGGGGCTTGTTAAAAGTAGCACTTATCGGGCGCATGGGTGGCTCAGTAGGTTGGGCGTCTGCCTTTGGCTCAGGTCATGATCCTGGAGTCCTGGGATTGAGTCCTGCATTGGGCTCCCTGTTCAGTGGGGAGTCTGCTTCTCCCTCTGCCCTTCACCCCACTCTCTCTCTCTCAAAGGAATGAGTAAAATCTTAAAAAAACAAAAAACAAAAAAACAAGTAGCACTTATCAAAAACTCCAAACTTATTCAGGCATAATTTCCATGGGCAGGGCATTGGAACCTGTATTGTTTACAAGTGTCAGGTGATTTTTATGAACAGGCAAGTCTACAAAACACTGGTTGATTTAGTCATCAAATATAAATGCTTTAAAATGACACACAAAAAAAGACATCACACTTTGATCCCAATTTATTTTTCTGACTTACTTCCTTTCATGCAGCATATGTTTCAAGCGCATCAAACTATTCCCAATTCTTTGAATCTGCCACACCATTTTTGGTCAATATACCTTCGTGCATCCAATTTTCTGTTCCTGGAATGCCTTTCTTAACTTTATCCACCTGTTGCTTTTCTACCTATGTTTGAAGAACCAGAGTAAAGGTCAATTTTTCTGTGGAACATTCCTTTATTCTTTATAGAACATAGAACATTATACACATCTCAGTTTCTATCATCAGCTTGATGGCAGGTACTGTATCTGATCCCTACTTGTGTCTTTCATAACACAATATCCAATACATAATAACCACTCAATAAATACGTGTTAAATATTGAATAAGTGAATTCATGAATTCATTAATAAATAAATGAATAAATTCATGGATAAATGAACAATCAAGGTTTGCAAATATCATACTTTTTAAAAAGAATATAATTTGCTGAAAGGAAGACATTGGGGGGTGCCTGGATGGCTCAGTCATTTAGCATCTGTCTTTGGCTCAGGTCATGATCCCAGCGTCCTGGGATCAAGCTCCACATTGGGCTCCTTGCTCAGCAGGGAAAACTGCTTCTCCCTCTCCCACTGCCCCTGTTTGTGTTCCCTCTCTTGCTGTCTCTCTCTCTGTCAAAAAAATAAATAAAAATCTTTAAAAAAAAAAAAAGGAAGACATTGAGCTAACATTATTTTGACTGTAATTTACTGTAAAATGATATAAATAATGTAATGTAGATATGGGTGTAGGTCAACATTAGTGTATAACCCAGATGCAGTTAGTTAACCTCTGAAGTATTGTCATGCAGGGATTCACGTTCCTGTGGTAGAAAGTCATGAAAGGATATGTTCCAAGTTTTTCAAGTATTTATATCTAAATGTACAACATGGATTTTAAAATTAACATAAGACATGAGTTTTCATAATATTAGAATACTTCAAGTTTATAGTTGGCTATAAAGTTGTACCAAAACTTCCACCCTGTGTACAAGGATCTTGTAGGCTCATCCAACTAACAACTTCAAAGAAACCCTGTAGATCCAAGACGCTGGATGGATGCCAATCCTCTACCTTCAACCTCAATACTTAGTATGGGAATCTGTTGTCTGATGCAATTAAAAGCCTTGCTGACCAGAGAGGGAGACAAACCATAAGAGACTCTTAATCTCAGGAAACAAACTGAGGGTTGCTGGAGTAGAGGCGGGTGGGAGGGAGGGGGTGGCTGGGTGATGGACATTGGGGAGGGTATGTACTATGGTGAGCGCTGTGAATTGTGTAAGACTGATGAATCACAGACCTGTACCCCTGAAACAAATAATACATTATATGTTAATAAAAAATTTATAAAAATAAAACACTGAAAAAAAAAGCCTTGCTTATCTTGCCATTAGAACATTGGTGCACCCATTTCTAAGTGAAACTTTGATGCAAAGTGTTGTCTAAGTTTCCAAGAAGACAGATGATAAGGGCTTCAAGGAATATAGAAAACAGATTATGTGCCCTTTTTTTTTTTTTGTGCCTGTTAGTGTTTTTAGGTGTGGCAAAATTCAGCCTGAAACTTGTTTTATTGTAATATACCACCTATTGATGGTGGGGCTATCAGACAATACATCTATAACTCTTACCTATATTTTCTCCATAACTTTTTATTTTTAAAAAGTTTGCACAAAAGTTGCAAGAATAATATAATAATATTAATATATATAATATATAATATTAATATATAATATTAATATAATATATAATATATAATATTAATATATAATATATAATATTATATAATATATAATAATATAATGAGCTACCACATAATCTTCACTTAGATTTACCAGTTATTAACATAAAGTAATTTCACATTTGTGCATGCTCTATTTTTATGTGTGTGTGTCTCCCCACTCTCATATGTATTTAGTACTTAACCAAGAGTGAGTTTTTTCTCCCCACCTCCGATAGGTATTTAGTACTTAACTTTGAAAGTGAGTTGCATATTTCATGACAATTCACTCCTAAATCCTTCAACATATATCTTCTAAGAACAAGGGCACACATAACCACAATGCAATGATCACATTCAAGATAGTCAACATTTATATAATGCCATTGTCTAATATACAATCCATACCTATGCTTCCTCAGTTGTCTATCTTTATAGATCTTTATTTTCTGATCCAGAATCCAATCAAAGCTCATGAATTGCAGTTGTTTGACTTGCCTCTTTCACTTCTTTAATTTAGAACAGTTCCCCAGCCATTTTCTCTTTTTATTTGTATTTAATGCAACTGATATTTGTGAGGAGCCCAGGCCAGTTGTTTGGCACAATGTCTATCAATTTGGACTAGTCTGATTATTTCTGCATGATTGGATTTAGGTGTAAAATTTTTGACACAAAGACCGCATAAAACATCACATCAGGAAGTAATTTTTCTCATTATTGGTAGTTTCAAGTCTGATCACGTGGTTAACATGGTATACAACAGATTTCTCTTACAGAGGTAACTTCCTTCTTTGTAATTAATAAGTAATCTGTCAGGTGATTCATTTAGATGATATGAATGTCTTATTCCTCAAGCCTTTGCCCTTTGATGACTCTTGATATTACTTACTGAAGCAATTATTACTATGATGATCTTCCAATTCTATTATTCAATTCAATGTTGGTCTTCCAATTCTATTATTCTTTTTATATTTATTAGATAGACTTTTCTACAAAAAAGAACATTCCCCCCACTTTACCTTTTTAATGTCACTATGCATTCATGAATTATTTTTTATTCAATGTGTTTCAATCCATTGCTGTTATTATTTTTTTAATGGTCAGATGGTTTCAAAACTGATCCAGTGGATTTTTCTTCAAGCTGGTCCTCATATCCTTTTGATATTTTTCCTTTTGTACCTCAACAAGATACCCGTAGTTTATCTTATACTTTCCCTCTCACACCTGAAATCAGCTGTTTCTTCAAGGAGTCATGATTCTTTTGGGGACAATAGCATTTAAAACCAAGATCTGGGCAATAGGTTTTCTTATTGCTCCTGGAATATCATTGCTTCTAGGATCTTTCATTGAATAAGGCTTTTGATTCATGGGTTCATACAGATAACTCTAATTCCAGTCCAATGCACAGGACTTTTTTTTTTTCTTTGTACCCTAGTCCATATTTTTATTTTCCTTTTCTCACTTTTAGAACCATTTCTAACCTAAATATCAATATATTTACTCATTTGCTCAATTTTATAGTTTGCAAAAAATAGTTTTATAATTACTACTACATACCACTGCTAATAAAACAATAAGTAAAGTTTCTTGATGTTTTTACAGTTTTTTATGTCTATAGAATATATCCCAGTGAGGATATATAGTCAGAGTAATATGTTCAAATGTTGCTTGGTTTAATTCTATGTGTAGTTTTGTTGTTAATTTGATTAATAAGTACATCCATTTATTTATGTTCACATTTAATTTTAACTTTTTTCTACTCTTGTTAATTAAATATCAGGTTTCGTATATGTAAAATATTTACATGGGGAGGAGGGGGAAGATGGCGGAGGAGTAGGGGACCCTATTTCAACTGGTCCCCGGAATTGAGCTGGATATCTACCAGACCACTCTGAGCACCCACGAAACCAGCCTGAGATGTAAGAAGATCTGGATCTCTACAAACAGAATATCGCCGGTGGTTGCTTTTGAGGTACAAAGCGGGGAGCTGTGATTCTGCGGGCAGATATCGGAGGATAAACGGCAGCGGGAGGGTGCCTGGACATGGGGATCCTACACCGCCGGTGAGTGACAGCCTCGCGCGCTGAGGACGGGCACAGACTCGCAGACCGGTAGCGTCGGGAAAGGACTTTAGGGAGGCCCCGGGGGTGGAGAACCAGACTGGCAGGGTCACGCACACGAGAACTGCAGCCTCCGAGATGGAAACCCGGTGCGCCGGGGTCGTGCTGGTGAACTGCAACCCCAGGGGTGGGAACCCCGAGCGGTGGAGTCGCACATGCACGAATTGTGAGCGGCTGGCGGTTTTAGAAGCACAAAGGGCAGAGACATGCCCCGACCTGGAGGCAGGACTGGGGGTGCTGCGGAGGGGCGCACAACCCAGGACACTGCAGTTTATAGCAGCACGGACAGAAACGGTGTGGCCTGGAGAGCGCACTGAAGAACAGACTGAGGTCTCTCTGCTCTGAGGCAGAGGGTTGGAAACGGTCTCTTCTGCTCTGACTCGTGGAAGAGACGCGGAAAGCCACCAGGGAAAGGCGCCAGAGAACAAAAGCCCCAAAGACTGATTCCCACTGAGCCCATCCCCCGCCACAGGGGCACAGGGCAACTCCGCCCAAACAGGGTTGCCTGAGTAACAGCGCGGCAGGCCCCTCCCGCAGAAGACAGGCTGGGAAAACAAGAGGCCAGCAACCCTAAGGTCCCAAGAAAACAGGTGCATCTTGCTTGGGTTCTGGTCAATAATTTGGACTCTATACATTCCCTCAAACACCCATC
>NC_138385.1:29509249-29515068 GCF_054177405.1 Leptonychotes weddellii
GCAGAGAAAGTCAATTATCATATGGTTTCACTTATTTGTGGAACATAAGGAATAACATGGAGGACATTAGGAGAAGGAAGGGAAAAATGGGGGGCGGGAATTGGAGGGAGAGATGAACCATGAGAGACTATGGACCTGAGAAACAAACAGGTTTCTGGAGGGGAGGGGGGAGGGGGGATTGGTTAGCCCGGTGATGGGTATTAAGGAGGGCACGTACTGCATGGAGCACTGGGTGTTAAACGAAAACAATGGATCGTGGATCACTACATCAAAAACTAATGATGTATTGTATGGTGACTAACATAATATAATAAAATTAAAAACTACAAAAAAAAGAAGGAGCATCATTGTTTACTAAGTCAGAGGGTTCAAGGAGACTGATGATGGGATTTCACTCAGTCTCAGGGTATCTCTCCACAAAATACTTACTGATTTAAAGAGTCAGAGGGGGACTAACTTTACAACAGGGGAGCTTGGCCAGCACCATTTTAATCACGTGAGTGGAGTGAGCCTTACAAATGAGCTTGACACCTGACAGGATGTCCTGTCCTGAGAAGAACCCAGCATCACTTCTTTGTTATCCTGACCAAAAATTATAACCTAAGGAAACACCAGACCAACCTAAACAGGGAAATCCTCTGCAAAATGCCTGGCCTGCCAGCTTCACAGAGGTCAAGGGAAGAGGGGCAACTAGTCCAGGTTGAAGGAGTCTGGAGAGACGTGACATCTACACGCGGTGTGTGGTCCTGGGTTGGATCCTTTGTTATACAGGACAGTGAGGGTTGAATGGGGTTTTCACGCAAAGGGTGTATTGAGGTTCTCTGTGCTGCCCTTAACACTTTCTGTATTTTGAAATTGTTTTGGAATTAAAGTAAAAAGAAAAAATAAAAAAAAAAATATTTACATGGTTTGAAAATCAAAACTTTATATTAATAGACTACTTGGAGAAGTCTCATTCTCTTCTTTATTGCTTTTACTCTGTCACCACCCACATTCTGTAGATGCCAATTTAGTTTCTGGTTTCTTTTTTTTGTGTGTGTCTCTTTTTGTAAAAATAAACACACACACACACACCCCTCATATCGTCCCTTCTTTCTTAGACAAAATATACAGAATATAGTCTTTTGCCAATTGTATTTCACTTAATGACATATTCTGGAAATTACTTAATATTAGTTCATTGAGATTTTCTTTATTTTTCTACCTTAGATGTGCCAGATTTTACTCAAGTAATCTCCCAAGTGTGGGCATTTCAGTCGCTTCCAAAATATTGTGATTATAAATAAGACCACAGTGAATAAATTTTTGCATATGTCTTTTCCCCAAAATTAGTTGAGAAATGTCAAGAAGTGGGATTGTTGATTCAAAGGGTAGATACAGATTTACTTTTGTTAGATATTGTTGAATTTTCCACCATAAGATTTGTACCATTTTGTATCCCCATTGGCAATATATTAGAGTGAACATTTCTTACAACCTTGTAAGCAAGCTTACTGTTGAACTTTTGTATTTTTACCAAACTAATAAGTGAGAAATAATATTCAGTAGAGTTTTGATTTGCATTTTGCTTATTATGAGTGGACTTTACCATATTTTTGTATGTTTAGGGCTAATTGGTACATCTTTTTTACAAACTGTCTATTCATGACTTTTGTCCATCCCCCTTTTCTCTTGAGTTTTTGGTGGTATTCTCAATTTTATGTTGTGAGACTGGCCCTTTATCTGATATATCACCTTCTCTTTATTGTCCAATGCAATAAAATACCAATAATATTATGAATTCCTTAATTTACTTAGGCTGATATACAGTAAGTTAATTTAGTGCTCCTAGTGCACTGTGATTTAAGTCTTCTTACTCAAGTAAGAGATGGATAGTTCATGTGTATTTATTATGATAATACTAAATTATCTGAATTTAGGTCCTCAATTGCTTATCTGAAACTCTTGGGGACAGGTATTTCGCACAGCTTAGAATTTCTTGAGTTTGAGAAAAGTAATGGGTGCATATATTGTATACTACATATTAAATATCATTCATCACCAATTGGAAAAGGGCCAACACCACGTAATTAAATACACAAATATTTCTGAAACAAAACTTACAAATATTTACACTAGATGTGATAAATAGAAACCATAAGTAGATTCACATCAGCTCAGGTCATGTTTTATGGTCAGATTAGTTTAGGTAATATCAGGTTTTGCCACAAAATGCTTTACAAATAAAACTTTCAGTTTCTAGAGCTTTTTTGGATTTTGGAATTGTGGATAACAGATTTTAGACCTGTGGCTCATTAAGCCAGTCATTTTTGTGTGCTGTTTATTAGAAAAAGTTGTATATTATTAAATAAAACTTTAAGAAAATCATTAACAGCGCAATATGTGAAGGAGATTAAGGAGTGCATTTGTTGTGATGAGCACTGGGTGTTGTATGGAAGTGTTGAATCACTATATGGTACACCTGAAACTAATGTTACACTGGAAGTTAACTAGCTGGAATTTAAATAAAAGCTTAAAAATGTGTTTTTTCTAAAAAGGACAATTATTTATACTTAGCTGACAATATCAAATAACTTCCTTAAACTTCATAAACCCTACCTAATCAATATGAATATGGAATTAGGTTCAAGGGTTGCTTGGGACTCTGCATAATATTTTTTTATCTTATTTTGGACACATTTAGTGTGTTTTTTGAAAAGATACATAATTAACTTTCCTCCCAAGTTATATATTTATTTGGTTATTTTTATTATTGTTGTCCCTTAAAGTCCATTTTATTCACCACTGTATCCCCAGTACCTAGCACAATGTCTGACAGGCTATAAGTGCTTGATAATTATTTTTTAATAAATTCATGAATGAAAGGAGATCACCAGGAGGAGACATAATAAAAGGAAACAAATATAATTGTTCACCCATCTGCAATAATTATACAAGTTGAAAACAATAATCCAAAGGGTGATGCTACTTTACCTCTTACTCTATCCAAATTCAGATTTATCTAGAAATAAACTCATATATATCTAGAGAGAGTGAATTCTGCTTTGGCAAAGAGGAAGAAGTTGGCTTTGTTTGAACAGGTGGAAGTTAGTTACCTCCAGATGCCATTACCTTATGTCCTCTTCCCCCCCATTAGCACCCCAAAAGTGGATTAGAGAAAAATTAACATATGCAAATCCTGTCCCTATTTTCGTTCTGTCCTCAATTTGTTGAACTGCCTTTGTCTAATAATACTTTTTCTCTTTTTAAATATTTGCTTTATTTTTCATATTATAAAGTAATAGATGTTTATGTCAGACCATTCAGAAAAATTATAGACTATTGGAAAATAAGGAAAAAATAGGAAGAAGGAAAAATAATCCACAAGTTCACTCCTCAAAGACAATTAAAAAAAAAGACAATTCATAATATTTTGGTATATTTTCCTGTAGTCATTCTCCTAAGCATAGTATTTTTAAATATACCACATAGAGATTTAAAATCTTGTTTTCTAACCCTTTGCACTATAAATATGTTCTAGATTATTACAAAATTTTAATGAACATAATCTTAAACGAAGGCATAGATTCCATCACATGGAAACACCAACAATTTCTTAATTTTGCCCTATTATCAGATATTTCAGTTGTTTCTGATGTTCAGTTATTGTAGTGCTTTGAAGAACAGATTGTAAATATTTTTTTTCTGTATTTGGCATTGTTTGCTTAGATAATCTCCCAGGGATGGAATTACTGGGTCACGTGGAATGAAGATATACAGGCAAGTTAGACATTCTTACAAAATCTCTCCATAAAACTATGGAATCCTGATAGATACCCAGCCCTATGAGATCATTTTAAATCCCAAGTATCTGGTAACATGAACCAGGAAACAAATCTAAAAACTCCATTACCCACTTGCAATATATGACTTTTGTCCTGAACTACTAATTATACTCTTTGACTTTGAAATTTAGGTAGTATTTGTCAAGGAATGAAGGAGTCTGAATGCTTGTCTTTAAGAATGTATTAACAACTTGCCAAGGAGATGTCTCCATCATTTTTACATTTAGTAGTGTTCGACTGACTCCTTATTTCATGGATACAGTCATTGCATTATGTTTTAAGACACCTATATTTCACTTTTTACGGACTTAATGCCCAAACTACTTGAACTCCCCCTAGGGGTTCTGAAAACACAGCAGCATTTTGACTTATTGTTGCACATTTGCCATCTAGTGGTTTAATGGGAAATTGCAGATTTACACCCTCTCCAGTTAGGGGAAGAAGACGCTTAAAGCTTGATTTTCAAAACAAATCTATAGTGGTGGAAAGCACAAACTGTTGGTAATATTCATTAGGGATAGATTGGATTGCTTTATATAGTAGTAGTGTGTACCCATGTTCAGTTAGAAGAGCCTACCCTAAAAGGAGGTAAGGCTCAAAGAAAATCATACATAACTATTCCCCAGCAAGTGCTATCTCATCATCCTTATACCCAAGCACACACTCTTCTCAGTAAAATCAAAGGGATATTAAAGGCAACTTTCAAGTGTAAAACGAATCATTAAGGGCACCATGATCTTACGTATGAAAGAAAGGAAAGGTAGGTACCTCAGTTGCTTAGGTTTGGATATTGGGTGTTTATTATATGACTGTTTGAAGATGAGCCCAGATTTTTAATTTATCCTCATATAAAATGTCCTTCTTTGTAGTCTGAGGCAGTTTCTAATTAAATAGAATGTGTGGCTAAAAAAAAGCAAATTTGCCCAGATTTACTGCACCTCAGAATTAGATGTATCTGGTAACTTTCTGCTCTTCAAGGTTTTCAAATTATCCCAACCTAATCAAATGATATATAATTCTGAGAACATGGGCCCCACAAATTATATAAGAGATTCTTTCTAAAGATATACAATGAAGATGCTCAGATTTTGGCGGGGGAGTACAGAAAGTAAATAAAAGTAAGGGGGTAAGCAAAGTAAATAAAGTAAATAAAGGGATGGAGTGGAGGGGCATTCTTTAAAAATAAGTTCCAAAAAAGGCTAAGAGCTGAGCTGATATTCAAATATTTCAGGAATTTTCTTTGCCTTCAGACACACAGGACTCAGGAAAGATGAAGAAAATATTAAAAAGTGGGTAAAGTGAGGTAGTGAAATATTTTCAATAACAGCTAATTTAACAAACAATATTGAGTTTGAATCATTTCTGGGTAATCAATTACACATGCCATTTACACAAATTTACAAACTTATAAATGTGCACGCACAATACGTTAAAGTGTGGCAAATACAGAAGTCCTCACATCCACATCTGAAAATCTTTTGATACATGTATTCCAGAATCATTCCTTCCTTCATCTATTCATTTGACAAGCAACTGCTAAGTGCACTTCAAAATAAAAGCAAAAATATATACCTTTGATTCAACAAATCCATTGTTTAAAATTTACTCTGATTATACTCGCCCAAGTATGACAAGATATGGTTGTCAGTTTATTTACTGCAACATTGTTTGAAATAGCAAAGAATTATAAATGATCAATCGATGGTAGTGAGGTTAAACCAAACTAATTAAAGATAAATCAAAATAAATGTCATCACTACAATGGAATAGTATATATCTGTTAAAAAGAATGAAGCAGGGCGCCTGGGTGGCTCAGTTGGTTAAGCGACTGCCTTCGGCTCAGGTCATGATCCTGGAGTCCCAGGATCGAGTCCCGCATCGGGCTCCCTGCTCGGCAGGGAGTCTGCTTCTCCCTCTGACCCTCCTCCCTCTCATGCTCTCTGTCTCTCATTCTCTCTCTCTCAAATAAATAAATAAATAAAATCTTTAAAAAAA
>NC_138385.1:29515168-29540372 GCF_054177405.1 Leptonychotes weddellii
GAAGCAGAGTTCTATATGCTAGTACATGAAACTCTGCAAGTTGTAATAAGTGAAGGCAATTAATACAATAATATATATATTGTATGTATATAAATAATAATATATATATTAATATATATTGTGTGATATATATGTACACACACACACCCCACATATATAACTGTATGATGCCAGATGTTTCATTATGATAATTTCCCACAGCTGGAGATTAATGAAAAGTACAATTACAGCTAAAATAAAGCCTTACTAAGATTATGAAATTCTTCAAGGCCATCCAAGCCCAGTTTATGAAAGCATGATCTATGGTGTGAGTTTACCCAATCTGTGCCATTTCTGAAAATGGAGCAATAAAGAGAACTATCAAGTATTTATCCTTACTTTTTCTGAATGAACCATATTTTAAATTAATGATGTCTGGAAGTATGCTAACATTTTGTGTAGACGACCTAAGACTCCAGGATCTGTTTTTAGCACTTAAAATGAGAACCTAATTCAGGGGCTGGAGTTTGTAGCCAAAATTCTTTTACATACTTTTGAACTTCCTCACTTGAAAACCTGATTCCTTTATGTTGTTTGTACTGGGTACAATTAATATTCATTGAAGGAAATTGAGTACATAGCATTTACTGATTGCTTACTTAGTTACATACAATATGCTAAGTACTCATCAATCTTTGCAACTCTGCTATGAGATAAGTACTAGTAGGTTTCTCACTTTACAAATGAGAAAACACATTTTGATGCCCTATCTAGTGGTGACCTCTCTGAGTAGCACATCTATGACCTGGACTCACTTGTCTCTTCCTTCTTTTATTAAAATGTTTCTGTCCTCTGCATTATTCCTTCAGGAGCATGTACATTTTTCAAATGTGATAAATTAATCTATATAAAGGTTTTTATGCTTGGTTGGAGATTAACATGTCACCCTTCTTTGAGAATATTTACTTATTTAACAGAAGGGTTTGCAGATACAGCATATCTTCAATTATTCATTACTTGACCAATTTACATTATAGGTACTAGAGATCTCTATTCTCTTGGAACTTACAGATTTGTGGAGCATATAGATATTAATCAAATAATTCATAGAAGCATATAACTTTAAACCGTGATAAAAGTTATGAAAATAAAGCAAAGTGATTAGTGCCAGTCTGGTGGATTAGATAGGGCTTTCCTGAGGAAGTGAGGTTTAGCTCAATATACAAAGAATAAATAGGATTTGATTAAGCAAATTGAGGATGGGGACATTCCTCTCATGAGAATGATGCCGAAGAGCGAGGTTCTTGTCTCATGGAGTCAAAGAATGAATCTCACGGACAAAGGACAGTGAGTAAAGCGATAGAAATTTATTAAGCAAGGATACAGAGAAAGCTCTCAGGAATGAGAGGGGTTCCGACAGGGTTGCCACTGAGGGCTTTTAGGGATGGTCTTTTATAGAAAACTAACCAGGGAACTTAAATCTGTTTAACATCTCTATTGATGGCACCATTGAGTAAGGACTAGTGATAACACCTTCAACGGCTTACCTCCCTACATCCTTTTTAGGGTCCCGGTAATTCTTGGTTGGTCACAAGTAGCTGTTATAACAAGACCCCACCTCTGACACCTAGGACAAGATGGTCTGGTTTGTTCCCTTATCTCTGGTTTCCTTTCATCTCCCACATTTTGAATTTTGTGAGCCTGATCCTATGGCCCCCTACCTATCTCTCTCTACTTAGCCCCACCTGTCCCTTACTCAAGAACAGCAAGGGCAAAGGCTCAGGGGTGGTTGGGAGCCTAGTGATCCAAGAAAGAAAGCCAGTGGCTAGAATTACAGCATTACACTGCAAACAGTGAGTGAAGAGACTGGAGAGTGTTAAAAAGAAAACCACAGACTTAAAAAGGTGTCCGTTAGGCCAAGTCACCAAACCATGGTTTAATACCTAATCTGATTGCAGTTTCAACCTCTCCCAGAAATGTAACTCTTAACCTGGGCAGTCAGGGATTTTCTGATCAACACCAATGAGGAAATCTGTCAAATGGGCTGTCTCCTCGTCCCAAAGGAAGATGAAGTCATCTAGAAGATAAGAACCCCTTCTCTTCCTCCTAAGGGAAAGTCACCTTACCTGAAACAATCCTTTTCTTTTGTTAATAACTTCATTGCCCCACCCACCTTTCTTTTTTTTATAAAGATTTTATTTATTTATTTGAGAGAGAGAACAAGCAGAGGGAGAGAGAGAGAGAGAGAAGCAGACTCTCTGCTCAGCAGGAAGACTGACTCGGGCTTTGAACCCAGGACCCTGAGATCATGACCTGAGTAGAAGGCAGACACTCAACTGATTGAACCACCCCCCCACCCTCCTTTCTATTAAAACCTTTTTTGACCAACTTCTTGGAGCTCTCCTCTACTTGCCAGAAGGGATGCTACTCCATTCTTGAATCATTTAATAAAGCCAATTTGATCTTCAAATTTACTTGGTTGAATTATTTTTTTTAACTAGAGGTAGGCAGAGACCAAAAGTCATAGGCAACCTGGGAGAAATGAACAAACAAAAAAATTAAGCAATTAAGCAGATAAAAATTGTGTTAAGTGCCATAAATGAGGTAAATATTATGGAAATATGTAAGGGAAACCTCTAAAACATGTTTTGAGATTGAGGAGAAATGTGAGCTATGAAGGAAGACTAGACATTAGCTAGAATACGAGGAAGCAGAGGTGGTAGTTAATAGTGTTCCAGGCAGGAGGAACAACAAAGGTATGGAGATAAGAGATATCAAGGCATATCTAAGGAACTGAGGGTGGCCTTATTAAAATACAGATTTAGAATGCTGACTCTGGCTGGCAGTGGGGGAGGATTGCTAGGATAACAGTGGATGTAGGGAAAAGGCTACTGGAGTCATAATGGCTGAAAGGAGATGAACAAAGGAAGTGGCAGCAGGGTAAGAAAAAAGGGACTGATTATGTACATATTAAGCAGGAGGAATGACTGCGTGGTGGATTATTGTAGAGAAAGGTGAAGAAGACAAAGAAACCAGGTTTCTAACTGGGGTTACCAGGTGCATTAAAATGCCATTCAGGAGGGCATGTGATGTAATGAGCACTGGGTATTATATAAGACTGATGAATCACTGACCTCTACCTGTGAAACCAATAATACATTATATGTTAATTAATTGAATTTAAATTTAAAAAACATTTTAAAATAAACAAACAAAATGCCATTCAGAGTGTTACAATGAAGGAGGAACAAGATAGGAAGTAAGAGTTGAAGGCATTTAATTTGGGGCATGTTAATTGTTATGAATCTTTGGAGCACTCATGGGAACATGTCCAATAGCGAGATGTGTATTTGCCTCTATAGCAGGACAGATAAGCAGGCCAGAGTGAAAGATTAGGGCATTGTCAGTATATTGAAGGTATGGAAATGAGAGTACACAGTATAAAAAAAGGCTTAGAATAAAACTTTAAAGACAATAGCATTTAAGGGGTGGGGAGGAAATAAGGAGCCCCTGAAGACAAGTAATTAAGCAGCTAGAGGAGAAAAAATAGAAAAATGTGATACCACAGAATTTAAAGAAGGCATTGTAAGAAGGAGGGAATGATCAACATTGACAAATGCAAGAGCAGTCTAATAAGGTAAATACAGAGAAGTATCCACTAGGTATACAATAAAGAATTTCTAAGTGATCTTTGTGATGTGGGAAACACAGGCAGAAGAAAATGGAGATAAAATTAAACGTCCCGATAACCTGCATCCCACTGACAAATACTTGAGGCAGGCAGAGTATAATGTTCCTCCAGGAAGCTCCCAACTGTCTTAATGTTAATGCCTTGCTAGAGGGAAAAACAACCTTAGTTTGACAATAACAAGGCCTTCAGTATCCTGTGAGTCTCTTTTAGCATATGAAAATCCTTTTGAAACTTCCCTTATCTCTGCTTCCCCAACCCCAAAGCATATATAATCAGTTGCTCCTCACAGCCTGGGAGAAGCAAGGAACAGCAGCTCTTTCTGCCCACAGGTCCTGTCTCTGTGTTTTAATAAAACCACCATTTGGCACCAAAGATGTGTCAAGAATTTTTTCTTGGCTGTGGGCTCTGGACCTCACCCCACCAAACCTCACCAAAACATTCCCAAAAAAACTACATCATTTGCATAAGAAATTTCACAGAAGTAGCCAAAACCAGGGGCTAGTGGGATTAGGAATAAGGAGGAGGTAAAATAGTTAAAACCGTAAGAATAGATAACCCATTCATGCAGTTGGCTGTAAAAATTTGAGACATGTCGTGAGGGCAGTACCTCCCTCCCTCCCTCTTGCTTGCTTGCTGGAAGAGGCTTCAGCATATATAAATGGTGGTGGAAAGGAGCTAGTATAGACAAGGTCAAAGATGGAGGAGAAAGAATAATAAATAAAGATAGGTTGCTAAGAATGAGGTAGTAAGTAGGAGGCAGATTATAGGTGAAAAGATTATTATTGCCAATGATGCAGGTTACTGGTTTGTTTTTTTTTTTAAGATTTTTATTTATTTTTTAGAGAGCAAGCGAGAGAGAAACAGCATGAGAGGGGAGAGGGTCAGAGGGAGAAGCAGGCTCCCCGCCGAGCCGGGAGCCCGATGTGGGACTTGATCCCAGGACCCTGGGATCATGACCTGAGCCGAAGGCAGACGCTTAACCATCTGAGCCACCCAGGCGCCCGCAGGTTACTGTTTTGATGCTGAAATGTGGGGAGGAGAAAAATACACTGATAATACTCTAGAACTTATGGTAATACCTCAGTGGAGTATCTTTCTTTTTTTTAAAATTATGTTCAATTAGCTGACATATAATACATCATTAGTTTTTGATGTAGTGTTCAACAATTCATTAGTTGCGTATAACACCCAGTGCCCATCACCACACGTGCCAGGGTGATGGGTATTAAGGAGGCCATGTGTGGTGATGGAGTAACTTTCTTAAATTTTCTCAATGAGGAAGAATTCGTGTTCATCTGATCAAAGGGAGGGCAATAGGTGGTAACTCAGACTTTTGAGGAGAATGAAGAATAGCTGCTGCGGAGAACGGGAGAGAGAGCAGATAAGGGAAAGAGGCGAGTTTGGTAGCGTTTATGGCTCAGTTTAGGTTGAAGACTGTAAACATGCAGGGGAAGCAGTTGGCATGGTAGTGTGATTTTTATCTCATGTTCAGCAATCAAAAGATAGTACAGAGAATATTAAGTTAGACCCAGGTATGGAGATAGCAAATGATTATGAAGGTGTCGCACTGAACTACCCTAGAAAGAAACAAACATTCACATTGTAATCTAAAACGCACAGCCTGTGAGCAGCCTGTGTGAGTACGGTAGCCCTGGCAAGACTGGCTTCTTGCCCAGTGAATGCAGTGAAAGGAAAATGAAGAAAGGGGGTTGGTAATATTGTAAAGGTGTTGAATGATAGTCCATGGAAACTAAGCTGGACAGTGAAGGAATTAATGGCAAGAGGGAGAGAGTAAAGGGCTAAAGGTACTGAGTATGCCTGTAAACTGAAGAACAGGGTAATGAACATACCTATGGTAGGTCTTACACCTCCCAAGAGGGCAATTCTGATATTCCCCCCAAAGGCCCTAACAATATCCCTGGACTTTATTCATTTTCTGGAACCACAGCATGGAATGGATGGCCGGCCTGGGCATCATCAACTCGGTTGAGGTCTCAAATAAGAAATTTGCTGGATACCAAGTAAGCTTGCAACACCTGATGAAAATGACATAAAAAGTGTGGCCTCTGAAGAGGGGGAATAAATGAGCAAGCAAACAACCTTAAAATGTTTCTTAGCCTCATAGTTTTGGAATAGAGTATCTACATAAATAAGAAAAAGAATCCTGGACTTTGTTCTTTTGTTCTCTTATTTCTAAATGTGTAATTCCTGTTGTTTCAGAAGTGCAATAATTTGACAAATGCTTTATTTGTCAAACATATCTCCCAGATAAAATTTGAAGTCCAAGAGGTAAATGTTGAACCTAATAAAAATTAATAAATAGAAACAAAATATCTGAGTTGATTTGTCAGGAAGACAAATATAAAGCTATTAATCAAAATTTATGATTAAGTCATCATTTACCAGCCAAACTGAGGGCAATTACATTCTTGCTGTATTGTGATTGATGAGTTAATTTATTTTCAGAATTCAAATTCTCAGTATGATGGGGAAGAGCTATAATAGGTCTTGCACATATATAATTTAACATATTATTCTTTAAATTTATGGTCTAAAATGTTTTGGTATGCACCTAAATCATTTTGCTATTTTATTTCTTCCATATTTCTGTTGTATGCAAATAGACTATCAATCAAGGATTTCACAGTCTGTTTCTTTAGGTTCAGTGGTTCTGAAGAGCCTAAGATCAGATTCTGGCCCTTGTATCTTTACAAAAACCATATAAATTATATCTATGGATCTTTTTCCCTATTAATCCTAATTTGGAGCCATAACAAAATAATAATTAAGAGTTAACAGTTTGGCATAAATCATTTATTTGAAGTCACAAAGACCAGAAAAGACAAATTGGAACTTCTCTAAAAAGAGAAATTAATTAACCTTGTGGGTGTTTGTGTGTAGACCAAAGATAAAATTTATTTCCCCACCCTAAGTCTCTCTCAATCTTGACAATGGCATGAAAAAAAACATCAGAAGCTCTCTCTAAGAAGCTAAAATATTATCCTTGGATTTGCTACTGAAGGGCCAGTGAGAAACTCTATGTAAACTTTTTTTGTAAAGTATTTGATCTCAATCCTATTTGACAATATTCTTCAACATGTGTGCTAATAAGTTGAGTGTGAAAACAATAAAATTTCCTGAAACAATAATTATCCTCATCTGTACCAAATGAATCAAAATATCTGGTTGGGTGGGGGTTGGAAATAATCAGTTAACAACTTCAGAAGGTGTGTTTTGTATACACTGTTCACCAATTTGTGCGTGTGTGTATGTAGGTATAAGTTTAAAAAAGGACGGAAAACTATAATCTCAAGTTTTTCATTTTTGCAGATGCTTACTTTTATAACTTTCCATGAAATTTTTCTTGTTTATAATTTTTCAAGCTGAACAATTTTCTTAAATTGGAGTTTCACAGAAGCATATGAAATAGAAGTCATTGACTATATACTAAAATTGAAGAAAAATTGTTCACCATATATGACAAATACCTTTCTTCCCTCTCTGTGACCCTAGAGCATTTTCTTCTCTGATTTAAATTGCCACCTACATAGAAATATATCTATCTGATTGCTTTTTATATACCTACACACACACACACACACACACACACACACAGACCACACTCTTTCCATTAGCTTTAGTCTCCTCTGCATTTAAATTTTAGTTCTGAGGATATACAACACTAATTCTTCTGATTTGAAAGCATAAACTAGTAGAAGGCAATTGTATTGGAAATTCTGGCTGGAAATTCTGCCTTATTAAACAAATTTCTTGTTAGGCATCTTTGGCTTGTTTATACTTTTGTCCATATGTTTGTATGGCATTGTGCCGTCTCAAAAAAAAAAATGCCAGTTTTACAGAGGCACTAAGTATTTGGAAAAGATGGATGCAGATGGGTTATCAAAATAATGGCATGAGTATTATCACCTTGGAAAAATGCCACCTCTCTGTGATAGACTCACACTGGTAGCCTATGTTTTCGTAATTAGACCTGTGGTGTGTCGATGACCACCTATATAATCTTTCTTCATCTGGTGGGGGGAACTACTATGGGCATCATGGGCGCTTCAGCACTCTTTTTCCCGGAATACTAAAGAGTATGTGGCAAAACTGTGCAGAAATAATTTATAGTAAGAAAACATGACTTTGAGGGAAAGCTAAACCGTATTTTCAACAAATCAGACAATAAAAGTAGAATGCTAGCAATTGCAACACGTGGTGACCATACTGATACTGCGTTCTTAAGTGGCTTTTCATTTGGATGAGGAACAAGAGAGGAATGACCACAGATGGACTTTATATTTATACAATTTCTATGAGTCTAAAAGATTAGCAGACACTGAAAGTGAGGTTAAGTCTGTTTCATTATTAAGCTGGAATACAATGGCACAGCTGACTTGGAAGCAATACTACTATTGAATCCCACATCTTCCTCATAGACACTGTATCAAATCATTGAAAGTACTGGGTGGTTTGTTTTCCAATCTCTCCTAAATTGACAGTTCTTGATTATGCAGAGAGAGAAATGCCTTTATTTCTTATCTTCTAAGGAGTTAGTTAGGTTAGTCTTTACATTGGTAAATGAACGTATCAAATTGTTTTGATCTTTTCACATCAAATATTATGCATATCCAAATCAGTCTGAAAACAGAATATAAAAATAGACCTCCGTCAAGCTACTCATTACTGAAAAACAAATAGTAACTGGTCTTACACTGGCTTCTTGACTTAATTTACCTTTCTACACCCATCCTAAATGAGCTTTTTAATATAGATGATTAAATTAGCCCTAACATGTCTAATTCCTTCTAAGATTATCTTTTTGGAGCAAAATGTCAGTGTACATATTTGTATGAATTAAACAGGCTGCTTATATTTTCAATCACTATGACTTCTCAATAACTGTAAAAACTTTATATTTATTGTGAAATCTTAGGGGCGCCTGGCTGGCTCAGTCAGGAGAGCATGTGACTCTTGATCTTGAGGTCCTGAGTTCAAGCCCCACCTTGGGTGTAGAGATTACTTAAAAATAAGATCTTAAAAAATATATATTTAAAAAATAAAAATAAAAAATATATATAAAAAAAGAAATCTTAAGAGTATTCACATCTGGACACTATCCCCCATTTTGGCCCGTTTGGAATCTGTTCCCCTTGTTTCTTTGAAAAACCTCCCTTTAAAATGCTCCTCATCTCCATGCTAAAGACAAAACTGTCACCTCATTGAATAATATAATATATAAATATAATGATATAAGGGTGTGTGTGCTGTCATTTATAATAGAATTTTTATGAGATAATCTAAATGTTTACTCTCCTGTGCCAAGGACTAGTATGACAAAAAAACAACAGTTAATAATAAAGTGATTATACAATAATATGTATTAAATATTTTATATTCATTTTATTATTTATGCTAATAACTTACCTGACACAGTCAAGAAAAAAATTGCTGTGGAAGTGTAGAGGAAGGTTTCATAGAGAAATTGAAATTTAAAGAATAAGTAGAGATTTATCAAGCATAGAAAGAGAATACCATTTTGATTATTCAAATATATTTGCCTTAAGAAACTACGAAATGGTTAAATTTGAGGCTTGACTGTTTATAAAAGACATTTATTTTAAATTGATACATGGGTTTATTACATAAATGTCATGAACTCGGTCATCAGATAATAATTGGAGAACAATAAAGAGAAAATGATAAAACTGCTTGAAACAATGATTTAAAAGTCAGTGACATAAAAGTCACTTAAAAGAAAAAAAACAGTGACTTAAAAGACTACAGCTTAATTGCTACTATAAGATAAAAGTGGAGTCATGGCCAAGTATCTCTGAACCTTTTAATTTTGCTGTAAAATTGTGTCTGGGGCAAAAGTGTTTTCAAACTAACCAAACATAAGAAGAGGGATGCCTGGGTGGTTCAGTTGGCTCAAGTCATGATCCCAGAGTCCTGGGATCAAGTCCCACATCGGGCTCCCTGCTCAGCAGGGAGCCTGCTTCTCCCTCTCCTTCTGCTGCTCCCCCTACTTGTGCTCTCTCTCTCTCTGACAAATAAAATCTTTAAAAAAAATCATAAGAAGACTAGTGATTCTCAACTATGGCTGCACATTAAAAAATAATAATCTGGTGGGCTTTTCAAAAAATAAGGTACTGGGGCCCCATCAACAGATAAATTCTAATACATAGTCAAGTTGAGAAACAGTGGTCTAGATGACCCAAGAGCGCTTCTATTTTCAATGGTCTAGTGTTCTGTGCTATGTCAAATTAATTTTTTAAATATTAGTAAAAGCTATTTATTGAATAGATTTTTATTGGAATAGGTTCCTCAAACATGATCAAATCACTCACTTAAATGAACTAACTGGCAAACGTGGTAACTGGTAGTGTTGCTTAGAATGACATCTTTTTCAGTTCCCTATTTTACTAATTTATGGAATACCTTTTTTGCTGCTTCCCACCTATATTTGTATGAAAGTAAAATTTAATTATATATTCAGCAGCAAGAGTAGAAATTAATTGAGTAGGTAATTTAAGTTCTTTCTTGTGTGTTAGTGTATGTTGTTCAACTGATTGATAGCATCAAAAATTTATCATTTTCACGGAGCCCGGGTGGCTCAGTTGGTTACGTGTCTGCCTTTTGGCTCAGCTCATGATACCGGGGTCCTGGGATCCAGCCCCGTGTTGGGCTCCCTGCTCAGCGGGGAGTCTGCTCCTCCCTTTCCTTCTGCACCCCACCCCGCCCTGCTGTCTCTATCACTCTCTCTCTCTCAGATAATAAATAAAATCTTTTAAAAAATTTTATCATTTTTGATAAGATTTTTTTTCTGAGAAACTGTGTCCTGGAAATTATTTGGAACAAAAACAGTCTCTTTTTCTGTGTAAACAACATGACTGCTTCTATATGGCAAAATAAAAAGATAGAGTTGTCAGCAGCATGATGCAAATATAACCTATGTTATCTTTTAACTACCTACTCAGAGGTGAGGGTAGTGAGGCAACTAAATAAACATTTTTTAGGCTTGGAATATAGCTAGATGTTCCCTGATGTGTTGCACAGGTATTCTTGATG
The DNA here is from genome assembly GCF_054177405.1 of Leptonychotes weddellii. Classification (NCBI taxonomy): domain Eukaryota; kingdom Metazoa; phylum Chordata; class Mammalia; order Carnivora; family Phocidae; genus Leptonychotes; species Leptonychotes weddellii. Next base: position 29,525,910 of record NC_138385.1, read on the forward strand.
TAGTTCTTCTAAAAAGACAATTTCAGGGATACAAATTTTCCCTTGTATATGTTAATTCTTTTGACTCCCTTCTCATAATACTTACTGGAATAAAAGGTAATGCTTGGCAGTGGCTGGGCCCACACTTTTTCAGAGACAGTATATATAACCAACACCAGACTCATTGCCAAGTATTTGGACACTTTTCAGTCAAGCCGATCTACTTGACAATATTCCTAATATTCATTCAGTTTTTCAATGTTATTGATTGCTTTCTATGAGCAAGACATAGTTGATGTTATAAATCATGACTAATTTTTTACACACCTAGATTTTAATAATCAGAAAGACCCACGTTAAATTCCTACTTCTATTTACTTGCTGCTAGTCCTTGACTAATTTGCTTAAACTTTTGACTCTGTTTCCTCATCCATAGAACTAGAGATTAAAAATAACCACCTCACTAGGTTTCTGAAAGGATTTAGACAGAAAATGTATGTGACCATACATAGCAGAGTTTCTAACACAAAGCAGACATTCAATGAATGTCAAATTCACTTTTCTCTTACAAAATTATCCACAATTTTAGGCTACACAAATTTTATTCAACCATTTTGGTCAATTGTTTAACCAAGTTTTTAAAAAGTTAACGGTATTATCTATTTACCAGTAATTTTATGTAAATAAGTATTATGGTCCATTTCAAAAAGGACATAAGAAAATAATTTCTGTACCAAAATATAGGAACTCTTAAAGTTCAATGAGAAGAATACAATACACTAGGAAAAAAAGGACATAAACAAGCAATTCAAAGAAGAAAAAACATTTAGGGATTGTAATCATATAAAAACTGCTCAGCCTAACCAAAAATTAAAAATAAATTACAATACCAATGAGATATTATAGAGTTACATCTTTGCCTATAGGGTAGGCAAAGTTGTATAAAACTCATTGTTGGTAAGGATGCCAGGAAAAAACACAACCTATCTATTTGGAAGGAGTGTAAACGGGTCCAGCCTCTTTGGAAGGGATTTTGGCAACATCACATTGTAAAATACAGAAAATTCATTTTTAGAAATGTATTCTATGGAAACACTTATCATACACAGACATATATCTATGCAAGAGTACTCCTGCAGAATTGTTTGCAAGAACAAACATTAAAAGCAACTACACTTCTAAAAATAGAGGATTAGTTAAATAAAATAAAAAAGGCACATAAAAGCTATGGATAAATCCAAATCATATTCTATTAATTTTAAAAATCATTATTAAACTTGTCTTTTGAGAGTATAAATTTTGGCCTTGTAAGAGGTATAATCTGGGCGCCTGGGTGGCTCAGTCGGTTGGGCGGCTGCCTTCGGCCCAGGTCATGATCCTGGAGTCCCTGGATGGAGTCCCGCATCCGGCTCCCTGCTCCGCGGGGAGCCTGCTTCTCCCTCTGCCCACTCCCCCTGCTTGTGTTCCCTCTCTCGCTGTGTCTCTCTCTGTCAAATAAATAAATAAAATATTTAAAAAAAAAGAGGTATAATCTGAAATGATTATATATTATATACATATTTCTATAATAAAATATTAAAGATATTAAAACATAAATAAATTAGAATTAGTTATAAGAAAATATTTTTGTAGTGAGTAAAATCATTATATTTAGTGAAAAAGTACTCTGACATGATTTTAATATTCTAATTTTCCTCTAACATGATAACAGAATGTAGCATCCAAAGCCTTTTTTATTTTTTTTGAGATTTATCTATTTACTTATTTGACACAGAGAGAGAGAGAGAGCAAAAGCAGGGGGAGCAGCAGAGGGAGAGGGAGAAGCAGACTCCCCGCTGCGCAAGGCTTCAAAAAGCCTGATAACTAATTAACATTATTTTGGTACTCTTAGCGGAAAAGCATCAAATAGTTCTTTCAGATCGCCATCCCTAGTTTTGAAATTTAGAGACATATTCAGCAAAATGCTTATACAGTTGACCTTTGAACAACATGGGTTTGAACTGTGTGTGTCCACTTATATGTGGATTTTTTACAGTACAATATTGTGAATGTAGTTTCCCTGTAGATTTCCTAAATAACATATTATTTTCTGTAGCCTACTTTATTGCAAGAATACAGCACATAATACATACAATATACAAAATATGTGTTAATCAACTGTTTCTGTTATCAGTAAGGCTTCCAGGCAACAGCAGGCTATTAGTAGTTAAGTTCTGGGGGAGTTCAAAGTTATATGGATTTTTGTCTGCATGGGGGCTTGGTGCTCCTAACCTTTGTGTTGTTCATGGGTCAACTCTACTCTTATAATCTTTGTTTATTTAAAACCAAGTGGTATTGCCAAAATTTAAATGAGTAAGATTACATTGGGGACATTAGAACACTGAAATTTCAGTTCATCCTTTATCAAAGAGTTGGAAAGGTTAACACAAATGAAATACAATTGAATATTTAGTTGTGTTTTACTTCACAGTATGTGCTCATCTCTGTCACATTTGGGTAGTAGAGTAACAGGGTTAGTTTTGTCTACTGAAACATAATACTGATCTAGAGAAAGTGACCTACAAGTCATTATGGAAATGTCAAAAACTAAAAATGTGATCATACAAAATTAATTGTTTCTTGGGGCCACAGTTCTAAATAGAAAAGAATCCTAGGATAGCTTTCAATTTGGTTTCCCAAAATATTTTCCCAGTTCACTTGGTATTTGAGATGATTCGGGTGATATGGAGAAAAACAAACTGTAAGTAAGTCTAGCTTTTAGCCCAACTCTGCTTTCATTTTAAGTAGTTGCTTGATAACTGGGATTTTAGGTACAGAGATCTCTAAAGAGGATTTTTTGGGAAGATACACCATTTGGGTCAAAATATCTTCTCTCCCAATACCAGGGATTAGGTTTTAATAAAATTTTAGGATAGGCAATATTTATCTTTAATGTTCTCAATAGTGTTTTAATGTCTTCCTGTCCATTCCTATCCCACATTCAGTGTCTTGCCTCTTCTGCTGTAACGCCCAGCCTTGTCATTCTGTCCTATCTTTTGCATCATTGTGAAGCAATATTTTTCTTAAAAAATTAAAGTTCTTGATGTGGTTTGCTTTCTAGGATAAAAGGGGGATACAGAGGAGAAGAGTAAGTATAACTCAGAAGCTATAATTACTGAAGGGGTAATTTCATATACTGTGGGTGGAGTACTTTTGTACTCACCAAATCAACGAGAGAAATAATTAAATGTCCTTATGCATAAATTAGGTCCTTGGGTTATTACAAGTTTAATTAGTATTTTATTTTTCAAAATTTATTTTGATGTTCTTGGTTCTTTGAATTTCTGTATGGAATTTGGTTTATCAATTTCTACAAAAATTCCTTCCAGAATTAGGATTTAGGATTGTGCAGAATGTATGGATAATATGGGAAATATTACTGTCTTACCAATATTGAAACTTTTGATCCATAAACAAGGCATATAATTCAATTTATTATGATCTCCTCTAATTTCTGTTATTAATATTTCGCCATTTTCAACATAGAGGGCTTATATATAATTTTTTCAGTTGATTCTTAATTACTTTGTTTTTTATGACTTTAAATGACATTAACTTTTCACACCTGATTTGACATTTGTTTATTGACCTGTATCCTTCTTCCTTGCTGAATTCACTTATTAGTTTTACTGTGGCTGTAGATACATAAGATGATCTACAGGACAATAGAGACAGTTTTATTTTTTTTCTTTTCTAGTGATTTTTAATTTCTTTCTTCTTTTTGTGTTTTTGTGTTTTGTTTTTTTGCTTTTGTATAATGGCCTGGACCTCCAGGGTAATGCCTTGTTCCTTTTTTTTTTTTTTTAAAGATTTTATTTGAGAGAGAGAGCGAGAGAGAGAGAGCAGGAGAGGGGGCAGGGTCCGAGGGAGAAGCAGACTCCCCGCTGAGCAGGGAGCCCGATGTGGAACTCGATCCTGGGACTCCGGAATCATGACCTGAGCCGAAGGCAGTCGCTTAACCGACTGAGCCACCCAGGCGCCCTAATGCCTTGTTCCTAATCTTCAGAGGAAAATGTTCACAATTATACCATCAAGTATGATATTTGGTTTTCTGTAGATATTCTTTATCAAACTGAGGGTAATTTGCTGAAAATTTTTTTTCCAAGAATTTTGCTTGGGTGGCAGTCCTCTGTACCTTGTCAAGATTAATCTTCCAGTTTTGGTTACTCAGATATTAAACTACCCTTTTGCTTAGGTATTTTTCTCTTTTGTTTCTCTGATTTCTATTTTGTTGTAATATGCTCTTGTTTTTATTGCCTTCCTTTTTGGGTTTATTTTGGTCTTTTTAAAAAATCTAGTTTATTAAGGTAGGACTTTAGGTCAGGGATCAGCAAACTTTTTTTGTAAAGAGATACAGAAAATACTTTAGGCTTTGCAGGCCTTATGATCTCTATCACAACTACTCAACTCTGCCATTGTAGCACAAAAACAGCCATAGACAACAAATGGACATGACTATGTTCCAGTAAAAGTTTATTTACAAAAATAGGTGGTGGTGGTCCAGATAAGGCATGAAGGCTATAATTTGCTGACCCCCGCTTTAGGTCATGGCTTTGAGAATCATTCTTTTTTTGTTTTTTTGTTTTTTTCCCCTAGTGTTAAGTATTGAAACTTACATATTCCTCTATAAGCACTTCTTTAGTTATATCCCACAAATTTTGGTATTTAATGTTTTAACAATTATTCAGTACAAAATATTTTTTTCTATTTTCTCCTGTGATTCCTTCTTTGACTTGTGGATAACTTAGAAGTGTATTGCTTAATTTTCTAATATGCAAGGTTTTCCCAGATATACTATTGTTGCTGATGTCTAAGATAATTCCTTTGTGGTCATAGAACAAATGCAGGTGCTTTCAACCTTTTTAAACTTCTGAAGACTTGTTTTATGGTCCAGAATATGTTCTATTTTGTTTAACACATGCCCTTGCCCTTGAAAAATAATGTATATTCTGCAATTGTTGGGCATAGTTATCTATAAATATCAATTTAGTCAAGGTGGTTGATAATATAATTCATATCATCTATGTGTTTCCTGAGTCTTTGTCTGATTGTTCTACCTATTGCTGTGAAAGAATGTTAACATCTCCTACTCTGATTTCATATTTACTTATTTATCACTTTAAGTCTGTCAAATGTAGCTTAATATATTTTTATTTGTTATTAGGCATATACATATTTACGACTGCTATATCTTCTCAATGAATTGATCTTTTATGATTATAAAATGTCCTTTACAGGGCACCTGGGTGGCTCAGTTGGTTAAGCGACTGCCTTTGGCTCAGGTCATGATCCTGGAGTCCCTGGATCGAGTCCCGCATCAGGCTCCCTGCTCAGCAGGGAGCCTGCTTCTCCCTCTGACCCTCCCCCCTCTCATGTGCTCTCTCTCATTCTCTCTGTCTCAAATAAATAAATAAAATCTTTTAAAAAAAAAAATGTCCTTTACAGGGGTGTCTGGGTGTTTCAGTTGGTTAAGTGTCCAACTCTTGGTTTCGGCTCAGGTCGTGATCTCAGGGATTGTAAGATCAAGTCCCAAGTTGTCCTTTACCCCTATTAATACTCTCTTTTCTTGAAATCTGTTATATCTGATTTTAATGTAGTCTCTTTGGATTTCTTCTGCTTACTGTTTTTATTGAATATCTTCTCAAATTCCATGTAATAAACATTTTACAAAATAAAATGGAAGTCCTTCCTTGTAGATTTGCAGAACCAAGAAGCCAGTGATTCAGTGGTGTTGCTTATGTCCTAGGAGGCACTAGGGTTTTTTGGAAAGCTTTTACTTAATAGCCTATTGGTTGTTGCCTAGCTGAGTTTTCAGCCCTGTGAACAATTCTACTCTGTGGTTAATTAAGGAGACGAAGAATTAGAAAACAAGAGAAGGAAAGAAAAGGAGAGAGAAAGAGGGAGTGGGACAGAGGGAAGAGGAAAGGGAGACTGAGATCCATAAGTGCCAGTCCTGCACTTTGGGGAAAACTCAGCGAAGAAGGTTACCTGGAAAAAAGTCTGTATGATTCTATCAACCAAGACTTCCTTGGTAATTTACCCTCCATCAACACTAATGTGTTTTGGTATATGCTTTTTCATCTGTTTACTTTCAACTACCTGTGACATTATATTAAAAGTACATTTCTTGTGAACAAAATATTACATTGGGATTCTTTAATCCTATTGACAGTCTCTGCATTTCCTTTGTTTTTCTTTTCTGTCTTTTGTGTTAAATTGAATATTGTTAGCAAGCAGACCAGTCAGGAAGTTATTGCAGTAATCCAAGCGACTGGTGAAAATGGTTAAAATCAGGTGGAACTGGAGAAAGAGATCAGATTCTACATATATTTTTGTGGTAGAATTGACAGTTCTTACATATGGATTATATATGCTCTGGATATACTACCTGAAAAGTGCAGCGCTCCTGTCTGGTATGTAATAGGCACTCAAGAGCTCTTGTTAGTTTTCTCTTTTATATATCCCTAATATACATCCTTAGATCCAGTTAGACTAGTCTCCTCGTTGTCCCCTCAAACACATTATATTTGCTTATGCCTTTATGTGCCTTTGCTCATGTTCAATTCCTATGTTTTCCATTAAGCTGTTTATCCTAGAAAATCATTAATAAATAATAACTTCTTAATACATACTTAAAAATAATAATATAAACTCCATAACATTCTAAGAGGAGCTTTCCTAACAAAAGAATCTCAATATGTTTGAAACGTAAGAAGCTAAGGTGGAAACAAAGTCCATTAGATCAAAATTATAGGTTAACTGGGGGTGGGAGGTGGTAAGCAGAGCACAAAGCTCTGTCTCTAAAAGAGAGAAATGAATCTCATGTTTAAAACACTAGATAATCTTTGACTCTGATTACCAACCCATCATCCCCTAGGGAAATCTATTACCCCATTCCTCAAACACAGGCTATAGAGCAACAACAGACTGTATGACCACCCTCCTGCCCCCACAAAATGTGAATTCTTCTCAATGACCATTGTAGATGTTCTTATGGAGGGCAATGGACAAAGGAGATTCACCCACAGAGTTGAAACAGGACAAGAAAAACAATGGAAATCCTTCCAAATTACAAGTGCAACATTGATGAATTTAATTTGTGAGGATAGTGAGCCCTTAGTATTCCTATCCAATGGCATGAGATATACACTATGAATCAATACCCTGTTTACTATTTATTCTCTTCCCTGAACGGGAATTTTTATTAGTTATCCCAATCTTTTCCACCATTGTATATTGCATGCATTGGGAATGGATAAATTATCATTTTTAGGATATGTCACCACACTACGAGGTAGCTATCTCTGGACTTATGGAAAGGACAGTACATAACCCTGAGATACTGGACTTGGTCTAGCTTTAATAACTGGATGAAATATTGAAGAGTTTTCTTTAGGTGGGGGTTTTGAGTGTGCTTACTGCACATTTTAAGCTAAGTTTGTAAAAAGGGAGTAGGCATTCATGTTGGATAGACAAGAAGACAGTTCTTAGTGGATAATGTGGTTGCCTTCCAAGCATTCATTTCCTATACCCAATGGTTTAACACCCACGTAACTTCTCTGACTGACCTAACCCCATGGGATAACTCCACTTCTTTTGTCAAAGGTGGTCCAATTGGAATGAATTTAAAACTTCTGTTGCATGTGTTTTGGGAAGAAAGCTCTTTCTGGCCTAGACATAAGTACAAAGAAAATATAGTCCAATTTGCTACTGGTAGTTATCATGTGATTCCATGCATTTGAAGATAGTAGTTTTTGTATCCTTCCTACTTCTTCTCTCAATTAAGATGACTATCTCCTTTAAAATCCTGGTAACTCTGGGACAATCTAGATTGTTTATGTTTAAGTGTGCAATACTCCATGCATAATCTAATTAGGGCAATGTGGAACAGGACTGTCTTTCTACAGAGAAAGTAGTCTCTGATGGAAAGGGATTGGGCTAGGATCTCAAATCTCATAGCAACTATAGCATCATGTCACACCTTTTGGGGGGCATATGCATCACAGTGTGGCTAATTCAGGCAAATATACTTTACCTCTACCCATGGCTTTGTCTTCAAAGTTCTATCTGGTATAATCCTGATCAACTGACCTGGACTGCATGTGAGCTCAAAGTTTCCTTTTGCCCTCTAGCTGAGGGCTTAGATGAGAGGTTGTCTAAAACCAGCTCCTTGATCCTTTTCCCCATAGCCCTTTCCCTTGTCTTGACACAGTGTCAGAGAATACTGACAACAAGTGAATGCTTGGAAAAGCACGTGAGCTCATGTTTAAAAATACTGCAGCTTACTTAAATCATTTATTTTCTCTGGCGCTACAGTTCTTTTGCTTTACCAGCCAAAGACAGAGGAAGTGCTTCTCAGATAGAAAGCAGATTCAAATCTATCTTCTCCTATCAAGAACAACCATACTTAATGGGGAAATAGCATTAGGAATTTCAAAACAGTCAAGAAACAAGGCAGCTTCTCTATCATTCCTTCACTTGCTAAAATCACAGGATCCCTTGGCCCCTCTCTCTCTCTCTCAGTTCTAATTACACTTTATCTGCTCTACTTGAACACTGTCATTGTCATTTCAGTCCCCAGTTTACATGCATTACAAACTCAATGCCTGATGCTCACTGATCTACTCTCTCTAGTTAACAAACTCCAAATTCCAAAACAGAGAATGTAATTGGGCCAGATAAGACTCGGGATAACTCTTCCTGGCTGAGATGTCAGGTCTTGTCCAAAAATGTTTCCCTATAGAGGCCACCCCTTGTGGGTGAGGAAGAGTTATCAAAAGACAAACTGAATTATTGTAGCTGTGTAGCTCTGATCATTGTCAGTTGTCAGAGCAGCTTCTTTTTGCAAAACAAATGTAGATGGTGAGAGGAATGAGAATCTGCAATTATTAGAATAGCCTACTAAAGAAGGATCACAACACACAAAATCATCTTGAGTTTGATTTGTTTATCAAAATAACCCTACAGGAGAATGCATTCTCTCTCTCTTTTTTAAAGATTTTATTCATTTATTTGACAGAGAGAGACACAGCGAGAGAGGGAACACAAGCAGGGGGAGTGGGAGAGGGAGAAGCAGGCTTCCCGGCCGAGCAGGGAGCCCTATGTGGGGCTCGATCCCAGGACCCTGGGACCATGACCTGAGTCGAAGGCAGACGCTTAATGACTGAGCCACCCAGGCGCCCCAGGAGAATGCATTATCTTAAGAATAGAAATGTAGCTCCAGAAAATTTTGTTAGGAAACAAGGGGCAAGCAAATACCTAAATTATATACTATTACCAAGAAAGTTTTGGTTAGATGGGTTCTGATTTTACTTACTCTCATGCTTTCACATCATTAATATATCTGTGGCTTCTAAATCTATATTTCTAACAAATTTCTCTCATGAGATAATCTGCTTTTGCATCTATAAACACCAACAGTCTACAACTGTTTGACAGAAGAGAACATAAGTTATTTACTTGTCTGTTGCCAGCATCTAACTTTCTGTCTGGATCATAGCAATCATTTGCTGAACAAAGGAATGAATTGAAAGCCTGATTAGCTTGGAAGGCAATCTGAGGATGCAGTGAAAAGAAGGAGAAGAAATCAGAAAAAGACAAGGATGGTGGTGGGGGGAGGTTTGAAGCGATGGGAAAACATCAATTTTGCTTACTTATTATTTGGCCAAAGGTTGATCTCGGGAGTAAGACGAAGAGAACTGGTTTGAAAAGGTGTGTGGCTTTCCAGAAATTACCTTTAGCTAAATGGATTCAACAACCAAGGTTCTGATGCCATGTCCTTCTGGCATATGCTGTCGCTTTACATTTTCAGTTAGCCTTTAGTGTATTATTTCCATTCAGGCACTTTGCCTCCACGTTGGATATGTACTTTCCAGCAAAAGGTGGAGTTGTGTGTTTGATTGCACATGCTCAAATGTGAGTCTGTTCCAAAAAAGTTAGAAATATAGTTCATATTTAGTCACCTTTGATTTACTTTTCTTTAAAAATACTCATTTTTAAAAACCAGTATAGATTATTTAGCAGCTCATTACATAAAGGTGATATTCATGGTAAAATAAGTTTCAATGAGACCAATTTGTAATCACTGCTTCACCAAATTTCAGCTTTCCTTTTCTTAACATTTTAATTTATTCTTAAATACATATATACTACTTTAAGTACGTTTGAATGTAAAGATTCTGAAGTTATAGGTAAAACCAAAGTTCTTTTTGACCTCTTGAATTTTGCTTCTGCTGTGATAATAGCCACTTTCTATCACTTACGCTGTGATTACTAGCTCTCCACTGCTTATCCTGCCTGCTCTGGGTGAAGGTTCCTCACAGCCAGCCCCCCGCTCTCTCTTGATAATCCAGTTTCCTCCCCTTACAATCTGCCTTCAGCAATTTGTGTAGAACAGACTTCTCACACTAGCCTGACCCTGCTATGCATTTTCCTATTTCTGCCTGTACTATTCTTTTACTTTTTTTAATGTTTTTTTTTTTTTTTGAGAGACAGAGAGAGAGAGAGAGCATGAGAGAGCGTGGGGTGTAGTGGCAGAGGGAGAGGGAAAGAGAATCTTAAGCAGACACCCCCCCCATACCCCCACCCCACACCCCCTGCTGAGCGCCGAGTCCTATGCAGGGCTCGATCTCACAATCCCTCTCACAGTCTGGAGATCACCTGAGCGGAAACCAAGAATCCCATACTTATCCCACTGCGCCACTCAGGGGATCCTATCTGTACTATTCTTTTAGCCTGTCATTGCCTTCCTCCTTCTCTCCACCTAGTGTACTCCAATTTTTCTTTCCCTGCTGTGATCAAATGTCACCTCACTTTTGAAGTCTTTCTTGTGTCTGCAAATGGTTTTTATATATTAAAAAGTCCTTGGAGAAATTAATCCCATGAGATTTGGAGCTAGATTTTGTGGGTATGACTCTGGGTTTTGTCTCTTATAAGCTGTATGAGACCTTAGACCTGTTCCCTCATTTGTAAAATGAGTATAATATTAACACCTTCATAATGCTTCATAATGCTGTTAGTAGGATTAAATGAGTTATTAATGCATGTGAAGATCGTCAGCACTTGATAAATGTTAGTTATGATTAATATTGTACCATCCTTAATTAAAATGCTTTCCACATTTTATTATAACTTTTTTCTGTCTGCCTACCTTCTCTAATCCTCAAGGACTGCAGTCATGTTATCGTTAACTTTGCTTTACTCCCGTTTCATCCTGCCCCTACCCTAAACTCCAAAGCCTATGTACTAAGCACGATGCCTGTCACTTAGCGGGCACTCCATAAAGAAGAATGCACCTGATGGCAGCAAATTCCTTACTAACAGAAATATTGAATCCAGGGTATAAGACAGCATGCTTTCAGGGGATTCTTTATTCTAAGCTCTCAGCCTGCAGGCTCTCTTGCTTTCTCTTTTCCTTGAGGCTAAATAAAAAGAGATGCCGCAAATGGTCTCCAGTCCACAGCATAGCTCAGAAAGAGGTTTCTTTGGCCCCCTACTTCTCTTCATTCCTTGTGTCTCATTTTCTCATTCCCTACAATTCCACCTTATTGATCACTTTTTACCATAGAAGGGTTTCTTAGAGAAGCAGTCTTCTAAGCAATTTAGACAGAGTGCTTCAGACTTCTGGCCCCAATTGATCCGAGATTAAAGGTCTATGCTTTCATTCTTTCTTTCCCTCGCTACAATTTTGAAAACAATTGAATCAAACAAAACAGCTTTTCTGATGGATTTCACCTCACAGTTAACTTGAATCAAGCTTTGTAGCTTTTAACCCAAGGGAATGACATTTTTAAAATTCTCTTATTGGTGCATTTCAGTTGAGTGAATTCTGTTCTCTAAGAATTTTAAAAAGTAAAAGCGCACCTGCAAGAATACAATTAAGATAAAAAGATATATTGAATTAAATGCTATTGTTAAGTGATATAAACAAATAGAGTCATAATCTACATTACTACTTGATTCATTAGAAAAATGAGCACATTATCCTAGCTTTGGGTGAAACCATTGGAATATTCTTCTGGGAATGTACTGGGATATTCATGGGGAATGTTCAGAGAAATGGACCTGGTTAATACTTAATGAAATGCGTGTTACTCTAAAGTTACTATAAAAGTAGCTTAGCTTATGGGAATGTTTTAGAATGAATCTTCTTTTATAATGGCCAGTAATTCAAAGAGTACACATTATTAAAAGAGCCAGTGACATTTTAAACTATATCATACACAAACTCCAAATCTAGCACACTACTATTGCTCTTTTATTTTCTACTTCAGTACTTACTTATTTTAGTATTTCCATTTACTATAAAAGATTGCTGATGAGAATCCTGGAAGATCTGATAAAGCACTTAATATAAGAAGCAAAATGAGGAGTGGAAGTATTGTTTTGTTTCAGAGCAAACACCCGGCAGTTCTGAGTGTTGCTAGTGGTTCTCATTTAAGCTTTTTCTGGAACATACTGTTTCTGACCTTTCTCAACTCTTCTGACTTATAGGAGAATGAAATGTTTATCTCAGAGACTACTGAGACTATCTTAGGATTCCAGGTTACTCGTGAAAGTAGCTGTGCAAAACATTTAGCAGATAAAAACAAAAAAGCACTGCACTGAGCTGGGAGGCAGATCTGAATTTTACCTGCTAAATTAATGTCATTTCACTAAATTTCACCATAAAATGGGATAACAAAAACTTTTACTCTTCTGGCAAGATTGCACTCTCAAGTGAGAAGACAGATGTATAAAAATACTGAAAAATAGTTTATGAAATATTACTTTTATTATTTATATTATCATTTCAACCATGCCATTATTACTTTTTTTTAAAGATTATAGGGTTGGTATGTGTCCAATACTATAAGTGGGTTCCCATGGAAAATTTTTATAAGCAGGGATTTAAGAGATGATGCATATTGACCTAAGCCAACTTTGGCATTCAGCATATGACAGGTTCTTTTTGTAACTATTGGTAGTGTCCTATACTTACAGTTTGGCTGGGCTTTTATATCTCCTCCCCTGCAAATTTATTGGAGGTACCACTGCTTTAGGCTTTCCAACTGCTACTGTACATGAAAGATTCCCCTGAAGACAGACACAATGATATTCTGACTACAGGATGCAAGAATAATGGGACTCCAGACCTCAAGCACTACACAAATGGTCTTATGCTGCCTTGTTTGTTAGATTCATAAATGTCGTTCATGCAAGGGCAATGGGACTTGTACAAATCTACATATCAACTACTGATTTGGAACACTGTGCATTTTACCAGTTGAAAAACATTTATATCTTTATGCTTAATTATTAAATCCTTTCCTGTAGATTTCACTTATGATATTTGAGGTACCAAGTGATCAAGTCTCAAGTATGGGCCTCTAATTAAAATACCCCTAAGATGTAGACTAGAGGTTTTGCACATTTATATATTACATGGCATAATGTATTTAACATAAAATCCAATGCTGACTACAAAATGAGTGTCATTTTGTCATTAGATAAATAAGACTGTATTCCACTCCAAGTACTATTACCAAGGTCTCATACACGTTTTTCTGTTTTTAAAAAAAGTACTTTAAAATAATACTATCTGTATGACATGGCAGATGTTAAGTAAACTTACTGTGGAAATCATTTTATAATACATGTAAATTGAACCATTATGCTGTATACGTTAAACTTATACAGTGCTGTAGGTCAATTATATATCAATAAAACTGGAGAAAAATTGGGGTGCTTTGGTGGTTCAGTGGTTAAGCAGCTGCCTTCGGCTCAGGTCATGATCCTGGGGTCCTGGGATCGAGTCCCCACATCGGGCTCCCTGCTCAGTGGGAAGCCTGCTTCTCCTTCTCCCTCTGCCTGCCGCTCCCCCTGCTTGTACTCTCTCTCTCTGTCAAATAAATAAATAAAATCTTAAAAAAAAAAACTGGAGAAAAATAATACTTAAGACATTTTAAGACAGAAACATCATTCATTTTAATAAATATTTTCTGAGTGCTTACTATGTGCCCAGCACTATGCTAGGTCCTGGAGTGATAAAAATGGGGCATAATTTAGAGGGGCGGAGCAAGATGGCGGAGGAGTAGGAGACCTGGATTTCGTCTCCTCTCAGGAATTCAGCTGGATAGGGATCAAACCATTCGGAACACCTACAAACTCAACAGGAGATTGAAGAAAAGAAGAGCAACAACTCTCTCATCAGAAAAGCGACCACTTTCTGGAAGGTAGGACGTGCGGAGAAGTGAATCCGAGGCAATATTCGGGAGGATAGACGGCGGGGGAGGGGCCTCCGTCGGCCGCTTCTGGCAAGTGATAGAACCACGGAGCACAAAATTGGAACTTTTAAAAGTCTGCTCCGCTGAGGGACGTCACTCCGGTGGCTAAGCGGGGGGTGGAACCCTCCGGAACAGTGTGGTCTCAGGACCCTCGGGGTCACAGAAAGACTGGGAGTGCCTG
>NC_138385.1:29540872-29641423 GCF_054177405.1 Leptonychotes weddellii
GGCACGTTCTGCATGGAGCACTGGGTGTTGTGCACAAACAATGAATCATGGAACACTTCATCTAGAACTAATGATGTAATGTATGGGGATTAACATAAGAATAAAAAAAATGCAGAATAAAAATGGGGCATAATTTAAGTTCTTACAGTCTAATAAGGAAGCGGGTGTTGAACAAAGAAGCACCAAAACTATGGTGTGATATTTGCTATAAAAAATAAAAGAGAATGCTATGAGATCCTTTAAAATATCATCCCAAATGCACAAGCTAATCTTACACCTAAAGGAGCTAAAGAAAGAATGACATTATTTAGAAAAAGCTTATGGAAAGAGGTAGAAATAATTTATCTTTGAGTTAGAATTGCAGATACTGAGTTATCACAGTTAATTTCTTTCACTTCTAATGTTTTTACATTAAAGATGAAGGTAAAGAGCAAAAACACTTCTAACTAGGAAAATAACTTTATGTTCTATTGGATGCCCTGGCTGACTGAAACTGTAAAGAAGGTTAACAACCGAATGTCACAGGAATTAAAGACACTTCCATTGAGTCAATAAGTCAATACATTACTTCTGTTCCCCTGAGGAAATCAACTTGTTACATGGACAATTCAAGACACACTAACATTTTTCTGTGGTCACTGAGGAAAACAACCACAACACAGAGAACTGAGTTTAGGGTTTTAAATTATTTTCTTCTGATTTTTTTTCACTGTTAGTGTTTTGTACATTTCAGCAGAAAACATCAATAGACTTTAAGTGGAAAATAATTGAAAGGCAATTTCTGATTGTGTGGAGTGAACTCTGATCATGCTGAGATCTGATTCATATACTCATTTAATTTTTTTATAATTGATTTGAATTACCTTTTGCTATCGCTTAGTAATATAGGTGTGATGCTTTTCACTGCAGTCTTAGAACTCTGTTAATTTTTTAAAAGATTTTATTTATTTATTTGCCAGAGAGACAGAGAAAGAGAGAGGGAGAGAGACAGAGCAGGGGGAGTGGCAGGCAGAGGGAGAAACAGGCTCCCTGCTGAGCAGGGAGCCCCACGTGGGGCTCGACCCCAGGACCCTGGGATCATGACCTGAGCCAAAGGCAGATGCTTAACCAACTCAGCCACCCAGGTGCCCCAGAACTCTATTAATTTTTATATGCATCTTTATAGAATGCATATAGTACACTCTATTAAATATACATCATTTGAATATTTTTATGTTTAGTCATTGAAATACAGTATAAAAAACAGAGTTTACTACTGAAAAGAAAGTTATTAGATGATGTCTATCCATTTTACTTTTTCATAAGATGGTGAATAAATGAATAATGCAATTCTCAATAAAAGAAGCTACATTCATGTTTTTCTTACCGTCTTTAATTACTAAAATGCCTTTTCATACACTTTGATTCATTTGACCTTTAAAGATCCTAGCAAACAATATTGAAATCAGTAAATGCATACAAAGGAAAAGCTAGCAATTATATTCTGATTGATTCCAAACCCCTTCTTACCATTTTTTCTCTCAACCAGTATTTTAAAGTCCCAGTAGAACAAGAATGCATAGAAAATTGTCATAGAATTTGAAATACTTAAGATACCAGTGCAGACATACATGGACACAGGTACAAAAACAGCATGCGCACACATAGACTCAAGCACATCATTTCTTGGTATATTTCCCGGACACCTAAGATAACACCACGGCAACACTGACATCAACAGTTTCAGTGTCTCTATATTTTGACAGGTCTGATGATTCAGCAAACTCAATGGCTCAAAGAATCTGTATAACTCCTTTACCTTTTTGATCTCTTGATATATTGAATAATATTTATTGAGTGTCATGTGCCAGGAACTGTTCCAGATGTTGGGGTTAGAATAGTAAACAAAGCAAGTACAATTTTTTCCCTCATGGAACTTGTGGATTTTTTTAATCCCACAGGACCACAGATAGATAAGTCAATACACAGATACATAGATGGATAGATAGATGGATGATGGATAGATATAAATATAGATGTAGATATAGCTATAGATAGTTTGATACACATACACCCACACAAAGGTGTTGAATGATATTTGTTCTATTTTCTGATTTTTCCTGTATCCACAGAATTGGTGATAAAAATCACAGAGCTGGAGCGTCTGGGTGGCTCATTCGGTTAAGCATCTGCCTGAAGCATCTGGCTTTGGTCCCAGGGTCCTGGGATGGAGCCCTGCCTCAGGTTTTCTGCTCAGCGGGGAGTCTGCTTCTTCCTCTGCCCCTGCTTTCCCCAACTCTTGTGTGTGTGTGTGTGTGTGCGCGCGCACACGTGCGTGTATGTGTGCGTGTGTGTGTGTGTGCATGCTTGCTCTCTCAAATAAATAAATAAAATCTTTAAAAAAAAATCACTGAGCCAAAACAAAAGTTGCTAACTACCCTCATAGTTTAAAGAAAATACCCTCTTTGGCCACCAATTTGGGAACAGACTGTGAAACCATTTCCTTTCCTTTTTTTTTTTTTTTAAAGATTTTATTTATTTATTTGACACATTGAGAAAGGGAATACAAGCAGGGGGAGTGGGAGAGGGAGAAGCAGGCTTCCTGTGGAGCAGGGAGACCCATGCGGGGCTCAATCCCAGGACCCCTGGATCATGACCCCAGCTGAAGGCAGATGCTTAACGACTGAGCCCCCCAGGGGCCCCTGTGAAATCATTTCTATCCTCTTTCTCAATCTACAGGAGAGGATTAGATATGGAAAAAATTTTTGTGGGAGCCTGTGTAGGGTGTTTGTTAGTGAAAGAATGAATACTCTTTTCTCTTCCTTGGTCTTCTCTTTCTATGCCAAGTAAAGGGGAAATTCCAAAAGGACATTTGAAGACTGGAAATGCCTTTCAAAAAGGAAACACTAGCATCATGTTCCTTGGCTTAGATGCTTGATGAGATGAGAACAGCAGGTGGGCCTGCTATTCTCATTAGAAACATGCAAGGAGGGGCGCCTGGGTGGCTCAGTCGTTAAGCGTCTGCCTTCGGCTCAGGTCATGATCCCAGGGTCCTGGGATCGAGCCCCGCATCGGGCTCCCCGCTCGGCGGGAAGCCTGCTTCTCCCTCTGCCACTCCCCCTGCTTGCGTTCCCTCTCTCGCTGTGTCTCTCTCTGTCAAATAAATAAAAATCTTTAAAAAAAAAAAAAAGAAACATGCAAGGAGACAGATTTCTTGAAATTGCTCTTGAAGTTTGGAAGCCCACAGGAACATAGAAATTGTGTCCATTTCTGAGCTAGAGATTTCTTAAGACAAGGACCTTGCTAAAATAACCCCTGCCAGCAGTGTGTGAAGTGACCATGGTGTCATGAGCTGGGACAGAAAAATATAGTGAATAAGAGCCTCCATTCCAGTTTGCCCTCGCCTTTAGAGTCATGGAAGGGCCTCAGTGGTTCTCATGATTCCTCACAAAAGCATATGAAGATTAGAGGTGACCCTGGTGACTCCTGGGGCAAAGCAATTGAAAGTCCAATTGAGACAAGGAGTTGGGACCTGATAGAGGGGCTATAGTGAAATTTGGTTGCCTTTCCCTGAGGATAGTCTTCATATAGAGAGAGAATGAGCAGAAAAACTCTACTTACATGATGTTTGCAGGTAGATTGAAAAGAATTGCTCACCCCTTACAAAAATTCCATTCTGCTTATTTACATTTCAAGTTCCTTTTCCATTCAATCAACAGATATTTATTGAACACTGACTATGTTCCAGGCACTATTCTAGGTGTTGGAGATGTATCAGTGAACAGGACAGATAGAGGGAGAGAGAGACTATAAATTGAGTCCACTATCAGTCAATGCTTTTAGCACTGGGATTGCAAGTTGTACTGACTACAGTGTTTGACACAAAGTGAGAGCCCAATATATGTTATAATGAACGAATAAGTGAGGGTAAATTAGATGACCTCTATTTTCATTTCCAGTTCTGATAATTTGTGTTTCCCTTACTGTCTCAGTCTCTTCAGTTGTACATAACTTTTTTAACTATCTTATTAATTTTAATATTTTTAAATTTTAAGTGCTAATTATGTGCTAAATAATGCTAAAGTCTGTCATATATTTGCATATACTATCTCATTTAATCTTCATAGTAGCACTAGGAAGTATATTTTATTATCCCATTTTATAGATGACATGTTTTACCCAATTAGCAGTGCTGGAATTTGAAGGCCGGGAATTTTGCTCCAAAGCCCACAATTTTTCTACTAGATCACAGTCTCTCCTATTCTTATTGGACTGTATCTACTACACAGTGTTACAGCATCATATATTTAACATTTATAGTGAAAACTTAATTTGTATAGCACTTAACAGTTTTCAAACTATCATATATATCATTTCCCTTGGCATAGAAATATTGCTTTTTCTTATTTATACTCCGTGTAGTGGGGAAAGATCCCCTTTGCAGTGTTTTACAGGTTAAGAAACTGAAATTTATAAAACTTAAATGATGTAATTAATATAACTAATAAGTGGCAATACTGACATTGGAGCTCATATCTTCCAATGCCTTCAATATACCAGAAGGTAGTACGTTACTTTCAATATACTACAGTGTTTCAGTAGGCCTTGGAAGATGCTCTTTCTTCCTCAGTCTCCCTCAAATTCCACTTTAAAACTTAACTCTTCTAGAAAGTGTTTTCTGGTAATACCACTTGACCTCAAATCATGTGTATTCTCCAAGCATTTTCTGTACTTCTGTGTTGCATGCAGTAACAATGGCTATTTACTAACAGCCTACTAACTACTATATGATCTGGCAATTCCACTTCTGGGCATATATCTGAAGGAAACAAAAACACTAACTTGAAAGGATATCTGCACCCCCATGTTCATTGCAGCATTATTTATAATAGCAAAGACATAAAAGCAACCTAAGTGGCCATCAGTGGATGGATGGATGGATAAAGAAAATGTGGTGTATACGTATACAGTAGGATGTTATTCAGCCATAAAAAATGAGAAAATTCTGCCATTTGTGACAACATGGCTGGACCTTGAGGGCATTATGCCAAGTGAAATAAATCAGAGAAAGAAAAATACCAGAAGATCTCACTTACAGGTGGAATCTAAAAACAAAACAAAACAGAAACAAAAAAATAAAATACTTAAGCCTAACTCACAGATGCAGAAATCAGATTTGTGGTTGCTTGGGGTAAGGGGGGGGTGGGCAAAGTTGGTGATATTTATCAAAAGGTACAAATGTACAATTATAAAATAAATAAGTCCCAAGGATGTAATGTATAGCATGGTGACTACAGTTAATAATACTCTATTGTATATTTGAAAATTGTTAAGAAAGTAGAACCTAAATGTCCTCATCATAAGAAAAAAAAATTTTTAACTGTGAGTGGTGATGCATATGAACTAGACTTATTGTGGTGATCATTTTGCAGTATATACAAATATCATATTATGTCAGACATCTGAAACTAATATTATATGTCAATTATATCTCAACTAAAAAGAAAATAAAGAAGATAGTGAACACCTTCCTTTTCTTTTAAAGATTTTTTATTTATTTATTTGACACAGAGAGAGAGATAGTGAGAGAGAGAGAGCACAAGCGGGGGCAGGGGACGGCAGGCAGGCAGAGGGAGAGGGAGAAGCAGGCTCCCTGCGGAGCAAGGAGCCCTATGTGGGGCTCAATCCCAGGACCCTGAGATCATGAGCTGAGCCAAAGGCAGACACTTAACCCACTGAGCCACCCAGGTGCCCCAACATTGAACACCTTCTTACAACACAGATCAGTGGGTTCCACCCTAGGAATTTCTGATTTACTATGTCTGGGATGAGGCCCTAAAATTTTCATTTTGATCAAGGTCTCAGATGATGTTGAGTGGTTGTTCCAGGGACCACACTTTGAGAACCACTGCTCTACAGAATTACTGTTCTCCATGAATATTTTGAAAAACCTGTGTTTTTTTTGTTTTTTTTTTAGATTTTATTTTATTTATTTGACAGAGAGAGACACAGCGAGAGAGGGAACACAAGCAGGGGGAGTGGGAGAGGGAGAAGCAGGCTCCCCGCAGAGCAGGGAGCCTGATGCGGGACTTGATCCCAGGACCCTGGGATCATGACCTGAGCTGAAGGCAGTCGCTTAACCAACTGAGCCACCCAGGCGTCCCCTGTGTTTTTTTTTTAATACCTTTCTGAAAGCACCCAATTACTTACATTTTTCATTTCTTATGGATTATTACAGAAGAGAAAAAGACCCTACCTCATAATCATCTCCTGACTACTTTGATTAGAGATCTCGAGTCTCTATACCATTAGTTACTACTAATAATGATCACATTTTAATAAATGCTAGTTTTGAAGGCTTATGTTATCAAACCATTATGTAGCAGATGATCTCATTTTATTACATTATAATCTATCAACTAGGTAGTATTATTATCCCCACTTTACAGATATGAAAGCAAAGCCACACAATAGTAAGAAGTAGGGCCAAAACTCACACAGAGGTCTGCTTGACACCAGATTATGAGGTTTTACTCCCTCCTTTTAATTTCTTATCAGATAGTAATTTGTGGAGACCAGAGATGTTATTCTGGTGTTTGCCGCAGAGTTTAATTGAACAGAAATAATTAATCAATATATTTATTGAGGATTTTAAAAAAGAGCATACTATGTGCGAAGTGATGTTTTCAGCACTATGCACGCACTGATTCACTGGGAGCTCATGGAAACCTCTTGAGGTAGATTCCATTGCAGTTCCCATTTTATAAATGAGGACACCGAGGCACAGAAAGGTCACCTGACCAGTCCAATCATCAAGAAGTAGTAGACAGAAAAGCTGGATTATCAACGCAGACAATCTGGCTCCAGAGAACCTTCATTCCTACCCAGTTCACTGTACACTCCCTGTGAATTATTTTACTTTGCTTTTGATTAGACATCGTTTGATGTGTTATTCAATCTTTTTTCATGTCTCACTCTTAATAGGCAGGCTGCAACTCAAGTCTTTCTGTACTTCTATATAAGTAAGGTTCATTATGGCATTCTACAAACGGAGGGAGTTTAGCAAATAATTTGAAAGAGAATGGTAGGTCCTTAGGCATGGAGACTACAATTTAGCAATCTTTTCCAGATC
Organism: Leptonychotes weddellii; assembly: GCF_054177405.1. Taxonomy (NCBI): domain Eukaryota; kingdom Metazoa; phylum Chordata; class Mammalia; order Carnivora; family Phocidae; genus Leptonychotes; species Leptonychotes weddellii. The sequence goes on from NC_138385.1 coordinate 29,547,984, forward strand.
AGAGGTCTGACTAAGCTCCCTTTCCTTTTTCTTCTTCTTTGAAACCCTAATGGCAGGAAATACTGGGCATTAATATGAAAAAATATCATGAGGTTTTTCTTATATATTAAATTTGCTCTTCCAAACTGATGCTGAAATTGTTTTCAGGAATGAGAATGGCTTTGAGCTGAGAAGCCATAACCTTTCCATCCAATGTCCTTGGTCATCAAAACACTGATTCTCAAGTTAGTGCTAGAGGAGAGGGTGACATTCCGTAACCAGAGATTAGAAGAAAACAAAGGAGTCCACAGAAGAGGTCAGGCCTATGTCTAGCCTCTCTCTATGTTATACATGCATGTTATTCCATGTTACATATACATACCTGCCAGAGCGGAATCGCTTAAGCAAACATGATTCCTCCATTCCCCTGATTTCAAACATTCAATGGCTCCCCTCTGCCTGGGACAGTGTTTTTCAAATCTGGCTTAAATCAAAATAACTTGGAAAACTTGAAAAAAAATGTAATTTCCAAGGCCACAGATACTGTGTATTTACCAGGCTCGCTAAATGGATTTTGAAGCTCATTCAAAGCTGAAAAACACTGGCCTATTAGAATCAAGGGCGGTGTTTTCAGCTTTGCATTCAAAACTCCCCTTCACATTGTTCTGTTCTGGCATTTCTGGGCTTTTCTTCTGATAAGTCTATATTTGAATCATCTTTATATTTCCAAAACCTTTAGTACATGCTTTACACAGAGCATCAAGTATGTTTATAAATTGATCTTGCTATTTTCGTGTTCTAGTCCACTAAGCTAAGTAGCCATCAAGGTGTTGTGGGAAGTGATATTGGTCCGTGTCCTTTGCTTACTCTGCTACTTCTCCTTTGTTCCCCATCAAATGTATTGCTGCCTGAAAAATGAAATATCAAGGTGACATTCAGTTTTTACTTAGTCATTGAATGGTCACAGTAGAGTGGAGATGTAGAAGGCAGAAATATCCCTCATGTCCAGAATAACAACCCTTAAGGCAGAGCAAAAATCATAATCCAGTCACCTCCTCCATCATTTCACATTAATGATTACAGTTCTGAGGTTTAAAATACTGATTCTCTGCTGTTTCAAAAAGCCCTCAATTTCTCCACATTCCCAATTCCATCTTAGATTCAAAAAGAAAGATGTAGAGCCAGATACTACTTTCTCTCCCTTCAGTCTAGAAGAATGCCAACGTTCCTAACTCACACTAAATGGCTCCATTATTCTTATTTGCCTGTCTGTCTGTTGAGACCTTATAGCCCCTTGCTCCCTTGAAAAATAACGTCAACATCTATACAATCACTTAACTGCTTCCTACTCTCTGTGTATTGTGAAAATTCACTGATGGAAACAGGAATTCTGCCAATATGAAAACAAAAATAGCACAACATTTACTTTAATATTTGACAAGTTAAGTTGACATGATCTGAATATGAATTAGCTAAACCAAAGCATGTGCTCGTATGTTTGTGCATGTACGTATGCAGGGACCAGAGGATGCTGAAATCCAGCCTGTGTTCCACGTGTACTTTGGTGCAGTGGTGGATATGCCAGGACAAAGGGGTGCCTTTTTTTCTTGCCCAAAGGTTACATCTGATCACCAAACCATGTGCCTAAGGGGCCACCTCTTTTCTGATTTAACCATTAATAGAGGGTAGCTTTTTCTAATGTTCACAGAAACCCATATAGACTAGCAGTGCCTGTGTGTAAATATATGTTCATACATATGTTCATATGTGTGTATGCATGTGTATGTGTGTGTGAGAGAGAGAGAAAGAGACGGAGAGAGATGATTAAACCATGCATTTGTAGACTTGGAGGCCTGGCATTCACGCAAAGTGTTTCCACCTACTGTGGTATGAATAAAAGTTAAGATTCTTCTTCCTCTTCATGATCTTAGGCAGCTATGCAAATATCCCCTCCCCACACACAAATACTGCTGATAATTATCATCACTGACCCAAGGGAATGGAAACTCTCCCTTACAGTGGTAGTGGGGTAAACATAAAGGAGCATTGGGATAATATTTGGGAGATTTGAATTTTCTCTTACCCAGCTCTAACACTCAGCGGTGTGACTGTGGGTGAATTCTATAACCTATCAATGTCAATATTCTCATGTATCTACATGAATTCCTCAGGGCCTATTTTGCTGTGGCTATACAAATCTGTCTATCACATATATGTGTGTATGTATTTGTCTTCAAAGGAAGAGGAAGAGTGGCTTGCTTGGTATTTTGACATCATTCCTTTTCCTTGTTTGGGCTCCTCTAACCCCGTCTCTATAATAAAACCATTTGCTGTCTTGTAACTTTTCCTCTCTGGGCTATCTTAGGAAAAAAGGCTGCTCGTTCTTTTTTTTTTTTTTTTAATAAAGTCTTTACTGGTTTTCACTACGTGGAAATGGATGTGAGTTGATTAAAATAACAAATACTAGGAAGATTGACAACCTGGAAATCTCAGAAAATGCCAGTTGAGACTTGGACAGTCCAAGAAGCTTTATCTGTCTTCCTTTCCTCCTTCATTTCATTAAATATTTGTTGAGAGACTACAAGATGGCAGACATTGCTCTAAGCTTTGGAACCATGGCAGGGAACAAATTAGACAAAAATCATTGCTATTATGCAGTTTACATTCTTTTTGGTAGAATCAAACTATATATATATATAAAATATATATTATACATACACATATATACATGTATATATGATACATTTATAACATCTGATATATATAATATGTATTATATGATATATTATATATTACCTGATATTTAATATTTGATATATATTATCTCATAGTATATAATATCTGATATATAATATAAATATAAAAATAATGTTTGATATCTATTATATCAAACAGTGATAAGTGTTACAGAGCAAAATGAAGCAGGAAATGGGAATAGGGTGCGTGTATGTGTAGATGTTGTAGTTTTAAATAGAATGGACGGGAAATGCCTCACTGAAAAGGTGATATTTGAGCCAAAATATGAAGGAGTGAATCATGTGGTTGTCTGAGAAATCTGAGAAGGGCAATCTAACACAATGGACTTGAACCAGAAGCATGACTGGCATGTTCTAGTGACAGCAAGGAAATCAGTGTGGCTGGAGCTGAGTGAATAGTGGAAAAGTAACAAATGTCAAAGAGTTAAGGCAGGGGCCTGCTGTGTGGGACCTTGTGAATCACCACAAGGGCTTTGGATTTCACCCTGACTGAGAATGGAAACCACCAGAGGACTTTGAACAGATGAGTGATATGATTACAGTTATAATTTTGAAAAGATTACAATAGATACTGTGCTGAGAACAGATTGAAGGGAAAAGGATTTAAGTACAAAGTTCAGTTAAAAAACCATTGCTATGATTTAGATGAGGGAATGATGGTAGCCTGGATCAGAGCAGTAGCAGTAGAAAGTAACAGAGTGATCAAATTTTCTGTGTATTTGGAGGTATGACCACAAGATTTGCTTATGGTTTGGATGTGGCTGAAAGAGGAAGAATGGCATACAGGATGACTCTAGGGTTTCAGACCTGATAGCTAAAAGTATGTAGTGTCATTTACTGATACGGGGAAGGCAGTGGGAGAAGTAAGCATCTCAATGGGAAGATCAAGGATTCAGTTTGGACATGTTAGGCTCAAGATGCCTATTGGACATCTCGGTGAAAAGGTCAAGTTGGTAATTTGACACATAAGTCTGTATTTCAGGAGACATATCTGAGTGGGCTAGAGATACAAATTTAAGAATCATCAGGAGGTGGGTGGGGGGGATGGGTGAACTAGGTGACAGGGATTCAGGAGGGCACTTGTCATGATGAGCACTGGGTGTTGTGTGGAAGTGTTGAATCACTCTATTGTACACCTGAAACTAATATAACACTGTATGTTAACTAACTGGAATGAAAATAAAAACTTAAAGAATAAACAAAAAATTTCGGAATCATCAGAAAATAAATAGCAATGAAATCATTAGACTAATTCGATCACCAAGGGAGCAACTGGAGATAAAGAAGTCTAAGCAAAGACTGAGTCCTGGGACACTACTATGTGTACAGCAAGGGAACAGAAGGAGAGACAAGACCACAGGAATGTGTGAACTTCTGGAGGCCAAGTCAAGTAATGGTTTTAAGTAGTGAATGATCAATTGTATCAAGAGTTGAGGATAGATAAGTTAAGAGGCACAGGGATAACTGGATTTAGCAACATAGAGATACTGGCAATGTAGACCATGGTACATTCAGGTCAATGGTAAGTATGAAAATGTGTAGTTTAATAAGTAATTACAGAAGGAACAGCCATGTAACCCACCTAAATCAAGAAAGAGAACATTGCAGCACCCTGGAAATCCCACCTAGACCATTGCTAATCAAAAACCTTTCTCCACCCCTTAGAGCTAACCACCATCTAGACATTCTCAGTTGCTTCCTAGATAATCTTTATATCACAGAAGTCACATGAGTATGTATCCCTAAACAACAACTGTTCAGTTTTGCCAGATTTTGACATTTACATAACTGTAACCACACTGTGTATATTTGTGTCTTGCATTTTTCACTGTTTCTGGATTAATTCATATTGCAGTTTTTAGTTGTACTCGCTTTATTTTTACTGCCGTATGGATATACTGTAATTTATACATTGATTCTCTGTTAATATTTGGGCTTTTCTAGTTTGTGCCTTGCACCAGCATCAGATTTCAGTCTTAGCCTTGTTCAGCAGTAGCACTGCATGATGAACCGGAAGCAACCCAAATGAATCAGTCCCTACAGCCATTTTGGCATTTTTTTTTCCTTTTGTTTCAGGTTTTTTCCCAAAGCCTCAGTTGATTGCTTGGCTTGCTAGCAGGACAGCTCACAAGAGAAGCTAATTTTCCTGTGGTCAGTTCTCAACCAATGAGGGACAGCTCTGTCCCTCTGTCTTTTGGAGGGACAATTTTGAGGTGAATTCTATGTACTTCCTCATAACACAAGTGAGCCCCAGTTAGGAAGAATACTACTCAGTTTAATAAAGCAAACTATTAGTTTTCCCTTTTTCCTTGTCTTGTTCTTGCTTCTTCAATTTATATTTCTGGGGATCACCTCCAAAATAAACTACCTGAATTCAAATCTTTTCTCAGAATCTGCTTTCAAGGCAACTAAAAGAAGGACAAAGCTTTTTTTTTTTTTGAAAGATTTTATTTATTTATTTGAGGGAGAGAGAGAAAGAGCGTGTACATAAGCAGGGGGAGGGGCAGAGGGAGAGGGAGAAGCGACTCCCCGCTGAGCAGGGAGCCTGATGAGGGGCTTGATCCCAGGACCCTGAGATCATGACCAGAGCCGAAGTCAGACGCTTAACTGACTGAGCCACCCAGGCGCCCCTAGACAAAGCTTTTATAAATAATGCCACTGTGAATATTCTTATACATACCTTGGGATACATGTGTACAGATCACACCAGGGCAGGACTCTGCTAACATTTTCTGTGGAGGGCTAGGTGATAAATATTGTAGGCTTTGCTGGCCACATATGATCTCTGTCACATAATTCTTCTTTTTGTCATTGATTTGTTTTCACAAACATTTAAAATGTAAAAGCCTTCTTATCCCTTAGGGCAGATTTGACCCAAGGACAATAGTTTACCAACCACTGCTAGAGGATATAGTTTTGTGAATGAAATCACTATATCCTATAGCAGTGAAATGTTTGTGAAATGTTTGACAGTGTATAAGAAAGCTATAATCACAAATCACAAGGCTCAGCTTTCTCCAAAGTGGTTGTACACTCTCAGTAGCAGAGCTTAAGAGTAGTTTTTCTATAAACTTGTCTACATTTTGTATTTGACAGAATTTTTCATTTCAAGCATTTTGGGGGCAGGGTAGTATGACCACAATGTGGTTTTATTTTGTATTTCCTTAATGAGTAGTCAGGTCAAAAAATTTCTCATATGCTTAATGGCTAATTGTTTTCCTGTTCGACTAGTACATGTTCAAGTCATTTTCTGGTTTTCTTCTGGTGTACTTATCTTTTTCTTTTTGATTTATAGGAGTTCTTTATATATTCCCAATATAAATCCTTTTATTCATTTGTTTGTGTTGTAAATATCTTCCCTCATTCCATGACTTGCACTTTCACTCCATTAATGATATATTTTGATAAAAAAGTTCCTAATTATATTGAGGCAAGATTTATCTATCATTTATTTTATAGTTAGTGAACTCTGTGTTCAAGAAGTTGCTCCCTGTCTCAAGGTCATAAAGATATTCTTCTACGTGATCTTGCAGATCTTTACTTTTTTTCTATCACATTTCATTCTAAAATCTAACTGCAAGGTTGTTTTTTGTTTTGTTTTTTTTTTGGTATAATGTGAGGTAGAGATCCAATTTCATTTTATTTTCATTTGGATATTAATTATCCTAGCAGCATTTGTTTTAAAAAATTATTCTTGCCCCACTCCTGAGTTATGGCAGCTGCGTTATAACTTACTTATCTATATATATGTGGGTGTGAATCTGATCTCTATTCTGTTCCACTAGTCTATTTGATGACCCTGCACAAATACAATACTAGGCATAGTAATTTTAAAATCAAACTGTCAGTTCCCACAAACAAAGAAAACTAGGATTTTGATGATGATTGCTTTGGATCTATGGATTAAATTTTGGAGAAATGTCAGTTTATAATATTGAGCATTCTAATATAGGGATATGGTATATTTCTTTTATTTATTTAGGGTTTCTTTAATGTCTTTCAATAATGTTTGTCGATTCCCATGTAGATTTATTTCTTGATTTTGACATTGTTAATGCTATTGTGGGTTTTATCTTTTTAACTTCAGTTTTTTATTTGCTTATGGACAGATACAGAAATAAAATTGATATGTATATATTGACATTCTGTTCAGAGACTTTACTAATTTCATATTATTTTTTTATTGTGATAAAATACACATAATATAAAATTCACCATTTTAACATTTTTAAAGTGTACAACTCCATGGTTTTTAGTATATTCACAAAGTTGTGCAACAATCAACGCTATCTGGCTCAGAACATTTTCATTATCACAAAAGGAAGCCCTGTACCTGTTAGATTCCACCCCCCTCCCACAAACACATACTCCCTATAACTACTAATCTGTTTTTGGTCTCTATTAATTTGCCCATTATGGACATTTATAAATGGAATCATACAATATGTAGCCTTTCATGTCTGGTTTTGTTTGTTTAGCATAATACATTATTGTTTTAAAGATTTTATTTATTTATTTGACAGAGAGGGAGAGAGAGCACAAATAGGCAGAGAGGCAGGCAGAGGGAGAGGGAGAAGCAGGCTCCCCACTGAGCAGAGAGCCCCATGTGGGGCTCGATCCCAGGACCCTGGGATCATGACCTGAGCCGAAGGCAGATGCTTAACCAACTGAGCCACCTAGGTGCCCCTAGCATAATACTTTAAAGTCTCATCCATGTCATAGCATGGATCATTCCTTCATTTCTTTTTGTGGCTGAATAATATTCCATTTGTGGATATACCACATTCTGTTTATCCATTCATTAGTTGATTGACATGAGGGCTAGTTCCATTTTTTGAATATTGTAGATAATGGTGCTATGAACATTCATATATAAGGGTTCCATGGGTGTATGTTTTCATATTTTATGGGTATATATCAAAAACTGAAATTACTGGTTCATATGATAACTCTAACTTTCTGAGGAACTGCAAACTGTTTTCCAAAGTGCATCATTTTACATTCTCACCAGCAATGTATGAGGACTCCAATTTTTTCACATCCTTGACAGCAGTTGTTATCATCCAACTTTTTCATTATAGCCATTATGGTGGATGTACAGTGGTGTCTCATGTGGGTTTGCTTTACATTTCTTTCATGACTAATAATATCAAGCATCTTTTCATATTATTTGATGGTTATCTGTATATATTCTTTGGAGAAATAACTATTCATATTATTTGCTTATTTTTAAATTGGGTTGTTGGACTTTTTGTTGTTGAGTTGCGAGAGTTCTTTATATATTCTGGATACTAGATCCTTATCTGGTATATGATTTGCAACTATTTTCTCCCCTTCTGTATGTTCTCTTTTTGCTGTCTTGATGGTGTCTTCTGAAGCACGTAAGTTTCTTATTTTGATGAAGTCTTACTTAACTATTTTGTTTTCCTGTTGTTGCTTGTGCTTTTGGTGTCTTATCTAAGAAACCATAGCTAAGTCCAAGCCATGAAGGTTTACCCCTATGATTACTTCTAATAGTTTTATAGTTTAAGCTCTTACACATAGGCCTTTTTCAAAAAATATTTTATTTATTTATTTGAGAGAGTGAGTGAGCATGAGCAGGGAGGAGAAGGAGAGGGAGAAGCAGGCTCCCCGCTGAGCTGGGAGCCTGATGTGGGGCTTGATCCCAGGACCCTGGGACCATGACCTGAGCCAAAGGCAGACATTTAACCAGCTGAACCACCCAGGCGCCCCACACATAGGTCTTTGAGTTAATTTTTATATATCATGTGAGGTAGAGGTCCACTTTCATTTGATTGCATGAGGATATCCAGTTGTTTCAGCAACATTTGTTGAAAAAAACTACTCTTTTCCCCATGGAATTGCCTTAGCACCCGTGTCAAAATCAATTGCCATAGATGCATGGGTTTATCTCTGGACTCTTCATTCTATTCTATTGAACTATAAGTCTGTTCTCATGTCAGTACAAGATAGTCTTGATTAGTGTAGCTTTGTAGTAAGTTTTGACATTGAGTAGTGTGAGTCCTCCCTTTGTTATTTTTTGTTCAAGATAGTTTTGGCTATCTGGAGCCTCTTACATTTTCATGTAAATTTTAGAAGAATCTCATCAATTTCTCCTAAAAGGCTATTGGGATTTTGATAATTGCTTTGATTCCGTAAATCAGTTTGTGGGGGTGGGGGAGGGGAAGTAATTAGTTCTTCACAATATTAAGTCTTGAATCCATGAATAGGAAATGTCCTTCCATTTATTTAGGTTTTTAAAAATTTCTTTCAGTGTGGGGCGCCTGGGTGGCTCAGTTGGTTAAGCGACTGCCTTCGGCTCAGGTCATGATCCTGGAGCCCCCTGGATCGAGTCCCGCATCGGGCTCCCTGCTCGGCGGGGAGTCTGCTTCTCCCTCTGACCCTCCCCCCTCTCATGTGCTCTCTCTCTCCTCTCATCCTCTCTCTCAAATAAATAAATTAAAAAAAAAAAAAAAGAAAAAAATTTCTTTCAGTGATGTATTGTAAATTTCAGCATTCAAGTCTTGTATTTTTTTGTTAAATTTATTTCCAACTATATTTTATTCATTTTGATGCCATTGTAAATGTAATTGTTTCTAAATTTTATTCTTGCATTGTACATTATTGGTATGTAGAAATACAGTTGAATTTTGAATATTTGATCATATATCCTCCAACCTTGCTGAACTTCTTTATTAGCTCTAGTAGTCTTCTTGTGGATTCTTGGAATTTTCTATACATTAGATATTGTCATCTGCAAACATAATTTTTCTTCTTTCCAATCTGGATGTTATCATTTCATTTTCTTGCCTAATTACCTTTTCTAGAACATCCAGTACAACAATGAATAGTGGATGTGAGAATGAACATCCTCATCTTCTTACTAAATCTTAGGGAGAAAGCATTTTCTTTCACCTTTAAGTATGATCCTAGCTGTGTGTTATTCATAGATGCCCTTTAGCAGGTTAAGGTTATTCCTTTGTGGTTTTTTTTTCATAGAAGCAGATTTTGTCAAATGCTTTTTTCTGAGTCTATTGAAATAATCATATATATTATGATGTATTATAGTGATTAAATTTTGCATATTGAAGTCATCTTGCATTCCTGGGATAATTCCCTATTGATCATTTTGTATAACACTTTTTAATATAATGTTGGGTTTGGTTGAATTTTGGTGAGGTTTTTTGTCTATATTCATAATTTATAGTGGTCTGTAGTTTTATTTTCATGTGATGTATTTTGGGGTCTTGTTATCAGGTAACACTGATCTCAGAATGAAATAGGAAATGTTCTCTTTTCTTCTATACTTTGGAAGAGTTTGAGATGGATTGGTGCTAATTCTTTTTTAAACTTTATTTTTTAAAAAAAATTTGTTTATTTGACAGAGAGAGAGAGAGAGACAGCGAGAGAGAGAACACAAGCAGGGGGAGTGGGAGAAACAGGTTTCCTGCTGAGCAGGGAGCCCGATGCGGGGCTCAATCCCCGCACCCTGGGATCAAGACCCGAGCCAAAGGTAGACGCTTAACGACTGAGCCACCCAGGCACCCCTTTTTTAAACTTTAGATAAAATTCACCAATGAAGACACCTGGACCTGAACTTTTCTTTGTAAGAAGTTTTTTGATTACTAATTAAATCATTTTACTTGTTATAAGTATATTCAGATTTTCTGTTTCTTTCTAAGTTAACTTCCGAAGTTTGTATCCATCTATGAATATATCCATTTAATTTAGGTTATCTAATTTTTTGACATCTAGTCATTCATAGTATTCTGTAATAATACTTTTTATGTTTTTTAAGGTTGATAATACTGTGCCTTGCTTCATTCCCAATTTTAACAATTTGAGTCTTCTTTATTTTTTTCTTGGTCAGTCTAGCTAAGTGTTGTCTACTTTGTTGATTTTGCAAAAAGTCAACTTTTAGTTTTATTGACTTTCCTCCATTGTTTAACATACTCTATTTCATTTATTTATGCCAAAATAACTTCTTTACTTCTTTTTGCTTGCTTTATGTTGGTTTCTTTTTCTAGTTTCTTAAGGTGTGAGCTTAGGTTATTGTTTGAGATCTATTTTATTTAATATAGTCATTTGCAGATAAAAATTTCCAAGTATAACTTTAACTGAATTACATATAAATTGTAGCATGCTATGTTTTTGATTTCTCTTTTTACTTCTTCTTTGACTCATTGCTTGTTTAACTACACTTTAATTTCCATATATTTGTGAATTTCTCAAATTTACTTCTGGAAGTAATTTCTAACTTTAATCCACTGGTCAGGCAACAAGTTTTGTATGATTTTAGTTCTCTTAATTATATTGAGACTTGTTTTATGACCTAACATATGGTTTGCCCTAAAGAATGTTCCATGTGCACTTGAGAAGAATGTGCATTCTGTTGTAGTTGGGTGGAGTGTTCCATAGATGTCTGTTAGAGCTACTTGGTTCATAGGGTTGTTAAAATCTTCTATTTCCTTCCTAGCTAATCTTCTGTCTAGTTGTCCTATCCATTAATGAAAGTGGGGTTTTTAAGACCTATAGTTGTTCTATCCATTACTGAAAGTGGGCATTGAAGACTCCCAACTATAATTTTTTTTTTTTAAGATTTTATTTATTTATTTGACAGAGAGAGACACAGCGAGAGAGGGAACACAAGCAGGGGGAGTGGGAGAGGGAGAAGCAGGCTTCCCACGGAGCAGGGAGCCTGATGTGGGGCTCAATCCCAGGACTCTGGGATCATGACCTGAGCCGAAGGCAGATGCTTAACGACTGAGCCACCCAGGTGCCCCCCAACTATAATTTTTGAATTGTCTATTCTCCCTTCAATTCTCTCCCTTTTTGCTTCATGTATTTTAGGGCTCTGTTTTTATATGTTATAATAGTTATATCTTCTTGATGAATTTACTTTTTTATCATTACAAATATGCTTTTTTCTCTAATAACAATTTTTGTCTTAAAGTCTTTTGGTTGCTGGTTTCATGGCATATCTGTTGCCATTTCTTTACTTTCAACCTGTTTGAATCTAAAGTGAGACACTTGTAGACCACATATAGTTAGATCATTTATTTTTATCCAATCTGACCATCTCTTCCTTCTAATTGGAGTTTATTCCATTTAAATGTAATGTTTACTGATAAGATTATATTCACTTCTGCTGTTTGCTATTTGTTTTCTATTATTTTATGTGATTGTTTTGTATATAATTTTATATATAATTATATTTTTATGTATACTGTGTGTACATATACAGTATATGTACTGTGTATATATATTTATAAAACACACAGTACATATTTTATATACTGTGACAACTCTGAAAATAGATTCTCCCTCCTTCCCAGGGTTTGTTGTTGCTACTATTTGTCTAATGACTTTTCTACACTGTCTATAAATTCTGAATCTTTTTCATGTGTGGACTCAAATCTCTTTCCAGTTAGTTTAATAGCTAATGCTCAGCAGAAATTTCCTTAAATACCTGGAACAAATAATCCTCTCAGTCCTTTCTGAGGGGCTCTGTGTGCATGTTGGGGCATGCCTTGGAAAGTCAGCTAAGAATTTTACTAGTTTACCTCATCCTTCACTACTTGATTTTGCATAGCCATTTTTCATTTATGTCACTTTTTCCTTTCTTTTAAATGTATTATTGTTTGAGGATTTGGCATGCATCCTCACATTGCATGTATGATCTTATATTCTCCCAATATCTTTATAAAGTAGGCAGTATTTCCCTCAGTGTATAATGATAAAGCTAGGTCTCAGCTACATTTTTTAAGTGGATGATCCACGTCTTGAGTTCACATATGACTTCGGAGTGTGTCCCCTTAAACAGAATCCTGTGTTAATGTTTTCTGAAGTAGAAAATCAACTATTAGCATCCTTCTTTCATTTTAGATCGAGTGAAGTATTTTAATCTCCTTCTCACAGTGAGAAGCCACCCATCTAAATACTGCTTGTATGGATCCCTGAGGGGTAGGAAATTATTTTTGCAAAGTAACAAGACATTCAATTTCCCTCAAGTGCCATAGTATTAGGCCCTTTACACTTTCTTGTATTCAAAATATCTAGTCATAACCTCCCTCTCCTTAGTGGCTATAGCTTCAGCTTTCCATTATTATATCTTGGACCATATTTTTATTTCCTCTAAACTCACCAATTTCTCTCCTCCTGTATTCTCTTTCCCTTAAGGGCATTGACCCCCGTGGATATGTGTGAAAAGGTTCCTTAGGGATCTCTCTCCTGGAGACTAATTTTATGTAAATCTTGACTGGTGGTTCAAATAATGACTCTGACCCTCCATTCCATTAAGGATATCTATGTCACAGCCAAGATTCATATTCATTTTTATGATTTGGAGGAAGCTATGTAACATTATTGTGTTAGTTTAAGTCCTCTGAGGAGCACACTCCCAGATGCAATTAAATGTAAAATAAAATTAGTGGATTCTGTGAAGGATAAATAGGGAGGAAGCAGGAGTAGGCAGAGCAAGATGATATACTGTGAAACAGGAATGCACAGAGAGGCTTCAGACTATGACACTTATTGAAGGAGAGTAGAATGAAGTAGGATTTTGTAGGTAAAGTGTCAGAAAGCAGTGGAGTTGTAACACAGTCTTGGCCAGGTTTATGGGGAGTCGGCAAACAAAACTGTCCATTAATGGAATCCCATGACCCACAGGAATGGGCCTGAAATAGAATCATTGTCATGTTTAGTTAGTGGCCATGAACAGTCCAGGGAAAGTGTGATCTTGGCACTAACATGGTGGTGAATACAGACAAGCAGCCACTGGGGCTATCACTCAACTGTGCTCCCCACAGTGGGATATCTATCTGGTGCGTATTCATGGCTGCCACAATCCTGCACACTTAGATTTATATCTCACATGGTCATTTGTTTCTATAAAGCATTAGGAGTTATTACACAGATTAAAGGTAGACAAAAACAATAAAGAATTTCTAACAACAACCATGGATTGCCAAAAAACCCTAAATTATTAAATGCTATGATAATTAAAATATAAATTGAGTTTATGTAATTATAAAGTAAACTTCAATATAGTAAAAGAAAGTCACTTAAACCCTTCCATACCTATAAGAAAATAAACTTACCAGTGACTTGAAATTTTATTCTAAGGTTTAAAAAAAAGTTGGTTTTCAAAAAAAGAGGAAATATAAATAAATAGATTCCATTATTTAGGGATTGGAGAAACAAATATTAAAATCATATCTATAGCCATGGGGAAAAAATGGTTTCACTGTTTAGACTAACCAGACATTTTCTTAAAAGACAGCAGAAATATCAACAGCATTTTTCACTGAACTACAACAAATAGTACTAAAATTTGTGTGAAACCACACCCCAATTACCAAAGCAATCTTGAAAAAGAAGAATGAAACTGGAAGTATCAAAATCCCAGATTTCAAGATATACTACAAAGCTGTCATCATCAAAACAGTATGGTACTGGCACAGATATAGACACATAGATCAATAGAACAAAATAGAACACCCAGAAATAAACCCATAATTATATGGTCAATTAATCTTCAATAAAGGAGGAAAGAATTTGCAATAGGAAGACAGTCTTTTCTACAAATGGTATTGGGAAAACTGGACAGCAACATGCAAAAGGATGAAACTAGACCACTTTCTTACACCATACACAAAGATAAACTCAAAATCGATTAAGGACCTAAATGTGAGAACTGAAATAAAAATCCTAGAAGAGAGCACAGGCAGTAATTTCTCTGACATCAGGCACAGCAATATTTTTTTAAATATTGGGAAGTAATAGCAAGGGAAGCAAAGGCAAAAATAAACTATGGAGACTCTATGAAAATAAAAGCCTTCTGCACAGCAAAGGAAACAACAAAACTAAAAGACACCCTAAAGAATGGGAGAAAATATTTGCAAATGACATATCCAATAAAGGGTTAGTATCCAAAATATGTAAAGAATCTATACAACTCAACATCCAAAGAACAAATAATCCAATTTAAAATGGACAGTAGACATGAACAGACATTTCTCCAAAGAAGACATCCAGATGGCCAACAGACACATGAAAAGATGTTCAACATCACTCATCATCAGTGAAATGCAAATCAAAACCAAAATGAGATATTACCTCATACCTGTCAGAATGGTTAAAAATCAACAACACAAGAAACAAGTGTTGGAGAGGATGTGGAAAAAAAAAGGAACCCTCATGCACTACTGATGGGAATGCAAACTGGTGCAGCCACTGTGGAAAACAGTATGGCAGTTCCTCAAAAAGTTAAAAATAGAACTACCCCACAACCCAGCAATTGCACTACTAGGTATTTATCCAAAGGATACAAAAATACTGATTCATAGGGGCACATGCACCCCAATGTTTATAGCGGCATTATTAACAATAGCCGAATTATGAAAAAAGCCCAAATATCCATAGACTGATGAATGAATAAAGAAGATATGGTATATATATAAAATGGAGTATTCCTCAGCCATGAAATCTTGCCATTTGCAACAACATGGATGGCTCTAGAGGGTATAATACTAAGTGAAATAAGTCAGTCAGAGAAGGACAAATCCCATATGATTTCACTCATATGTGAAATCTTTTTAAAGATTTATTTACTTAAGAAATAGAGAGAGAGTGGGGGGAGGGGCAGAGGGAGAGGGGGAGAGAGAATCTCAAGCAGACTCCCAACTGAGCACAGAGCCTGATGTGGGGCTTGATCCTATGACCCCAAGACCACAACCTGAGCCAAAATCAAGAGTTGGATGCTTAACTGACTGAGCCACCCAGCAGCCCCACACTAATATGTGAAATTTAAGAAACAAAACAAATGAACAAAGAAACAAAGGGACAAACAAACGAACAAAAAACCCAGACTCAAGTATGGAGAACAAACTGATGGTTACCAGAGGGGAGGTGGCTGGGGAGATGGGTTAAATAAGTGAAGGGGATTAAGAGAACACTTATCATGATGAGCCCTGAGTAATGTATAGAATTGTTGAATCATTGTTGTACACCTGAAGCTAATATAACAGTGAATATTAAATATACTGGAATTAAAACTAAAAATAAAAGCAGAAATAGCAACCAAAGAAGAAATAGATACATTTTATTTCATCAAAATTAAAATCTTTTGCACTTCAATGGATACTATCAAGAAAGTGAAAAGACAACACTCAGAATGGGAGAAAATATTTGTAAATCACAGATCTGATAAGGACTTGCATCTAGAATATATAAATAACTCTCAGGACTCAATAATAAAAAGACAAGTAACCCAATTTAAAAATGGGAAGGAATCTGAGTAGACTTTTCTCTAAAGATATACGAAGCCAAAGCATCATTAATCATCAAGGAAATGCAAATCAAAGCTAAGATGAAATACTACTTCACACCCATTATGATGGATATAATCAAAACACAGTAACAAGTGTTGGTAAGATGTGGAGTAGTTGGAACACTTATATACTGCTCATACTAATGGAAATAAGTATGATTACTGTGGAAAACATTCTGGAAATTTCTCAAAAATTAAATATAGAGTTACTCTATGATGCATCAGTTACACACTTTCAAAAGAAATGAAAATGTATGTTCACACAAAAAGTTGTACATGAATGCTCATAGCAGCATTATTTATAATAGCCAGAAGGACAAAACAAGCCAAACTTCAGTCAACTAAGGAAAGGATAAATAAGATATGGTAAAATCCATACAATGGAATGTTATTTAGCCTTAACAAGGAATAAAGTTATGATACATGTTATATGTAGATGACCCTTGAAAACTGTATCCTAAGAGAAGGAAGCCAATCACAGAAGGTCATGAATTTAAATGTCCAGAATAGTCAAGTCTATAGAGACAAGAAGTAGATGAGTTGTCACATAGGGATGGAGGAATATGGAAATGGAGAGTGATGGCTAAGGGTATGGGATCTCCTTTTGGGGTGATGAAAATATTCTAAAATTTACTGTGGTTGGCGATGGTTCTACAACTCTGTGAATATACTACAAACCAGTGAGCTATACCTGTTAAATGGGTGAATTTTATACTATGACTTTTATGTTCAATAAAACTCTTACAACAAATGACAGTGACAATAATAAACTGATCTGTGATTACAGATGATCCTAAGTATAATCCATTGTAAATACAATACAAAGATGTCAGTAAGATGCATAACAGAATCTGCTGTATTTAACTGCTGAGAGGTGAGTTCAAATGATTACCAAGTATAATGTGTCCATATGGACATTTCAAGTCTGAAATGCAATTACATTTAGAAAAGCCATTAGCAATAAAACAAGTTTCATTGAGCTCTATGTTCAGTAATTATCCTAGAAAAGCAATATATTATTAAAGTAAAAAGAATCTTTGTTGGATGCAGAAAGTAGAAATCTTTCAATAAAATAAAACAAAAACAGTAACAGTAGGGCACCTGGGTGGCTCAGTCAGTTAAGCAGCCGACTCTTGATTTCGGCTCAAGTCATGATCTTAGGGTTGTGAGATTGAGCTCTGTGTCTAGCTCTGCACTGAGTGTGGAGCCTGCTCGAGATTCTCTCTCTCCCTCACCCTCTGCCCCTCCCCTGCATGTCCTCTCTCTCTCTATCTCTCTCTCAAAAAAAAAAAAAAGAGCAGAACAGCAATTAAAGCCTCCACACTAGAGCAAGTAATGTTTAAGTGAGAACATTTACTTCCATGATAACACAGATACCAAAACTAATTTTAAAGTATATTTTTCTCAAAGTCAAGGTGGTATTTTCTGTTTTATCCTTTTAATATTCTATTTCATTTTTATATTTAGGAACAGAAAATCTTTAATCTCTTTAAAAATGAAATATTGCTTTAGTTCAGTTTATATTAAGTGCAAGGACCAGAGAAAAATTGAAATGATTTCAAAACAAAGCGTTTATGGTATATGGAAACTAAAACTGAAAACTGTTCAAGAAATCAAGGTAGTTACATCAGAGATTTTCACTTTCACTCCCTTTTTCATTCCCTTATCCTTTCTTCTTTAACAGTTTGCTCTATTCTCCTTTGCCTGGCATCCATACTACTCTGTGGTCTTTCTTTACTGTTCCTTCATAATTTTGCCTTCAACATGGCTTTAGGTGGCACACTCTCAACTTCGGCACCCCCCCTCCATATTAGTTCCTTACGACTTCACATAAATACCTCACTGGTGACTGATTAGAGAAAGTCATATTCTGGTTTTGTTTTTTAACCAGATTATAAATCATAAATCGCTAGGAAGCCCATGGATTGGCTACATTTTGGTCACTGCCCAATGTGCATCTATCCAATCTGCTATAAAATGTGAAAAGGTCACACAATATAAAACTACCTAATCAATAGGTAGGTATCAGGCAGCTTCTTTAGAAAAGCATGTTGGTAGGACAGGTAGTGTTTCCTGCCTGATAAGTCTAGTACAATATTAGGTAAATTTTGTATTTCCCATTTTATTGTCATAATATTTTTAAGGTTGTTGCTTGGTAACCTTGAAGTCATTTTCAAAATATTTTATTATGTCAATATATTAATAGCACAATCAAAAGGAAAAGCTCATAAAATATATACAGAAGACATAAACCATATGACTCTATTGGTTAAATGCTTGGAAATCTAATAGCCTAGGTTCAATATAATTTATTTTAGACCAAGTGAACATTATAAATTTTCCTATTTCCTTGAGTCTGACATACCATATTGGTGTGCTACTGTAGAAACATAGCATTCAGAGTGGTTGAGGATATATGAAGAAACACCTTTAAATAAAAAAATAGTTTAGGATATACTGCATCTAGTTAATATATAGATATTTTGGCTCTTCTTAATTTTGAAAGGTTAATTTGGTTGAATATTTGTATTTTTTTCTAAATAAGAAAATCTTCAATGTAATAAGGTGCTCTCTGCTTATAAAGGTTTTTTTTTATTTTTTTAAAGATTTTATCTATTTATTTGTCAGAGAGAGAGAGAGCACAAGCAGGGGGAGCAGCAAACAGAGGGAGAAGCAGGCTCCCCGCTGAGCAGGGAGCCTGATGCGGGACTCCATTCCAGGACCCTGAGATCATGACCCAAGCCGAAGGCAGAGGCTTAACCGACTGAGCCACCCAGGCGTCCTTAAAGATTTTTTTTTTTTAAGACTTTATTTATTTGACAGACAGAGAGCACAGAGGGAGAGTGGGAGGGAGAAGCAGACTCCCTGCTGAGCAGAGAGCCCGGATATGGGACTCCATCCCAAGACCCTGAGATCATGACCTGAGCCGAAGACTGATGCTTAACCGACTGAGCCACCTAGGCACCCGCTGCTTATAAAGATTTTCTATTTGGGGTTTATCATTAGCTATTGATAAAAAATAAGCTTTCAACCACTATTATGTTACATGACTCTAATTTAATGCCATTGATATAGTCACATAATTCAGTTTTGTTAGTGATGTATAAACATAAGCTTACGTGTGCCATACCTTAGTTTTAACTCATTTCCATATGTTAGTTGCACATGAAAACTGAAGTATCAAGCTCCTAAAAGTTATGGTATCATGTGAGAGACTGGTAAGAATCAGCTGAAACCACATAGTAGAAAGATGGGAATAGTATTCAGGGGACTGTTTCTAGTCCAGGATTTAAGCCAGTATTGTCTACGTGAAAAACCAATTACTCTTTTATGGGTCTCAGGTGTTTCAAATGATGAAATTCAACTAGATGATCTCTAAAGACCTTTCCTCTATGGCAGATGCTAGTGATGCTCACTATATGTGCTTTTCCTGCCCTTTGGGGCCCACAAGAGCACTTCCCTCCTTTCTTAAAGTTAGTCATTTGCTTTGACCAGTGAAATGAAGGTGTAAGTGATAGGTGTCACTTCTGTGTGGAAGCATTTAAGAGCTTGTGATCAATTCTCTGTTTTGCCTTTTCCTGTTGCAGCTACCAGTAACATTTATTTTGGTGGAGTCTCCATCACCCTGCACCCTTGTGTGGAAATGACGTGAAGCAGAGAACGCCGTGAACACAAAATGGGCAAGTAGTGAGACAAGAAATGCACCTTGTTCTTTTTAAGCCACTGACAGTTGCGGGTTGTTTGCTCTTTATGGCATAATCCAGCCTTTCCTTTTCCTTTTCCTTTTCCTTTTGGTACCAGAAGTAGAGCACCATAACCAAAAGAAAAAAAAAAATCCCCTATGATAAATAACGTTAGCTTTGAAGTTCAGTAATGTTTGGAAGCGATAACTACTATCTGAGGCTGGAAAGATGAGGATATATTGACAAAACATTTGCCAAATAGGTCTTCTATTATATATTGGAATGCAGCTCATATGCCTAATGAACTTGCAGCTTCAGAAGAGATTGGAAAGCAGAATGTTATTAGCAGGAGTTAGTTGCTTTTGGCAACATCTGAGAAGAAAAAAATGAGTTCGGAAAAAAAGAAGAGAGTTAGAGATCAGGGACATTACAATGTTGGAAAAAGTAACTGCTTCTTGGAAGATAAACAATAAGGGATAAAATTAAGAGAGACTTTGAAAGACTCAAGTTCAAGTGAAACTGATCCTTGAAGCAGAGAGCCAATTAAGAATAAGCCTCCACACCTATTGTTAAACTCTACAAATGCATATAGGTGTTTCAAAGCAAAGGTCAAATTAAGACTGTTACGTTCAATACATCTTTTACATTGGGAGTAATGACTCAGGGAAAAACCTCTAAGAGAGCTCTCATTCTGAACCTTCTTGGCTTAAGTAACTGACCATTAATTTGAGATATAAAAATGGAAGTATTTCTTGACTGGATTTTTGTTGTTGTTTTTTGGGTGTTGATATGCTAAGCAAAAGAAGTCAGAGAAAGACAAATATCGTATGATTTTACTCATATGTGGAATTTAAGAAACACAACAGATGAACATAGGGTAAGGGAAGGAAAAACAAAGTAAGTCGAAAACAGGGAGACAAACCATAAGAGACTATTAACTATAGGAAATAAATTGAGGGCTGCTAGAGGGGAGGGGGGTGGGGAGATGGGGTAACTGGGTGATGGGCATTAAGGAGGGCACTTGAAATGAGCACTGGGTGTTGTATGCAACCGATGAATCACTAAATTCTACCTCTGAAACTAATAATATGCTGTATGTTAATTAAATTGAATTTAAATAAAAAATTAAAAATGGAAGTATTAAATCCAATAAATAAAATATTTCTAGAAAATATGTCTTGAACAGAACTGTTGTTAAGGTTTTTGGCACATGGAACTGACTATAATAGATAAGAAGACTATTAAGTTTTTGAGAGAGTTATATTGCTAATTGAAGCATGCCACTGTGATTGTTAAGATTTAAAAGGAACCCTGAATTCCCAGCTATTTATGAAGGGTAAACTGGTTAAGAAATCTGTCCTGTTCTTAAGGAGTCTATATAGCGTGCCCCCCAATTCCCATATGGCAAATTCTGTAGAGTGTAACCAGTGACAATAGAGAAAACTGGTTTGGGAGGCCTTTCCCAGAGATCAGGATCATCCCCATTATGTCTTGCTTTGGATAGAGAAATGAAAATATTTCAAGTTTGTAGTTTTGGGGGTTAATCAAATGGAAAACACATGAGATTGCTCAATGAATATTTAATATTTCATACCCATGGACATAAAAGACAATTTCTAGGCTTCTGATAATTAACACTGGGGGGAAATAGCTGTTTAGAGGTTGCTTTTTTACCAAAGAATTTTTAATTTTTATTTTTGTATTTCTTCAAAGACAATATTAGAGCATATTTAGGTTCACAGCAAAATTAAGAGGAAGATGAAGAGATTTCTTATATACCTCCTGCCCCTACATTTGCGTAGCCCCCTATTATCAATATCCCCCACTAGAGAGGTACATTTGTTAAAACCGATAAACATCATAATCACCCAAAGTCTATAGTTTCCATTAAGATTCACTTTTGGTGTTGTATATTCTATGGGTCTAGAGAAATGTATAATGACATGCATCTATCATTATAGTATCATATATAGTATTTCCACTGACCAGAAATCCTTTGTGTTCTTCCTATTCATTTTCCTCACCCCCATCAACCCCTGGAAACCACAAATCTTTTTCCTGAATTCATAGTTCTGCCTTTCAGAAGGTCATATAGTTGGAATCATACAGTACATAGCCTTTTCAGATTGGCTTCCTCACTTAGTAATAGGCGTTTGATTTCCCCCCACATGTTTTCGGGGCTTAATAGCTCATTTCTTTTTAGTGTTGAATAATATTCCATTTTCTGAATGTACCACAGTTTATTTAACCATTTAGTTACTGAAGGACATCTTGGTTGCTTCCAAATTTGAGGGACTATAAATAAAGCTGCTATGAACATCCATGTGCAGGTTTTTGTGTAGAACTCCTTTGGGTAAATACCAAGCAGCATGATCGTTGGATGGTATGGAAAGTTTGTTTTTTTTAGAGGGAATGGTATGGAAGTTTTATTAGTTTGCTTTTTAATTTTATTTATTTATTTATTTATTTATTAAAGATTTTATTTATTTATTTGACAGAGAGAGACACAGCAAGAGAGGGAACACAAGCAGGGGGAGTGGGAGAGGGAGAAGCAGGCTCCCTGTGGAGCAGGGAGCCTACTGTGGGGTTCAATCCCAGGACCCTGGGATCATAACCTGAGCCGAAAGCAGACGCTTAAGGGACTGAGCCACCCAGGAGCCCCTCGTTTGCTTTTTTAGAGGGAATGGTATGGAAAGTTTTTAGTTTGTTTTTTTAGAGGCGGGGAGGGGCAGAGAGAGAGAATCTTAAGCAGGCTCCATGCCCAGCCTGGAGCCCAACACAGGGCTCGATCTCACCACTGTGAGATCATGACCTGAGCTGATGTCAAGGGTCAGCTGCTTTACTGACAGAACCATCCAGGTGCCCCAAGATTATGTTTAGTTTTGCAAGAAATGACTGAACTGTCTTCTAAAGTGACTGTACCATTTTGCATTTCCATAAGAAATAAATGAGAGTTCCTGTTGCTCCACATCCTCATCACCATTTGGTGTTATCAGGATTCTAGATTTTGGCCATTTTAAAAGGTGTGTAGTGATACATTGTTTTAATTTGCAATTCCCTGATAACATATGATGTGGAACATCTTTTCATATGCTTATTTTCCATCTGTATATTTTCTTTGGTGAGGTATCTGTTAATGTCTGGCACATTTTTTTTTAAAGATTTATTTATTTGATAGAGAAAGACACAGTGAGAGAGGGAACACAAGCAGGGGGAATGGGAGATGGAGAAGCAGACTTTCCCACTGAGCAAGGAGCCCGACACGGGGGTCGATCCCAGGACCCTGAGATCATGACCTGAGCTGAAGGCAGATGCTTAACGACTGAGCCACCCAGGTGCCCCTGTCTGGCACATTTTTTAATTGTGTGGTTTTTTTGTTTGTTTGTTTTTTGTTTTTAGTTTTAAGAGTTCTTTGTATATTTTGGATAACAGTCTTTTATTAGAGGTCTGTTGCAAATATTTTCTCCCAGTCTTTGGCTGGTCTTCTCTTTCTCTTGACATTATCTTTCACATAGCAGAAGTTTTTAATTTTAATGAAGTCCAACTTGTCAACTATTTCTTTCACGGGTCATGCCTTTGGTGTTGTATTGTACATTGCCATACCCAAGGTCATCTAGGCTTTTCCCTATGTTATCTTCTTGGAATTTTATAGTTTTATATTTTACACTTAGGTCTGTGTCAATTTTGAGTTAATTTTTGTGAAATACATAAGATCTGTAGATATCCAGTTATTCCAGCACCATTTGTTGAAGACTATTTTTTCTCCATTGTATTATCTTTGCTTCTTTGTCAAAGATTAATTGATTATATTTGTGTGGATATATTTCTGGGTTTTTTTATTCTGTTCCATTTATCTTTTGTCTATTCTCTCAGCAATACCATATTGTCTTGGTTACTATAGCTTTATAGTAAATTTTGAAGATGTGCCAATCCCCCAACTTGTTTTTTGGCAATATTGTGTTGGCTCTTTTGGGTCTTTGTCTCTCCATTTAAACTTTACAATCAGTTTGTCTATATCCGCAAAATAACTTGCTGAAATTTTGACTGGGATTGCATTCACTCTATAAATCAGGTTGGGAAGAACTGACATCTTGAAGATACTGATTCTTCCTATCTATGAGCATGGGGTATCTCTCCATTTATTTCATTCTTTGATTTAATTTATCAGAGTTTAAAATTTTCCTCATATAGATCTAGTACAAATTTTGTTAGATTTATATTTAAGTATTTCATTTTGGGGGTGCTAATGTATAGTATTTTGTTTTTATTTTCAAATTCTACTTATTCATTGCTGGTATATAGGAAAGCTGCTGACTTTTGTATATTAACCTTGTATCCTGCATCCTTAGTATAATTTCTTTTTAGTTCCAGGACATTTGTTGTTGATTCTTGCAGATTTTCTACATAGGCAATCATGTCATCTGTGAATAAAGATGGTTTTATATCTTCCTTCCCAATCCATATACCTTTTGTATTTCCTTTTCTTGTCTTATTGCATTAACTAGTACTTTTAGTATAATGTTAAAAAGGAGTGGTTAGAGCAAACATCCTTGCCTTGTTCCTGATCTTAGTGGGAATGCTTTGAGCCCTTAGAGATTTTGATAAAAATATACTTCTGACAAAGTACAGATAGTTAATTCAGTTTTAACCAGTAGAAATTCTAAGTTTTCATAGAATCAATGGCTTTTCCTTTCATGGAGTTTTGTTGATCCAAAATCCTATAAACAATACTTGCATTTCAAGTAAAGGTGGGTAGGTACTTTGGACTAATTATCCCACTTAAAACAACTAGGATTGCTGATTAAAGTAAAAAAAAAAAAAATCACCTGCTCAGAGGTATTTGGAAGCTAACAAGATAGCATAAAATTACTGTGCTAAAATTTGGAATAGTATGGAAGCTTTGGAGGTGGCTGGGCATATGGAGCCATTTTACTCTTATGGCAAGATTGGCAAATTATGACCTACAGGCCATATCCAGCCCACTTCCTATTTTTGTACATAAAGTTTTATTAGAACATAGACCCACCTATTTATTTATGTATTGTCTGTGGTTACTTTCATGCTATAACAGCAGTGTTATGTGCGTACATCAGAGACCTTATGGCTTGCAGAACTTAAAATACTTACTAATTGATCATTAGGGTATTGGGTGATTCCAGAGGAGGCAACTGAGAGTCTGAAAAGCTGAGTAGAACTTTGAAATACCTTTTAGGGTTAGAGAGATAAAGCTTAAAGTTAAGAACCCACTGATGGGTAGGCAGGATATCTTATTTCTATAATTGTATTGAGATGATCTCAAATAGCTAGTGTCAATAGCCCCCAGCAGAAGCAAATGCAAATCCCCCCTGGTGAAAGACTGTTTCTTCAAACAATTGTTCAAATATAATGGCCAGAGAAAAACAAAGAATAAACAGGTACAAAAAAAGAAAAGGCTACATGAATAAAAATCAGCAAAAACAATATATAATAGAAACAGACCAAAATGAGCTCTGGAGACACACTTCAAAATCCATCTGAGACTTGATATTAGAGGAGATATTTAATATCAATAATTCATCAGATTTCCTTAAAAGTTTTTTTTAAACCAACTACTTGGATGGTTAGTATATGGGTAATAAAAATGGTGCTTTCTTGATAGCACTTTAATACATTGAATCATTGTTTATGTCATGTCTATTCATCTGTGTCCTATTCCTGTATTCTCAAAGGCACAGAATGTATATACTGTACAAACTGATTGATGTAAACCAGGAATGCTGCTCTCTCTAAACCACTTATTGAAACACCATCAAGTATCCTGTCTCCAAAAGATAATGGCTTTTGTAACTTCCAATGCCTAACCAAATAGCTTAAATTTCTGATGGACTGATAAGATCAATCGTTCATTTTAAATAGGCAATCAAAACCAAAAGCTTACTCACATGAAACAAGTACAGCTAAGTAAAGTTAAGATATTAATGGAAGCTGGAGCATAAATAAAATTGTCTAAAAGAAACATCATTTCTGTTTGACAAGAGAAAAATGAGATTGTCTGAAATCACAGTGTGGAACCGAATTGTTTTAAAAAGGTCCAAATTACTATTAAATTTATGAAAGGCCAGTGGAAAGTGAACAGAACCAAGTATAGCTCTCAAAAGATGCTAATATCAGGAACTTGGCATACATGTGTGTCTGACAGGTGTCAGCCAAAGCCTTAGCCCCTCAGCAAGGTAGGGTAGTCCAAGCAGGTGAATCCAAGTTCAGGGGCATCAGCCTTAAGTCAGTAATGCTATCCCAGATTAAGGGAGACATTTTGCAAGCATGCAGCACTATCACTGCAAATTTTCTGTCTTCTACGTGTGCTCTCAGTGGGTACAGCAATAGCTCTGACCTTTTAAGTCATTCTTTACTGAGCCAGAAAAATGAAAGGCCGGTCAAATCTTTGAGGAGGAATGAAGAGGAAGGCAAATGCCTTTCAGGTGTAGCCCCCTCCATTTTCTGACAACATACACATTTTCAGCCCTAATTAACAGCTTGGGCAATTTCTAAAGCTGTAAAAAGTAGGTAGTTGTCAAGTACTTTCCCTCTTTCTCTGATACAGGTTTAGACTTTATCTATTTAAAGAGAATTTGGAATATAAAAATGAAAACAAATTGTTATGCTTTCAATTACTAAATCATCTTAGACTAATGCTGAATGTCCTGATAATTTGGTCCTGGCCTATAATTTTAAATATATCTTGCACTAGTTTTGGGACTTCTTCCCAAAGGGTGTTTTTTTTTTTGTTTTTTTGTTTTATTTTTTGGTCTTTTCTGAAGGAGGTATCTAAGATATAAGTTCTCCTGGTTATTGACTTCAGTAGTAACCTCTTTATGTTGTAACTGATCCTTTTGCTTCATGCCTGGAATAGTAAATACCATGATCATGGTGGTATCACCTTGCTGATCATATCACTTCAGTGTCCTTTGATTTTTGGGTTTCAGTGCACCTTCTGATTAATTCTTAACCATGTAGCTGTTCCTTTTCTTTATAATGGAGAGAATTTTATACCCTTAACACAGATACTACTGTCAGATGTGAGAGACAGTAGAGTGGTTAAGTGCTTGGATTCTAGAATGAAACTTCCTAGGTTCAAAACTCAGCACCACCACTTATTAACTATGTGATCTTAGGCAATCTCTTTTAGTCAGTTGCTGGATAGTTAGTTTCTAGTTTTGTACCACCAAGAAAAAAAAATCAACTTGGAACATTTGCATAAGATTTGATTTCCATTTATCTTGGTTATATATATATAATAGAATCTGGGTCCAATGGTAAGCATATGTTTGACCTTTAAGTAACTGCTGAACTCTTTGCAAAAGTGGCTGTACATTTTACATCCTCACTATTAAGCTACTAAGGTTTCAGTTTCTCTCCATCATCACCAACAATTGTTATTGTTGGTCTTTCATTATAGACCTTTTAACGGGTTTGTGGTGATATCTAATTGTGGTGTTAATTTGCATTTCCTGAGAAATTAGTATCTTTTCATGTACTTATAGAAGTAGTTTGTATATCTTCTTTGGTATATTGATATGCCTATTCAAATAATTTGCCCATTTGTAATTGTTGTATTTCTTCTTCTTTAAATGTAAGAATTATTTATATATTCTAGATGTAAGACTTTTATTTGTTATCTCAGGGCTTGGCAAATTTTTTCTGTAAAAGGTCAGAGGGTAAATATTGTTGGCCTTATTGGCCATAGAAAATATGTTAACATAAGGATATAACTGTGTTCTAATAAAACTTTAATCATATAAAAATAAGCTGGCCTGGGGCACCTGGGTGGCTCCATTGGTTAAACGTCCACCTATTGATTTCAGCTCACATCATGATCTCAGGATCATGAGTTTGAGCCCTGTGTTGGGCTCCGTGGTGAGCGTGGAGCCTGCTTAAGATTAAATAAATAAATAAATAAATACTTAAAATAATAAAAATAAGCTGGTCCATGGGCTGTAGTTTACTGACCCTTAAGTTACATGACTTGTAAAAGCATTCTTGAGTGAGATAGTTGGAAGCTATGCAAATATTCTGTTTCTCTTTTTGGTTTCACCAACTAATTTTAACATCTCCCTGTGGATCTTCCTTCCAACAATTATTACTATACCATTCTAATGGTGATTTGCTATTTCCTGCATTTCTTCTACATTTATTACTTGGAATTCTTCTATAAAAATGATTTGTTCCTTCTCCTTTATTTATTCAATAATTTATTCATATGATTATGATTTCACATGTATTTGTTTCATTTGGTGGTTATAAACTGATAGTCTTAATGTTTATTTTGTTGTTCAAATTATTTTGTTTAGGAGCTCTTTCAGAGCTGTGTCCCTTTGGTTCCTGTGTTCTTTTGACATGCCCCCATCCTTTGTGTTCTGAGCACTTCCTCACTTCCAGGAACTCCAAGATTCAGGCTCATGTTGCATTTTTCCTACTTTAGCCCTTGAATCAGCCATTTCTTCAATGAGCCCTGTTCTTTGTTTTTGTTGTTGTTCTTGTTGTTGTTTACTGGAAAATGGTATTTAGAAACTAAGATGTGTGTTAGGCATACTCCTGAAATTTCACTGTATTTTCTAAGGCCCCTTTAGTGGACAGAACTATATGTTTATTTATTTTTTTAAGGATTTTTTATTTTTTATTAGAGAGAGAGAGAGAGTACAAGCAGGGGGAGTGGCAGGCAGAGGGAGAGGGAGAAGCAGGCTCCCTGCTCAGCAGAGAGCCTGATGCAGGGCTGGATCCCAGGACCCTGGGATCATGACCTGAGGTGAAGGCAGACATTTAACCATCTGAGCCACCCAGGTGCCCCAGAACTATATATTTAGATGTGGAGTAACCCATGTGTACAAATACATTGCTATATTTATCTGCCTTTGTCCCTTTATGTATGTATGTATGTATGTATGTATTTGTATTTATAATAAAATACACATGCATTCCACTGATATCTCTGGCTCTAATATGGCACCACATACCCACTCTAGCTCTTCCTGCTTGCTATTTGTAGATTCCTTTTTTTTAAAAAAGATTTTATTTATTTATTTGACAGAGATAGAGAGCCAGAGAGCACAAGCAGGGGGAGCAGGAGAGGGAGAAGCAGACTCCCCACCGCACAGGGAGCCCGATGTGGGGCTCGATCTCAGGCCTCTGGGATCATGACCTGAACCGAAGGCAGACACCTAACTGACTGAGCTACCCAGGCACCACTATTTGTATATTCTTTAGCTGACAGTGAGAAATTCATCCTTTATTATCTACAATATATTTTCTTATGTATTGAAATCGTATATGTGTAAAGCAGTTTCATAATTGCCCACCCATACCCTCTGAGAAACAACTTTACTAACTAAAGTATAAGATTCAAGTACACTTTATGTTGGCTAATTGAATTTAAAATAAAAAAAAGGATTCATGTACACTTTTTTTGGTTTAAATTTAGCCTTACATTATTCAAACAAAAAACTATTTTGCAGGGGCGCCTGGGTGGCTCAGTCCTTAAGCATCTGCCTTCAGCTCAGGTCATGATCCCAGGGTCCTGGGATTGAGCCCTGCATCAGGCTCCCTGCTCGGCAGGAAGCCTGCTTCTCCCTCTCCCACTCCTCCTGCTTGTGTTCCCTCTCTCGCTGTGTCTCTCTCTGTCGAATAAATTAATAAAATCTTTTAAAAAAACTATTTTGCAAAGACACTTAGGTCAGCTCCTTTTTCCCACTCATTTCATTGCAAAGACACTTAGGTCAGCTCCTTTTTCCCACTCATTTCAGTGAAATTATATCATGCATTTGTGGACTCATTTGTCATAATCTGCATTCCATCCTGGTTTCCCTCTGACATTGTGATTGATTTTTTTTTTTTTTTTTTTAGGTTTGCATACATCAAAGTTTACTCTTTGTGGTGTATGGTTCCCAGTTTCTGTTGACTACTTCATTTTCTGAGTCTGTGCCACACTTTGCTGTTTCTCTGCATTTCAAGTAATTTTTGATAAAAAATTGGCCATTGTAGATTATACACTGTAGTGACCCTGGAATTTGTTCATCTGAAGATTTCTATTTACTTACTCTACCAAGCACTGGACTTGCATGAACTCAAGATTCAAAATCTTTGTTCCAATGATATACAACAACTGACATCGTTGCTTAGATTTTTTGACTTCTAGCTGCTGGATGTTTGGCCCTCTTTGTGTAATTTCATAGTTAAAAAAATTGGGCAGATTTGTTGCAAGATTTTTGCTCACTTTGTGTTCCTTTGCTTCTAGAGTTTTCCCCCTAAATTTTCAGTTGTTCTTCTAGCCTTGATTTGTCCCTTCTAACATCTCAAGTCATTAAGGCCTCCGCTTTATATCATCTAAGCTGAATGTGTTATGTCAAAATCACAGCAAAGCCCCAAATCTGATCATGAAGAGTTCTGTATATGAAGGTAAGTTCCCACTGTCTAGATTCTGCCTGACTTTTCAACAGATTCCCTAGGGTTATCTATATGTCTGTATGCCTAATTTTAAGATTAATCTGGAGATTTGGGCAAATTTTGTATTCACAGTTTGGACATCAGCCTTCTTATAGCTCTCTCCCCATTAAAATTTGCACCTTAAATTTCTGGCTGCTCTGCTGATGGCAGTTCTGCCAATAGCTGAGTTTTTCCACTACCAGGGTTTGGGAATTGGATAGTGCTTCCAGGAAAAGAATATACAAACTTGAAGTTCTTTGCGCAGTAGCAGTTATTCAAGAGTAAACCCTTAGCAAGTTTCAACCTGCTTGCGGTCTTTCTCCAATATTTTCAAACCATTTTTCTTAAAATAGTTTTTGTCCAATTGTTACAGTTATTATCTGCATGAGGAATTATATGATGGCTTATCCTGCCATAACTGGAAGCTTCCTTGTCTTTATTTTCTCTTACAAATATTAAAAAAAACAAACTATTATATTTTCCTCTATATTTGCCTTATTCTAATCCTCTTCATTCTTTCTTGCAGATCTAGGTATCTGGTTTATCTGGTATCATTTCTTCTCAGCTTTAGTCACTTTTAGACCCTTGTTCTGCTGTGCTACTAGAGATGAATTCCCTCAGATTTTGTTGCTATTGCTGTCTTTATCTTTATTTTTGAAGAATATTTTCATTGGATTTTCATTTTTGGTAGGCAAAATAATGCCTTCCCGAAGACGTCTATAACCTAATGCTGGAAACTAGTGAATAGTTACCTTATATAGTAAAAAAGACTTTTCAGATATGATTAAGTTAAGGATCTTGATGGGCGATTATACTGGATTATCCGTGTGGGCCAAAGGTAATCATAAGAGACTTTATAAGAAGAAGGTAAGAGGGTCAGAGTTAGAAAGAGATTGGAAGATGCTATACTGCTGGCTTTGAAGATAGAGAAAAGGACCATGGAACAATGTATGCAGGAAGCTGTTTTAAAGCTGGAGAAAGAAAGGGAATAAATACTCTCCTAGAACCTCCAGAAGCTGTGCAGCCTGGGTGACACCTTGATTTTAGTCCACTGAAACCCATTTCGGACTCTTGACTTCCAGAACTGTATGATAACAAATTTATGTTATTTTAGCCACCAAATTTGTTTTTTATTTATTTTTTATTTAAATTCAATTAGCATCATTAATTTCAAATGCAGCATTCAATAATTTATCAGTTGCATGTAACTCCCAGTGCTCATCATGTCACATGCCCTACTTAATGCTCATCACCCAATTACCCCATCCCCCTACCCACCTCTCTTAGCCACGAAATTTGTGATAATTTGTTACAACAGCAATAGGAGATTAAGACACAGGTTAACTTTTTTTTTTTTTCACATTAAAGATGTTGTCTTCTGTTCTCTACCATCAGATACTCTTCTTATCATTGTTCCCCTCTATGTATTCTGTCTTTTTTTGTCCTAGCTGCTAACCATTTTCCCTTTATCTTTCTATTGCAGCAGCTTCATTAAGATTTGCTTAATGCAGCATTCTTGGCATTTATGCTGCCTAGAGTTTGCTCAGCTTTTTGGATTTGGGGGTGATTTTTTCAATTAATTTTTCAGCCATAATTGTTCAAACACCTTTTCCATCCTCTTCTGTCTTTTCCTCATTGTATGATAGACCATATAAGATTGTCCTACAGATTATTGAGGCTCCATTCATTTTCTTCCTCTCAGTGCTTCAGTTGGGTTAATTTTACTGCTTTCAATGTCCCTGATCCTTTCTTCTGCATTGTAAAATCTACTATTAATTACATCTAATGATTTTTTTTAATTTCAGATTTTATATTTTTCAGTTCTCAGATTTCCATTTGCTTCTATTTGAAGACTCCATATCACTTTGCAACTCATCATCTTGTTTTTTATGTTCAAATTTTCTTACAAATACATTAGTATATTTATAATAGCTATTTTAATGCCCTTGTCTGCCAATTTCAACATCTGGGTTATCTGTGTATCTGATTTCATTCTCCATTATCTTGTTTTGGGGGGGGTGTCAAATTTTCCTGCTTCTTTACATGTACAGATATTTTGCTTATATACTGAGAATTGCAGGGTATTTGTTCTATTTGACTGGTGGATTCTGTTATTTTCCCCAAAGAATATGAAATTTTGTCATAGTAGGGAGTAAAATTACTAGCACATCATGTTGATCATCTGAATACTTGGTTTCTGGCTTTCTAGGGCAGGACTAATTTAGTTTTGCCCTTCTTTGTTAGGCATAGTACATAGTCCTGGGATATGGCAGAGTGTAAGCCTTTCTGAGTTTCTAATGGAAACCCTGGCTGTTTATCAAACTCCTCTAAACTAGCAAGACTTGAATTCATAACTATGTTTCTCCAACTATTGGCAACTACAAAAATATCTACTCAGTTCCTTGTGCCTTTCCAGAAGTTGCTTTTCTACAGGGTTGCTTGGAGTCTCACCCTATGTGTATAGTGTTGGCAGAGTATATAAGGATAATTTGTATATAAATTTTGGGTTACCTCCATCTGTGGGTCCCTCCATCCCAGAATTCTTCCCATCAATTTTCAAATGCTCTGGAAGCTTTAATTAGCAAGCAACACTGTTGCACTCTGCTGGACCTATATCCTTCATTTTCAATGCAAACTAAGAATTGCATACATGGAAAAAGGCAGTTAGAAGTAAATTTCACCCAGGAAATACTAAATACTGGAACACTGATAAAATAAACAATAGAAAAAATCAATACAATTAGTGAAATCAAAAGTTTATTCCTTGAAAAAGCAGTAAAGTTGAAAAACTTTAGTTAGACTAAAGAAAAACCAAGAAGTCTCAAACTATTAAAATCAGAAATGAACGTGAGGGCATTAATACCTAAACTTACTGAAATAAAAAAAAAGCATTATAAAAGAAAACTATGAACAATTGTATGCCAGAAAACAAGATAACCTAAATGAAATGGACAAATTTCTAGAAACACGCAAACTACCAAATGAATCAAGAAGAAAGAATAATCTGAATAGACTTATAAGAAGTAAAGAGTTCATAAGAGAAATAAAAAATCTCACAAGGAAAAGTCTAAGAGCAGATAGCTGCACTGGTGAATTCTACCAAATACTTAGAGAAGTATAAGAGTTATGGAGATCCAATATAGAGCATGGTGACTATAATTAATAATACTGTATTGCATACTTGAAATTTGCTAAGAGGATAGAGTTTACGTATTCTCACCACACATATTCATACACACACACACACACAAAGGTAACTATATGAGATGATGGAAATGTTAGTTAGCTTGATTGTGGTAATCATTTCACAATGTATATACATATAACAAAACATTTCATTACACACTTCAAGTAATCTCTATACCCAACACGGGGCTCGAACTCACAACCCCAAGATCAAGAGAGACGTGCGTCACCCACTGACCCAGCCAGGCCCCCTCATAGCACACTTTAAATATATACAAGTTTTATTTGTTAATTATATGTTTATAAAGCCAAGGGGAAAAGAGGAGTACCAATCGTTCTCAAACTCTTTCAAAATTTAGAAGAGGAGGGAACAATTTATGACATTCTATGAGGCCAATATTACTCTGATAACAAAGCCAGGCAAAGACATGATAAGGAAATGTAGAACATATTCTTTATGTATGTAGATGCAAAAATCCTCAACAAAATACTAGCAAACTGAATCTAGAGCATATCCAAAAGATTATTCATAATGACCAAGTGGAATTTTTGCCAGGAATGCAAAGGTGGTTCAATATATGAAAATTGATCAAATGTAATCACTGCATTAACACAATGAAGGAAAAAGGATACATAATCATCTTGATTGACTCTGGAAAGCATCTGACAGAATCCAACACCCTTTCATAATAAAAACACTCAACAATCTAAGAATAAAAGTAAGCTTTTTCAACATAATAAAGACAGTATATGGAAAAAAACCCCCACATCTAACATAATATTCAATGGTGAAAGATTGAAAGCTTTCCACCTCAGATCAGGAACAAAACAAAAATGCACACTTTCACCACTTCTATTCAATACTGTACTAAAGTTCTAGACAGAGGAATTAAGCAACAAAAAGAAATAAAAAGCATCCAAAATGGAAAAGAAGTAAAACTGTCTCTATTTGCAGATGACATGATCTTATGTATAGAAAATCCTAAAGAATCCACAATAAACTATTAGAACCAATAATTGAATTCAACAAAATCTCAGAACACAAGACATGCAAAAATCAGTTGTATTTTTATATAGTAGCAATGGGCAGTCTGAAAAAATAATTAAGAAAACATTCCATTTATAATAGAATCCATAAGATTAAAATGCGTAAAATTAAATTTAACCATGTAAGTGAAAGACATGTTCACTTAAAACCGTAAATCATTGTTGGAAAAATTTAAAGATCTAAATAAATGGGAAGACATTCCATGTTCATGGGTTGAAAAACTAAATGCTGTTAGAATGACTATACTTCTCGGGAGCCTGGGTGGCTCAGTTGGTTGAGCGACTGCCTTCGGCTCAGGTCGTGATCCTGGAGTCCCTGGATCGAGTCCCTGGATCGAGTCCCGCATCGGGCTCCCTGCTCGGCAGGGAGTCTGCTTCTCCCTCTGACCCTCCCGACCCTCCCCCCTCTCATGTGCTCTCTCTCAAATAAATAAATAAAATCTTTAAAAAAAAAGAAAAAAAGAATGACTATACTTCTCAAAATAACTTACAGATTCAGTGTAATCCCTATGAAATGCAGATGGTCTTTTTACAGAAATAGAAAAGCTGATCCTAAAATTCATATGGAATTACTAGGGACCCCAGCTAGCTAAATTAATCTTGAAAAAGAACAAAGTTGGAGGCATGTCCTGGCTTCAAAATATACAACAAAGCTACAGTAATTAAACCAGGGTACTACTGGCATAAGGACAGACCTATAAACCAATGAAATAGAATTGAAAATCTGAAAATAAATCCATCCATCAGTAAGCAATTGATCTCTGACGAGGGTGCCAAGACCATCCAATGGGGGAAGTATGGTCCTTTCAACAAACAGTGCTGGAACAACTAGATAGACGCATTCAAAAGCCGTTTAAACCTTACTTCACATCTTGTATAAAAACTAACTCAACATGGATCAAATATCTAAATGTAAGAGTTAAAACTACACAATTCTTGCAAGAAGACATAGGGATAAATCTTCTTGATTTGGACTTGAAAATGTTTCCTTAGATATGATCGCCGAACCACAAGCAACAAAAGAAAAAAATAGATGAATTAGACTTTATCAAAATTAAACCTTTATGCATCAAATGACACTTTCAAGGGAGTAAATATCTCTATATAACACAACTCAACAACAAAAAGACAACTCAATTTACAAAATGAGCAAAGGACATGAATAGACATTTCTCCAAAGAAGATATACAAGTGGATAACAAGCATGTGAAAAGATGCTCGGGCGCCTGGGTGGCTCAGTTGGTTAAGCGACTGCCTTCGGCTCAGGTCATGATCCTGGAGTCCCTGGATCGAGTCCCGCATCGGGCTCCCTGCTCGGCAGGGGGTCTGCTTCTCCCTCTGACCCTCCTCCCTCTCATGTGCTCTCTCTCATTCTCTCTCTCTCTCAAATAAATAAATAAAAATCTTAAAAAAAAAAAAAGAAAAGATGCTCAACATTATTAGTCATTAGGGAAATGCAAATCAAAATCACAATGATATACCACTTCATACCCACTAGAATGTGTATAATCAAAACCACAGAAAATAATAAATGTTGATGAGGATCTAGAGGAATTGGTGGTAGGAATATAAATTGGCATAGTTGCTGTGAAAAAGTTTGATGGTTCCTCAAAAAATTAACAAAATTACCATATGGCCCATTATACACTCAGTAGAATTGAAAGCAGATACTCAATATTTGTACAAACATGTTATGTAGTTACACTATTCATAATAGCTAAAAGGTGGAAACAATCCAAATGCCCAGCAACTGATGAATGGATAAATAAAACTTAGTATATCATAAAAAGAATAAGGAATGGAATTCTGATACATGCTATAACATAGAAGAGCCATGGAAACACTGTGTAAAAGAAGCTAGACACAAAGGCTGCCTATGAATCCATTTATCTGAAATAATCAGTATCGGCAAATTCCTAAAAAACAAAAAACAGATTTGCAGTAACCAGTAGCTGGGGAGATGGGGAAATGGAGAACAACTACTTAATGGATAAGGGGCTTCCTTTTGGGGTGATGAAAATGTTCTGGAACTAGATAGTGGTTATTGTTGCACAACATTATGAATTTGCTAAATGTCCCTGAACTGTTCACCTTAAAATGGTTTATATGGTAAACTTAGTTCTGTATAATTTGCCACAGTAATAAAACTTAAAGCAGAAAATAGTAGATCTCATTTAATATGCTTGTGGTCTTTAAATATTCATATTCCAGAGCTCATATTTGTTACTGATGGTAGAGTTAGTCCTATAGCTAACACTGCCATTATGGAAAATGGGACATGACTAATGCCATTGTAATCTGTGTCTGTTATCCCTTGTATGCACCTGCATTTCAAGTGCTAATCTTTTCTTGTATTGAGACACATTTGTTGGTTCTTGTGGAGTCCTCCACTGAGGAACTCTTAAGACAGTTTTGAGTTATGGATGATACATTTCCTCCCTGATTCTTTATGATTATTTTTCATCCAGATCCTACTGTCTGATGCAATATATATTTTGGGGGTCACCAACTATGCTGACGGTCCTCTTGAGCAGAACCCATCTCAAGATGACCCAGTTTACTCCCAGAGGACCCATAACTATTACATGGTAAATGTGTACCTTTGCACCCATCATTGGTGGAGGTGAATCTCTGTACACTTTCCCCATGTCTCTCTCTACTCTGTATCATAGGCTTATTAAGCCAAAACTTACGTGCCTTTAGTCTTTTTCAAAAATGAGTTTTTTGCCTTCCTTTATATAACTTGGCAATGGGTGCTTTCTGTTGGCAGGCCAATTTTAAAGATATAATCATTTCACAATATCTTAAGGATGTTTGAGTGTACCATCTTACTTAAGCATGTGAGGCTAACTTAACCCCTATTTTGTTGTTCTCTTAACTTTCAAGTCTTTGCTGAAACTCTGAGCCCGTAGGAAGAGTCATATTTAACACCCCCGTTTTGTTCGTTAAAAACCCTTCTTGAGGTTTCTTTTCTCCCCAAATTTTGTTTTCTTCTTGTTATGCATATCCATTTAGATTTTGCTCAGCTTCTCTCATCTTACATTTTCACACTCATCATTCTGCTTAGCAACCTAAGGAACTTCCTTAAGATCTCCTTTTTTCATCAGATCACAAAGTATTGTAAATAACGATTTTATCTTATATAAATATTTTTTTCTCTGACAATTTTCTCACCACTTTCTTTTTAATAGAAAATAATAGCTTCTGGGGCACCTGGGTGGCTCAATTGGTTAAGTGTCCGGCTCGTGATTTCAGCTCAGGTCATGATCTCATGGGTCCTGATGGAGCCCTGCGTCAGGCTTCCCGCTCAGCAGGAAGTCTGCTTGAAATTCTCTCTCTCTGCCCCTCCTCCCACTTATACAGTCTCTCTCAAATAAACAAATCTTTTTAAAAAAGAAAAAAAAGAAAATAATAGCTTCTGGGCAAATTATGATTAAGAAGGCTGGTGGTTCCTTCAGAAACAATATGTCCCATTTTCTCTGGTGATTGGCTGCTTCTATTTCACAAATGCAGCATACCTCATTTTGCGTTTTACAGATATTATGCTTTTCACGAATTGAAGGTTTGTGGCAACCTTGCATCAAGCAAGCCTATAAGTGCCATTTTTTCCAATAGCATTTGCTCACTTTGTGTCTCTGTCACCTTTTGGTAATTCTCACAATATTTCAAATTTTTTCATTAGTATTATATTTGTTAAAGTGATCTGTGATCAGTGATTATAACTCGCTGAAAGCTCAGACGACGGTTGGCATTTTTTTAGCAATAAGGTTTTTTTTTTTTATTAAGGTATGTGCGTTGTTTTTTAGACATAATGTTATTGCACACTTAATAGACTATGGTATAGTGTAAACATAACTTTTATATGCACTAGAAAACAAAAAAGTCATTTGACTCACTTTGTCACAATATTTGTCGTTTATTGCAATGGTCTGGAATTGAACCCGCACTAATTCTGAGGGACGCCTGTACCTCCTCTGACAAATAAAAAACAATTGCTAAATTTATCACATGTGCCGCACAATAACTGTTGCCATTCTAGGAGTAAAGCTCATTTTTAATACTCCAAAGTCTTTATTTCTCTCCTGTCCTAATATCACCTAATACCAAATTGCTGTAAAACACTCCTGAAACACTGCTGTTTGTTTTGTGCTTTGGAGAAAGAATCAGGGTGAGAACTGACAATGTGATTTACTTCATGCTGCATAGGAAATTCACTAATTGAGCCAACATGGAGTGTGCTGTTACTCTCAGTAATTGCCATTATCCAAGCTAAATTACATTACCCATGAAGTCTGAATAAGAACCAAACATTGGCTAGGAGTTCTTTGGAACTGTTTTCTAACTCGAAAAAAACCAAAATAGGGTTTCTCCCATTCAACTTCACTTACTTCTTTTGGACCAAGTTATCACAATCAACCTCAGGATCTACTTTGCGTTTTTGAAATGTGATTCGTAGAATTCTTTGTGACTCTGGAATATACTGCTTAATTAGGTTCAAAAGAGAGAGAAGTCTGCAAAATCATTAATGTAATATTGTGTAATTATGTACACTATTACAATGTAATGAATGTGATGAATAGAGAAAGCTATAACCTTAGATATCCTATACAACACATTCTCACATTTAATGGAAATAGTAAAATTTATGGAGGTCGACAGCCAATCTGTCCTTCACCGCACACACACTCGAGCCAAGTAAAAGAGAGGACAAAAGCAATGGGAGTTTCACAGGTCCAAGTGACTGAGCGCGCCTTGGGCATTTTGCTGATCTTTCAACATACTGTCAGTCAAATAAATCTTTAAGCTTCATGACTGGACTGTACAATAGCTTTGGTTTCATTTGAAGATTTTCCCAGATTCCTTCCACCACCCAATAACACAAAACATAAAATGACACATTTCAGAGAGTTGTGGAGGGTTGAATATTGTTCAACCTTGGATCATCTTATGGAATGGTGCCCACACCCCACTGCACATCGGTATTATCTGAGGATCTTTGAAAACTATACATGCCTATGCTTATCCTTGGTGTTAGGATTAATTTTGGCCAGGTGGAGGGAGAGGGTTGGGTGAAGATGCTACCACTTTAGTACAAACTCTTTATGTTTGATATGATAAAACAGACCCAGGGAAGGGAGGTTATAAAGCAAAGATCACACCAGTGAGGAGCAGGGGTAACACTCCTGACTGTAATTCTGAGGCCCGTGCCTCTCAAGTTTTTTCACACCATATCCTTTTCTGAAAAACATTAGAAATTAAGATTATCATTTATTAATTGCTATCTCAAAATGAGTAAAATACTGTGAAGACTAATTAATCAATGAGTGCAATTTTGATGGAAAAACTATTTTGATACTGAAGCATATTTATTATTGCTTTGAAAATATAATATGAATCTCCATTTAGGCTGTTTTCTTGCTGCAAGCTTTACTAACCTAGATAATATAAAAAGGTTATTTTGAAGATAAATCTTACTAATGCTCATTTTTCTCTCTCTCTCTTTCTCTTTCTCCTGACAAAAGTACAGAGGATGAGTTAATTATACTTCTCAGTTTATGGTAAATACTCATTATTGGTCCAGTCAAAACCTTTTTCAAGTTATTTGTATATATTTATTCTTTTTTATTGTCACTCATAATTCTTACTGTTGCTTATTATTGGTTAAAGTATATGTTTTATGTGAATATGTTCAGCTATCTTTTAATTTTGTATATACTGTCTAGAAATCCTTAATTTTGAATCAAACAACTTTATCAAATTTTTTGCCTTATAATTTACACTTTTGAGGTTGTATTTAAGAAGATCTTCCCTGCTACTAGGTCACAAAGATATTATTTAAGATATTTTTCTGTTAAATACACAGTTAACTTTAATATTAAGATCTTTAATAGATGCACCTTTATATTACATGTGAAACAGAAATTTAATTTCATTAGTTTAATGAGTCAGTTTTTCCAAGACCATCTATTAAAAAATACAACTTTTCTCCACTGATTCATAGTGTTCCCTTTAAGTTTGTGCGCGCGTGTGCGCACACACGCACACACACACACACACACACACACACCCCACATCACTTCATATCACATTAGCCTGCCTCAGAGTGTTCAGTTCTTCTCCACTGGTGTCTTTTCCCCCTTTGGTCAATACTACACAGGTTTTTGGCATGTCTTCTTTCATTAGCCTTAATTTATTTGTTTTTTAAGATTTTATTAATTTATTTGACAGAGAGAGACACAGTGAGAGAGGGAACACAGCAGAGGGAGAAGCAGGCTTCCCGCCGAGCAGGGAGCCCCATGTGGGGCTTGATCGCAGGACCCTGGGATAATGACCTGAGCTGAAGGCAGACGCTTAATGACTGAGCCACACAGGCACCCCACCATTAGCCTTAATTTTAAAGATTGAGATGAAAATCTTTATCCTCCATATAAATTTTGTCTTGTTTATCATGTTCCTCAAAAAACAAAAATCCAGCTGAAATTGTGAAGAGTATTTCCTTCAATTTGTAGATCAATTTATAGATATTGTGATCTTTATAATATCAAGCCATCCCATCCAAGACCATGAATTACCTCCTTTTTAAAATTTAGATCATTTTCTATGTCCTTTATTACTGTTCTGAAGCTTTTGTCAGAGAGGTTTTCTTCAAAATGGTTTTAATTCCTAAATACTGCTTTTGTTATTATTGTAATAATATTTTATTTAAATTATATTATCTACTTGCTTATTTCTGGTATAAAAATGTTCTATATTTTGTAGGATCCTCTGAAAATTAGCAACCTTTGTTTCATCCCCTTATTAGTTCTAACAATTCCTTTGATGAGTTCTATGTTCTTTTCAGATTTGTTTCCATAATGTGCAAGCACTGCTTTTCTCAAAGGAGATGATATGCTCGTTACTCTTACCCATCAACCTTTCTCATTCCTGGAGCAGAACATTATATTTGTAGATATTTTATTTTTTAATTACTCAAATATGTTTATTGAGCATTTTTTTATACTCTAGAAACTGTGAAGAATATAGAATGGTGAGCATGACCAACATTGTTGCTGCCCTAATGGAGCATATAGCCTAGTTGGGAAGATAGACAATCAGGCAAGCAATTCCATTAAAATAGGTTTTACTATCATAAAGTAAGTAAAGTTGCTACTAGAGCATATTGCAAGGGCAAGTAACCTCGTTTAAGTGATCTGGGAAGGCTTCTTGGAAGGAGTGTTTCAGCTAATATGTGAAGAATGCATAATTATCATCCAGCCATAGGTAGAGGGAAAGAGTATTCCATGCAATATGAATTTCCTAGGGCAATATAACTTCCATGAGATTTACAGTAACTGAAAGAATTTTATTACGGCAACAGTGCAGGCTGTGAAAGAATATTTACACAAGATGAAACTGATGTGTTAGGAAGGGGCTAGCTCATAAAATGCTTAGCAAGGACTTTTATATTGAGAACAGTGGAGAGCTACTGAAATGCCTTTGGCAAATAATTGACATAATTTGATTTATAATCTAATATTGGAATTATTCCCATTTAGAGGTAATGTACATAATGTGGGCCTGTAGCAACTCCCCTTTCTACAATAATTTCTCAGTTAAGAATGCAAGGATTATGGCATGGCATTTTGTCTAGGCCCATTTAACAGAATGATTAAACAATATAGAAATGTTATTATACCATAAAACAAGATGAATGGATATAGAGTGTTTCCAGGGTTAGTTAATTTAGTAGCTTATCAACTTCAGTGCTCTATGTTAGCTTCTCTGCAATTTTCTTGTTTCTAAATTTACAGGATGGGTGAAGCTTACATGATATTGTCCAAAGGCAGAGAGTTTTTCCTCAATAAGTGTCTTTTATATCATAGAAGAAAATCACTTGAGAAGTTTCCTTGGAGACATTGCCTTATATCACATTGGCTCGTGTTGGATCACTTGCCCATTCACCGAATGACCCATCACGAATGACTATGACTGTCTTAGACTAATGAGACTTCAATCCCTGGGTCTAGAGAGGAAGTGAGGTCATCTCGTCTGAGTATAAAAATCAGAACCCTATCAACAATAAAGAAAGGAGGTGAGGGTGGATTTTGGGTAGGCAACCTACAGTGTGTGCTATGCTATACCACAGCCAAAACCCCTATATAGTATGGCCCATCCTTATTCTTCTGTCCTGATCTACTCCCTCACCCGTCTATATTGGTTATCACTATTCTACTTTAGAGTCTTTACACTAGCTGCTTCTTTTGCCTAGGATATGGAGGAAAAGGACTGTGGGTAAGTAATCAAGTAACTGTGGGTAAGTAACTGTCTGCCAAAAACCATTATCATATCCTTTATTTTATCATCCAAACAAGTTCACTGATGTAGGAATGGGAAACTCAAGGTGGGGGCCACCTTCTTAAAGCTCCTCACTAATGATCTTGCTCACATTCTCTCTCATGGTCACCTAATAGTGGTAGAATATTTTATATATATTTTAATGCATTCTCACCTAGTAACTCAGCTGATTCTTATGCAAGATCCATAAGGTAGGCAGAAGAGCCCAGAGAGGTAGAGTGACCTATCTAGAGTCATCCAAATGACTCTTGGGTCAAAAATTATTTCACACAACTATGACTCCTTATGCATTGGTCTATAGATTCCTTTAATTGATAATTTGCTACTAACTATGATCATACTCTCATTTTTTTCATTTGAGAAACATTGTACTAGATAATAACAAGGTATAATTTGGACAAAAAAGCTGAAAGAAACTGTAGAAAGAAAATGAATTTAGTTAAGAGGGAAATATAAGCAAATTATGCCCAGTCTCAGTACTTAGTCAGTAGGAAATCTGAGCCCACAGTCCAGTTAAGCCAGCCATTTGCATAAAACTCAGCAGGAAACTCCAGAATGGCTTTGCACCTGCTCCAAAATACTGGCAAATGAAGTGCTTTGAAACAGGCAAACCAGGGTGCACTGGAATTAGGCTTCAGAGGATCACTCAGGCCTAGCCAGTTTGCAGGATAATGGCAGTAAGCCCAGATGGTCTACATACTGTGTTGCTTATATCATACAAGATGGCTGTGGACTCTGACATTCAAATATCCATTGCAACATCAATTTCCATTGTCAGCTCCCCCACCAAAAAGAAGAAAGCCGACAAAAAATAAAGCCATCCTTCTCCTAACTAAAATCTAACGAAAATCAGATTGAAATGACCATTATCTCTTATCATGAATTATGTACTTTTGTTTACCTGATTATTGCTTGAGGTATCATAATATGTTTATATGATCAGACCTGAGAAGTCATTTTAATTCAAACACACAATCTGAAAAGAAACTAATTTTCTTTGTTTAAATGTGTGCTTAAATGTTTATGTCTGTTTGTGCAGGTGTTTTGTATTTTATACTTCCTATGTAGAAAATGATTTTTGCTGTTTTATTTTTTTCATCTAAATGAAAGCATGTCTAATCGTACATTTACAGGGCTATAAGTGAGCCTAATTAGAAAGATGCAATCAACAATATGAGTCTTATGTTCAGCTAATGTGCTTACCAGTGTACTATCCAGTACCTCCTTCAAGCCTCATACCCAAACCCTATTTCCATCCCTATACTTATTGTCTACATTGTATCTGTGTTAAAATAATAGCTTACTGTTTTCCTTTACCATTGGAGTAAATGCTTTGAATGGTCTATTTTATTATTTAAGAGAAATCCTTTTTTTTCCTAAAATTGAGTTATTGGAAACTAATATTTTGAGGGATG
Organism: Leptonychotes weddellii; assembly: GCF_054177405.1. Taxonomy (NCBI): domain Eukaryota; kingdom Metazoa; phylum Chordata; class Mammalia; order Carnivora; family Phocidae; genus Leptonychotes; species Leptonychotes weddellii. The sequence goes on from NC_138385.1 coordinate 29,592,169, forward strand.
GACTATTTAAAATGAAAATATTCAGTGGAACAGAATAGAGTCTATAATAGACCCAGGGTTGAGTTTGCTCTTAGGCAAGTTATTAAATTGCTCTAAGTTCCAGTTTACTCATAAATAAAGTGAAGATTTTAATACTTCTTTAAAAGGTTTTAATGATTGAATACTTAATGAAGCATAAAGGAACACTTCTAAATTCACCTTATGAGGCCAGAATTACCCTGATATTAAAACCCAGACAAGGACATTACAAGAAAAGGAAACTACAGGCCAATATGCCTGAAGAGCGTAGATGCAAACATCCTCAACAGAATATTAACAAACTGAATTCAACAATATATTAAAAAGACCATTTGCTATAATTAACTGGGATTTATTCCAGAAATACAAGATGGTTCAACATCTGCAAATCAATGTGATACACCACATTAACAAAATGAAGGATAGGGGCGCCTGGGTGGCTCAGTCGTTAAGCGTCTGCCTTCGGCTCAGGTCATGATCCCGGGGTCCTGGGATCGAGCCCCGCATCGGGCTCCCTGCTCCGCGGGAAGCCTGCTTCTCCCTCTCCCACTCCCCCTGCTTGTGTTCCCTCTCTCGCTGTGTCTCTCTCGGCCAAATAAGTAAATAAAATCTTAAAAAAAATAAAAAAAATTAATATCTTATGATAAGGGCAATAGGTGTGCAATGTCAATAAATGTAATAGCAGCATGTACCAAGGGCAGTGAGGGTAGAAAGGAAAAGTCCCACTTGCATTCTTTGCATAAGGATGTCAGAGAGCAAAGTAGTAGGAGCTAAAGCTAGAGAAAGAAGCTGAGGCAAGATATGGAGAGGCTTTGGATATTATGCTAAGTGAGTTGGGCTTTTTCTCACCGGCCATTGGTCTCTCAACTTTTGATTGTGCATCACAATCCATTAAAAAAATAACTGAACATAAACATCCAATGAATATACATTTTTGTGTATTTATGAATAGCTTAATGAATATATTATGTACATTATAAAGCATCTAAAATAAAATGTTCAAAGATAAGGTAACATTAGTATAAAAAGAAGGTAGAATATTTTCTTCCAAATAGCATAAATAGTCTTGATCGTCACTTTTTTTTTTTAAGATTTTATTTATTTATTTGACAGAGAGAGACACAGCGAGAGAGGGAACACAAGCAGGGGGAGTGGGAGAGGGAGAAGCAGACTCCCCGCCGAGCAGGGAGCCCGATGCAGGACTCCATCCCAGGACCCTGGGAACATGACCTGAGCCAAAGGCAGATGCTTAACCAACTGACCCACCCAAGCATCCCTTAATTATTTCTAATTTAATTATGTTGTGGCCAGAGAATATATTATCTCTGATGTAGATTATTTGCAATTTATTGAGACATGTTTTATTGCCTAACATAAGATCTACACTGCTAAACACTATGTGAACTAACAAGGGATATATATTTCTGTAGCTCTTGGGTGTATGTTGTATTGTATGAATGTCATTTAGATCATATTTGTTGATGGTATTATTCAAATAAGCTATATCATTATTGGATTTGTGGCTATTTGTTTTATCAGTTTCTGAGACAGGGCTGTGGAATTTTCCAAGTACGATTGTTGATTTTTCTGTTTCTCACATTACTTCAGTCTATTTTTCTTTATTGCATCTGAAGCTCTGTTGTTAGGTGCCAACACATTTATGGTTGTTATGGCTCCTTGATTATTTGACACTTCAACATTTATCACTAGTAATACACCTTGAATTAATTCTCCTTTATCTAGTATTAGATAGCCACATGGGTTTTCTCATGTTTAGTGTATGCATGCTTTATCACCCCTCCTTTTTACTTTCAGTGTTTCTGTGACTTTTTATATAATCAGTACTTTTTTCCTTTTTTAAAAAATTTCTATTTAAATTCAATTTAATTAACATATAGTGTATTACTAGTTTCAGAGGTAGAATTCAGTGATTGCATACAACAGCCAGTGCTCATTCCATCAAGTGCCCTCCTTAGTGCCCATCACCCAGTTACCCCAATCCCCTACCCATCTCCCCTCCAGCAACACTCAGTTTGTTTCCTAGAGTTAAGAGTCTCTCTCTTTTTTTTTTAATAGACAGCATAGAGTTGGGTCTTGCCTTTTTATCCAATCTGACGATCACTGCCTGCTAAGTGGATTGTTTCATACATTTATATTTGCTGTAATTATTGATATGTTCGGTTAAAACATACTACTTAGTGTTTGTCTCTTCTGTTCTTTTTTTCTTCTGTTCCTTCTTGTCCCACTTCTTTTGGATTGATGTAATATTCTTAGTATTTAATCTTATTTCTCCTGGTGACTTTTTAGCTCTAAGATACTTTTAATAGTTATTCTAAAATTTAGAATGTGTATCTTTAATTTATCTTCATCTATCTTCAAATACCAGACAAAAATGTTTACCAGATGAAAAATCTTCAAGCAGTATAATTTCATTTATCCCATTTCCAGTCCTTCAGGTCATTTGTTTTCATAGATGTCATTCTATGTATGTTATATACCCCACAACACATTGTTATTATTTTTGATTTTCATAATTTTCATAATCTAGTCAGTAATTTACATGCATGTATACACATACTGTTGCATGTGCAAGGCAGTTTGTTGGGAAGCAGACTCTTGGAGATTCCCATTAAGAAATTTTATTGGGGATATTCTCCATATTAATAACTGCAGAAGAGAAGGAAGTAGGATTTGGCAGAGAAGTTGGTATGTGAAGCTATATCAATAAATGCCTGAGCCTCTCCCACTGGGGGCTTTTGAAACTGGGATGAACCTTCAAATTTGTCCTGTAATTTCAAGGTTTTATATTCCCACATTGACACCAATAATTGGATGCAAGATATTCCCAGAAAGAAGCTGTGATTTTGGAAAGAGTCATCTCCAATAAGGGCAATTTCTGATGAGGGCTGAAAACTGAAGGCTATTGGTCAAGAGTGCTCTTAGTAACTTGAGGAAAAAGTCCTTTAGCTCTGAACCTGAAGAGGATCTTGATAATGCATCACATAGCCCACTGCAGATATATAGATGACAGAATAGAAATTTTATATATACATTTTGTTAGCACTTTGACAATGATGTGCCTAGGTGTGACTTTCTCTTGATGTAACCTACTTGAAATTCACTGATCTTGGTTGGAAATGTGGGGTCTTTTATCAATCATGAAAAAATCTTAGTCATCTCTTCAAAATTTTTTTGCTGTTCCATTCTTACTCTCATTCCTTTGTCCAACTCCCATTACACATGCTAAACCATTTGACACTGTGCACATCTTTCAGATGTTCTGTCAGGTATTTTTTTTGTTTTCTTTGTTTCATTTTGGATAAATTTCTACTGACTTTCTTCAAAGTCCCTGACCATTTATTCTGCCATGTATGTTCTGTTATTAAGCCTGCTGAATGAATTTTCAAATCCAATGCTGTCTTTTGCATTTTCCACTTAATTTTTTAATTTAATTTTCCACTTAATTTTCATTTCCACTTGGGGCACCTGGGTGGCTCAGTCAGTTGAGCATTGAACTCTTGATTTTGGCTCAGGTCATGATCCTAGGGTCATGGGATTGAGTCTTGCATCAGGCTCTGTGGTCAGTGGGGAGTCTGCTTGAGACTCTGTTCCTCACTGTCTGCCCCTCCCCCCTGCTTATGCTCTCTCTCTCTCTCTCTCAAATAAATAAATCTCTTAAAAAATTATTTTCACTTAATTCTTTTATATTATTTTGCATTCTTTTGCTTACATTCCACCTCTCTTCAAACATGTAGTTCACTTTTTTCTCTAGACTCTTCCACATTATTTTTTTTTAAGATTTTATTTATTTATTTGACAGAGAGAGACACAGTGAGAGAGGGACCACAAGCAGGGGGAGAGGGAGAGGGAGAAGCAAGCCCCCCGCCGAGCAGGGAGCCCGTCGTGGGGCCCGATTCCAGGACTCCGGGATCACGACCCCAGCAGAAGGCAGACGCCCAACAACTGAGCCACCCAGGCACCCCGAGACTCTTCCACATTGTTTATCATACTTCCTTAAAAATCTTTCTCTGCGGGGCGCCTGGGTGGCTCAGTTGGTTAAGCGACTGCCTTCGGCTCAGGTCATGATCCTGGAGTCCCTGGATCGAGTCCCGCATCGGGCTTCCTGCTCGGCAGGTAGTCTGCTTCTCCCTCTGACCCTCCCCCATCTCATGCTCTCTCTCTCTATCTCATTCTCTCTCTCAAATAAATAAATAAAATCTTTAAAAAAAAAAATCTTTCTCTGCTAATTCATGTATCTGAGTGAATATTTCTTGTCTACTATTGCTTGATTTCTCTCTTTATTATGGGTCATGTATTCCTACTTCTGTACATTTTTCATATTATTTTGATTGTATGGCAGGTATTGTGTGTAAAAAAACAGTAGAGACTAAACTATATTATATTAACCTTGAGAAAAGGGCACATGTCTTCCTGTGTGAGGCAATAAGGTAGTGGCCTGAGTCCATCTAAGCTGTGATTGAGCTGGATCTGGGATTTGTTGCAAATTCAGTTCTCCAGAGATTTAAAATACATTCAGTATTGCTTGGACATTTTTCTTTGTCTTAAGCCCAGCTTCCTGCTTTCTGCAATGTGGGCATATATACCCTGTTTTTTTTTTTTTTTTTTTAAAGATTTTATTCATTTATTTGAGAGAGAATGAGATAGAGAGAGCATGAGAGGGGGGAGGGTCAGCGGGAGAAGCAGACTCCCTGCCGAGCAGGGAGCCCGATGCGGGACTTGATCCAGGGACTCCAGGATTATGACCTGAGCCGAAGGCAGTCGCTTAACCAACTGAGCCACCCAGGCACCCTATACCCTGTTTTTAAGCTGATTTACCATCTTTTCATGACAATCAGAAGTTCTATTTAATCTTCATACCCACCCTGGCTCTCTGTGCCTTAGAACTTTCCATTCTGCTTCTGACACCAGCTTTCAGCGGGCCATTAGTGCTTCACTCAGCAAAACCCACATTTGCCTTGATTGGAGTCTCTCTCAGTCCTCTTAACCTTATCTCTAACCCTCAGCATGTCTCCCCCATGCATTCAAGGAAAGCCCCATGGAAAACTTAGGCAGGTAAGTGGAAATTGGTTTCGTGATTGCAACTCCTCTGGATTCTTATCTCTTGATCTAAGCCACAATCAGCTGGCCAATAAACATTCGTTAAGATTGGCTGGTGTCTCCTTACCCCAACTGTAGTGAATTTGCTCCTCTTCGTATAGTGCCACCAAGGTTATAAGCTTGGCAGTCATATATCTCTTCTCTCCTAGGAAAGGATTACCCTTTATTGGAAATTAGTGATTTTAGTTTATTTTGTTAGTTCTCTGTGTGATACATACACACACACACACACACACACACACACAAAGGGAAAAGAGAGAGAGCCAGAGAGAAAGACGAAGAGAGAGAGCTTATTCCATTTTTTCTATTTGCTGGGCTACCAGTGGTGGTCTCATAAATTTCTACATCAGGACTGGACATAGAAGACACGTTATTACTCATTATTAAATATGTTCTCACAGTATATATTTTCTTTACCAATACCCTGACTTAATATTGTATTACAAATTCTCAATCACATTTGCAATTTCCATTTAGGTTTAAATTTTTCTAACATGCACTGTTTACCACAACTTTTTTTTTCTTTCCAATATTATATGTTCAAAATACTTGCATGTCTGATAATGGCTGTTATTTGTTTCTGACAAGTGAATGATATTGATTGGCATAGTAAACTCAGATTTTATTCCTTTTTCAAAATAGTCTTTGATATTTTCCTCCTGCATCCTAACTCCTTGCTACTCTTAAGGTGGTCTATGGACCAATAGCTTTGTCATCACCTAGAAGTTTGATAAAGTTGTAGACTTTATAATCCTATTCCAGATCTACTGAATCAGAATTCGCTTTTTAAAAAGACCCTCAGGCCATTTCTGTGTACATTAAAATTTGAGAAGCACTGCTCTAGTTTTCTCCTTTTGTGATGACAAGCCTGATACTAGTCTGATTCTTTTCCTTTGTAATTAAACCGATCTTCCTGAGTGAAAGTTTTTTATATATTTTTCTTTGCTTTGAAATTAAAGAATTTCACCAGGAGTTTGTCTAGTTGTGCATCTGTTTTCATTAATCCTGCCCCGTAGCCTTTTTGATGTGGTTTTGGAATATAGGTGAGGTTCGGTGGGGTGGGGTCCGGAGCCGATGACCAAGAAAGAATTCTTTTTTTTTTTTAAAAGATTTTATTTATTTATTTGAGACAGAGAGAATGAGAGACAGAGAGCATGAGAGGGAGGAGGGTCAGAGGGAGAAGCAGACTCCCTGCTGAGCAGGGAGCCCGATGCGGGACTCGATCCCGGGACTCCAGGATCATGACCTGAGCCGAAGGCAGTCGCTTAACCAACTGAGCCACCCAGGCGCCCTTGAGACATCTTAGGTGCAAAATCGTGGTTTGATTCAAGCACTGGGACAGGACAGAAAGAGCTGCTGCCCCGGGGTTGTGAGGGGTGGCTGATTATATACTTGGGAGTTGGGGGAGGTAAGGAAAAGGGAGGTTTTCCAAAGAACTTCCATATGCTAAAGAGGATCTACAGGATACCAGAGGCCTTGCCATTGTCAAGTTAAGATCGTTTTCCCCTCTAGCAAGGTATTAACATTAAGATAGTTGGGAGCTTCCTGGAAGAATGTCACACATATCCCACCCAGGAGTGGGTGAGGGGGAGTTTGCAGGGAGTCAGCTTTTGCTTTGTATTTAGCTAGCCTTCTGCTCCCTCATCATTTTCCATCTGTAAAATTAAGTATTTCTATGTATAAAATATATTTTATTATTGCTATGCTTCCATCTAGTCATTTTTCTCTTGTATAAGACAATACAGTCCAGGTATTAATGTATAGACTAGTTCTATTCAAATCCTAGCTTTGTCACTTAACAACTCTGTAATCCCGGGAATTTTGCTAAACTTTGCTTTAGTTTTGTTATCTATAAAATAACCATATCCATATGGTGTTTTGTTTTATGTTTTGAGGTTTAAATTAGTTAATACATATATATTCCTTAGGAAGAGTGCCTGGCAAATTTCACATCATCAGTAAATGTTAGCTCAATCTCAGATCCATCTCTTCATGTTTTTGCTCTACGTGGTATTTTTCCACTTGATCTTCCAGAGTACTAAATAATGTTTCAGTAGTAATTATTTACTGATTTCCAAAAATAAAAAAATCACAGCTTAAAAAATAGTTCCAGGTTGGGGCACCTGGGTGGCTCAGTCAGTTAAGTGTCTGCCTTCGGCTCAGGTCATGATCCCGGAGCAGGGAGTCTGCTTCTCCCTCTGCCCTTCACCGCGCTCGTGCTCTCGTTCTAGTTCTTGCTCTCTCTCAAATAAATAAAATCTTTATTTTTAATTTTTTTTCAAAGATTTTTATTTATTTGACAGAGGGATAGAGAGCACAAGTAGGCAGAGCGGCGGGGAGAAGCAGACTCCCCATTGAGCAGAGAGCCCGATGTGGGGCTCCATCCCAGGACCCTGGGATCATGACCTGAGCTAAAGGCAGATGCTTAACTGACTGAGCCACCCAGGTGCCCCAAATAAAATCTTTAAAAAAAATAGTTCCAAAAAGTCTATTTTATATAGTTCTAACTATATTTTCTTTGGGAATTCGCCTCCTTTTTTCCTCCTTCTTTTATGTTTTGTTACCTTGCACTCTATTTCAATGAGATACAATTGTCTTACATATTTAGACTGACTTTTGTTCCTTCATGTCACTCATTCTTTTAACTGAGTTTTAATTTTTTCTCTGCCTCCTCATAATTTGGGGCTTTCTTAGAATCATACATGTCAAATCATTATAGTTCCCTAACATGCAGTAAACCAGTAAGAAATGGCTGACCCTGAAGTGTCTGCTGATTTTCTCCCTCTGCCACAATGTGTGGAGAATGGCTCTCTGCTCTCAAGTCTCCCCATTTCTCTTCCAACTATAGGGACGAGAAGTAGGTCAGGTCACTGTAGCGCTTCAACCTTTTAGGAGCAATTAAGTCAGCAGAATCTGGTAAGCATCCTGGGGACCATCTGAAGCAAGGCAGCAGGCATTCCTCTTTCTAATGGATTTCTACCAGAAGGGTTCCCTCAGATGACTATGAAATCTAATCTTCTCTCTTTTCCATAAGAGGTAAGCCTTTGACTCTGCTGGTGGTCCCTTGGCTCTTGCACAATGTCAAGGAGAATGAAGTTTCATTCTTGAAGAATGAAATTCTCTTCTTCAAGAGATCTTGAAAGCCTCAGAAGCATTTTCTAGGCTATGACAGCATGTCTGCCCTGAATCCACCTTTCAGGACATGTGTGCACATGCATGCACACATGCACATTTTGTATTTTATACACTTCTATATGTTAAAATTATATATTTTTAAGAGCAATATGTATTATTACGAATGTAAATAATATATTTTTAAATGAGTGAAAGGTTATGTGGGAAGCAGACAACTACTAGAGACTATTCTCTTAGAAGTATAGCTGATAAGAAAAGGAAACAAATAGGTTAAAAGAGAAAAAATAGGTTCAAGAGCTGTTTTGCCTGGTTTGTTTTGGTTTGGTTTTAAAGATGAAATAGGCTTGGGGCACCTGGGTGGCTCAGTCGTTAAGTGTCTGCCTTCGGTTCAGGTCATTATCCCAGGGTCCTGGGATCAAGCCCCGCATCGGGCTCCCTCCTCGGGGGGAAGCCTGCTTCTCCCTCTCCCACTCCCCCTACTTGTGTTCCCTCTCTCGCTGTGTCTCTCTCTGTCAAATAAATAAATAAAATCTTTAAAAAAAATCAAACAAAAAAAAAAAGATGGAATAGGTTTGAGCATGTTTATATATTAAAGTGCAGGGACAGTGAACAGAAAGATGTTAAAGATACAGAAGAGAGATGAGATGAGAATATATTCCTTTCTCAACTAATCAGGGTGCTCACATTGTAGTCACAGTCTTAACAGTTGGCTGTTAGACACTCTCTTTTGTTTCATCTCATTTGAATGAAAATCCATTTTTAAAGTTCCAAATCTATCTTCGTGCCTTAGTAAATAAATTCCAGTGAAAAACTTTTCCAACATATCTAGATTATAATAAGTATGTAGGCAATGGGATTTGTGTTTAAATAAATAAGTTAAACAAATTTTAGATGACTTTTTTTTCAGTAGAACTTATTACTTTAGTATGTTATATGAAAAACTACTCAGTCTTTCTTGAAGTTATTTGATCATGCCATTCCCTACTTCTGCCAAACCTGAGATCATCTTAGGAGGCTACCATCATGTAACATACATTGGGAAACAGTGTTTAAATCACTAGATTCTTGTCAATTTTTTTAAGCAATCATCTATTATAGTTGAATTACAAAATCTCAGTGGTATATAATAATAAACATGTATTTCTTTCACAACTGTGTATCAGCTACTCTAGGCTGGCTGAGGGCACAATGAATTTTGTTACCATGATTCAAATACCTGCACTGTATTATATTTACTCTTGTCCCATTGACCAAAACAAGTTATATGGCCAAGTCCAGCATTAAGGAACTAGGAAGTATATGAACTTTTTGTGGAGAGATTGCAAAGTTACATGAAATAGGATGGGGCTATGGATTGTGAGGAAGAATTTGACTTAATAACTCAATCTACCAGAGTTATCAGGATTATTATTTTGAATCTGCATGTAGGAGTCAGGACACCTGAGTTTGAAGTGTTTTTCACTGGCGGTTTTATTGACATTTTTGCATGGGGCAATCCTTCCTGGATATTGTCAGATTTTAGCATTGCTGGCTTTCACCTACTAAATGCCAGTAAGCATCTTGACAAACTTTTCCAAATATTCCCTAGGGAATCAATAACATCACTAATTGAGAAGCACAGATTCTACTGTTTACTAATTTTGTGACCTTGGGCACATAATTAATCATTTCACTTTTCTAAGCCATTAAGAAGAGGTTAGAATTAAACTGTAATTTCTGTTTCAGCATTAACATTTGACAAGTTGAAAGAGAGAAAATAGGGATGACTGGACAGAATATATCTGAAAACCAGAATATATGCTCCAGACCATTTCTTCTACCTCCAAATCATCCTGGGAGTGTATGATTCCTTTCTCATACTTTAAGATGACAGTAACAAGCTAAAGAATGTCAGAGGAAAGCAATTAGAATGGTTGTTGAGGACTGAACAACGTCATATTAGTGACATTTGATCAAACTGGGCTTGTTTAGTCAAGAAATAAAGAATGAACTTGGTTAGAAAAGAGAATTGGAGCATGAGGATAAAAGCCCCATAGCAATTTTCATTTGCTCACTAAATCATTATTGAGTACCTAATATGTGCTAAACGTCATGTTGGCCCTTTTCAAATTGATCATGGAAGATAGATTTATTGTTCAGGGTCATTGGGTGAAATGGTAAGTAAATTAATTTTGACTTAAAGTAAGAAAGAAGGGCATAATTATTAAGGAGTCTGAAAAAGAAATGGATGATTTCAGCAGTCAGTAAGGTCCTCATAATTTGAGATGTTCAACTTTCCAGAGGGTAGGAGATTAATCTTATCCATCTTTGAATCCCTGGTAACTTCTCACATGTTGAGGACATAGTAGGTGTTCAGTAGGAATTTGTTATATAAACAAATGCATCAAATGGGTGACAGAAATAATTTCTTTCTAAAGTTATCCAACTCAAAAATTCGGTGATTTTAAGAGAACATGGAACCCCACAAAGTCATTTGCTCACCTCATAAAGTATGTTAAGAGGAAGTATCTCTTCAAAAGAAGTTTGAGGACAAAACAGAGGAAGAAACTAAGTTATCCAACAATAGCCAGATTCATGTATATGGAAGGGGATAAAAAGTAGTGCTGGTCTTTGCATGGTGATGTCTGGTCCGGGGCTGACAGTATACATATGAGTCATCATTCCCTTTTGCCTACTTTGAGAAGTACTAAGATAAATTTTCTAGAGAAATTACCCTAATCCTCCATTTCCTTCATTACTTTTGAATTGCTACAACAGATTGTTTCTTGTCATTAGTTTCCTTCAAACAAATAAACAAAGCTAAATAGAAGCGTAATACCAGAGAAAAACAAGTCAATTACAGGCTTCGGTTAGTTAGGCTTTGATTAATCAAGGTTTTATCTTACTAAAAATGTAGGAAAGGATGTTCTTATTGATTGGAAGTAAACAGTTGCCAGATATAAGCAACCGAGTGGGAATATATGTTTGAGTCACCCATGACTCCGCAAGGAAAATCTTAAGAGATAGAAGGGCACTTCTGGATGTAAGTTAATCATTCATATATAATTTGTATTTTGACAACATAAAAATTTTAGTGCTAAAACAGAAAATGAAGTCTAAGATATAATCTCTTGCCAAATTAACTATCTATTGCCACCTGAGTTTAGGGCTGAATCAGAAATATTGTGAAATTAAGATACTTCCTGGGTGTCAAGTCATCTTAATGTATGCATATTTATTCAGCACTTACCACAACATTAGAAACGTGGGCAATAAAAAAGTAGATGAAATATACTTCTTGTTTCTGGCTATGGTGAAATAAGAGACTAGATTTATCCTCCCACTGAAAATAACTAGAAAATTGTACCAAATATATGAAATAACTATTTTCATACATTGGACAACAGGCAGCACAAGGAAAAGAAATGAGGTGAGCCCTATGATAACATTGACTTTTTGCCTGAAGGCATATTCCACACCACAAAGCAGCCGGCAGACTGTGTCTAGAACAGGATGGTTTCCCTGAATTCAAGAGACAGAGATTAGGGACGCTGAGTGAGCTGGAACATAAAGGGCAGAGTCCCAGAAAAAAGAATTCCAGAAGTTTACCTGATGAAAATATACTTCAAAATTAAAGGCAAAATCAAAATACCCAAATAATAAAAAATGAGAAAAATTTTCACCAGTAGACCTATGCTAGAAGAAATTCTAAAGGAATTTCATCAAGCTAAAGGAAAATTATACTTGATAAGAAATCAAATCTAAAAAAAAGAATAATGAGAACCAAAAATTTAATATGTTGAGTCAATATAAAAGATTATATTTTGCTCTTCTTAATTCATGTAAAAAAAACTATTGTCTAATTAATGAAAATATAATAAGGTATTCTGGGCTTAGATGTGTAGAAATAAAATCTCCAACAGCAATAACAAAAACGATAAGAGGGGTTAAATAAAAATATACTACTGTAAGGTGCTTATGCTGTATGTAAAACTGTATAATATTAATTCAAGGAAGAGAATAAGTAAAGGACATATAATGTAATTAGTAATCACTAATATACAAAGTATCAATAAGAACGGATTAACTAATTTCATGAAAATTAACTGGATGCTGGAAATTAACTAATTGCTTGCAGCAATCGAGAGAGCATTTATTCTAGAATATAAGTTGAATCTCAGTAAGAACAGTGAGTTCTGTGGCTTTTTAATTTGCTCAGTTCCTGTTCCCCTACCCTGCCCTCAGTGAGGTTCATAGTAAACCTGAAAACCAAAAACCCACAATCATGGTGAACACCAGCAGTCTGACAGCCACTGGAGGGGACAAAACAAAGTTGCAGCTCCTTTCAAATCCTCATTCCCAGAAAATTGTTATTGTTTTTTTTGTCTGGTGGTTTCCTGGAAGACCCCACTTGCAAGGCAGTCTATTTGACCTGACCGAAAAGTAAAACAACAACAACAACAAAACAAGCATTCCCTGGGTTATTTGTCAAAACATTTTTTTTAATTGTTTAAAATAACAGATGCCTAGGGTGGTGCATATCAGTTGGGGCAAAAGAGGGTAGTCAAAAACCTTAAAAGGAAAACCTAAGGAATGAGATATCCATAGGAGCTTTGGAAAGCTCTGACATATCACCGGGAATCTAGAAGAAAATGTGAATGTGTAGGGAAGGCTGTGTGCACATACTCAACCAAAATCTGAGAAGACTCTCAGCTCTCACTAAATTCCTAGTACAAATCCTTCCTACAATTAGTGATCCTCGCAAGGCAATGGAGCTAATATAGGAGCAAAGTTTTCTTTCTTTCTTTTTTTTTTAAAGATTTTATTTATTTATTTGTCAGAGAGAGAAAGAGCATGAGCAGGGGGAGCGGCAGGCAGAGGGAGAAGCAGGCTCCCCGCTGAGCAAGGAGCCCGATGTGGGACTGGATCCCAGGACCTTGGGATCATGACCTGAGCCGAAGGCAGATGCTTAACTGACTGAGCCACCCAGACGTCCCCAAAGTTTTCTGTATTAATGCTACTGACTTGGTACTAATTTAAAATAGCGTTATGTTAATTAATTTTAATACTCTGAACAAGCACCAAGAAAATGATCCCCCAAAATACAGTAAAGAAATGGCAAGGGAATGAAAATGGTACACTAGAAAATGTCTATTTAAAACAAAACCATAGGGGTGCCTGGGTGGCTCAGTCAGTTAAGCATCAGACTCTTGATTTCGGCTCAGATCATGATCTCAGGGTGGTGAGATCGAGCCCCATGTCAGGCTCCGCGCTCACTGGGGTGTCTGCTTGAAGATTCTCTCCCTCTGCCCTCCCCCCTCACTCGTGTGCTCTCTTTCTCTCTCTCTCTCATTCTGTCTCAAAAACAAAAACAAAAACAAAACTACATATTAAATAATTCAATTTATAGGAAATGTTCAGAATAGGCAAATCTATAGAGACGGAATTTCTTCTGGGGGTGATGGAAATGTTCTGAAAGTAAATAGTGGCAATTTTTATGCAGCTCTGTGAATATACTAAAACCACTGAGTTGTATACTTTAAAAAGGCAAATTTCATGGTTTTTAAATTATATTTCAATTTTAAAGTACACCATACAAATGTAAAACACTATTTAAATAGCCCATAAAGGAGAACAAGTGGAATTGTAAATACTCTATCCAAAAGAAGATAGGAAAATAGAAAAGAGATACCAAGAACAGATGGGAGAAATAGAAAACAAATCCTAAGATGGTAGACTAGATCCAATAATGTCAGTAATTACAATAAAGTAGATGAATAAACTCTGTAGTTAACAGGTAGAGATCCGCATAAAAGATACAAAGGAAAACCCAAACATATGCTGCTTATAGGAGATTCACTTTACATATGAAGACACAACCAGGTTGAAAGGAAAAGAATGTAAACAAACAGTATCATTATAATGCTAGAATGATTATCATTATCAAGATGGACCATATACTGGATAGTAATACAAATGATTTCTGAAAATATCAATGGATTAAAATAACGCATGGTATTTCCATCTTTTGAAGCAAAATATACTAACTCAAAACCAAAGTGATTTGAAGGGAAGATATATTAATAATGAGTGGAAATAATAGAGGAAACCAACAAAGCAAAACATTGGTTCCTTGAAATGGCTGTTAAGATTTATAAATAGTTAGCAAGAATAATCAAGAAAATAAATGAGTATAAATTAGTCAAATCAGATAGGAAAGAGGAGTCATAACTCTGGATACTAGAGACATTAAAAATAATAATGGAGTATTATGAACAACTTTATGCCAGTTATTCGAGAACATTGACAAAATGGACAATTTCCTTTAAAGATACAACTTAGCAAATTGCCTCAAAGTAGCTGACAATCTAAATTTGTAATTCAAATCTTGTCATAATGGAAACTTCGGACCCAGAAGAATACTCCACAACCTTTTTTATGAGGCAAATATAATACAGATACCAAAAGCTGAAAAAGATATTACAAGCAAATTATAGATCAATATCCTTCATGAGTATAAATATAAAAATTCATTTAAAATATTAACAAATCAAATTCAGCAATATATAAAAATGATAAATCATTATATCCAGGTAGGTTTTATCTCATGATTGCAAGCTTGGTCCAACATTGGAAAGTCAATCAATATAATTGACTACATCAATAGAACAAAAGAGAAAAAATACATGATCATCTCAATGGATGCTGAAAATACATGAGACAAATATCAATGCCCATTACTAATTTTTTTTAAAAAGAAACTTTTAACAAAGTAGAAATGGAAGGAAATTTCTTCAAAATAATAAAGTACATTTATGATAAAACTAAAAATAACCCTAAACTTAATGCTGAAACATTTAATGTTTTTCACCTAAGATTGGGGACAATGCAGGGACGTTCACCCTCACCATTTTTAATCAACACTGTACTGAAAATTCCAGCCACATAAATAAATTAGAGAAGAAGAAGCAAATGTCTGTTTATTTTCATGGCATGATTGGCTATGTAGAATATCCTGAAGAAGCTGCCCCCTCAAATTTTTAGTATTAATTAGTGATTTTAGTAAGTGCTTTGGGTACAAGGTCAATATAAAAAATCAAATTGCATTTCTATATACTACCAACAATGTTAATATAAATGTAAAAGTAAAAAGTTACAATAGCATAAAATAAAGTAGTAATAAATTTGACAAAAATATGCCAAATCTTTTCACTAAAAGCCTAAAACATCACAGAGATAAAGAACAAATTGATAGAGGCCTTTTGTTTTTAGATGAAGATCAGGTAATTAACAATGCCTTTAGATTTGAAATGAGAGCTAATTCCCTCTTAAGCAAAGCCCTTTCCTTTTATTACATCAAGATTAGAAGGCCTGGAAATTTGGGAACCCATGCCCAGTGCGTAAAATCAAAATTCTGATTCCCTTCCAAATAAAAATCTTCGTTTTCAACTTCCTGCATGTGTGTGATTAAGCATATGCGGCTGGAAATGCTATCGCGTGATTTTGCATTACTTAACAGCAGTGCAAAGCAATTCCCCGAAACCTTGCTTCAACTTTCCAAGGAATAGTACTTCTCAGTACTTTGAGTCTCCTATTTTGAATAAATATCCAGTAACAAAATAATTGTCACATCTGCCCCTGGAAATTTGATATGTATTTGGACTGCGTACTGACGTTCTATCAAGTTAGCATTATCGCTGAAGTGCCAAATTAGTAATGTTGTGATGTTTCATATTTAGATAGTAGCAACAGGATAAGAGCCTGATGAAGGGTAATTATCTTTCTATTTAGCTAGAACCCATTTCCGTCTTTAAGAGGAATTTATCCTATCCTCTAGATCATTTTGCTTGTAGAAAGTTTGCATTCATCATTTATACTTCATTTTGCAGAAGGCTTACGTGATGTCATTGGACCATTCAGGAATCACATTTACCACATTAAATTTTATCAATGAAAATTGCTGAGGAAAAAAGTATCTCTTAGCTTTCCCACAAACAAGAATTTGAACCGATAGCTTAGTATTCAATGCCATTTTAGAAATGAATTGTGAAGGGAATTTCATATTACATTGCTTCTCCTTAGAGTGTAAAAAATGGATTATTACTGCAAAACTGCATAAAAACTCTCTGAAGGGTGAGAAACTGGATCTGCTACTTTGACTTACGCTTAAGCAAATGGATATTACAGTCCCAGTCAGGCCTTGGAGGCCTGGTATTCACTTGCAATTTTTCTTTATGTTCCCAGCATCAAGGATTATCAGGGAAAACCTTGGTTTTACAGTGGAATTCTGTTTTTGCACTCATTTATTCAAGAAGCCAACCAGTCCAGTTCTCGCCGTCTGACCTATTATATCCCACTTTACCTATGTAAAATTATACATCTTCACCCTAACCCATCAAACCCAAGCACTAGTGAGTTCTCCCATTACAGGCAATTTTTCTGTGTATTAGTGAAATGCCGCTTATTTCTCACTGCATAATTATGTCTTAGTATGTCTAAACACCTAAACCAGAAATAGAGAAAGCAAAGCATTTGGTAGTTTCCTGATCATAATCTCTTAGAACTTGTTGCCATCAGGGGATGTATGTTATTCAGCTTTGTATCCTCAGTATTCAGAACAGTGCCTGACAAAGGAGTAATCAAGAAATCCATGTTTAATAAGTAAATATGTAAATGAAGTAAAACACCTCCATTTTAAGAATATTCAATATCATCATAACCAGCTTCACTGATTTTTTTCCAAGTTTCGTGTGTATGTGTATGAGTGTATGTGATTTTATGGATGAAAGCTGAGTCAAACCCATCAAATTACTACAATTCTTGTGTTCAAAGTCAGCAGAGTGAAACTACAACTAATCTTTTCTGTAGGTTTTATGTCTTTATCTCTGGAAAAACACTAGCCATTTCTCCTGAAATCAAGCATGCAATGTCAGGATCATTTCCCACTCATTCCCACACATTTAAAACATAATTAAGTCTACTGCCACTGCTTTATAATTTCCCAAGCCCTTCCCTATCACTACATCTATAGACCCTGTCTATGCTCTGGTTACCAAATGACTTGGTTACAACCTTCCTTCTGACTATATTTGCCTTTGTATCTCTATTATAGCATAATGAAATGACCAGCACTAAAACCAGTTTCTTTTTAACTCATCATACTTCTCTTCATGTTCTTATGATGGCTCACCATTGGACTGTAGGTTATTTAAATATTTGCTTTCTACACTTGCTTTAAGCAAAATATAATACACATGTGCACATGTGTGTATTTGTGTAGACAGAAAAGAATGGGGTCCTTGACCTTAAGAAAATTGTAATCTGTAGGGGAAAATACACATACACACACACACACATACATACACAAACACATACTTTAAGGCACATTTGCAAACCAGTCATCTAAAACTTCTTTGCATGTTAATGAAAATGTAATCAATATATATATATTTGAATCCACATATATATATGTACTTCAGAACTAACTAGAAATATTAATCAATTTTGATAATAAACTGTTTTTATGTCCCCTGTAAATGATATTTCCCTTCTCTTATTCTCCCACTCTTTCTAGGTGCCTGTCTCGAATGCAGAATAGTCTACTATATATTACATTTTTTATTGAGATTCCAATGTATTTAAGAATCATCAGATTCTGTATAGGAAATCTCAAAGCATGTCATCAGTAACGTGTGGAGAAGCTGCACATTCTAAAAGGCATGCCTTTGTTTTAAATGTTCATGAGCCCTGGACTCAGAGATTTTAATGCATGAAGGGACACACACGCTCGAAAAGGGCCAGACCTTACTCATGTCTCAATTTATAAGGGGGCAGCTTTCTTCACCCGCTTGTCCCAAACACCAGGATCATGCCTACAATTTTCAGTCCAGACATGTTTGTAACAACATTAGCATGGATTATTTTACTCAGAACTTTAGATTGACAACAGAAAAAATTGAGAATAATTAAGATCAGCCTATCAAATGAGCTATATACAGTTTACAACAATCAATGTAGGCACAATTATATACAAAAAATTATAGATATTATATTTTGTGTTTCAACCATTAATGTCCATTGTTTGTTACTAAATTGGTGAAGCCTTTAGCAAGGCGGGGCTTAAAAGGACTATCTCTATTCTGATAGAATCCACAACTTCTTGCACTGCCTTCATTCTGGATCTGACACTCTTCTATTATCAGTCTGCATTTGTGCAGCGTATTTCTTGTATCAGACAGCTTCATCGCAGAAGATTCTATCTTCCCATCTGCAATGCCTCAAACTTCACACTTTCTGTACAGTTTTCTACAGCTATATCTGCATGGCCCCAGCAATCCCTTTTCTTGCTTTGCTACTGGACAGATCTATTAAAGTCCTGGAACTGCCATACATTTTCTTCAGAATGTTCAATGCCTCTCTCTCTTGAGAATGGCTTCTTTCTCCCTGCTGTGCTGTTGCTCTCGGAACCTACTTTCTCTTTTTGGTGCCTGTGATTGGCTGTGCATGAACAGTGAGAGGTTTTACTGTCTGCCTTGGTTTCTTGGCACAGAAAGGAATGCTATCTCTGTAACTGAACATTACCCAAAGAAAGTTACAGGCTGCGTAGAAGACACAGGCTGTGATTCTACTCCGGTAGCATGATAAAAGGCTCCAGTTCCCTGTCTTCAAAAATTACCTGGGCAATACTTGGCCAGATTAGAACAGCATAGAATTGTGGTGAAATGAGACCACAAAAGCAGTGGGCAGGAATATCTAGGAGCTCTGCTAGGCAGCAGAGGGTAAATGGCAACATATCTATGAAAATAAGAAAATAAGAAAGTTCTCCAGGGAGAACCAGTCATCGGGGGCCCAAACACTTTCATGAATTTTACCTCCAGGAGCTTGACCAGGTTCTCACAGTGACTACCAGAGAAAAATCCCCTGATATTTTCTGGCAGGTGGAGGGGAAAAGGAACCATTTTGAAATATGGCAGACCACTCTGTTCTTCTTAACAAAGCCTACCCTCAGGAGAAATTATGTAACCAAAACCTAAACTGCTGGGGTTTTATCAGAGCCCTCTAGCCAGGGAAGAGGGAAATACTAAACTCCAGCCCACTCTAATCATCCTGTCCCACTAAAGGAAAGGGTGGGGATTGAGAAGTACAGTAGACCCTTGAACAACATGGGTTTCAACTGCATGGGTCCACTTACACAGTGAGGTTTTAGAGTCCAGTACTGAAAATGTATTTTCTCTTCCTTATGATTTTCTTAATAACATTTTTTTCTTCTCTAGCTTACTTTATCATAAGAATATAGTATATAATACATATAACATACAAAATATGTATTAGTTGACTATGTTATTGGTAAGGCTTCCAGGCAACAGCAGGCTGTTAGTAGTTGACTTTTTTGGGAGTCAAAAGTTATACATGGATTTTTGATGTTGCGGGGGAGTTGGTGCTCCTAACTCACTCATTGTTCAAGGGCCAACTGTACATGTGAAGTTCAGAGTACAGAGGTACAGACTCACTAAAAGACTGAGACCTACTCATAGGACTATAGAACACTTCCTCTCCCCAAACACCTTAATGCCATATTACTGAAGGCCTATTTACAGCAGTTCCTTTTATGCAATACATCATGTTTGGCTATCAAGAAAAAAATTACAAGACATACTAAGAGGCAAACACACACACACACACAGTTTGAAGAGAGAGCAAGTATCAGAACCAGACTTAGATATAGCAGGGATGTTGGAATTGTCAGACTCGTAATTTAAAACAACTATGATAAAGAAGCTAAGGGTTCTAATACATAAAGCCTATAATATGCAAGAACAGATGGAAAATGTAAGCAATGAGATGAAAATTCTAAGAAAAACAAAAAGAAATGCTAGAGATCCAAAACACTAACAGAAATGAAGAATGCCTTTAATGGGCTTATTAGTAGACTGGACACATCTGAGGAGAGAATCTCTGAACTTAAGGATATTTCAGAAGAAACCAATAAAACTAAAAAACAAAGAAAAAAAGCCTGGGGAGGGGGAATAAGAACAGAATATTCAAGAACTGTGGGACAACTACAAAAGATATAAGATAACAAAAGATATGCATAATGGGAATTCCAGAAGGAGAAGAGAAAAAGGAATAGAAGGAACATTAAATAATGACAGAATTTCCCCCAAATTAATGTTAGACACCAAACCATAGATCCAGGAAGCTCCAAGAACATCAAGCAGAATAAACGCATACCTTTGTAGGAGGTCTTGAAGAAGAGAAGAGACTGATTAAGGTAGAGGCAATATTCAAAAGATGACAAAATTTTTCATTATGAGGCTATAGATGTATTTTTGTATTCAAGAATCACAATGAGACCCCCAGGAAAAAAAAAGATACTCAGATGCATTATAGTGAAACTGTAGAATGGCAAAGAAAACAAATAACCCTAAAATAAATAAGAAAGAAAAGACAAATGTTGTACAAAGCACTGAAAAGTCACCCAACAATAGCCTCATTCAAATGTATATTCCAAAATGCTATGATATTCCCAAAATTTGGTAGGGAAATGAAGAAATACTATGATTCATAATAGCAACTATTTATGGTAGGTCAGTTAGAAAGTCCTATTTTTTTTAAATAGGAGGAAAAGCTATAGTTCCACATGATGGTTTGACAACTGAGAATAACCAGCAGTCCTTTTTTTATGTATAGTGTGAGTTCACTTTATGCCACAAAATGTAGCTTGTGATAATGAACATTCAAATAACCATATAGAACTTTCCCACTCAAAATATATCAAAATACCCATGAGTGAGAATGCCATCATCCTAGAGACAGTCTTGAACCTGTTCTAAACTATAAAAATGAAACAAACCTTTACTGTACTAATTATTTGAACAGTGACAAATTTTATATGAATATGATTCGACACCACTTATGAGAATAATTTGCATAAAGACACATCCTGCCTTGACAGACACCCAGAATAGTTCAGGTATCCCTATTGAAGGATTGGCATATTGTTGTTTTTAAAATGTGTTTATTTCACTACATTACAGGAACTGGTAGAGAATAAGAGGATAAATAGCACATTTTTTAAAAAACAAAATTGAGAATTCTAAAAACAAAGTTAGAACATTTTCTTGATTGATTGATTTTCCTTTGTTCTTTACAACTCAGAAGTCATTGTTCTGAATTGGACAATATTGATCTCTGAAGTAGTTCTATTCAGAAGCTTTATTTACAGGAGTTAAATGCCAAACACTCCTTTTCATTGATGTCCACATGAGGCTCAGCTCTCAATGTTACAAATGTATTCCTAATTCTTGGGATTTTCACATCATTGATCAAAAAGGAAAAGAAAGGTGTGCTTTTTGATTGCTCCTAAGATCTGCATCACAAACAAGTCTAGACATTTAAGAAACACTTTGAATATATTTAACTTTAATATCCTTTCAGTGTTTTTTGCTTTCCTCCAGAAAAATCCAAATGATTCTAAAAGACTAACCACAGTGTTCTGGCCACGTATGGACAATGAAGGGGAGTTAGTGAAAATAAAAACAAAAAGCAATCAGTCATCAAAAGCAAACTTATTTTCAGAAAGTAAGTATGTGGAGAACGTGTATACAATATCCTATGAAATAAACCTTATTAATAGCATGGTTCAAGTCTTCTATATTTTTATAATATTTGGTGTGATTTATTAGTAACAGGAAGAGGTTTTTTAAAATATCAAATTGTGAGCATGGATTTGTCAATTTCTCCTTGTAGTTCTACCCATTTTTCTGTCATATATATATGTAAATACACGGTATATAAATATTTATAATATTTTATAAATAATATTTGGTGTGTTGAAGAGTCTCTTTTTTATTGAATAAATGTGATGTGTATCATTGTATCAGTTTAAGGTGTACAGTGTGTTACTTTGATACATATATATTGTAATATGATTGCACTGATATGGTGATATTTATCACATTACATACTTATAGTACAATATTATTGTCTATATTTATTATACTGTGCATTAGATCTCTATGGCTTATTTACTACCCCTTACAAGTTTGTAGCCTTACACATCATCACTCTTATCCCCCCCTCCCCTCGTAACCATCATTTTACTCTCTGGTTTTTGCAAGTTTAACTTTTTTTAGATTTCACATATAAGTGATATCATATAGTACTTGTCTTTGCCTGACTTATCTCATTTGCCATAATGTGCTCAAGGTCCATCCATGTTGTAGCAAATGGGAGGATATCTTCCTTTCTCATGGCTGAACAACATTCCATTCTGTATATGTACTGCATATTTTTATCCATTCATCTGTTGATGGGCATTTGGGTTGTTTCCATATCTTGGTGATAAACATGGGAGTGCATATATCTCATCAAAATCCTGTTTTCATTTCTTTGGGTATATACTCAGAAGTGGAACTGCTGGATCATATGGAAGCTCTATTTATAATTTTTTGAAGAACCTCCATATTGTTTTCTATAGTGATTGGACCAATTTACATTCCCATCAACAATGTATTAGGGTTCCCTTTTCACCATATCCTTGCCAGCACCTGTTGACACTCGTCTTCTTGATGGCAGCCATTCTAATAAGTGTGAGGTGATATCTCATTGTGGTTTTGATTTGCATTTCCCTGAACGTTAGTAATGTTAAATACGTTTTCATGGTCTGTTGTCCATTTCCTTTATGCAATATATAGTTTGCAAAAATTGTCTCTTGTTCTGTAGGTTGTCTTTTCATTTTGTTAACTGTTTCTTTTTCTGTGCAGAAGCTTTTGAGTTTGATGTAGTCTCATTTGTTGATTTTTTTCTTTTGTTGTTTATGCTTTTGGCATCATGACCAAAAATTATTGCTAAGACCAATATTGATGAACTTCTTCCCTATGTTTTCTTCTAGGTCTTAAGTTCAAGTCTTTGATACATTTTGAGTTAATTTTTGTGGGTGGTATGAGATAGAAGTTTAATTTCATTGTTTTGCATGTGTTTCCTCAGTTTTTCTTGCAACATTTGTTGAAGAGACTATCCTTTCCCCATTGGGTATTCTTGGCTCCCTTATTGAATATTAGTTGACCATATATGCCAGGGTTTAATAGTGGGCTCTATATTCTGTTCCATTGTTCGACGTGTCTATCTTTGCACCAGTACCATATTGTATTGCTTTTACCGCTATCACCTTGTAATATGGTTGGAAATCTGGAAGCGTGATACCTCTGACTTTGTTCTTTTCTCTTGGGATTACTTTGGCTATTTGGGGTCTTTTGTGGTTCCACAAAAATTGTAGGATTGTTTCTTTTATTTCTGCAAGGAATGCCTTTGGTATTCTGATGGGGGCTGTGTTGAATCTGTGGATGGCTTTGGATAGTATGGCCATTTTAATAATATTAATTCTTCTGATTCATGAACATGGGGTATCTTTCCATTTGTTTGTGTTTTCTTCAATTACTTTCAGCAAGGTTTTATAGTTTTCTTTGTACAAATCTTTTATTACCTTGGTTAAATTTATTCCCAAGCATTTTATTGTTTTTGATGCTATTGTGAATGGGATGGTTTTCTTTACTTCTTTTACAGATTCTTCATCATTAATGTAAAGGAATACCACTGATATCTGTAAGTTGAATTTGCTTCCTTCCACTTTACTGGTTCTTCGGGATTTTCTATATATGGGACCAGATCTTATCATCAGCAAATAATGACAATGTCACTTCTTTCTTTACAATTTGGATGGCCTTTATTTCTTTCTTTTGTCTAATTGCTGTAGCTACGACTTCCAGTACTATATTGAACAGCAGTGGTGGGAGTGGACATCCTTGCCTTGTTCCTGATTATAAAGGAAACACTTTCAATTGCTCTCCATTGAATATAGTGTTAGCTGTAGGTTTGCTGTATATGGCCTTTATTATGCTGAGATATGTCCCTTCTATACCCAGTCCGTTAAGGGTTTTTATCATGAAAGATGTATTTTGTCAAATGCTTTTTCTGTGTATATTGAGATAACCACATAATTTTTATCTTTCATTTTATTGATGTGATGTATTACATTTATATTTTCAAATCATATATCTGATAATGGTTTAATATCAAAAATACATAAAGAACTCATACAACTCAATAACAAAAAAATAATTTGATTAAAAAGGGACAGAGGATCTGAATAGATATTTTTCCACAGAAGACATCCAGATAACCAACAGACACTTGAAAACATTACTAATCATCAGGGAAATGCAAATCAAAACCACAATGAGATATCCCTTCCTACTTGTCAGAATGGCTAGTATCAAAAAGATAAGAAATAACAAGTGTTGGCAGAGATGTGGAAAAAAGGAAACCCTCATGCACTGTTGGTGGGAATGTAAACTTGTATAGCCACTCTGGAAGACAGTATGGAGGTTACTTAAAAAATTAAAAGTATAACTACCATATGATGCAGTAACTCCACTACTGGGTATCTATCCGGGGGAGGGGAGAACACTAATTTGAAAAGATATATATACCCCTATGTTCATTGCAGCATTATTTATATAGCCAAAATATGGGAGCAACCTAAGTGTCCATAGATGGATGAATGGATAAAGATGTGGTAAACATCCACAACGTAACACTATTCAGTCATCAAAAGGAATTAAATGTTGCCATTGGGGGCAACATGGATGGACCTTGAGGGTATTATGCTAAGTGAAATAAGTCAGACAGAGAAGGATAAATATTTCATGATTTCACTTATATGTGGATTCTCAAAAACAAACAAACAAGCAAACAAAACAAAACCAAAACTCAGATACAGAGAATAGATTGGTGACTGCCAGAGTGGAGGGGTTGGGGAGGTGAATGGGTAAAGGAGGTTAGGAATTACAAAATTCCAGTTATAAAATAAATAAGTCATAGGGATTTAATGTAAAGCATGGGGAATATAGTCAATAATATTGTATTAATTTTGTAAGGCAACAGATGGTAACTAGACTTATCATAGTGACCATTTTGCAATGTATACAAATGCTCAATGTATGTGCAATGTATAATCACTATGTTGTATACTTAAAACTGATATAATATTGAATGTCGATTATACCACAGTAGAAAAAGAACAGATAATGACAAAAAAATGATTTAGAAAGATTGAAAATAAAATAACAGGAAAGGTGTACATAAAAAGTAGCAGAATCCATAACCTTAATATCAGACAAGGTTGAATCTGAGACAAAAGTTTTAAATGAAACAAAAATATAGCATTGTATAATACTGAAAGTTAGAGCCACAATAAAGTTATAACAATTATAAATATCTATGCATCAATAACATTTACATAGTCAAAACTATAGTATACCAAAGAAAAAGTAAAGAGAAATGCATTATTGGCAATAGATTTATTTCTTCACTCAGTCCATTTCAGGCCATTTCAGGCCAAGTGGACAAGGAATAAATACAGAAGACCTAAATAACACAATTAGTAAGGTGTAGTTATTTGATCAGTATGGTATTCTATACCATGAAATACAGAATGTACTTTGTACTACAGGATCCTTTGGAATAGTCTCAAAAAAATGACTACACTTTGCTAGAAGAAAAACATCTTTGTTTTTCAAAATACATGAAAAGCAAAACAATGCAATTAATATTCATTAATTAAAATTCAATAAAAGTGGAACTTGTTAACAAAACCAGGAGACAAAAAAATCATGCTTTAGACACTTTATCTTAATTCAAAGAGAAAATAAAAACTTACATAAGAATATCTAATAAATGATGATAAGAGAAACACTATCAGATATCAGAACCTATGTGATGTTTCGAGAGCAGTGCCCAAGTAAAATTCCACAGTCTTATTTATATTAATAACAATATTAAAAACTATAAATATATGAATCATCAAACCAGAAAAGGTAAAAAAGACAAATAGAAAATAAGTCAAATGATATCAGAAGTTAGGAATTAAGAAGATAAAAGAAAATTTAATAAATTAAAAAAATAGTTGGTTCTTTGAATAACCATAACATTGGCAATTATTTACTAATAAAAAAAATAAAACATGAGGGGGGGTTAAAATGGAGAATAAAATAAGCACAGATGGAAGCATAGCAGAGAATGGTAAGAGACTACTTTGTTCAACACTGTGCAAATAAGTTTGAATACCATAATGAAATGGATAGTATTTTAGAAAAATATACCAAAAGTCACTCAAGAAGACATAGAAAATTGATCCTAAGCAAGCATTAGGGGTCAACAACTTAATGACATTTCTAGTTTTTTGTAATTTATCTTGCAGAAATGATGTACGCACAAGGTTGTTTACTGAAGGATTATTTTTAATGGCAAAAAAATTGAACCTAAATGCCATCGGTACAGAATTGCTTAAAATGAATTATAATACGGCAATATAGAATACTATGCAGCTGAAAAAAAAAGCATAACAAACACATAGAAGCTTTTTGTGTCATAATGGAACAATCTCCAAGATATATTGTAAAATGAAAGAAAAGTGATGCACAAATGAGTGTATAGTACATCAGCAGAGCACAAAAAAGATCATCGTATTTGATTTTGTGTATGGATGTTTGTGTATGCATACACATACACATGCACAAAGTGTTCTGGAAATAAAACAAACTAAAAATACAGCTAGGTTCTAGGCAATAGAACTGGGTACTTAAGGAACAAAAGCGAGAAAGAGTTTTTCATTTTATATCCTTTTTCACATTTCAAATTTTGAATCATGAGAACATTACCTATTTAAAAATAAGTATAATTTAATTTTTAAAAATACTAAAGTTAAAGCAACCACAAAAAATCCTTTATCAAGAGAGGAGCTGAAAATTAAGGGTTACTTTAGGTTACTTTAGGCTCTGAATCCTCATCCTTACCTCTTACAATATACCCAAAACAAAAGTGGAGGAGCTTGGTATGTTTCTATTATACTGAGCCACCTTGTCCTTCAGTTTCAAAGTAAAATGAAAATGTTAATACACGTGGGAGCAAAGGAATATATTTTTATTATTTATTTTTATTTTAAAGACTTTATTCATGAGAGACAGACAGAGAGAGAGAGAGAGAGGGAGGTAGAGGGATAAGCAGGCTCCCCGCTGAGCAAGGAGCCCGATGTGGGACTGGATCCCAGGACTCTGGGATCAGGACTTGAGCTGAAGGCAGCCGCTTAACTGACTGGGTCACCCAGGCACCCAAATGAATATATTTTTAAAATTCAAATGAAGTCTTTTTAAATGACTAAAAGTCATTAGGAATAAAACCAATTTTAAAATTTAACTCACAAAAGATACATAGCTTTTTGGCCACAAAGAGAAGAGGCTTCGCTCTAGAGATCCCAATATGCAGCACATACTAAGGAACAGGTGGATCTCAATTCATGTTTAATAACTCCTCTCCAGTCTGGAAACTTTCAGCTACAGTTCCTGTGTGCTGTGGTAATGAAAGAGTTCTAAAGACCTTTCCACCTCAATTATAGTCAGCTTTTAGGAAGCAGGAGAGAACTTGTACAAAGTAGAATAGGGTTTGGTAAATCCCAACCTTCCTTGGTATTTCATTAACATATCATTAAGAAAAGTCAGTTCTTGGACTTTTTTTTTCTGAAAGGTAATGCATTTGCACTCTAAGTTGCTATGTTTGTTGATACGTACCACGGGTCTCATTTAATCATTGGGAAGATATTTTTTTAATGTTTACAGGGTCTGCTTTTTATTTCCAGGATCGTAAACAGTTACCTCTATAACATTGGATGACTCATAATATTTTGATGTCCAAGTCTGAATCTTTCCAAATTGGGTTGATAAAAATCAATGACATAAAGCCATCTCTTTGTAATGTTCTTAACAAAATCATGTTTAAGTAATGGATAGTCTTGGGTTCAGAAACAGTCCCTTAGGCTCTAACAATACAAGTTAAAGTGATTTAACCTGCTGAAGAGAAAGTAAAAGTGCAAGAGCAGTTTTAGCCCATCAGGAATCATTTGCTCTATCCAAGCACAGGAGCTACTTGAACTGTATTGTGTAAATGGGTATGTTAAGATGGTCAAGTCCATCACATGACCCATTCATAATTTAGTGCTAACTGCCTAATGAATGATTAAGGACCAATTATTTTAGATTGGTCAAAGTGTTTGCTATGTAAAACCTTTATTAACCTTTTTATCTTTTTGCATTTCCTTTGTCTTTACTATAATTATTCTGCTTTAGTAAGCAAAAACCAAAATTTTTATCCAGAACAAGCACTCTCTAAAAAACTATCTTGTAGTCTTTAGTGTCCTTCATGTACAATAGAAGCTGTCACCTGATAGTCTTTGGGAAAATGTTTTATCTCTAATCTGCAGGTTTAAATCCTGCCAAGTTGTTTTTCATTTTATTTTTGTTTTTAATAGCTTCAATGAGTTATAACTGACATAGAATAAGCTGCACATATTTAAAGGGTATGGTTTGATAAATTTTGACCATGATACTATCACCACAATGAAGATAATGAACATACCATTCATAACTCCCCAAAATTTCCTTATGCCACTTTTGTCATTCTTGCTCCCTCCTTCCCAAGCAAACGCTCATTTGCTTTTTATCAATACAGGTTAATCTGCTCTTACTAGAAATTTATATAAATGGAACCATAAGTATGTATTCTTTTTGTCTGCCTTCTTTCATTATGCATAATTATTTGAGATGTAGTCATATTGTTGGGTTATCAGTTGTTAATTCCTTTTAATAACTAAATAGTATTCCATTGCATGGATATACCACAATGTGCTTATTCATTCACCAGTGGATGGACATTGGGTTGCTTTTAAATTTTTGGTTATTATGTACAAAGCTGTGATGAACAATTATGTACAAATCTTTGTATGGGAATAAGTTTTCATTTCTTGCATAACTGCCTAGGAATGGAATGCTGAATCATAGTAGGTAGGTATGTTTAACTTTTTTAATTGAGATATAATTGACATATAACATATTAGTTTCAGGTGTACAACAAACATAATGATTTGATATTTTTATATATTGTGGAATGATCACCACAATAAGTCTAATTAATATCTATCACCATATAGTTACAATTTCTTTCTTGTAATGAGAATTTTTAAGATCTACCCTCTTAGCTACTTTTAAACATGTTATACAGTATTAGTAACTATAGTCACCATGCGAGACATTACAGCCCCATGACTTGTTTATTTTATAATTGGAAGTTTGTACCTTTTGACCTTCTTTACTCATTTTGATCACCCCTGACCCCACCTCTGCCAACCACCAATCTGTTCTCTGTATCTATGAGCTATTCTTTTTTTTCAGAAAGAGAGAGAGAGTGCACACAAGCTGGGGGGATGTGGGGGGTGGAGAGGGAGAGAGAGAATCTTAAGCAGGCTCCACGCCCAGCACAGAGCCCAACGTGGGGCTTCATCTCACAACCCTGAGATCATGACCTGAGTCAAAATCAAGAGTAGGACGCTTAACCGACTGAGCCACCCAGACGCCCCTATGAGCTATTTTTTAAACATATTTTTATTGTAACAAAATATACATAACAATTATCATTTTAACCATTTTTAAGCATATAGTTCTATGGCATTAAATACATTCACATTGTTGTGCAACCATTACGACCATCCATCTTCAGAACATTTTCATCTTGCCAAACTAAAACTCTGTACTCATTAAATACTAACTCCGCGTTCCCACCTCCTCTAGCCCCTGCCATCTACCATTTTACTTTCTGTCTCTTTGTGACTATTCTAGGTATCTCATGTAAATGAATATTTGGGCTTTTTGTGACTGGTTTATGTCACTAAACATAGTATCTTCAAGGTTCGTGCATGTTATAGCATGTGTCAGAATTCCTTTCTTTCTTAAGGATAATAATATTCCATTGTATGTACATACCACTTTTTTTTTTAATCTATTCATCCAATGATGGAAATTTGGCTGTTGTGAATAATTGCTGCCATGAACATGGGTGTACAAATATCCATTCGAGTCACTGCTTTCACTTCTTTTGGGTATATACCCAGAAGTGAAATTGCTCGTTCAATGGTAATTTTATGTTTAATTTATTTAGGAATCACTGTACTGTTCTCCAGAGTGGGTACACCATTTTACACTCCCACCAGAAATGCACAAGTGTTCCAATTCCTCTATATCCTTACCAACACTTGTTAATTTCCTTTTCAAAAAATAATAGTCACCCTAATGTGTGTGATTATATAACCTTAGTGAACACTAAGTGAAATGAATGAAAACTTAAATGATGCCCAATGTTGTTTAAGAGCATTTAAGCCATAGAACTTTTTGTTATAACAAACTATATGTAAAAGCTTACTCTGTGGAAGAGACAAAACAGGGCCATTCTGTTTGAAATGAGGATGGAGCAACACAGACCTGTCAAACTTCTAGGCTCCCAGCCTTGTTCCTCTCCTGGTGGCGCCCTAAAGAGACAGTCTAAAGCAGTCAACGGTGTCAAATGGTTTAAAATATCACCACTTCAAACCTATAATGGTTCAGACTTGTAACTTCTGTTTTGGTAACCAGTATAGCCACCATTTTGTTCAGTAAAGTGAGTTTCAAAAGTTAACGTGAATAATTAAAAACTCGGAGATAGACTTGAAGCTGTTAAATATCCTGTGTAATCCTACAAGTGCCCTCATGGTTCCTTAGTATCTCAAAGTACTTTGGCAAATCCATATCATCCCTTAATCCTCTCAAATTGACTTGAATGCATTGACATCACTTAAAGATTAATTTCAGGGCGCCTGGGTGGCCCAGTTGGTTAAGCGACTGCCTTCGGCTCAGGTCATGATCCTGGAGTCCCGGGATCGAGTCCCGCATCTGGCTCCCTGCTCGGCAGGGAGTCTGCTTCTCCCTCTGACCCTCCTCCCTCTCATGCTCTCTGTCTCTCATTCTCTCTCTCTCAAATAAATAAATAAAATCTTTAAAAAAATAAATAAAGACTAATTTCAAGCTGATGAACCTTTTACTGTCCTTGTATTTTAAATACAAATAGGCTGGAATCTAAATTGCATGATCATCCAATTATTCTTATATGCATGATTTTCCAACAAATATACTCTATAGGAACCACTACTTAGTGAGTCTCCAATACTCCATTACTCTCTTAGTGAAATCTAAATTCATGAATGCTTTTTAAATTTGTATACATAAAAGAGTTTCTGAATCAATCAGACAGTAAAGAGGCAGCATCATTTAATGGTTGAGAGCATGGACTATAGAACCAAGGACTGCCTGAGTTAGATCCTGGTTCTACTACTTATGAGCTGTGCCATGTTGGGTAAATCAGATAACTTCTCTGGACCTCAACTTTCTGATCTGTTAAAAAGGGATAATGATATTGGAGCCTATTTCATAGACTTGCTATGAGAATTAACTTTACTAATATTTATAAATTAATTAGAACAATGCTTGGCACATAGTAAACACCATAAATAAAATTAGATGAAATTTCCTTCTTTGCTGACAAAGGTTATGTTATAGTTATATTTCCCTGGAGATGTGCTGAGTTCTAATACAGATCTTTCTTGGCTTGTGATGGGGTTATGTCCCAATGAACTCATTGTAAGTTGAAAATATCTTAAGTCGGGCACCTGGGTGGCTCAGTTGGTTAGGCGACTGCCTTTGGCTCAGGTCACGATCCTGGAGTCCCGGGATCGAGTCCCACATCGGGCTTCCTGCTCAACAGGGAGTCTGCTTCTCCCTCTGACCCTCCCCCCTCTCATAAGCTCTCTCTCTCTCAAATAAATAAATAAAATCTTTAAAAAAAAAAAAAAGAAAGAAAATATCTTAAGTCAAAAATGAATTTAATACACCTAACCTACCTAACAGCATAGCTTAGTCTAGCCTACCTTAAGTGTTCCCAGAACACTTGCGTTAGCCTATAGTTGGGCAAAATCATCTAACACAAAGCCAATTTTATAATAAAGTGTTGACTATCTTATGTAATTTATTGAATACTATACTGAAAGTGAACAACAGAATGGTTGTATGGGGACACAATTGTTGTCAGTATGTCAGTTGTTTAACCTCATGATCCGTGGCTGACTGGGAGCTGTGACTGCCCGGCATCATGAGAGGGGATTGAACTGCATATCTCTAGCCTGGGAAAGGATCAAAATTCAAAATTTGAAGTATGGTTTCTATGGAATATATATTGCTTTTGCACCATCACAGAGTCAAAAAATCTTAAGTCAAGCCAGCGTAAGTCAAGCCAGAGTAAGTCGGGCCCCATCTGTGTATATTGTCTGTGTGCTACCTCACTTTACAAAGCCAAGGAACTGCATATGGACTTGATCAGTGTCTTTCTACAAAGTGTTTTAAATGCCAATAGAATGAGAATAGATGACTAAGAGCATTTACCTCCCTCTATAACTTATAGCTTGCTACTTTTCTTGCCTTCTCCCACCAATCTCTAAAATACCTCTGATTCCAGCCATAATGAAATCGTTATAATTATCCAAAGGAATTATGCCTTTTCACTTCTACACCATCTCACATCCTTTTCCTTCTTCCTTAATCATCCTTGCAACATTTCTTTGTCTAGCTAAATCACATGAGATTTCAATACTGATTAAGGAATTGTGATTAACAGGTGAATTTATTTGAGTTCTGGGTATGAGGATAGGCTATCAAAACATCCATAAATGAAGAAACACCATCAGTAAGCAAAATAAAAAAAATTCCATATTAGCTTTCTCACCAAGTGTTATAGCATAAAATTCATTCCACTTAATATACAACTTCTTTCTTTTCTTTTTTTAAATATTTATTTTATTTTATTTTATTTTTTTAAAGATTTTATTTATTTATTTGACAGAGAGAGACACAGCGAGAGAGGGGACACAACCAGGGGAAGTGGGAGAGGGAGAAGCAGGCTTCCCAGCAAGCAGGGAGCCCAATGCGGGGCTCGATCCCAGGACTCTGGGATCACAACCTGAGCCGAAGGCAGACACTTAATGACTGAGCCACCCAGGTGCCCCTTATTTATTTATTTTAGAGAAAGAGTGTGTGTGCACATGAGTGGGCAGAGGGGCAGAGGGGAGATACAAGCAGACTCCCTGCTGAGCAAGGAGCCTGGCCGCAAGGCTCGATCCCAGCACCCAGGACCGTGAGATCCCAGGACTGTGAGATCATGACCTAAGCCAAAACCAAGAGTTAGACGCTTAACTGACTGAGCCACCCAGATGCCCCACAACTTATATCTTTTATAGAAAAAGAAACTAGATGACCATGCTACATGTAACTGGAGCATTGGTCCCTCCTCTCTCTTTATCCCATTCTCCCCTTCCTCTCTCTGGAGTTTGTCCCTTGGCAATGTTGCTTAGTGCTCCTGGTTCAACGATAGACCAGTATTTGCCACTTGTCACCCTTTAGAAATTCTGGACACAGTTGCCTCCTAAGTTGCCATTCTCTTTCTGTGCAAGCCAGAGGCAATTCCTGCTACACTGGTATAACTACCACCCACACTAGATAGAAACATCTTCAAAACCTTAATCCTACTTCCCAGTCAAGAGCCCCCTGAGGTAACCATTACTCTGATTTCTACCATCACATACTGATACTGGTTCTTCTTAAATTTCACATAATATAATATGGTATGTAATGTTTCTTTTAATATTAATGTAAATAAGATGCAATCACATTGTTCCAGGTAATAGTAGTTTGCTCTTTTCATTGTTCCCTCACATAAATTTATGGCAATTAATTCAAACATGGTATAGTTGGCCGTCTGTGTTATTTTCAGTTTTGTGTATTATAAGTAAGTTTTTATAAAGTTTTTTACATGTCGTGCGGGACAAATATCAAATACACATGTCTTTATTTTTTTAGAGAGGGGAGAGAGGGAGAGGGAGAGAGAGAGAGTGAGAATCTTAAGCAGGTTCCACATCCAGTGTGGATCCAGATGGAGGGCTCGATCTCACAACTCTGAGATCATGACCTGAGCTGAAATTAAGAATTGGTGCTTAACTGACTGAGCCACCCAGGCACCCCTGCACTTATTTCTTTTGTGTGGTGGGATTCCTGGGTAGTAGAAATATACACACACGTGAATGTGCACATGCACTCATACCTCCCAAGGACAAATATTCTCAGAGATATGACTCTAAATCTATAATGAATAAGAGAATCAACAGTCATTTACTAAGTGATTCCAGTCTTCCATGACATATACTAGGCATGACTGCCTCAGAATGTGTTAGGCAGATTGTTTTCCAGTATAAATCATATTTAACATGATAATGAAGATAGTCTTGGTTCTTTTATTTCATTACTTACCACTCACCTGTGTCTCTCAAATTTTACACATCCAGGCATGCTTTAGATCACAAAGGGCCATAATATTACCATGAATGCCTCTTAACTTCCATTCTTTTACCTAGGAAAATTCAGCTAGGAAAACTAGGATGTCAGTAATTCTTAACTAAGGGCCTATCTAGTCCTTTGTCTTTGAATAGGAGAGGGGCAAGTGTGTGGTATCATAGTAAGAGATGGTTTACTTCTGGTTGCAGAAAGGTCATATAAGCATGTATAGTAAAAGGAATAAGGCATTTTCCCAACTATGTTCCAAAAAGTGTAAGGTATTAGTAACCTGAGAAAAGAGGTGCTCCAAATTTGTGGAAAGTGATAGCCTAAAAATAATGAGGCAGTTAATAATTACTACAAGAATTATTGGGACTTTTAATATTTTATGAAGTTCTATGTTAGTGATACAGACTTTATAATTTCCCAAACTTAGTAAACATGAAACTGTTTTCTCAGAGTACCTAGTAACATCTTTATGGAATCAGTGATTATTAGAGCCAAGTTTGAGAAATACATTCATTGGGATATAAGGCATGCCATGTGGCCAAATGAACTGAGCCCATTGCTTCCCTTCAGAGGGGCTGGAGAAGAACTTCTGCTCAATAGTTGTTTGCTGTGTGACTCATATGTTGCCCTCCGTACAGTGGGCACAGGGTAGATAAACATAAGATCCAGGCCCTCCTCCACAGTGGGTCACAGGCATGCGGAACTCTCACTGGTGCAAAAATCATCTTATTCTGGGCTGGAAGCATAGAGCAACTCTCTTACCTGGGAGCGTGCCTAGGAGCAATAGCTCCCTGGGGCTAAATTGTTCTTCTGTTTCTTTACGAATGCAGGTATGCATTGCCTTTAATTCTGACCAGCATTTATAGGAGTGCTGGGTTTTAAAATTGCAAGATCCTATATTTGGATAGTACTTCCTATTTTTTTAAGATTTTGCATGTTCCTGGGCGCCTGGGTGGCTCAGTTGGTTGAGCGACTGCCTTCGGCTCAGGTCATGATCCTGGAGTCCCTGGATCGAGTCCCGCATCGGGCTCCCTGCTCGGCGGGGAGCCTGCTTCTCCCTCTAACCCTCCCCCTCTCATGTACTCTCTCTCTCTCATTCTCGCTCTCTCAAATAAATAAATAAATCTTTAAAAAAAAAAAAGATTTTGCATGTTCCGTATCTCATTTGAACCACACAAATCCTATGATTGTTGGACAAGAGAGAGATTATTATTTCTGTTAGATATATGGAGAAATTGAGAAAGATAGAGAAATAATATGGAAGTTAGCATGGCAGAGTTGGAAAATAACTGAATGAGGAGTGAGAAAACCCATGCCCTGGTTCCCTTGCAGATATTAACTGGCTGTATGACTTTTACAGTTATTTACCTATTTCTCTTTTGAAATAATAAAACCTGTAACTTAAAATGCAGATAAAACATTTTGCAATAGTATAAGCACTAAACAAATGTGAGGTCTTCTTATTAACTTGTTCCCAGCTCTACACTTCATCAGGGATGCAGTCAGTATGAGAACCCAACCCTCATGGATGAATCTTGTGCTTTCTTCCCACAATATTAAGATATGGGAAATCACACAAATACAAAGGCTCAAATGTCTTCTTGTTTTTCCTGATTTCATGCTGGAGCTACAGTAACCTTAGCAAGCTTTTCAAACATGAAAATATTTATCATGTCATTTTCCCTGCCTAAAACTGTTTTATGACTTCCCAATGCACTAAAAATAAAATCTACATTCTGTTCCATGATCTACAAGACCAGGCTTGATCTGGCTGATATCTAGCTTACCAACCTCTATTTACTCTTCCTATCATTTACTACCCTTCAGATACCTCTATTTTACTTCCTTGAATTCTCCAAGCTTTTTCCTATCTCTAGAGCTTTTGTACATCCTAGTGCCTCTGTTTGAAATGACCCCTTTGCCTTCACCTGCCTGGCTAATGGCTCCTCATATTTTAGACCTCAGATTAAATGTCACTTCTTCAGAAAGGCCATCTGTGTATGTTATATATATCATGGCATTTTCCTCTCATTTTTCTCTCTTTTTAGAAAATGTCATAGTCTTTATAATATTTATTTAAAAAAAAAAACAAGTGAAAAGGATCTTTTTTTAATGTTTGCTTTCCCTGATGTGCTCTAAACCTCATGAAGGCAAAGATTCTGTATGTGTTGTTTATTGGCCATGCACAACGCTTACTACAGTGACCAACACATAGTAGCCACTCAATAAATGTTTGTTGGATTGTTTGGGTGCATACTGCCTTTTATCAAAAGTATCAATGTTCTCTTTTGGTCAAAGAAGGAATACAACTTCCTGAGGGCAAGCAGCGACTAAGCCTTTATTCTGAAAGAATTATCATAAATAGTATCAAATATTTTGAGACCGCATTATGAATTTTTTAATCTGTGTACCCCATTTGAAGCATACTAGTAAGTCCTTCAGCCCTAACAGTTCACTGGCAGGCACCATCCACTTTTGCCTTTACTATCAGTACCTACTTCTCTGATTTCACACAAACTTTGGGAGAAAGCAGCTCCTCCTGACAAATGTGCATCTGTTGGGCCAGTGAACAGTCACCACCAATGGGAAGGCTATATTAACTGTAGCATCTATACAGTATGCTATTTTTTATTTTATTTTATTTTATTTTATTTTATTTTATTTATTTATTTGAGAGAGAGAGACACAGCAAGAGAGGGACCACAAGCAGGGGGAGTGGGAGACGGAGAAGCAGGCTTCCTGCAGAGCAGGGAGCCCGATGTGGGGCTCGATCCCAGGGCCCTGGGATCATGACCTGAGCTGAAGGCAGACGCCCAACCAACTGAGCCACCCAGGCTCCCCTACAGTATGCTATTTTTAAAGGAATTCTTGAGCATTAGATAAATATTTCCCTTAATCACATGCCATTTTGATTCTTATATAAAAGGACTAGAAAAATAAAATTGTATTTGTATAATATTTACTTTGTAATCAATGGCACCAGAAGATGAAAATCAAATACTGAGTCATCAGATAGAATTCCACTCTAGTCCTTTCTTTCTCCTCATGTCCCAAGGGATCACTCCTGCTTTCCAGATATTTTAGCTTGAATGAAACAAATGGCTCATAGATCATGTCGCTGCTGGGGATGTCTTTTTTTTTTTTTTTTTTTAAAGATTTATTTTTTTGACAGAGAGAGAGAGAGACAGCGAGAGAGGGAACACAAGCAGGGGGAGTGGGAGAGGGAGAAGCAGGCTTCCCACTGAGCAAGGAGCCCGATGTGGGGCTCGATGTGGGGCTCGATCCCAGGACCTGAGCCGAAGGCAGACACTTAACCACTGAGCCACCCAAGCGCCCCACTGCTGGGGATGTCTTGCAAAGACCTGTATACTTTGTTAACCTTTGAGCCCATCTATGGTCTTCCTGTGCCAACCCTAGAAATGATCTGTAAATATTTAACAGTTATCTTCAATGCTTCTAGATTCCCAATAATACCAGGATATTAAGCTTTACATAATATCTTCTACATAAAGGAAAAAATTATAAAGCAAACCATGTTTTCAATTTTCATTTCTTCTTTTTTTCTTGTCACTAATCAACAGTTCGGCATAGTTGCAGGTCTCTGTTTATTTTACTTTACTTCCTCACTTCCTTAGTTTATGTATATATGTATTCATTCAGTCATGCATTCATTTTTTAACATTTTATTTTGAAACAATTTGAAATTAACTTAGTAATTGCAAGAATAGTACTGAAAGATCTCATGAGTCCTTCACCTGGCTTCCCCCAGTGACAATATCTAACAAAACCAGAGTACAATTACCTAACCAGGAAACCGACATCACTTCAACACAGATTTTATTCAGATTGCAACAGTGTTTACATTCATTCTTTTTCTTTTGATGAATAATTGTGAAATATTGTCATATGAATAGGTCTGTGTAACCAGCACCATGATCAGGACACAGAACTGTTCCATCACCCGAAAGAAATTCTTTCATCCTGTCCCTTTATAGCTATTCACTCCTGGCAACCCAAACCCCCGACAAACCTTGATCTGTTATCCATCACTATAATTTTGTTATTTTGAGAGTGTGGTATAAATGAGATCATAAACAAGGAAATTTTTAGAAACTGGCTATGTATGTATATATGCATTTCCAGTATAGTTAACACACGGTGTGATATTAGTTTCAGGTGTACAATATAGTGGTTCAACACTTCCATGCATCACCCAGAGCTCATCACGACAAGTGTACTCCTTAATCCCCATCACCTATTTCCCCCACCCCCCCCACCTCCCTTCTGGTAACCATCAGTTTGTTCTCTATAGTTATGAGTCTATTTCTTGATTTTTCTCTCTCTTTTTTTCCTTTGCTTGTTTGTTTTGTTTCTTAAATTCAACATATGAGTGAAATCATGTGGTATTTGTCTTTCTCTGACTGACTTATTTTACTTAGCATTGTACTCTCTAGCTCCATCCATGTCATTGCAAATGGCAATATTGCATTCTTTTTTATGGCTGAATAATATTCCATTGTATATACATACCACTTCTTCTTTATCCATTCATCCATCAGTGGACACTTAGGCTGCTTCCATAATTTGGCTATTGTAAATAATGCTGATGTAAACATTGGGGTGCATGCATCCCTTTGAATTAGTGTTTTTGTATTTTGGGGGTAAATACCCAGTAGTGTGATTACTGGATCATAGGGTAGTTCTATTTTTAACTTTCTGAGGAAACTTCATACTGTTTTCCACAGTGGCTGCACCAGTTTGCATTCCCATCAATAGTTCATGAGGGTTCCTTTTTTATCCATATCCTCTCCAACATTTGTTGTTTCTCATGTTGTTGATTTTATCCATTCGGACAGGTGTGAGGTGATATCTCATTGTAGTTTTGTTTTGCACTTCCCTGAGGATGAGTGATGTTGAACATCTTTTCATGTGTCTGTTGGTGATCTATATGTCTTCTATGGAGAAACGTCTGTTCATGCCTTCCACCCATTTTTAAATTGGATTATTTGTTTTTTGGATGTTGAGTTATATCCGTTCTTTATATATTTTGGATACTAACCCTTTATCAGATCTGTCATTTGCAAATATCTTCTCCCATTCAGTAAGTTGTCTTTTAGTTTTGTTGGTTGTTTCCTTTGCTGTGCAGACACTTTTGATTTTGATGTAGTCCCAATAGTTTATTTTTGCTTTTGTTTCCCTTGCCTCAGGAAACATGTCTGGAAAAATGTTGCTATGGCCAATGTCAGAGACATTACTACTTGTGCTCTCTTCTAGGATTTTGATGGTTTCCTGTCTTACATTCAGGTCTTTAATCAATTTTGTATTTACTTTTATGTATAGTGGAATAAAGTGGCCCAGTTTCATTCTTTTGCATGTAGCCAACCAATCTTTCTAGCACAATTTGTTTAAGACACTGTCTTTTTCCTATTGGATATTCTTTCCTTCTTTGTTGAAGATTAGTTGACCATATAATTGTGGGTTTATTTCTGGGTTTTCTATGCCATTCTATAGATCTATGTGTCTATTTTTGTGCCAGTACCATACTGTTTTGATGACTACAGCTTTGTAAAACAGCTTGAAGTCTAGAATTGACAAAGTACAGCATCCATTCATGATAAAAGCCCTCAACAAAGTCAGTTTAAAGAGAACATACCTTAACATAATAAAGGCCATATATGAAAAACCCACAGCAAACATCATACTCAATGGGGAAAAACTGAAAGCTTTCCCCCTAAGGTCA
The DNA here is from genome assembly GCF_054177405.1 of Leptonychotes weddellii. Lineage (NCBI taxonomy): Eukaryota > Metazoa > Chordata > Mammalia > Carnivora > Phocidae > Leptonychotes > Leptonychotes weddellii. Next base: position 29,632,462 of record NC_138385.1, read on the forward strand.
GGAACAAGACAAGGATGTCCACTCTCACCATTTTTATTCAACATAGTACTGGAAGTCCTAGCCACAGCAATTAGACAACAAAATAAAATAAAAAGCATCCAATTTGGTAAGAAAGAAGTAAACATTTCACCATCTACAGATGACATGATACTATATCTAGAAAACCCTAAAAGCACCACCAAAAAACTATTAGAACTGATAAATACATTCACTAAAGTTGCAGGATACAAAATCAATGTGCAGAAATCTGTTGCACTTTTATACACCAATAATGAAGCAGCAGAAAGAGAAATTAAGAAAACAATCCCATGTACAATTGTACCAAAAATAATAGGACACCTATAAACCTAATCAAAGAGGTAAAAGATCTTTACCCTGAAAACTATAAAACATTGATGAAGAAAATTGAAGACAACACAGAGAGATGGAAAGACATTCTATGCTCATGGATTGGAAGAACAAATATTGTTAATATGTCTATACTACTCAAAGCAACCTACAGATTTAATGTAATACCTATCAAAATACCAACAGCATTTTTCACATACTAGAACAAACAATCCTAAAATTTATATGGAACCACAAAAGACCCCAAATAACTGGAGCAATCTTGAAAAAGAAAAGAAACTGGCATTTTTAAATTCAGCATATTGCTGAGATCCGTACATATTGTTGTATGTATCAATGTTTCATTCTATTGCTGAGTAGTATTCCATGGTCGTCTGTTCACCAGTTGTAGGACATTTAGATTTTATACAGTTTTGGGCATTACAAATAATGTTGCTATGAACATTTCTATACAGGATGTTGTGTGAACATATGCCTTTGTTTCTCTTGAGTAAACACCTAGGAGTGGAGTTGCTGGGTCATCTGGTAAATGTATGTTTAGTTTTGTTAAAACTGCCAACGTATTTTTCAGAGTGAGTCTTTTTTTAAAGATTTTATTTATTTATTTGACAGAGAGAGACAGCTAGAGAGGGAACACAAGCAGGGAGAGTGAAAGAGGGAGAAGTAGGCTTCCCGCTGGGCAGGGAGCCCGATGCGGGGCTCGATCCCAGGACCCCGGGATCACGACCCAAGCCGAAGGCAGACGCTTAACCAACTGAGCCACCCAGGCGCCCTGTGCCTGTGCCATTTTCATTCCCACAGTAACATATGAGTAATGCACTCTTTCCATATCCTTGCCAGAATTCGTGTTGTCACTAATTTCTATTTTAGCCATTCTTTTAGGTTTATAGTACTATCTCATTGTGGCTTTAATTTGAATTTCCTTAATGGCTAATAAAGTTGAATATCCTTTCATGGGCTTACTTGGTATCTATGTTTTCTCTTCGGTGATATGTCTTTTCCTGTCTTTAGCCCATATCTAATTGACTTTTTACTGCTGATTTTAGAGAGTTCTTTAAATGTTCAGGATATAAGTCCTTTTGCTGGGAGTTGATTTGCAAATATTTTCTCCCATTCTGACTTGCCTTTTCCCTCCTTTAACAGGGTTTTCACAGTGCAATGGTTTTAAATTTTAATGAAATCTAATTTTCAATGTTTCCTTTTACATATCATGCCTTTGGTGTTGAGTCTAAGAACTCTTGGCCTAATCCTGAACAATGAAGGTTTTCTCTTATTTTTTCTAAAAGTTTTATAGTTTTACACTTTACACTTAGAAGTGTGATCCATTTTGAGTAAATTTTATTAAAGATTTATTTATTTATTTGGGGGAGAAGGAGAGAGAGCATGCATGCCTCTGAGTGGGGGGAGGGGCAGAGGAAGAGGGAGAGAATCCCAAGCAGACTCCTCGATCCCACAACACTGAGCTCATGACCTGAGTCAAAATCAAGAGTCAGACGCTTAACTAACTGAGCCACCCAGGTGCCCCTTGAGTTAATTTTTATATGATGTATGAGGTTTAGGTTGAATCTTTTCTTTTTCCTTTGAACCTATGGATATCCAATTGTTGAAAAGACTGTCTACCCTTCCTTCTTTGAATTGCTTTTGCATCTTTGTCAAAAATCAGTTGGTCATACATATTTGGGTCTATTCTCGACTCTATTTTGTTCCATTGATTTCTGTGTCTATCCACCCACAAATACCACATTACCTTGATTATTATAGCTATCTGGTGAGTCTCAAAATCAGGTAGTATGATTCCTCTAACCTTAGTCTTCTTTCAAAATTGTTTTATATATTCTACACTCTCTACTTTTACATATAAATTTTAAAATCATCTTGTTTATATCTACAAAAATTCCTGCTGGAATTTTGATGAGGATTGCATTAAACCTGTAGATCAATTTGAGAACTGACAGTTTTGCTATTCTTAGTCTTCTAATCCATGAACACACTATGTCTTTCCATTTATTTCAGTCTCTTATTACTTTCTTCATACATGGTTTGTTAGAAATATACCTAAATATTTCACTTTGGGGTTATTGTAAATGGTATTGTATTTTAAATTCTGATTTCCATTGCTAAAACTTGATTTGTTCATTGCTTGTATATAAAAATATGATTTATTTTTTTGTGAAAATCCTGTATCTATGCAATGCTAAATTCATTTGTTAATTCCAGAAGATGTTTTTAAAAGAACTATATATGTATGTATGATACATATATATAAATATATAAAATTATTTTAAATATCCCTCCTTGCAATTTTCTACATAGATAATCATGCAGCATGAATATTTTTGGCATTAGGCTTACACTACAACTTTGTGAATAGGGGACTTATAATGGTTTTCTCTTTTTTTTACAGACTATTCAAAGATTTTTAAATTTTGCTTTCTTCTTTAATTCTAAGGCTCCAAATCAAGTAATAACACTAGATAAGACTTTGCGTCTCCAACACAGTATTCCTAAATTGAAAATTCTGTCTCTCTCTCCTCCTTCATTTTGACCTGATTGTAGTATCAAAGGTTTTCTTGATGCCATCTGTACATCTCTCTGCAGAAAAGGACTTTTGAAGCATTAAAGTTTGGAGATAAGAACCTCATAGTAAAAAATAGCTCCAGAGGCAAATCTTTCTCTCTTGTGAAAAATATAACAAATAACTACAAGTCTCTTTCCAAATATAAAAATGTCTTTTATTTAATTAGATATTATTACAACTATGAATATATAAGACTTTCTTCATGTTTATTCTTTCCCAAGATATTCTACATCCAACAGCAGAAATCATATTTCTTCTCAGATGTTCTCATTAGGTGTCTTCTTTGCAGAGAGGAAATTTATGCTAATATTTATCTCTTTCATACATCTAAAATTGTTGGTATGTACCCACCCAGACTTACTTATTGCAAACCAGCTTGTACTTGCTGGACAATTAAGTACTGCAGACGGGGACTGTGGTTCAAATGTATTGCATTTATTTATGTTTGAGTTCTTTGTTGAGAGGCAGTCCCTTTTTGGAGGGTATCAAAATTTGATGAGGTGGATTTGGGTATATTAGTTCAAAAAGCTGGCCAGCGATCACCACCATTCCCTAGTTAAAAATTACTAGAGAACATTTTCTGGTTTGGGGTGGTATAGGGTTCACAAGAGCATTTTTAACCTAATAAACATGGTTGTTTAAGTCTTTTCTTTCCCAACCGGGTTAGTGACTTATTAAAAATCCCACAGGGGAGATATACCATTCATTGGCTCTTTGATATCTTTGCCGAACTATCCTTATAAACTTCCTGATGCCAAAATAGGATAAATATTAGTCTTCAAAATCTCTGTACAGAAAAGAGTTGGCACTCTTTCTCAGTCTATGTCATCTAAGTCAGATGAACTGAAAAAGTACTGAACAACTATGTTTCTTATTTTTAAAATAACTAAATTCTATGCAGTGTTAATTTTAGAAGACTTTTGCTGACAAAATATTATTTTAATTCAGTTAGTTCAAATTAGCTCAGATGCCTCTGAGATAAAATCAGTATCAGCAACAAACTCAAGTGGATAGAATTGACTTTTTTTAAAAGATTTTATTTATTTATTTAACAGAGAGACAGAGAGAGAAAACACAAGTAGGCAGGGCCGCAGGCAGAGGGAGAGGGAGAAGCAGGCTCCCCGTTGAGCAGGGAGCCCGATGCAGGGCTCGATTCCAGGACCCTGAGATCACGACCTGAGCTGAAGGCAGATGCTTAACCAACTGAGCCACCCAGGTGCCCCTAGAATTGACGTTTAATAAGAAAATTTTGAAAGTAAAATTGGTCTGTAAACAAGTAAGAGTTGATGTACATTTGTATGATGTCAAAGTAGGACTTTGGGGGGCAGATATTTTATTCAGTAGATAAACAATACTAAAGGCAATGCAATAAACTTGAGTTAATTGAATTAAAATTCATGATGTAGCTCACAGAAATGAGTCAGCCCACTTTCTGGCAGATTCCTATTTACACTGGTTACTATACTTTTAAAATGAGGAGTATTATCATTATTTCCCTCCCTTCAATTTTAATGTCCTGAGACAAAGTTCTAGTCTCTTTGCCCTAGTTCCAGCTTTACTTATAAATCAAAATAAACATCCATTAACCAAAACGCAACCAATATCCTCAAGTTACTGTATGTCTTATCTGCACTCTACCAGAAAAGAAGCGATCAGAGTTTTAATTTTTAAAATGCAAAAAAAAAAAAAAAGAAAAGAAAAATTAATCCAGAGTAGTCAACGTGGAGTCAGCATACATTCACCCTAATTTCCTAAATGTACTGCGTCTACACATAATGTTCTGAATAACGAGAATGGATCTTCAATCAAGATGATAGCCTTGAAACACTCCTTAATTATAAAGTCAGGCAATTTGACTGGCACATTCTGATGTGGGAGAGCGAGGTTCTTGTCTCACAGAGTCAAAGAATGAATCTCGCGGACAAAGGAGAGTGAGTAAAGCGATAAAGTGTATTAAGCAAGGATACAGAGAAAGCTCTCAGGAGTGAGAGGGGTCCCAGTAGGGTTGCCACAGAGGGCTTTTAGGGATGGTCTTTTGTAGAAAGCTAACCAGGGGACTTAAATCTGTTGATAGCACCATTGAGTAAGGACTAGTGATAACACCTTCAACGGCTTACCTCCCTACATCCTTTTTAGGGTCCCGGTAATTTTTGGTTGGTCACAAGTAGCTGTTATAACAAGAACTCACCTCTGACACCAGGGACAGAATGGTCTGGTTTATTCCCTTATCTTTGGTTTCCTTTCATCTCCCACATTTTGAATTTTGTGAGCCTGATCCCATGGTCCCCTACCTATTTCTCCCTACCTAGCCCTGCCTGTCCCTTACTCATTTCCATGGAAGATGGGGAAGAGGGGGAGCATGTGCTATTCGAATATTAAAATAAAATAGGTGGGGGAGATGGTGCATATGTAGGGGCAGGCTGTATTTGAAAAACCTCTATACCTTTTGCTTAGTTTTGTGGTGCGCCTAAAACCGCTTTAAAAAATAGTCTGTTTAAAAAACAAATAAATGGCATGTTCTGCTAATCTTTAGCTATCACCAAGTTCAAATAATCAGAATCAAACTTCCGAAAGTATATGCCAGTAATATGGCTTTTCTTTTTTTCTCTGTATTTCACGTCAAAATGATAAATTACCAGCCTTCTGTGCTTTAGGTCTGAGTCCCACATCAAGTAAGGCTGATAGAGAATTCTACTGAAGGCTCATGAAGCTGTATAGCATTTGGCAGTGACAAATACATCCAGCTGACAGTAATAGAGACTCATCAACACTTGGATATTGAGTTTCATTCAGCCGACACTGGTATGGGGAATAGCTTCTAAAACACTTTTTCATGCACTTATGTTTCTCTGCCAGTGAAGAAAAAGTATTATGAAAATTTTTGACTATCTCATCAGCAGGTACAGAAAATCTTCCTATTTCCCAAATTTAGGAATCAGTTTTAGAAGTCTCCGTTGTGATATTCACTTCGTGCCCCAATAGTTTATTATGCCTTCTGTTTCTTGGCATTGCTTCTGCCATAGCCTGGGAAGACCCTCTTATTGAAAAGGGTATTAGTTAATGTCAATGTAGGCTTTCAGACTTATAACATTTGAAAAATCAAAAGACATGGAAAAGGAGAGAGAGCTTTACTTCAATAAAACAAGAAGAAGAAGAAAGCAAATATCTACTTGGGGAAACCTATTGCCTGGTCTATAGGTATAAGTAGGGTTGCCTATATTCCTATAGTTGAAAAGCCCAAAGTATAAAATGATCCACGTTTTCTTTCTATGGAACATTCTAGGGGCAAAATGTTTGCCATATAATTTGTTTTTAGGATGATAGTCAGAAGGCTGATTTTTGTCAACATGCTCCAATCCTAGAGCCAGGCTAATTTCCATGGCAGCAATGCCATAAAGAGAGTTAAGACTGTTTCAACACAGTATGCTAGACTAAAAGAATATGCTAGATTAAAAGAACCAAACAGATAACTGTGAAAAAAAATTAGAAATAATTTTAAAGTCCTCTTTTCATTAGAAAGCTTATGAATGTGTAGTGAAATAAAAAGAAAGGCATCTGTACCTTTTTCAGGCAGTCTAAAGGAATATAGCCAAATGGAGGTTACTGGTAGATGTTTTGTCTCCACTCATTAATCTGGACAGAAACAGGTTTTAGCAATTGAATTCTACCTGTGCTTTCCATAATCCTGCAAACATCTTTCAAAGTACTGTACTTATATTGTAGTTCCAGGGTTGTTGAGGAGAGAAAATGCCTGGCATCCTTTGGAATTGGCATAGCCAATGTTTTTCAAAAGGGACTAAATTCCTGGCATCTTTCCTAAGCTTATTAAAGTGTTGTATTTGCCTTCCAAGTGTCACTTTTTAACCAGAACACTCTCGTAATTTTACCCGAACTCTATGACAGCTCCCGTTTTTTAAGACAGTGGAATTCTAATGTTTTGTACACATAACAAGGGAATAAATGGTCTCTCCGTGAATAATTTTCATTTTTGCAGGATGAAGTTATTAAGCAGAAAGCTTCAATAGACCTTCTGTCACTGTTTTAGAGATGGGAAAAAGAAATAATATTCAAGGTGAGATGTCTAACTGCTGAACAGCCACAGTAATAATACTCATTAACTTCAGGTGAAGGGCCACAGATTTTAAAATCCATTCCAATAAATTAGGGGGGAAAAATCTGTTCTAAGTGAATAGTTTTAAAGAAGTGTAGTTATGTTACGAGCATATGGGAAAATTACAAAATGAACTGATAAAATAATTCTCAGCCAAATAGATGAAATATGGAGTCAAGACTGTTAGAATTCCTTTGTCTGGGGAAAAAAAAAAAAAGCAGTTACAGTAAAGATATTCCATATGGTGCGGAGAGGGAGGGAGAGACAGAGAAAAAGACAAGTAGGTGAGTAGTTGTGGACTGCATTTGACCTACAGGGTAATACAGTATGGAATATTGAGGTTCTTTATAATGGAGGTCCTCTACATCCCTATGATATTAACAATAAGCAGGGAGGTCGAATTCCTCTTTCATGTTAGAAAGCAAGATAAATTAAATTAAAAAAAGAGAAAAGAAAGCAAGATAAATTCATGTGCTTCCAGAATTGCCCTCCATACTTCTTCTCAAAGAGCCACTGAGGGTCTCCTGGCTGCCAGAGATAAAGTATCTTTTTAGGGGAAAAAATTCCCTTACCACTTGTTATAACCATGAAATAAAGTTTTCTTGGAGTGAGACTGGAGGTGATACCCTTTGGTACTCTTTCCCATTATTGTTGTTCACTATCCTCATGCTGTCAAAGAAATGAATATGAGATGTCAGTGTCTGATGAGGCCTACAATGTTACTATCTATATCGGAGCTATCAATCCTTTAACTAGGGATCAAAGAAATAAGTGAAAAGAATTAAACCACAACCAAGGCACCGGTCCAATTTTGGGGTCCAGGTATATCTATCCTTGGACAAGAGATTTCCTAGCACAGATAAAGTCACAAAATCATACCACTATTTATCTGAGCCAGACCGATGGGCACTCACTGACTAGGTCCACCCTTCTTTTGGCTACAAATGTGATGGTTCTGATAACACATATGAAGAAAGCTGCACTTGATACGCTCCCTACACATATAAAAGGCAACAATGAAGCATCTTGCCAGTCTTACATTATGTATCTTATGAAAACCTGGGAGGTCAAAATTGGAAAGAATCTTGAAGATCACCTAGTTCAATTATCACATTTCTTACAGATGGAGAAATTGAGGCTTGTGGGGGGGATTGTATGAGAGCACTCTGCTAGTTAGTGGTAGATCCAGGACTGGATCCCATATCTCTTGATTACCAGTCTGGCAAGATATCCCACATAACTAGAGGTTTCCCAGTTTCCCGCCCAATGTTGGGGATGGTTACTTAAACATGATCTGTAATACAAACTTCTGTGTATGGTATAGGCAGTCTTTGTCTTGAAGATAAAAGAGTGCATATTTTAAGACCAAAAGGACCACATTTTTTTCCTTAATGGTTTACTTTGACTACAGTATTTTCAAATTCTAGAATTATTGAGTTGAACAAACCTTGATATTTAGTACTGAAGTGTTTCCCATTATTCATCTATTGATTCAAGTTTTCTTAAGGGTATAATTCACTTTTATTTCAAACTACTTTAACTATCAACTCCCAGGAACAATAATATTAAATGCTAAAAATAGGATAAATTTTAAATGCATAATTTGTCAAATTCCTATCTTAAAGATTTTATTTATTTATTTGAGAGAGAGAGAATGAGAAGGAGGAAGGTCAGAGGGAGAAGCAGACTCCCCGCTGAGCAGGGAGCCCGATGCGGGACTCGATCCCGGGACTCCAGGATCACGACCTGAGCCAAAGGCAGTCGCTTAACCAACTGAGCCACCCAGGCGCCCTCAAACTCCTATCTTAGGAAAAAATACTGATCTTTGAATACCTGTCCATAAACTATTTCCCAATATATACTATTGGGTTTTAAGTGCAAAACTTCTGAAGTGCTATTTGCATTTTAATAAGGACCCAAATTTA
>NC_138385.1:29641923-29670815 GCF_054177405.1 Leptonychotes weddellii
TTTTTTTTAAAGATTTTATTTATTTATTTGAGACAGAGAGAATGAGAGACAGAGAGCATGAGAGGGAGGAGGGTCAGAGGGAGAAGCAGACTCCCTGCCGAGCAGGGAGCCCGATGCGGGACTCGATCCCGGGACTCCAGGATCATGACCTGAGCCGAAGGCAGTCGCTTAACCAACTGAGCCACCCAGGCGCCCCAAATTTAGTCTCTTAAAATGTTAGTCTAATGCATGCATTCTCATATTATCTGTTACTGTGTATGCTTATGCTTCCTCTCTCCTCAGCTAGATTACACACTTCTCTAAGTGTAGGAATCACTTCATCAAACCTTTCTTGTACTCTCCCTTGCATGCAAAACATGGCTGGTTACGTAGTCAGTGTTCCATATATAGTTCTAGAATGAACAGATTTATTCCTTATCTCTAAGATAATAGCTATATAGTCTTTGTGAAGGACCCAGGCTTCAGAAACAGACAATCTTAGATAGGATGATACAAATTTACCAGTTATGTGGTCTTGCAGAAATTACTTGACAAGGCTGACACTCAGTTTCTCACCTGTCATATTGAGAAAAATATCAATGATTCTAACTACCTCACAAGCTTGCTGTGAAATGAGATAACATTCATGAAATATCTAGCCTATTTCCTGCCTTACACAATGGAAGGAAGCAATAAACATTCTTTCCCTTCTCTCTCTTTCTGCTTCTTTTAAATTAGAATCAATAATCACAGAAATGACCTGGAAGACCTTAACAGAAAAACAAACAAAACATCATGCCATGGAATCACACAGAACAAGTTACTTTACTTCACTTCATTATTTATAAAATGAAGATAATATTATTATCCTCACAAAGCTACTGGGAAGATGAAGTGAGAATAATAATGTAAGTAAAACAATTACTGCCATGCCTAGTTCAGAGTAGATGCTCAATATATGATACTTAGTATTGGAATGTTTTATTCAACCAGTTTTCCATTAGTACGAAATCAATTTTTAATACATTCATCAGTTCTGAAATTATAACTAAGAAATAATATTGCCTAACTATATGTATGATACACCCATGGCAGGATGTGTAGGCCCTGCACAGAATGGATCTATGGGTAGCTTTCAGACTTATTCTCAGCCTCTATTAGTGGGTCTTCTGTGTTGCTGTACAAAAGAAACAAAGACCACCACTCAATATACTGCTGAGAAGGAGGGGCACAGTGCTGGGACCACAACAAGGAGAAAAGGGAAACCCTGGGGATGAGAAAACTAAGCCTCTATCTTTCAAACCTACACAAAAGCAGAGAAAATCATGTAGAGAACACCCATGCTTGCATTACCAGTTTCAACAACCATCAACCTTTGGCCAGTTTTGTTTCCTCTATCAAGTCCTAACTCTACAATGTGTGGGTATTGGACTATTTTAATTATAATACCAGACATCATGTCATTCCACCCACAAATACTTCAGGATGCATGATATAGATTGCCATCATCACATGCCTCAGAATTAATGTTAATTCCATACTATCACCTAATAGTCTATATTTCAATTGATCTGATTTTCTCAACACATTTGAACAGTTGATTTTGGTCCAATCAGGATCCCAAGGAGAAAGGGAAGGCAGGACTAGGTAGGGAGAGATAGATAGGGGGCTCCATGATCAGACTCACAGAAATCCCAAAGTTGTGGAGGTGTAAGGAAACCAGAGATAAGGGAACACTCCAGACCACCCTGCCCTAGGTGTCTGAGGGGGGAGTCTTATTTATGACAGTCTCCTGTGGTCAACAGAAAATAAACAGACCCTAAAAAGAAGTAACCCATTAAAGACGTTATCGCGAGTCCTGCTTATACAAAGGTGCTGTCAAGTAGAGAAGTCAAAAAGATTTAAGTTCCCTGGTTAGCCTTCTATAAAGACCAACCCTATAAGCCCTCAGTGGCAACCCTGTCGGGACCCCTCTCACTCCTGAGAGCTTTTTCTGTATCCTTGCTTAACAAAACTCTTGTCACTTTTCTCACCCTTCTTTGTCCGCGAGATTCATTCTTTGACTCCGGGAGACAAGAACCTAGCTCTCCCGCTTCACCAACATGGTCTATACGTTATCTTTAGGTGTTATTTCTCTTATGTCTCTTTTATTCTGCAAGAGTCATTTCCTTTTCTTTGCCTGTCTGAGTTGTGATGTGAGCAAATTTGTGACCCTCATTCAGACATTTTGCCTGGAGCTGGAAATGCAGAGGAAGTTAGAATGGCTCATTGTAGATGCCCAGGTATGGTGACAATTATCAACTTATTTAGTAAACACTAACAAACATTACGAAATAATTTGACTACGAAATAATGTGACTATAAGTTACTCTTTAAAACAAAAGAACAGAAAAACAAACAAAAGCCATCTAACTTTTGTTGCTTAACCTTACTCCTGTGTATCATCAGTTGCTTTACTGCTACACTTCCCTTTTCAGAAGGTAAAGGAGATTCTCTAGAGTCATACAGGGTGTACCACTGAAATGGTTACTGTACTAGTGATAAAAAATACACTTCAGTTTCTTTCCTCCAGAACTAGCCTCTGGAGAAACTTAGCTTCAAGCTTTTCTTCTGCAGCATGATCCAGAGCTTGCTCTTCCATGAACATTTTAGCTTCAAGGTGCATTTAGCTGATAAACCTGAAAATGACCTGTACTTCTTCACTGTTTAACACATTAGAACATTTTCCTTAACCATTCTGTATTGCTCTTTAGATAATCCAGGCTTGGCAGTGTCCTGGAGGGTATTAATCTGACTCAGGCAGTTTGCTGCAAAATAAGGTAATAGTCATTGTATTCATCGCTCCTTTATAGGAGCGGTGTCTTAGAGGGAAGCTAGGTTCACCCCTAAAAGAGCAGCTGTCCTTGGACCACTAGCATATCATTTTGTATGGAAATTTATTCTAGAATTTACATTTTAAAAATCCACACTAGCATTTTATAATTCCTTCGCTTACATCCTTAGTCTGTGCGTCTTATTTCTTCATCAAATATAACTTTTAGGTTAACTCTCCTCATCCTGGCATTCAAAAAATCTCAAAAATCTCACCCAGAGGTGGAATTTCTGTGAAGTTAATTGAATGCGATCTGTAGGTACCTCACTTGCATTGGTCCCTTTCAAGACTCTGACAGGGCCTTAACCATGTGTTCGTACGGCCATGAATTTCTGAAAAGTTTGCAAAAGTATCATACTTCAACTAGATTCAGTTAGGACCCCTGTTTCCTTCCACTCTGATGTTGCTTCATGTCAGATGGCATTGGAGGGATCACAGTCATAGGCCTTTTTATAATCTGACTAAAGAGAAGTTGACAAGTTATCTGAAACTGACAAAGATAACACAGAATTCATAATTTGCTATTATAATGAGTACACTGATGACAAATTTGTTAACGAGTGCCATCAATTCAAAGAGTGTCTAAGATTAGTCATTGCCCAAGAAAATCTGAAGTGTCAAAGAATCTTTCAGCTTACATATGAAAGAAATTTGATAGCAGTTTTATCAAATTTGACAATCCTAAAAATTTACATGACATTATTTATAATGAGTTGTGAAGCTGAAAGAACTGGTTTTAAGCTAGCAATGAAAAAAAAAAATCCTATCACACTACAGGATAAAAGCAATCATCTCTCTATTCTTTCCATGGACATTTATATTACAAAACCATTGTCTAATGAAGAGGCAATCAACAAGTGTCAGGCAAAACTTGTACAAAGAAAAGTACTATAGAGGTGTTCAAGTGGTGATTTAATAAAAATGTTATTTTTTCGATGTTAAAAATGTTTGTCAGCTTTCTAAAACTTAGAAGTTTGTTGAGATTGCTTTTCTCTTTCTAAATATTTTTGCTTACACCCAAAACTGCATTCAAAATTTTATGCCATTTCTCTTAAAGCGGGCCCCAAATTACATAAGCTTTAGAACCCACCAAACCTAGATGTGCCCTACTCTGACCACTCGTTACCTAGTTACAATTGTCTCCCTCTACTTCCCAGTATGAACCCTCTACATTAATTGAGCCAGCTTCCATTCATGCTGATCAAGCCAGTTTCTGTACCATGCGTATTGATACCTGCCTCTACTTTTATTCAGCTTAGCTTGTCATCCATCCTTCAGTTGCCCAACTATGCATATACTCTTCCTTCTTAAAGAGTTAACTCAAGAGCCATCACCTGTAGGAAGTTTTTCTTGATTTGATCATTCCCCCTCAGATGGAATTTGGTCACCCTTTTCTCTGAATTGGCTTTCACCTTATATTAACTTATATAAGAGTTAAGTACTATAAGTCAATCCCTCACTAGATTGTGATGGTTCTCAGAGCAGGAGGAAGTTCCTTTAGGGTAGTTTCTGCCAGAATGCCTGGTACATTATTTTCCTCACTGTAGGCTTTCAACTGATGTTGGTTGAATCAGTAGGTGGGTGGGTAGTGGGAGTCTATTTTTAGAACACAACTGAATTCCACCCCTATGAAGCTATTTTTTCCTGTCTATCCAAGCCCAATTCGATTTCTCCCTTTGTAAAAATTTCCTTTTGCATTTATGATCTGTATCTTGATCATTTATCATGTAACAACGGCAATTAATATATGTTGTCTTCCCATTTGAATTGAGAGTAGGAACCATGACAGATTTCTTTGGGAACTCCCCTAGAGCCTTGCTATTCAACTGAATTGTTTAATTGCATTTTTAAGCACATTTTATTTATTTCTCCAGTACAAGATAGTCTTTCCTTTATTTTTATTGATGATGGAATGTAACATTCACAATCACTGCCATAACTTTCCAACACCTGTACACTCATTTACTTATTATTTTCTCTTAACACACTCATTTAAAAATGTGTATTTATATATATACATATATATAAAGGAAACAGCTTAAGTAGAAAGTCAGGATTGCTAGTTATAAAGAACAGTTATGATTTCTAGCTTCTGCGAAATGCTCTGATCCCAAGCCTGTTTCCTGTTTATGAAACAAGAAGATTTTCAAATGTTAGAAAAATGTTAAAGACTCATTAGCACCAAATTGAGACTTTCCTTAACATAATCCACTCATTCATACAATTGATATTTGTTGTCCTCCTACTCTGTGCCTGGATATTCAAGACACCTGGCCTCACTGGAACCCTAACTGGGAGAAAATAGCAATCAGTACAAATAAGCACATGAGTTCATTTGAGCTGGAGAAAATTCACTGAAGAAAATAAAATGGGGTAATATGAAAGAGAGTGACTGGGATGAGAGTCATATTTGATTGGGCAATTAAAATAATAAAGAGAAGTTTGTTAAGAAAAGAGCTTTCTCACTGACTTATTATTTGTTAAGGCTATCTCTGTGCATCACCCAAAATAATCCATGTGTAGTGCAGATGTACATGTCTTACATTTTGGCAAACATTAGACCATATTTACATTTTGCAGTAAATAGATCTGGATAAAACTCTCAGCTCTACCACTAAGTAGTTGTGAAATCTTGGCCAAGTTACCTAATTCTTTTCAGTTTCAGTTTCCTTATCAGAAAAATGAGGACAATCAAAATAAGATAAAAAATAAAAACCAGGGGCGCCTGGGTGGCTCAGTTGGTTAAGCGACTGCCTTCGGCTCAGGTCATGATCCTGGAGTCCCTGGATCGAGTCCCGCATCGGGCTCCCTGCTCGGCAGGGAGTCTGCTTCTCCCTCTCCCACTCCCCGTTTGTGTGTCCTTCTCTCGCTGTGTCTTTCTCTGTCAAATAAATAAATAAAATCTTTAAAAAAAAAAATAAAAACTAAAAACCATAGGAGTGCTATAAAGATTAAGAGAAAGCAGGTAATATGCTTAGCAGAGTGCCTGATGCATCACACACAGTCTTTCACAAGAGTCCTAGGGCAATTTCACCCTTTAACAATCAAGTCCTTTCAGGAAATAAAGAGAGCCTTAAGTGATTAGAAATTGGCAGAGGCTGTACAGTTCCTACCCCTAAACCTCACCACTCGGTGTTATGCTTCATTGAAAATAGGTCTTTGACCAAATTGTGTCATATGTACAAATATTTGTAAGCACAAAACCATTCATGACTGCATGTAGCTCAAGTGAATTGCCACTCTGCACTGAGACACACAGAATGACATATTGTAGGAAAGATTTATTCTAGGGCAGATACAATGATATTCCTTCAGCAGGAGCAGCCAATGTGGTAGTCTCATCAGTGGGCGGAGTCCTCTGTGAAGTGGAGGGACATGGAATCAATGGAAATCTAGACACTGAGCTCTGCACAGAGTGTCATAGGTTGCTGGGATTGTCAGATTCATATACCTGCTTCTCCTAAGGGTAGCATAACCTGTGCAATCTTTCTGACCAGCCATCTCTCTTCAACTCTCTAGTAGTGAAACATATTAACATCTCTAACATCTCTTATTTTATTTTATTTTTTTTTAAAGACTTTATTTATTTGACAGCCAGAGACACAGCGAGAGAGGGAACACAAGCAGGGGGAGTGGGAGAGGGAGAAGCAGGCTTCCTGCTGAGCAGGGAGCCCGACGTGGGGCTCGATCCCAGGACCCTGGGATCATGACCTGAGCCGAAGGCAGATGCTTAATGACTGAGCCACCCAGGTACCCCTAACATCTCTTATTTTAATTACAAAATCTCTGGTATAGATTTTGACAACAATATTGGAAATGCTAAATAACTATTTCCGTTTTGTGGATTCCAACATAAGTTACTTCAAATGCTAATTAACTGTCCCTACAGTGAAGTTGTCTTAATTTGTACACACATTTATATCATACTGTATATACTGAAGTATTTTTATTTTTTAAATTTTATTTATTTTTTTAAAGATTTTATTTATTTATTTGACAGAGAGAGACACAGCAAGAGAGGGAACACAAGCATGGGGAGTGGGAGAGGGAGCCTGATGTGGGGCTCGATCTCAGGACCCCGGGATCATGATCTGAGCCGAAGGCAGACACTTAATGACTGAGCCACCCAGGAGCCCCTGAAGTATTTTTAAAGTAAAATACTCCACCAAATAACAAGTCAATAATGTTACCTGTTATTTACAGTATAATAAATATAGGTAGAACCTTTGTTGTAGCAATTAGAACTATTTTAAAGGAAAATTCAATTATCTTATTATTGGATAATTACCTATTCTTTCCACCCCTAATGATTCTGTGAAAGTAAACAGAGCTTTCAGGAAGAGCTGATTAACTCTTTCTGGTCACCAGTTAACCAGAGCGTTAGCCTTTATGAACTCATAAGCCATGTCAGATAAATAGTAGGTGTTTACTGTAGCCTTCCTTTTGGATAGACAGGAATAGTCCCCAAACACTGATTATAGATATTATTATGATGACTGCTTCTGTTTCAAATGGAAAGAGAAAATGAAAATTAAGAGTTTTCTTTCATTTTCCCTCCAGTTTTAGTTGTCCGTAGTAGAAACAGCATGGTGTACAACAGGAAGATATGGAGCACCAAGTCCAGCTCTGCCACTAATTAGCTGTGGATTATGCACAAGTCACAGCTTCTGTGCTTCCATTTCCTTATCTATAAAGTGTGTATCGTACACACTCTCTCTAACTGGCAGAGTTGTTTTGAAAAGAGAATGAAGTTGCTAGATGAGGACAGGCATTGAAAAATTTAAAAGCTCTACACTAATATAGACCGCTATTCTTAATATTTTTCTTTCAGGTTGATTTTTAATCAGAAAGCATAATAACATAGGAGCCAATGGTAATAGCTTCAGTGACAACAGTCCAATTAGACATCCAATTAGTGGATGGCAGAAGGTAGGCTGCTAAAATATATCAGCATATATAGAAGTCATTCATTTTTCATAAATGCCAAAGTAAAAGAAATGTTTTCTTCAATGGAGAAGCTGATGCTGTTATTTATAGAACTGCAATAAGGTATTCACTAGTTCTCCATCTCCAACCTTTTACATGTATATTTTACATTTATATCTATAAATCTAGTAGAAACATTTTCTTGATGTTTTTGAGGTGTATCTGAGTACACTGTCATGACCAGTGCTGTGGGCTAGGTAGCTGCCTATACGTTGTGATTCCAAAAGCTCAAAAGGTACTTCTTTCTCCAGTCTTCATTCCACATTCCTAAAAAGGCCAAGACCATTTGCATCAACTTTTGTAAGTTTTCCTAAGAAGATTTTGACTGTGTTAGGTGTTCTCTTACACTGGAAAAGAAATATATTAGTAACTATGTTGTAGGAATTTATTTTATTAATTTAATGTCAATGTCCAGGAAGCAATGGAATGAGTACAAACATGCAGGAAAAGCTCTAAGATGATTTTTCTGTCTTGGTCTCATGAAATGTAAGGAAAGTAGAGGAAGACAGAAGGGACAGCAGGGGACTGCTTGAGAACAACAACAGAAGGGATAGAAAGATGGGGCAGAGGGCCAACTTGACATCCTTCACCACTTTGCTGGAGATAAACTTTGAAAACAAAGATGAGGAATCAACTGACTTGGCAAAAATGCAATTTGCGTCCTAATTCCCATTGAGAATCCTCAAGCATTCAGAGATAGGGAGGCCATGTCAAAATGAAAAGTCCCCAAAGGCAAATTTTACCTCATTTATAGTTTGGCCCTCTATTTTATTTGCATAAAAAATATTATTTCATTTAAACCTTATCATATCATGCTCTGTGTGAAGCCAAATATTCTCCAGTTCAAGAGCCACCTACTAAAGGCTGGCACTGTGATAAAATCTGTAAGATATACAAACTGAAAAATAGGGGTATCTTTAATCTCCAACAACTAACTTGTTATATAATCCTCTCTTAGTATCGCTCATCTGTAGGCACTTACATCTTCCTACTGCAGGATCTGAAGCCATACCTGACCAAGGCAAAGTGTACACAAGGAGACACATTTCAATCACTGAGTAAGATTTTGAATTAATCCTATTGCTCTAAGTCAAATGTCTGACATCCCTCAACTTCTCTATTAAACCATATATATCCAATCTGTCTTACTGAGCTAGGTCTTTGTTTCTGGGTGTTAATTTTCATTGGAACTGAAGCCTTGTCTGGATCCTGAATACTGGAGAGTAGAGTATGTCTGTGGCCTTGAAAAACTTTCCACATATCACCGATTACTTTTGTCCATATTTCTTCCACCTGCCAGGAGCCGTGCTCAAAATTTGATATAACACCTGTAAACAAATAGTGCTGCAATCAGTCTGAAATTGCCAATCGCCACTTTCTGAAGCCTCCTGTTTCTATGACTTTACACTCTAGATCAGATTCCTTAGGACTCTATTGCCAGCCAAGATAAAGCACAAGGTAACCACGTTTGATTGACTACTCCAATTTAAGCTATTGATTATCCCTCTCAGGAATTCGTTTTATAGTGATGTCAGCAAATCATTTGCATTCTATCTGTTCACCTATCCTTTCCCCACTAGCTTTGAAATTTAGCCTACCTGGGTCAGGGTTGTCAACTTAACAATCAAGTTAAGAGCCAGTGATTGATTTTGATTGATTTTCCTATGACTGATTTTCATATGATTGATTTTCCTAATCATAGTCAAAATATATATACAGATTTTCTACTGTGTCTTGTCTGCTCTTACAATCCAGAAGTGCAAATTATTTTTATTTTCTTCACATCTTCAAATCAGAAGATTAATTTATGATGGCACAACCATCTGTTATTTCCAAGAAATATCTACAATGAATTTACTGATACTTTAAAGAAAGTGAGAAAAAAAGAAGGAAGGGAGGAAGGAAGGAAGGAAAGAAGGAAGGAAGGGAAGAAGGAAAGAAAAAAGGAAGGAAGGGAGACCTCATTAAGCACAGTGAAAAATTCAGTATTCGGGATATTGGCTTACATTCCAAGTATATTTCAAATGGAACATAAAAATCTGCAATTTATGACACAAATGTGAAAACTTCTCCCTTGGTGCAAACTTTCTTTGGTATTTGTCAGCTGGAACTCAAAACAAAATAAAACAAAACAAAAAACACTGCTCTCTAACTGTTCAAGGAACACACTTATTATATACTACGTAACACACCATTAATGCAGAATTAAATTTTTTAACATTAAAAATTTATATTTGTGACTTACATTAATTTCCACAGCATGGTACATGGCATTGTTTGCTCTTATGATTAAAGCACTTATCTTAAAAACACTGCCCTAGATGGCAGAAGAGAATAAACTAGCATAAGTAGGAGTACAAAATATGAAGGTGTAAATTGCCTTCAAAAGTCAAGTCTAGAAAAAGAGGTTAGAAGACAAATTTCACATTCCTGTTTAGGATCTAAATTGAAATGTAATTATAAGATAATGAAAGTTATTTTCTTGTGTGATACATCAACTGGCTGTGATGGCAGCTACCAAAATGGAAATGCACCCAGATTTGCATCAATGTCAATAAAGTTAGAATATGTGTATGGTCTCATAAGGTCACTATGTGAAATAAACAACATATTTGTTTCGGTTATGAGTTTCAATTATATTAGTCTACTAAACATCACCCCATAAAACATTAAATGATGTGAACGAAGACAGAAAAATACAAATGGACAAGAATATAGGCTTCTATTCTCATATGAAATTGTAAAAATACTAATTTGAAAGCCATATAAAAAACTGGGGAAGTTTCACAATAAAAATATATCCTATGACTAAATAATTCATATTCCTTTATTTATTTTACATCGTTTATCTCTTTCTTAGAACTGCTTACTATAAAGCTAAAGTTAAGATGGTATGTGAAAGCAATATTCAAAGATTGGAATGACTGTTCTAAAGTGTCAGCCAAGAAAACTTTCCTTTCTTTATGGACAAAAGACAAATTATGACCATGAAATAACCAAAGCAGAGAGCAGTATATGCTTTAAGAATGAAAGTGGTATAGAGGCTCCTGGATGGCTCAGTCCGTTAAGCGTCTCTTAATTTTGGCTCAGGTCATGATCTCAGGGTCCTGGGATCCTGCCCCATGTCAGGCTCTGCCCTCAGTGGGGAGTCTGTTCCCTCCCTCTCCCTCAGCCCCTCCTCCTGCACACACACACACACTCTCTCTCTCTCAAATAAATATATTTTTTTTAAAGAATGAAAGTGGTATAAATTAAGGCTTATGCTATCATTCCTTCCCAAGGGGGACATAAAAAGGGTAAAAAAAAATTAAAGTATCATTGAAATTATGACAGGCTCCCATTCATATAACACAATTTGGAGGAATATCATGTAGATATAAAGTATTTTGGATGACATTAGAAGTATACACTAAGGAAATTTAAGAAAGAAATAAGATGAGGAAAAAGGGAAGAGGGAAAAGAAAAAAAACAGAGAGAGGGAAACAAGCCATAAGTGACTCTATTTTTAAAAAAGATTTTATTTATTATTTATTTGCAAGAGAGACAGAGATAGTGAGAGAGAGCACAAGCAGGGAGGAGAGGGAGAAGCAGGCTCCCTGCTGGAGCCCGATGTGGGACTTGATCCCAGGACTCTGGGATCATGACCTGAACCGAAGGCAGCCACTTAACCAACTGAGCCACCCAGGCACCCAGCCGTAAGTGACTCTTAACGATAGAGAACAAACTGAGGTTTGATGGAGGGATGTGGGTGGGGGATGGGCTAGACAGGTGATGGGTACTAAAAAGGGCACTTGTGATGAGTACTGGGTGTTGTATGTAAGTGATGATTCACTAGATTCTACTCCAGAAACTAATATTGCACTGTATGTTCACTAACAAAATTTAAATTAATAAAAAAATATACACTAAGAATCAACTATAGAGAGAGCAATGTAATTTGGTGAGACACAAGGATAAGAAAGAATAATAATAATAATAAAAAAAAAAAACCTTACTGCTATTTCTCAAATTGGATGGGCAGCTGAGAGCATTATGTCAGCCAGGAAACAAATTGAGGAAATATAATAGTATCACCTAATGTTAAAATGCAATTAAAGTAGAAAATTGGTGGGGTTTTTTATTGGTGAAAACTGGAATGGAAGACAAGAGTGAGTGCATAACAGATAATGCCAAAAAGGATAAAGAAGAAAACACATTATGAACAAAATAGGGTAAATACTCATAAAAAGAGGACTCAAAATCTGGATAACTGAAATGCCTGATAAAAAGGAAAAAAAAGAATATAGCAACAAGGACAAAATATTGACAAGTATAAAAGAAGAAAATCTTCCAAAAATGACAGAAATCCTGAGTCTGCAAATCAAAAGGCTTCACTGTTCCAAGAAAAGTTTATAATGACAAAACAATATAGAGGTATCGGTCATGATTTAACTTTGAAGATAGAGGATTGTTATAGATACCCAGATATAAGAAGACCGCTATGGCATGAAGATATTGTTGGCTACAAGTCAAAGAATGAATGGTTTGAAGTTGTTTAAAAATAGGTGTTTCCATGAAAAAATGCTCAACATCACTAGCCATCAGGGAAATACAAATCAAAACCACAATGAGATGCTTCCCTACACCAGTTAGAGTGGCAAAAATTAACAAAACAGGAAACAACAAATGTTGGTGAGGATGTGGAGAAAGGGGAACCCTCTTACGCTGTTGGTGGGAATGCAAGCTGGTTCAGCCACTTTGGAAAACAGTATGGAGGTTCCTCAAGACGTTAAAAATAGAGTTACCCTATGACCCAGCAATTGCACTACTAGATATTTACCCCAAAGATACAGATGTAGTGAAAAGAAGGGGCACATGAACCCCAGTGTTCATAGCAGCAATCCACAATAGCCAAACTATGGAAGGAGCCGAGATGCCCTTCAGCAGATGAATGGATAAAGAAGATGTGGTACATACACAATGGAATATTATTCAGCCATCAGAAAGGATGAATACTCACCATTTGCACTGACATGGATGGAACTGGAGGGGATTATGCTAAGTGAAATAAGTCAAGCAGAGAAAGACAATTATCATATGGCTTCACTCATATGTGGAACATAAGCAATAGCACAGAGGACCCTAGGGGAAGGGAGGGAAATCTGAAGGGGTAGAAATCAGAGAGGGAGATGAACCATGAGAGACTATGGACCCCAGGAAACTAAGGGTTTCAGAGGGGAGGGGGCTGGGGGGATGAGGGTAGCGGGGTGATGGTTATTAAGGAGGGCAAATGTTGTGATGAGCATTGGGTGTTATATATAACTAATGAATCATTGAACACTACATCAAAAATTAATGATGTACTATACAGTAGCTAACTGAACATAATAAAAAAATGAAAATGAAAATGGAAAAATAAATAAAAATACATAAATAAAAAATAAATAAAAAATAGATATTTCCATTTTTGTTTTGTTTTTATTTTCCTCACATTAGAAGCAATCCAAAAGAGGTTGTTCCAGAATTGTTACAGTGGCTCAACAATGTCCACAAAGATCTGGGCCCTTTATATCTTTTCACATCACCATTCTTAGCATGAAGACTTTTGTTTTCATTTTTTTTCTATCATGATTAACATGACTATTGTGTCATGTCTCATTGTCCTTACATAGCTACACCTAAAAGTAGAAATAAAGAGTAGATACTTTCTCCTCATTGTCTGTGTGCCTATCTATCTATCTATCTATCTATCTATCTATCTATCTATCATCTATCTATCTATCATCTATCTGTATCTATCTATCTATCTATCTATCTATCATCTATCATCTATATCTATCATCTATCTATCATCTATCATGTATCTATAGCTATCTATCTATCATCTCTCTATCATCTAGTTGTTTATTTGACTAGAAGTTTTATTTTCGAAGTACAAAGGATGGAGATGCAATAATATTTGGCATTTTAAATTTGTTTGTTTTATTTAAGTTTAATGTTAATTCCATGCTGTGTTGAGGTAAGAACAATACAGATTCTGTATCTGTGGCTCCAGGCAGATATCTGATAGTACAAAGGAGCTTCAAGTTACATACACTGAACAAAAAAAGTTGAGGGAGTGAAGTAGGGGAGGGTACCTGGCAGAGAGGGAAGAAGATAAAACAAATAATTGAACACCCACACAGACTTTTCCACACCACCTTCAAAGCTAACTTGCTTTAGAGAAAGAGTATAAAGTAGGCAAGAATGAGATTCAACAATTGTTGACCTGTTACCAGCATCATGCTTTTCAGCAACATTTCAGGAGAGTCTGAAGCACTTTTCAACGGCAAAACCATAACAACAAACTCCTCAAACAACCCTAACCACCTCAAGCTAACACCCAATTAATTTTAAACATTGGCATAAAATTTGATTTAACCAATTAAAGAAAGGAAAAATGGTACCACTTATGCTTCCATTGTGTGATTAACCTCTCTCTTAGATGCTTGCATCACCTAGCAGTCAAATGGCTTTTGAATTTACTTTACATTTCTAATGGTGATCTCACCCCATCTGGCAGGAGATAATACAGTAATGCTGAAAAAGCTTCTGTGTAGTCCTGCTAGTGTCCTAAAGAACCAAAAAGCTGGAACCAGTAAAATCCACAGAAATTCATTCTTGCCTTTAAGAACTTTTGAAAAAATGTCTGTTTAAAAACCATTGGGGCAGAAACCTACATTCTGAGGTAGAATGTAAAAGTCAAATTTGGTGTTTCTCAGTGACAATGGGGAATTTCCAAAGGGTGGGGGGGAATGGGAAGGAGTAGGGAGGTCAGAGATGGTTTCTCTTGTTGGCCTTTAGGTCTCACTGATTTTCATCTTCTGTATCATGCAGAAATTCTTTATTCTGCTCTTTCCCAACACCTTGCATGTCTGAAGTCCACAGTGTCAGATTATCATGTAACAACTGCATCATAAGTATAGAGTCCCTAGAACTTCCTTCACTCAGCATATCCATTTCTGTAACTGCATCATGAAAAGCCACTTTGGCCAACCTGCAGGCATGGTCAGAGGAATTAAGAATTTCATAGTAGAATACAGAAAAATTGAGGGCAAGACCTGAGAGAATGAGATGTGGTGGTCCAAGATCTATCATTGCAATATCAATAGCAGCTTTAAAGCCAGTAGGCTGTTCTCCACAGCCTCCTTTCTGTAGGAAATTCAGCCTGATACCTGTGATAGTCTCCTTTTGTTTTATAACAGAAAACCTTGGACTCACCAGTGTTAGCCACTGGAATGAAGTGTTCGTCCAGTGTTTCCAAACTGTCATAAAAGATTAACCCTAGTCAATCTCAACCACTTGCCAATATTCCTGAATTATTTTCAGTTTGTCTACTCTTTCCTTGTCTTCTTCTACCTGTTCAATGCTGCTGATTATTCTCCAGGAGGATCTTCTAGCTAGCTCCAATCACATTTCTGTATGCAACAGACAGGTTTCTTTCTTTCAGTGTCATCTCAACATTCATCTCTGCTACCTTCTTCATTAATCTTACCATTTCATCCTATCAACAAGACTGCTTGGCCAGCTTCACTTGGTACACCAGGTCTTCGTGAGCATCCATAGTGGTGGCAGCTCCAGTGGGGTCTATGTGACAGATGGAAGCACATAGCATCTCTGACTCAGCCTCCCTCTCCACACCTCTCTCTCCATTTATTAGTGAGGAAAATCTTTTTTTTTTAATTTTTTTTTTTTTTAAGAGAGAGAGATTGTGTGTATGCAAGCAGGCCGGGGAGGGGGAGGGGCAGATGAAAAGGGAGAGAATTGTAAGCTGACTCTGCACTGAGCACAGAGCCCAACTTGGGGCTCAATCCCATGACCCTGAGATCATGACGAGCTGAAATCAAGAGTCAGATGCTCAAACGACTGAGCCACCCAGGTATCCCAAGGAAAATCTTTCTTATTTTTTTGAAGGTTTTATTTATTTACTTATTTGACAGAGAGAGAGTGCACAAGCAGGGGGAGCGGCAGGCAGAGGGAGAGGGAGAAGCAGGCTCTCCGCTGAGCAGGGACCCCAACACGGGGCTCTATCCCAGGACACTAGGATCATAACCTGAGCCGAAGGCAGATGCCCAATCAACTGAGCCACCCAGGCGCCCTGGAAAATCTTTCATAGAATGATCTAGCAAAATTTTCCTTACATCTCTTGAGCTAGAACAAGGCCACATAACTACACTATAGCTGTAAGGGAGGCGAGGGAAGTGAGTCCCTGACATTTTCATGCTCTGTTATTAACAATGGACTTTGATGGCAAGTAAGAAGTGAAAGGGGATTGGCTAATGCATAGGCAACTAAAAGTGTCTGCTATAGTCATCTACCAAGGGACAAAATGATTGGGCTATTCTTAGATTTTCAACAATACCAGATGCCAAATATAAAAATAATACCAGAAAATTTTATAAAGTATACATATGTACTTATATATATACATGTGTGTACATACACATGTATATATATGTGTTTACTCGTGTATATGTACATAAAAGTACACAAATCATAAGTCTATATAATTTAATGAATTTTATACACAATGAACATACTTATAAAAACAACCAGATTAAGAAATAGATTATTACCAGGACCCCAGAATCCCCTCTTTTACCCATCTGCTCTCCAAATGTAACCATTATCTTGACTTCCAACATCTATTAATTTTGTCTGTTTTAAAATTTTATGTAAATTCAAGAATACAATATATAGTCTGTCATGTTTGGCTTCTGTTCTGTCACTTTTGCACAAATTGAAGTTGAATTTAGTTCATGCTGAACTCTTTTCCCTATTGTAATAGTATTACTTAATAAAATCTATCCTTACTGCTTTAACTAGTATCTGACTTTATTAGTCGTTGACAGTGATTAAGAGCGTACAATGTAGGGACGCTTGGGGGACTCAGTCGTTTGGGGGTCGGCCTTTGGCTCGGGTCATGATCCCAGGGTTCTGGGATCAAGCCCTGTGTCAGGCTCCCTGCTCAGCCTGCTTCTCCCTCTCCCTCTGCCTGCCTCTCTGCCTACTTGTGCTCTCTCTCTCTCTCTGTCAAATAAATAAATAAAATCTAAAAAAAAAAAAAAAGAGCATGGAGTGTAGCCAGACTACAGTGTTTCAAATCCCAGCAGAACCACTAGTTGCAGAACCCTGGTCAAGTCACATACCTATTATGTATCTCAGTTTCTTCATCTGAAAATAGGAATAATAATAGTAGGTTGGTAGACAGGATTACATGAGCTAATCCACATGATTAACTTAGAACACAGCCTGGCACATAGTGAAGGCTACATAATGGTTTTACTAATTACTATCACTGTTCCTCAGCAACATGCTTCTAGAAATTGGTGGAAAATTGACAAAGAGAGAAATATCTGCATAAATATTTGCAGTACTTCTGTCAAAGAGTTTATATAAAAAGAGTCCTTATAGGCACGCCTGGGTGGCTCGGTTGATTCAGCACCTGACTCTGGGTTTCAGCTCAGGTCGTGATCTCAGGGTCTTGAGATCAGGCCCCTCGTCAGGCTCAGTGCTTGGCACAGAGTTTGCTTGGGTTTTTCTCTCCCTCTCCCTTTGTCCCTCCCCAGCCTACAAAATAAATAAATAAATCTTTTGAAAAATGAGTCCTTATAAATTAATAAGAAAAGGAATGAATGTTCTGATAGAAATGTTTGCAAAAAGCAGCAACAGACAATTCATAACAAAAAACAAAAATCTTTCAATAAATGTATGAAAAGCTCTTTGACCAAAGAAATGCAAACAAACAAACAAAAAAAACAACAAAAAAGCAACAACAAGATGTCATTTGTCTTTTATGAGACTAGCAGAAGTGAAAGACTAAAAGAGAAATTAAAATATCCAGTATTGGTGAGCATGTAGGAAAATGAAGACTCATTCTTGGTCTCTTCAAGTTGCAAAATAGTAAAATTTTCCAGAAAGTTATCTGTCAATAAGGATAAAATTTTTATATTTGTATATATACTCAAGAAATTCCCCTACTAAGAATATATCATCATAAAAATTGTCAGAAAAGGGAAAGATATGTATAAAAATAGTCATCTTTGCATCGCTTATAAATGCAAAAAAAATGGGAATAATGTAAATGCCCATCCATAGAGGTTTGGTTAAATAAATCATGATATTTCCACATAAGAGAATGTTAGAAAGCTATTTACAAATGATGCCACTTTTGTTTAGTGAATAAAATTCATTGACTAGAGAAAATGTCCACAACACACTGATGCATGAAAAAATCACATTGTGAAACAGCATGTAAAATGTGGTAGTTTTATCTTGTTGGGAGGATTTCACTGATTTTTAAAAAAAATCGTGTTTCAGTTTTTCACATTATTTGAATTTTTATAAGCATTTATTTTTGTAAACTAAAAAGAAAAATTGAAAACCAACAAAACTGACTTGGTCTTAAGTAGTGGATGAAGAGCGAATACAGAATTTTTAGGACAAAAGCAGTGAGATGAAAACAGTGCAAGTAAAAAGCCCACTTGCCCAGCATTATATAGTAGGAACACTGGCAAGGAACATCCTACTAGAGTTCAGTTAGAAATGTACCTGTGGTGGGGCCCCTGGGGGTGCTCAGGTCAGTTAAGCTTCTGACCCTTGATTGTGGAGATGGAGCTCCATGTCAGGCTCAGTGCTGGGCATGGAGCTGGTTCAAGATTCTCTCTCTCCCTTTCCCTCTGCCCCTCCCCCCTAAAAAAAAAAGAAAGAAAGAAAGAAAGAAAGAAAGAAAGAAAGAAAGAAAGAAAAGAAAAAAGAAAGAAAGAAATGTACCTGTGGCCTTAGAAAAATTTGGAGAGACATGGTACTGGTCAAAAACATAACATGGCTATTGACTAGCGCTAGGGACTAAAATAAAAGAAAATATAAGAAAAGACTTCCTTCTTGAGCCATGCTACTATTGGTGAGTGATGCCACTGTTGGTTAGAGATTAACTAGAGCTAAATGCAGACTTTGAGTGATTATAAGACGATTGAGAAGTGAATGAAGAGAACAATGCATTAATATATTGAATCCTTACAACAATCCTATGAGGTAAGGACAATGACTTTTCCCACTTTATAGATGAGAAAACAAACGTACAGAGAAAACAGATACTCCCCCAAGGTCATACAAATATTTATGAAAACCCTAGCCTGAGGTGTTTAGGATGTGTATATAATAATGCTTGTCGAACTTCATTTGTAGTATGTGGAAGAAGAGGAATACTGGCAGCAGAAGTCGTAAGCAGGTGGTTCAGAGGCATATTCAGCTTGTAGATTGCTTTGCTTGGTCAACACAGCGTTTACTGTTTGCTTGTTTATTTCATTGTGTTTTTAAAATATGGTAGATATTTTAAAATCCAAAAAGTCCACATAATATTTCAGACCAGCAGTTGTCTTGTATTTTTTTTTTCTCTTTTTGGAAAAAAAAAATCAGATCTGGCGATACTCATTTCTGCACTGGACCCATCTGTGAGGTCTGAGTTGAGTTAGTCCCCTTTAGAAGAGGCATGCACTCTCCACTCACCCTGCCTTCCTCCCTTATATCACCTGCTTGGCCATATTGGAATTTACAGCATCTGCGTCACAAAGACCATTAAAGAGTACCCTTAATTGTCTATAAAGATTGGGATGGCAATTCGATCTTTTGTAATCCATATATGATGGGTGCCAGGTGAAGATGGAAACAAGTCCAACTAACCTGGAATACACCTTGTCATTTTCTATACCCAAAGAGAATCCACTCTACCAGCAGTATTAATAAACTGAGATTTTTCACACCCCAAAAGCAAAATTATAAGAAAACATCAATGAGGTATCTCTGTTGTCCCTCTAAAGTTCTTCACCAGTGCACTCACCCCCCAGATCTGGCTTTCCACTGATCTACCTTGTTGGCTTTGGCCCCCCAAATCAAGCATGACACACCTCCAACAGTTTTCTCTTTCCTTGTGCAGCAGAGCAATTCAGCTCTTTCTTATTCTTTTAACTTCACAGTTACAATGCAACTCTGGTAACAAAAGGCTGACTTTAGGATCAGCTCTCCATAGAAATTGCACAGTGATTATAAATAACAAATTATTTATCCCCAGTTACATTTTTCCCCCTTTTACTCTTGTGTTTTAATTCCTCCAAAGTTGTGACTATTCTACATCCTTGAGACAGCAGCAGACTTAGGGGGAAAAAAGAACCCCATTTTACCCTTGTGTCTGCCACTTGCTAACTGGATTACTTAGGGTAGGTTGCATACCTATTGGGTTCTCAGACTTTTCATTTGTAAAATGAGGATATAATGAGTACATTTCCTATCTAACCCGGCTCTTATTAACATCAAAGGCACTTTCTAACCTGAAAACATGTAAAAAATAAACATTGTAATTTTTTAAGTGCATTTTCAAATGTTCTGGGAGTTAAGTTTTCATATAATGAGCATATTCTCTTGAACTCCTAGTGTACACCAAGCACTGTGCTAGATGTTTTGCACTTTCTTTTTCAATCTTCTCTACAACCCTTTGAATTAGCAGTAATATGCATTTTCCACCTAAAGAAACTAACACTCGAGCAAGTTAAATAACTTGCCGAAGGCCATCTGTCTGAGTCAAAAGCCCATGTTCTTTCTTTTTTTTTTCTTTTTTTTTTTTAGATTTTATTTATTTATTTGAGAGAGAACACATGAGAGGGGATAGGGTCAGAGGGCAAAGCAGACTCCCTGCCGAGCAGGGAGCCCGATGCGGGACTCGATCCCGGGACTCCAGGATCATGACCCGAGCCGAAGGCAGTCGCCCAACCAACTGAGCCACCCAGGCGCCCAAGCCCATGTTCTTTCGATGACACCGCAGTATCATCTGCCCATTAATCTGGAACTCTCTGGATGTGTCTAGGGAAGATCACAAAATTACTTGACTTTGTAAAAAACATTTTCATACTCATGTACACAGTCTCAGGGTTAAAAACACTAAGCAAACTGAGGATATTTTCTGTCAAGGACCTAGTGTTTAAGTACAGTATTTAGTATAAGTATGGTATTTCTGTAGCAATCAATTCTATTTACAAATAGTCTTATTCTATTCAGTGTTACCTATCAATCAATTCTGGCTTCTTGCAAACTAGGAAGCAACCACAGGAGATTAAGCTCCAGGGGGGTGGAAATAAACTATCACTTACATTTGAGCTTAAATATGCTGAAACAATACTTTTTTTTTTTCTTTTTCTTTTAAAGAATTTATTTATTTATTTGAGAGAGAGATAGCGAGAGAGAGAGAGAGAGAGACAGCGAGAGTACAAGCAGGGGGGAGAGGGAGAAGCAGGCTCCCCACTGAGCAGGGAGACCATCTCGGGGCTCCACAGGGGGCTTGATCCCAGGACCCCGGGAACCCGACCCTGAGCCAGAGGCAGACGCTTAACCGACTGAGCCACCCAGGTACCCCTGGAACAAGACACATTGAACAAAAAAACCTGATGGAGCTAGTAGATGTTGTGAAGGTAGAGGCTGAGCATTTAGAGACCCCTAAAGACCACCAACACACCAAGCCGACCTTGACTGTTTGATTTTCATTTTCAAATGGTCTTGAGGTGGCAACACTGTCTCAGTGTACCTTCTTTTCTCTTTCTTTGCAATGTTATCTGAGGGGCCGCATTAGAATTGGACAGAATGATTTAGCAAAAAGAACTGAAAAGAGTTCCTCTTGGTTGGGGCGTCCTGGGATCGAGCCATGGGTCGGGCTCCCTGCTCCGCGGGAAGCCTGCTTCTCCCTCTCCCACTCCCCCTGCTTGTGTTCCCTCTCTCGCTGTGTCTCTCTCCATCAAATAAATAAATAAAACTTAAAAAAAAAAAAAAAGAGTTCCTCTTGGTTTTTTCCAATGTTACAGAAGAAAGTTTTTCAAGAAAAAAATAATAATGCTCATTTCTACTCACTAGGTGAGAACTGAGTATCCAATTTGATTGACAATGTTGTGATACCGCAATAAAATTAAGTTTGTATGCTAATAAGATGTGTTTCCTATTTCATTCTTCTAGTAATATTTCTAGGGCTCTCAATTCTATTTTGGCTGAAAGTAATAACAGAGAATTAAATAATAATTTGATTTTGCCCACTCCCCCATCCACAGCCATCTATTTTGTAAGGCACTTCTCTTTTGGATATAAACAAAATTTCTTTAATCTTAAGAAGCCTGGAGAGGATAATACCTTTGCTCAGTCTGCTGGTGCTATAAATTTATAAAAAGTGGCCCCTAATTCAAGTTAAATCTGGGAAAGCACCCAAACATGTACTAATTCAGGAGTTATAGGGCTATATAGTCCTGAGGCCTATGCATTTGGCAAGCAGGAGGATGGTGGAAGCAGGCCCAGATGGTTTCTTCTGGCCAGTGAATTGTCAGCCATCCCTGCTCCACTTTCCTCAGGCTTGAGGCTAGTAGAGAGTCAGAGAAAGGAGCAAAAACCATCAGCAACAGTGACTTCCAACTTGTTGAAAACAAGAACTTCAGTACTTTACGTGGGGACCTTGAGGACAGATGGAGAAGCTAGAACTCCTTAAAGGGAAAAATGTCTTATATATGCTGACAATAACAAGAGAAAAGCTCAACTGTGATTTCTAAAAGAAGAAAGTTAAAAGGGCTGCAGATGTTTTTATTTTCTTTAAAGATAATGATAGTTTAAAAAAAAGTATTGTAACGGGGATAATGGTCTCCTATAGCTATGCAAATGTCAAGGGAAAATCAGGATACTTACATCCTGAAAATATTTGTGAAAATTCAGTGACAAAGAACTCTATTATGCCAAATAATAGATGTACACCAAGCCATTTTGTCTGAAGTATAGAGGTGTGGTTGAATCACAATTGTACCGTAGTCTATTAATAACTACCTTTTTTTTTTTTTTAATACAGAGAAACAAGGAATTATTACCTACTGTGGCAATCAATTAACTCTGGGGAAGAAAAAACAACAGATTCAGTCATTTTGTTATTATTCTCTTTTTAGGGCACTTCACATATATTAATACAAGGTATGACTATAAAAGAGTAAGACTAGTGTTTAAGTAAACACACAAGCCTTCTTACATTTCAGGGACGTGTCCTCTTCAAAGTACTATCATCTTGGCTGTGTACTTGATAACTATCGGTTCCAAATTGTCCAGGACAGATAATCCAGATGTCCCATAATTTTATTATTCTCAATAAAGGTGATTCATTCAAGGTAGAATGCAACATTGCTTAATCTGAATATTTTTAAAGACATTTTGCAGGTATTTATAAATCAGGAGAAACACTTGGTTGAATCACATGTTGTGATTTGGAGTTCAGCAAATATGGTTGCAGAAACCATGTAGTTATCCTAGCAACGTGTGGAATTTTTCTGGCAACTGCCACCAGAATCAGCTTATGAGTCACACAAGGAAATCACTGTTATTACTTTATCTCACTGTGAGATATGTTCCTACGGCTGAGCATAAAAGCATCTCAGCAACCCATTTTCTTTGCACAGGGTTCATAAGCTAACTTCTGAGTCCAGTGCTTCCATGTTAACTGACATACTTACATGTTAAAAAGAACATGATTCCCATTCTTAGAAGTTTCCTTACTAAAGTGTTTGAAAATGTTGAATTCTGAGGACAGTACTATAATGAAGTATAGTACTACATTATTACATAGCATATCACATTAAATGCACTGGAAGCATTTATCCTGGGGAT
This sequence comes from Leptonychotes weddellii, assembly GCF_054177405.1. Taxonomy (NCBI): domain Eukaryota; kingdom Metazoa; phylum Chordata; class Mammalia; order Carnivora; family Phocidae; genus Leptonychotes; species Leptonychotes weddellii. Next base: position 29,665,451 of record NC_138385.1, read on the forward strand.
TTAAAATACCCTCATCATTTTCACATATAACTTTCCTATGGATCGATCCATTAATCTACAGATATTGAGTAATTTATTTGTGCCTAATACTGTGGTAGGTGCAGCCAATTAGTTTGCAGAAAGGTACTGTCAACTCCAATTTTAATAATGAAAAATAGATGAACTAAGAAATTAAATCATTAGCCTAAGTTCACATGATGACATACTGGTAGTCCTGTCAGAGAAAGCCAGCTTTTTTAATCTTGACTCAGTGATCTTTCATGAATAACTCTTTTTTTTTCTCTCTCTCTCTCACTGAAAGTGCGTGTGTGTGCACATGAGTGCATGCACCCCACCCCCACACACCCTTTGTAGCCCTCTTTTCTAAAATATTTAAAACCATGACAGTCGACGGTTTTTGCACTGACCAAGTTGTGTCTACTTAAGGATGTTTTGAGTGAGGTAGGGGGATGGGAAATGTGGGGAAGGAAAGTGGAAGTATAGCATGATTTATGCTAGGTCTGTTAAAGAAAATTTAAAAAGACTGCAAATCCACAAATAACCCTATTGGGCTCACCTACTTGAACGAGTAGAAGTCTCTCCTACCTGAGTTGAGACAGGAAGATAGTGATCCACAGAGAGAAAATACCAACTGATCAGGATAGAAAATGGAAAAGGCCAGACTCTAAGAACATTAAGTTTATATTTTGCTTACCTATGGCTTACAGACACCCTGACATATCTCACGCTTACACTCTGAATTCCTGGCTGAGTGAAGTATCAGTTATGGATCAGTGAGGAAAGGTAGGGAGAATGGTTGGGGTAAAAGCTACAGTCCCCTAATATCAGCCTAATGAAAAAAAAACAAATAAATCTGAGGACAGGGGTGACAAAATTACAAAATTTTCTGATAAAATGTCAAAGACAATTTTTCATACCTCTTCCAATCCACAGTTGTCCTTATCATTGTGATGTGTGGGTCCCAACAAAAATGTTTATATATTTGAGGTAAATGATCATAATGAAACTTTACCAGCTGAATGTATTGTTCCTTATGTACAGGCAGGCACCATATTGCTTATTCTATCAATTTATGCTCACAAGAGTCTTCTGAGATAGATGCTATTATTATCCCTGTTCTACAGATAAGAAAATTCAGGCTCAGGGAGTTTAAGCAACATGTCCTTATCACACTAAAAAATCCTGACGGAACTAAAGCTCCCAGTTAGGTTGGTCTGACTCCATTTGGTCCTCATAATGGCCCTGTAGGGAAAGTGGGTGGAAAAATGGAGTCTTCTGCTAGGTTCTTCATTCACTCTTTCATTAAACAATTATTTGACCTATAGTCAGGTCACTGTATATGCACGGAGAATACAGTGGTAAACAAAACAGACCTGGTTACTGTTCTCATGGAGCTCACCATTATTGGGGAAATAGAATTATAAACAAAATCTCTTCCCAGCATAGAAAACATCTATGCAAAAGTAGCAGACAAAGAAAACGATTTTTGAATAAGCAATAAATAAGAATGCAATGCACATTACAGGCAATCTGCTAAAGAGATTGCAAAGACATCAAGAAATATCACTCTTTTATATAGCTAAATAGATACAAGACATAAAATTCATGTTCCCAAGGTAGAATGGCTAATTTTCTGCTCTCTTTAGGACTGAAGGTAGGTTTTGCCCTTTGGAGTCAGGTGGCAGCTGAATTTAGGCATATGTCCTGCCAGGACGCTGGGAGAAAGGGCATTATATTCTTCGATGATTACATTTCAACAAGATGACTCTCAGATCCTTGAGGAAAAATCCCTGAGTTGTAAGACTGGCAAGAATTGTATTTAGTCCTTAAAAAGATTTACACATATATGATGAGGACAGGGAAAGAAATGCCGAAAGAAAAAGGAGGAAGGGGATTTCCTCCCTTCTTTTCAATAGGGAGAATTTTTAAGTCACTTATTTGAATTTGCATTTGTTCTTACATCATTAAGTGGGGAAAGATGATAATAAATAAAAACTTGAATAAATATAGAGTTACACATTTTGATTAATTCTATGAAACCAGCATTCTATAAGAATGATAAGGAGGGGCTTAATCTAGCATAGGAACTGCTCCCTAACGAAAGTTCTTTTTAAGATGCATCCTGAACAATGAGCAGGAATTAATTTCTTGATAGACAGGAAGAAAAGTATTCCAGGAAAGGGCAACAATATGTGGGAAAGCTCTGAGATGGGAGAGAGCTCATTGTCTTCAAGTAACTAAAGGAAGGCTATTGCTAGAGCAGAATGAATGAGACAGCAAGTGACATGAGGACTATGTACACGGCTAGAGTTACAGCATCTCTTAACCAAGGGACACGTGGAAACTAGGGAAACTTGTCCTCTGAGACTGAAGTTTTAAACACATAAACAACGAGAATAGAAAGCTGTTCAGGCTACTGAAAGAAGGAAATGACTCTCAGATTTGCAAGCCTTGACAGGGACATGACTGTAATGAGTATCATATCTAAAGGAAGGAATTGGGGGCGCCTGAGTGGCTCAGTTTGTTGAGCATCCGACTCTCGATCTTGGCTCGGGTCTTGGTCTCAGGGTCATGAGTTCAAGCCCCATGTTGGGCTCCATGTGGGGTGTGGAGCCTACTTAAAAAAATAAAATAAAATAAAGGAAGGAATAATTGTGCACTTAAAAATTTGTCAAGAGAATAGATTGTATGTGAAGTGTTCTTACCACAATAAAAAATAAATAAAAAGAAATACAGGACGCAACACTGAATCATATCAAATCGAATTGCTTAAGACTAGGGCTCAAGAGAAACTCTTGCAAGCAACCAGGAAAAAACCAACATATGTACAGAGCAGCAGAGAAAAGGAAGATAGCAGATTTCTCATTAGAAACAATACAGCAAAAAGATAGTAGGGCGATATTTTTTAAGTGCTGAAAGAAAAAAATAAAACAATCAACCTGGACTTCTATAACCCAACGGAAATATCTTTTCACAGAAAAGGCAAAATAAAGACTTTTGAAGAAACAAACAGATGAAATAATCACCAACAGACCATTAATACAAAAAATGTTAAAGGAAGGTCTTAGGGCAGAAGGAAAGAGATACCAGATGGAAACAGGCATCTACACAAAAGAAATAAAGAACACTGGAAATAGTAACTACATTGGTAGTACCAATGGTACTAATGGTAGTAAAATAATATCATTATTTTCTTATTATTTAAATCTCTAAAATATAATGGACTTTAAGTAAAAAAAATAAATTAGGAGAGTTGACCAGTAAAATATAATAAAATCACTAAGACAAGCAAAGATAATCCCAAACAAGCAGAATGCAAAGTGCCCTGGCCCAAAGATAAAATATTTTGTCCCTGTGGTAAGCACATCCTTATTATAGGAGTGCAACTAAATAACCCAATAAACTCCTCTTATCCTAAGTTCAGATTCATCAGTTAAAATTTGGATAATATTTAGGTATTCCATATAGGGGAGAAAACAAAATGGGGAGAGAAGCAGAGTCCTGCTCCACTTGACAGTTCTATTTCTTAATATCAAATTGCTATAAAATATTATGTTAAGCTTAATGTGAGTTTGTTCTGTTGAAAAGTCTTTCTTAGTAAAAGCTTAAAGTCCTCCATAAGTGCCTATTTGGGTAACTCTCTGGCCTTCCTCTTCATTGCCATTCAATTTCCTATGGAAACTTGTATAGGCCAATTATTCATCAAGGGTCTATTCACTTATTTTTCTTCACTCATAGGGTTTCACTTATAGAGTTTGATTCATCTTCTTTCTCTATCTTGTTTACCATTTATTTTGTCATATAGATCCTTCTCCCCCAGCTGCCTACAAAACAATTCATTGCCATTTTTACCCCATATCTAACCATTGCTCAAAATACAGATGATATAAAAGAGTTGTTCTAAAAATATTTGGACAGTAAGACGAGTTCTTACTAGTTTTGTTTTCTTTTTCCTGTCACCTGGCCCCCATTGTTAACTGAAGTGCAGAGATATAAGGGATACCTAGTGCCCTTATGAACTCTCGCTTGCTTATGATCTCAGAAAGTGACATCTTCCCTCTCTTTTTAAACATAATTTTTGCCTCAATCATGTTACTGTAGCTAAGTGTCAGCACACAGTAGGTACCAGTGTGGTCGGCAAGTGTGTATGTACTATAGTTAGGCTTCCTAGTTTCAAATTCAGAGTCTAATCTTGGCTCTTGGGCAAGTTACTTGGCCTTTTGTGCCTGTTTCCTCATTTGTAAAACAGGACTAGTAATCATATCTACCTCATAGAGGATTAAACAACACAAAACTCAAAAAGCATCTATAAAGTACTCAAATGATAGCTGATACCGTATTTTTCTATTATTATTCTGTGCTAACTTTACTCACATTAGACAACCAGCATCTGTATGTGGGATATCCCCCCTGGGACATAATCAAATTTTGATAATAGCTTCTTCTTTCCAAATGGCAAGGAAGTAAAGCACGCCCATCATTTGTAATTCTCCATTGATTAACATTGGAAATGGTAGTTTATATGGGTTGTGGCATAGAAAAAGATAACCTTCAGGATCTGGGTAATTGTTCATTGAACTGTAGGGGAGGGAAAACTTTTCTTCTACCTGCTCAGGTTCATGGCTGGGACTTGCAAATTAAACTTATAAAAGACAGATGAATAAGAAAAAAAAGGCATACAAATTATATTTTACATGCACTGGAGCTTCACATACAAATAAAAGTAAAAGGATCAAAAGAAATGGTTAGAGTTCAGCTTTGACATACCATTTTAATAAAGGGCAATAAATTGTGAAAAAGTGACTAGACAAAGAAAAGGGAGTTTGGGCTTCTAGGGGTGGTAGCTATGGGAAAGTAAAAATATGGGGAAAACGAATGGCAGATAGGGATTATTTAGTAAGACTTGTTCATGCAGGCTCATCTCAGTGCTATCTCCATCTCTGGCATTAAGAGTTGGTCTCCTCGGGACGCCTGGTTGGCTCAGTTGGTCAAGTGTCTGCCTTTGGCTCAGGTCATGATCCCAGGGTCCTGGGTTTGAGTCCCACATTGGGCTTCTTGTTCAGTGAGGAGCCTGCTTCTCCCTCTGCCTGCCACTCCCTCTGCTTATACGCTCTCTCTCTCTCTCTCCTTCTCTCTCTTTCATTCTCTCTGACAAATAAATAAATAAAATCTAAAAAAAAAAAAAAAAGAGTTGGTCTCCTCTTCCAGGTATGGGAGAGGGCAACATGTTCACAAAGAAATTTATGCCCTGCTTTTAGATAGATGGGGGAGTGCAGAAAGTTCTTCCTGTGTCTGTTTTTTTCTCAGTTGTCTTCAGTTCAAAATAATCCTTATGCCAAAGGCATCCAAATCGGCAAAGAAGAAG
>NC_138385.1:29671315-29744625 GCF_054177405.1 Leptonychotes weddellii
AATGTATGGGGATTAACATAAGAATAAAAAAAATTTAAAAAAATAATAATCCTTATGCCAAAGTGGCATATTTTGAGGTGTCATATTCTGGATCAGCAAATAATTTTTGGATATCAGCTATATGCCAGACTCCGGGCACTAGAGTTCATGGAACTTGCTTTTTGGTTAGAGAGACAGAATATAAATAAACAGAAAATATATGTGATATTGGAAAAATAACACAGAGTAAGGGGATCGAGAGTGATAGAATAGGAATACTGCTTTCGATATACATGCTTTCTAGTGAGTTAACTGTAACTCCACCCTTTCTTTTTTCCCACTCAAAAGAACACATCGTAGTGCAAGCTTGAGTGACATTACCATTGGGATCATCTTCTGTCTGTTTTACCTTACCTCTAAATATAAACCTTTTGGAAACTCTAGACTAAGCATAGTTAGTAATAAATGCGAACATGGAGCACAACTGATTGCAATATTCTGGGTCCCAAGTATCTGATCCTAAATTCTTGGAGACCATCAGTGTTCCATAGCCACAGTGAAGATCTCTACCTCATCCTTACCCAAATTATCACCCATTAGACCTTCCACTGCATATTGGTTTCTGAAGGGATCCCCTTTGTTCTTGGCAGAGTTACAAAGCAGAGATGATTAACACTAGCTCAAGGAATGATCCATTCTTTTCTGGCTCGGGTTACAAGCTATTCCTACTTCCTCTTGTTCTCGTGGAAGGAGCTACCCCTTATGTGCTCAGGGGAATGATGTTCTGAAAATTATTATTAATAGTTCACCTGCACAAAAACAAAACATCATCATCACCATTTGCAACCCCAAGAGCAAAATATTAACCTAAGGTAACAATACAGACAGTTTTAATCTGGGAGGTTAATGGACTTGCTGAAAGTCATACAAGTTAATGACAAAGGTAGAAATTCAACCTATAGTTCCTCATTTGAAAAGATTCATGATGAACTTTAAAACAGAACTGGAAGTACCTTTAAAAGGCGTAAGAAAGGAACACAAAAGAAATTTTCCTCGGAAAAGTTCTAGCACATAATAGATTCCTCTCAGTATGTGGAAATATAACAGTCAGTATGGGACAACGGAATTAGGTAAGGCTGAAAAATTCTGCTAGTCCAGCTATCACTTTACAAGTGGGAAAGTGTGTTATTTTCAGCCTGACACGAGATGCTTCAAATCCTCAAGTCCTCAGTCACATCTGATCCAACTAAAGGCCCAGCCAAGGTCTTTGTTTTGCCCAGATAAGGGTGTCACCATGGAAGCTTCACATAAAACTCTATAGAATCCAAATGGCCAGTTTCCTCATGAAAGGAGAAAGGAACATCACTGACACAGGAATATGAAATTAATTGGATCTATATTTCACTTCAGATCTCCAAATCATTGCTGATAAAGGAGTCTTTAATCTCCAACATAGGAGGACTCTGTATTGCCAGCACAATTGAAATCTACCCACCAAAACTAGCTCTTTGAAAAATGCAGCCTTCATAACCTTACCAGCATTCAGGGGAATAATTTCTTACCACCTGCATTATCAGCTCTATCCCTTTTATTAGAGAATCTGTCAAAAACACAGTCTTGTAAAACGGTTATGATTTTAATCTTTCTGGTGATTGGGAAAGGAGCACAAATGGTTTTGATTGCAGGCAGAAATGTTTGCTAAAAGTCATTACAGCTTTTGCTTCTCATCTTCTTAAATAAATTAATAACATTTGGTGAGAAAAACACCCTAAGGTCTCAATATTATTTCTGTAACACCAAGGTAGTCTCAAATAATGAACATGCTCTGGAACGGTTACTTTTTTCTAATTGCTAAGAAAATGTATAAATGTCAAATAACCTTGTCCTCTGAAAGACATACTTAAAAATATAAAACACATACTAACTCCTGGTCAACACGTAAATATATTTAGGTGTGCATATGTAAAATATATACTATACATACAACAAGATATGAGTATATGCACATCAAATGGATTCCCACAGTTGAGCATGTTTCTGAAGTATCCCCCCATAACAACAAACAAGAGAAGAAAGCACTGGGGAGCTCAAGGGCAGCACAACAGATAGGAAAACTCTATCAGTACAAAGCACGTAATACTACATGAAAAAGTGCTACGCCCGCATGGGCTGGATATTATTCACAGAGAGAGACTGTTTCTTATGAATTCTATTTTCTTACTGTTTCTGAAAAAGAAGAATGAAAGATGACTAGAGAACGAGGGTACATGCTCCATGAATACTGTAATATTTTGGATCTTAGATGTGTGCAGGTACACAGGCACACAGACACACACACACGTGTGTGTGCGCACGCACGCACCAGGTTCACTGAAATTGTAAAGGCTGTAGGATGTGGGCAGGTATTGTTTTCCGACTTCTCTCCAACTCACAATCTGTGTTCTGCAATAGGTCCGTTCCATCCAGAGGAAAGTTTCTCTCAAAAGCCCTCTACAAGTTACTTACTGGGATTACTTGACCATGTAAAAGAGAAAAAGGAAAGGCTTGTTAGTTTAATGTAGTGAAATGGGGAAGCAGAAAAAAATTGAAGAGGAGAGGTGGGGAAAGAACCGCTATTTCGAAGCAATCAGACCCCACTCCTCTCTTGGTCACACCAGTATCAGCAATACTTTCTTGGGGTATATCAGACCCTCCTTGATAATAAGAAACCAGGTATATTTAATGAGGTTCATTAACATACTCAGCATGCATCTGTAGACATGTGAAGGATCTAGATTATTTTACATCAATACTAGATTTTTATGCTTGTAAGGCTTTAAAAATCAACTATTTTTGCATATTTTCTATTCTACCTGATTGGTTTGTTAAAGGTTTCTCTCTTTTGTTTGAGTTTTGCTTCGGTTGATTTTTCTATACTTAATCCTACTTTCCTTGAACTCTGCTCCCCTGTCTTCATCTGTTTCCTGAAAGGCTGACACACTTAATACTCCCTCTTCTTGTTCTGGAGTTTCAAGAAGAAGAATAAGTCTGAAGTGCTGAGTTGAACAATACCATCCTCTATGTCATCCCCAGAAGTTATCTAACTACCTGTAATGCTATGGCATGTGGCCTCCCAGAGAATTATACATGTACAAAAAAGAAAAAGAAATACATAAGCCCTTCTGGGATTCTATTTACTGTAAATGATTCTGTTTTGTTGCTGATCTTAAGAGTCAGGTGGGGATGCCTGGGTGGCTCAGTTGATTAAGCATCCGACTCTTGATTTCAGGTCAGGTCATGATCTCAGGGTCATGGGACTGAGCCCCACGTTGGGTTCCTCCCTCAGCAGGGAGTCTGCTGGTGAGTCTCTCTCTCTCTCTCTGTCTCTTTCCTTCTTCCCCTCTTCCTGCTCGTGCTCTCTTTCTCTCTCTCTCTCTCAAATAATTTTTTTAAAAGAATGAGGTGGAATAACTACTCTTCCTACCATACTTACTAATAACTAGATCTATGTTATTTAGCTTATTGGATTTTATCTATCAATTGCAGAAAAGGAACCTGGCAAATCAGTTTGGTCATTCTGAATAGCCTGAAAGTGATGATCAGGGAAGCAGTTGAGAGTGAGAAACCGCATCAGAGTATTTTGAATATGTGATCACCATTAGCTTTCTTACTTTCTCTAGCCAGAAAATTTTGTACCCTACCTAAGGCACTAGGAAATGGCCTTTACATACTGTAATCTTTGAAACTGCATTCCTACAGCCTTATCTCAACTATCTTTGCTAAACAAAATAATCCTTCTTACTCCATATGTATATGGTTTGTATATGACAACAAAGCATAGGAAACATCCCTAAAATGTTACATTGACTTCAAATTGCTTAGGTTTGTTTTTATTTTGGAGGGAGAGGTAGGAAGCCAGAGGGCTAGGAAAGTCATTTAGGTGGAGTATAACCTTTCAAAACAACCTTTGTATAAGAACGAAAATAAAGAAAAAGAAAGAAGACAGACTGAGGAGATGAGACAAAGACTGTGACAGAATATGAGAGGGAAAAGGCATGCAAAGGAGTAAAGAATAAAAGAGAAAAAGAGCTGGGACATGAGGAAGTGGGACACCGAGGGAGTACTACAGCAGAAGTAGGGAGGCACAGAGAGCGATTATATTTTCAATCAATACTACTCTCTTTGCTTCTCAGATTCTGTAGAATAATTATCTATAATTTACTGTGCATATTTGTGCTCAAATCTGATACTCAGAAATATAAAGCTCTGATCTCTAGCATTTTGAACTCCAACAGCATAAAACACCAACACAAGATAATGTACTATGATGAAAGCAGCTTTGCTTAGGCAATTCAATCACAATGTTGGCAAGAAAACAGGTAGCTTGAGAGGGAAGATGCAAAGTTGAATTTGGGAACAGAGTTTCTTTGAGGTGGTGACAGCATTTCCAAGGAGAGTTATCCTGGCAAGAGTAGAAAGCCAGCGTGTGGAGCGCTGCTGAGAATATGTGGCCGGTGAGTAAACTAGAGGGTCATCAGCAGAGACTGGACAGTCAAAACAGAGGAAATTAGGGCAGATAAAAACATATCCTGTGGGCATTCTGGGAATGCCTGGCCCAGAGGAGAAAGTAGAGCCATCCGAGAGAGAGAAAGAGCAATCAAAGCTCACTATGACTTACACAATCAAATGACATTTTAAACACACACTCTTTGCCTGGTGCTGTGCTACATGCTGGGGATACAAAGATGACTCAAATGTGGTCTCTGCCTGTAAGCTCATGGTTTAGTCCCAGAAGACAGATACCCTGGCAACTACCTGCAGTGAAGGGACAGAGTGGACACAAAGAATCGATGAACTATGGGGAAAAGATAATAAAAGCATACACTCACAGAACACCCGATACATCATTAGCAATGTCTAAAGGTTTTGTATAATTGTTTCTTAAATCTCCACAAGTACATTATATAGTAGATTCTAATATCATGTTCATTTTACAGGTGAGGAGACTGAGGCCCAGAGAGCTTCAGTAACTTGCCCAAGATCTCACAGATTTGGGAATTAGAGCTGGCAGGCGGTGTGGCTCCAGAAGGTTTAAACATACCCACCACGCTTTAGAGGAAGAAAATAGAGTATGAGTTATTTGGCTTGCTATTAAGGAATGTGTTAGAAATTTGTCAGGTATTCAAAGTTGGAAAAGACATTCTAGACAAAGAGAAAAGCATAAGCACAGAGCCATGGCATGGCATGGCTTATTTGCTAAGTAAGTCAGTACAACCTGGCTATTAACATAGCATCCTGACTTGGAACCCAGCCTTGATGGTTCCTGAGAAAAGGCTTTCAGCTATTGTATGGTTTACAGTTTTATTGAATTATGAAAATTATTTTTTTATTTAGTTGGTAGGTGCCTCCATCGGTCTCACTTTTAACTAAATGCTATATAAAAAATGACTTCTCAATCCCAGGTGTTTTAGAAAATTATGTAAAAATAAAATAAAAGTAGAGAAGCAGAGTGAAGTCCAGAATAATAATAAACAAGTCTAAACAATCCAAAGCAGTTTGGTTTACTTTGATTTATAAATTGCATGTCCAAGCCCCAAGCCTCTGCCAAACCTTGTGGGCTCTGCCAAAACACAGACAAGATTTTTTTCTTGTTGTTCTGATTCAACATATAGCTGGTGTTCCTGCCTTCTCTCATAACCTTTATATACCAATTATGACTCCCAACTTCCCTTCTCGAAACTTCATTTTCCATCTTCCCCCGCTAGTCCTGTCATCTCTTCCCATTTGCTCTGCATAGTTGTTCAATTTTATTTTGTCAAGTAGTTCTTCCAAATGCCTCAGCTCTTTCTCAATAACAACCAAGAGCCCCAACATCTTAAGGCAGAGAACACAAAACTGGGAGGTTGCTTTCTATGCAGATGTGTGGCAGAGCAATTCTTCCATTTCACTTATAGGGCTGGTCCAGAGATTAGGTTGGAGATTGGCTGTCATCCCAAAGTTTAAGACCTGAAATATTGTTGTAGGAGTATTTTACCTGAATTTCTCTTTAATCTTTTTTTTTCATAGAAAAGCTGTAGAATGAAACTGTCCTGCTGCATCTCTAAGATTTTTCCTACTTTTCTGCTATACCAGTCTTGTTTCAACAAATTGAATTAGAGATGAATTTATTGTGTTTGTCTATGGAAAAACACTCCTTTATAGTAGTGACAATTGTCAAGAGATGAGAAAAAAGACTGCAAATATTTATAATACTTCAAAATGACTCATATGCTAAGGAAGCAAATGCCTTAGGGCCAGTTGAGAACCTTATGCATAGATTAGAAAAGGATTAAGAGCAACAATTAATTTAGTAACAAGGCTAAGTAAAATGGGAATTTTTCTTAAGGGAACTGTTTTTAGAAAGTGTATTCAATCTGTTCCCAGTTTCAAGTTTCCTTTTGAATCTTTTACCTGTTGACTTCTAAAAAATTCAGAATAAAACACCTGTGCCCCTACATTTACTGCACATTATTCCTATGCTCTATATGTTTGAGTTCATGAGAAACACTGTTCCTATTCTCAAGAAGGCCACAGTCTCGTGGGAGGAATATCACATCATATTATAACTGCCTGTTTGTTATTAAAGAACAATAGGATACAGGATGTTATTATAGGGCACAGGGGAACAAGCTCCCTCTAGGCATCCTGAAAGAAGTGATTTCTTTTTTTTTTAAGATTTTATTTATTTATTTGAGAGGAAGAGAGAGAGAGAGAAAGAGCATGAGCACAACAGCGGAGGGGAGAGGCAGAGGGAGAGGGAGAAATAGGCTCCCTACAGGGAGCCTGATGTGGGGCTCAATCACAGGGTCCTGGGATCATGACCTGAGCCAAAGGCAGATGCTTAACGTACTGAGCCACCCAGGTACCTGTGATTTCTTTTTTTTTTTTCAATAAATACTTATTTATTTATTTTAGAGAGGGGGAGAGAGAGTGCATGCATGGGGAGAGGGGCAGAGGGAGAGGGAGAGAGAGAATCTCAAGCAGACTCCCTGCTGAGCATGGAGCCCAATGCAGGGCTTGATCTCGCAACCCTGAGATCATGACCTGAGCCAACATCAAGAATCAGACACCTAACTGACTGAGTCACCCAGGCACCCCTGGAAGAAACGAGTTCTAAGAAAAAACTTAAAACAACTCTGGGAGTGCCTGGGTGGCTCAGTCAGTTAAGCATCTGCTTTTGGCTCAGGTCATGATCTTAGCATCTTGGGATCAAGCCCCTGCCCAGTGGGGAGTCTGTTTCTCCCTCTCCCTCTGCCCCTCCCCCTGCTCGTACTCTCTCTCTTTAATAAATAAATAAATAAATAAATAAATAAATAAATAAATAAATCTTTAAAAAAATAAAGAAAAATTCTGGTTTAGCCAAAGAAAGAAAAATATAGGGCGGTGGTTAAAAGTACATGTTTTGGGGTAAGGTAGAAAGGATCTTAGTTAATATATCCTTTCATAAAAGTAAGAAAACACTTGGAAATGGTCAAAATCAAATTTTTCAAAACTCTGGAAACTAACCAAATGCAACAAATGCAAGGAGCATTAAAGAAAAAACTGATGAATTGGTAAGAACATCAGAGTTTGTGGTATTTAACTTAACCTACATCCATCTATCCCCTTTTTCTAGTTCTACAATAACTTTGAAAATTAGTAGCCTCACAAATATGGTAGTCATATTTGCAAATAAGTCATATTTGCAAATGACAACCAGCAGACTTACATCCACTAGAGGAAATAGACAAGATTTGAAGTTTTTTAAAAAAGTCTCATCTCCAGACCATTTTCCCTACTTGACCTGACCAGCAACTCCCTGGAAAAACCCCATTCACTGGGTGTTGTTATTTGACTTGACCTCCCAACTTCAGCTCAATCCACAGGGAAAATTTTATCCTGAGGCAACTATTTACTATTTTAACTGCCTAAGTTGTAAATGCAAGTGGGGCAAACAAGAGGCTGGCCAAAAACTTAAAAAGAAGATCTGGGGAAGAGATGTCCACAGGAAGTTTTAAATAGCTCTGGCATATTAATGGGGCTTTAGAAGGCTAAGTGCATATACAGGGAGGTGGGGATGCCCATGAAAGAATTAAGAGGTGGGGATGCCCATGAAAGAACTAAGAATTAAGCCCTGATCTAGGAAACCATTAAAATCCTAGAGGAGAACACAGGTAGTAAGCTCTTTGACATTGGCCTTAGGAACTTCTTACTAGATATGTCTCCTGAGACAAGGGAAACAAAAGCAAAAATAAACTATTAGAACTTTAACAAAATAAAAAGCTTCTGCACAGCAAAGCAAGCAATCAATAAAACTAAAAGACAACTTCCTGAATGGGAGAAGATATTTGCAAATGACATATCCAAAAAGGGGTAGTATCCAAAATATATATAGGTAATATCCAAAATATATAAAAGACTTATCAAACTCAACACCCAAATAAACAAATAATCCAGTTAAAAAACAGACAGAAGACATGAATAGACATTTTTTCAAAGAAGACAAAGAAGATGGATAATAGACTCATGAAAAGATGCTCAACATCACTCATCATCAGGGAAATACAATTCAAAATTACAATGAGATATCACCTCACATCAGTCAGAATGGCTAAAATTAACAACACAGGAAACAACAGGTGTTGGCAAGGATGTGAAGAAAAGGAAACGCTCTTGCACTTTTGGTGGGAATGCAAACTGGTGCAGCCACTGTGGAAAACACTATGGAGGTTCCTCAGAAAGTTAAAAATAGAACTACCCTATGATCCAGCAATTGCCTTACTAGGTATTTACCGAAAGGATACAAAAATACTGATTTGAAGGGATACATGCACCCTGATATTTATAGCAGCGTTATCAACAATAGTTAAACCATGGAAACAGCCCAAATATCCATCAACTAATGAATGGATAAAGAAGTGGTATATATATATATATATATATATATATAGTGGAATATTGCTTACCCATAAAAAAGAATTAAATCTTGACATGGATGGAGTTAGAGAGTATTATGCTAAACAAAATAAGTCAGAAGAAGACAAATACCATATGATTTCACTCATATGTGGAATTTAGGAAACAAAACAAATGAACATGAGTGGGGGAGAAGAGAGGCAGACAAAGAAAAAGACTTTCAACTATAGAGAACAAACTGATGGTTGTTGGAAGGGAGCTGGGCAGGGGAATGGGTTAAATAGGCAATGGGTGTTGAGGAGGGCCCTTGTTGTGATGAACACCCGTTGTTGTATGTAAGTGATGAATCACTAAATTCTACTCTTGAAACTAATATTATACTGTATGTTAACTAACTGGAATTTAAATAAAAACTTGGAGAATCTAAAAAAAAAAAAAAGAAAGAAAAAGAAGGCACTCACTCATCTCCTATTTGGGCTCATCTTGAGGCTCTGCACAATTAGGAAGTGAAGACTAAACAACAACTGTAAGTGTTGAAAGCATGCTCCAATACACAAACACAGAGCCCCTCAGAAAAAGTTGAAAAAATAACTATTTAAAGGCATTGGAAGATCTGTGTTCAATTGTTAGTTGATCATTAAGCTAACCAAGCAGAATTCAGTAGATGAATGGAATACAGATATTACCAAATTAGTCCAGAAAAGTCACTAAACAGACAAACAGCAACAAGAATGACAGCAACAACAATAAATCTTGGGGAAAGGTAAAAGTGATTTCTAGAGTTGTCACATTATATTACTGAAATCCAGTTTTCAACAACAAAATATACTGCAAGACATACCAAGAAACAGGAAAGTATGGCCTGGGCTGGAAAAAAATTGTCAATTGAAACTATTCCTGAGATAGTCAAGCCGTTTGACTTACTAGAAAAAAGACTTTAAATCAGCTATTACAAATATGCTGAAAGAACTCAAAGAAACCATGTCTAAAGAGCTAAAGGAAAACATGACCATAATGCCTCAGCAAATATCAACAAAGATAGAAAAATTATTTTAAAAAGAATCAAGTAGAAATTCTGGAACTTAAATTGTAGTTAACAGATGAAATATCCACTAGAGGGGTTCAACAGCATATTTGAATAGGCAGAAGAAAGAAACACCTATTTGAAGATAGGTCAATTGAGAGTATCCAGTGTAAGGAACAACAACAATAACAAAAAGACTAAGAAAATTGGGGCGCCTGGGTGGCTCAGTTGTTGGGTGTCTGCCTTTGGCTCAGGTCATGGTCCTGGGGTCCTGAGATTGGGCCCCGCATTGGGCTCCCTGCTAGGCGGGGAGCCTGCTTCTCCCTCTCCCACTCCCCCTGCTTGTGTTCCCTCTCTCGCTGTGTCTCTCTCTGTCAAATAAATAAATAAAATCTTAAAAAAAAAAAGAGTAAGAAAATTGAACAGAGCCTCAGGGATCTAGGAGGCATCTTCAATCACATTTACACATGCAAAAAAGGAGAAGAGGCAGAAAGGGGCAGAATTAATATTTGAAGAAATAATGGCTGAAAATTTCCCAAGTTTGATGGAAAACATTAATCTACATATCCGAGAAGCTCAGTGAGTTCCAAGTAAGATGAACTCTTTGAGGTCCACATGTAGACCCATCATAGGCTGACTGTTGAAACCCAAACGCAAAAAGAGAATTATGAAAAGAGGAAGAGAATAGCCAAAACAAATGATCTTCAATAAGATAAAAAGCTGACCTCTCACCTGAATCTATGGAACCAGAAGTAGTGGAGGAGATTCAGAATGTTGAAAGAATGTCAACAAAAAAGTCTATATCCAGCAAAAATATTCCTCAAAAACAAAGAAATTAAGACATTCATAGATAAACAAAAACTGGAAAATATATTACTTGCAGACTTCCCCTAGAAGAAATACTAAAAGAAATCTGGCAGCTGAGGTGAAAGGACACTACACAGTTACTTGAAGACACAGAGAGAAATAATGAGTGCTGGTAACGGTGATTATGTCAGCAAATATAAAATGAATATAAAAGTATTTTTGTTTGCAATTCTTCTGATTTAAAATACAAGTACATAAAATAATAATTATAAAACCTGGCTGATGTGTTTATCATGTATAAAGATGTAATATGTATGACAACAACAACACACAGAGAGGAAGAGAATGAAAATATATTGAAACAAAATTCCTATTATGATTAAGTTGGTATTAATTAGACCTAGATTAATTGTATATTTACAATTATTGTATATAATTGTATTTCCCAGCATAACACTTCAATAACCAAATCATTCAAAAATAGAGAAAAAATTGTAAGTGTTACAATGGAAACTATTTAACACAAAAGAACACAGTAATGGAGTAATAAAGCTGCAGAAAGGATGTAAGACAAATAGAAAACAGCAGAATGCCAGACTTAAATCCTACCTTATCAGGAACTACATTAAGCTACAATGAATCAAACATTGCAACCAAAAGGCAAAAAATGACAGAATAGATTTTAAAAACAAACACACAATCTAACTATATGTAGTCTATAGGGGACACATTTTAGATTCAAAGACACAAATAGACTGAAAGTAAAAAGATGAAAATAATATATACCAGGTAAACAGTAACAAAATAGGCAAAAATTAAATTAGGAACTGCCTAACTCCTTTTAATATCACATACAACAGCTCATATGAAAATCCTCTCTGTTTATTTTATTTTTGGTATTGATTTCTACTTTAAGTGAAACATGATCAGAAAATATAGTATAATATAAATTCCTTGAAATTTATTGAGGGCGTCTGGGTGGCTCAGTTGGTTAAGTGACTGCCTTCGGCTCAGGTCATGATCCTGGAGTCCCGGGATCGAGTCCCGCATCGGGCTCCCTGCTCGGCGGGGAGTCTGCTTCTCCCTCTGACCCTCCCCCATCTCATGCTCTCTCTCTCATTCTCTCTCTCTCAAATAAATAAATAAAATCTTAAAAAAAAAAAGAAAGGGCACCTGGGTGGCTCAGTTGGTTAAGCGACTGCCTTCGGCTCAGGTCATGATCCTGGAGTCCCGGGATCGAGTCCCACATCAGGCTCCCTGCTCAGCAGGGAGTCTGCTTCTCCCTCTGACCCTCCTCCCTCTCATGCTCTCTGTCTCTCATTCTCTCTCTCGCAAATAAATAAAAAAAAAAATCTTAAAAAAAAAGAAAGAAATTTATTGAATACTGATTTTATAGATTAATATGTTGTTAGTAATCTTTAAATTGTCTACATATACTTAAAAAGAATATACACACTTTAAGCAGAAAGGATGTGGTGGGGGAAAGACTATCCTCATGACTTCTCTTACTAGAAAAAAAAGTGAATTTGAGGTACCTATAGAATACTCAGAAATAACCATAAAATGTCAGATGGATCTGGAGCAGTCTAGATTGGAAAGTCTTGGAGGTCACCAGCAAAGAGGTGTAATAAGTAATGGACAGAGATGTCTTCCAAGACTAGGCCAGTTTGGTGGGTTTAGGTTTGTTTGTGATCAGAAACTAGGTTTCATTGTAGGCTCTTAAGAAAGGGCAATGATATTCAGTGTAACCCTGCTAGCACTGGTCAAATACTGCTTTGTGTAGGTACCGTGCTAAAATTGCAAAGAAATAAGGTCTCTTTGATGAGCTTATGAACACTGGGTGTTACACACAACTAATGAATCATTGAACACTACATCAAAAACTAATGATCTTCAATAAGATAAAAAGCTGACCTCTCACCTGAATCTATGGAACCAGAAGTAGTGGAGGAGATTCAGAATGTTGAAAGAATGTCAACAAAAAAGTCTATATCCAGCAAAAATATTCCTCAAAAACAAAGAAAGTTTTCTAGCCTCAGGAGAACATAGCACAGATAAAACACAAATAAAGTAGATTGAGGATTTACCTTATCTTTAATACCCATGATAACCAATAACATTTTTAAAACTATAAAATAAAAATAATTGAACAATTATTAACTAAATGTATTTTCTGCCAATTCAGGCACATAGGAATATAATTTGAATATTAAATGATGGATACTTCTTGTTGAAAAATTGCATGGTTTGAAGTTTTATGAAACTTAGTCTACACATATTTTTTCTAATGAAAAAATCACTTGATTCTGGTTATTTATTTTACCTGAAATAATTCTGTAATTTTTTCAATGCCCCAAACTCTTAAGATAGAAAAAAAAAAAATCACCTGCAAAACAGGAGTACAAAGATTGGCAGCATGGGTCAAATTTGTTAAACTTGAAGAAAGTGAAAATCATATTAACAATAGTCCTAGGCACTCAAGATTTAAATTCATGTTATAGACCATTAAAAATAGGAAAATGAGAAAAATATTATGTTTTTGTTCAATGCATAATATACCAGTTTCTACATATGGCAAAACAACACCTAGCATTCAGACTAAGTTTATCCAAGAAACTTTATGAGCATAATAATGGCAATTTTATTCATTTGGAAAAAATAAACACAACATTTGATAATATTTACAGCTAAACATCTATGCAAAACACAATGACCCAAAAAAAAAGAAATTTAAAAAAACAAACAAACCACAATGACACAAAATACTATTAAAGATTTTAGGGGATGAAATCCAAAGGTAAATAATTAAAATTATAATAGATGTGGTGACTAGAATAGCTTTGAGTAAAGTAAAAAATTTGAAATACTATTTGATTATTTTAGTATATTTAGTATATTTTATTTTTTTAATAAAGATTTTATTTTTAAGTAATCTCTACATGCAGTGTTGGGCTCAAACTCACAACCCCAAGATCAGGAGTCGCATGTTCCACCAACTGAGCCAGGTAGGCACCTCGTATTTTAGATATTTTAGCATATTTAGTATAACAAAAGGGCAAAGGATAAGAAAGTGACAAAAAATGAAATACAAATAAAATAAATAAACTTAACTGTATTTCACCTAAATAATATCATCACATTGCAGTAACACTAACTCGAAGTACTTTTGAACAAAGTATTTTGATCACAGGCCCTTGGAATAAAGGTAATTAGAACTATAAACAAATTGTGCACACTCTAATTGGTTAATTTGTTTTCCTAGTGGATTGAATTAGCAATTTTGAAACTACTTTATGTATATTGTAGGACTGATCAAATAAGTAAATATATTGTGGATAATTAGAATCAGGCTTTCTGCTGTTGGAGAAGAATTAAAAATATGGAAACAGGAAAGCAAGACTAAACCATGTGTTTTACTGGATTTGAAAGTATCAACATTAATATATATTAATATATATATATACACACACATATATATTCTAGGTTTTACATATATACATATATATCCTAAAAAATAAATATAAGACATACATATGCATATTTATGCAATATATAATTATACATATGTATATTTATAATGTGTATATATAATTGTATACATAGATACATATATAATGTACATATAGATTATAAATATAATATGTAGTATATTATATTTATATTCTACAGTTGTATATATGTATATATAGGACCTAGAAGCAAAAACACACCAGTGGCAATCAATGAGCTCATCTAGCACCCAGATGTTGGTTTCTAAATACAATTTTCCACTAACAGGAACCAGGTTCCTTGGGAAGTTCAGAGCAGGGAAAGTACAAGATAAGCCTGCAGGAACTTATGCCAGAAAATGAGGAAAGGCTCAAATAATGATTAAGACATGTTAAAAAGACACAGAAGTCAGCTTGTAGGGGCTAACAGTTGCCAAGTCAGGAACAATTTAAGAATCACAATAAATAATGCAGTAACAGACAATAATCCATAGACTAAAATTTAAAATCATGAGTCCATATTAATATATGTGTAAATGAATAAAATAAATAAATAAGGGAGAAGGGAAAACTCACCTTTACATTAGAATACCAACTAGTAAAAAAGAAATGAACAAATTAGAAGATCACCATTTGTTAACTACCACAGCAATAATTGCTTGAGACAAGGGTCATTGGTGGACACTGAAGCCAATGAAAGATGGGAAACAAGATAAAACAAGATTGTTTTAAGGTACAACTGCTGATGTGTGAACCAGTTAAAGCAAATAAAAATTAATAGATTTTTGCATTTCTGAAATGCAAATGTCTTTATGTAGAACATTTGTGGGTATATTCCACAGCAGATGTCACAAATGGAGAATTATACATGTTTTCAGTAGTCTACTGTCAAAAACTGAATCTTAAGAAAAATAACTTGAGAGGCCAGAGATACTATACTGCCATAAATAGTCATTGAAAACATACAAATTTCAGCAGGTCTTAAACAAAATCTCAAGTATTCTATTTTCTTTTCTCCGTAAATTCTTTAAACTTGATAGTGAATGATACAGAAACATCTCTTTTGACGTCACTAGGAATTATATTATCCAAGAACTGTACAACTAGTTTTCTGCTTCAACAAAATGTTGGAGCATAGTGAAGACACATTTGCCAAACAAATTTAAAGCATTCCAAATAGGCAATAGAAAAAAAACTGAGTTGATACCATCATGTCACTAGAAACACAATTAAAGTAATATGGAGTTTCCTTGATATTAATAAATACATAGATTCAAGAACAGAAGTTAACTGTTTACTTTACTTTTAATTTTTTTAAGTAGGCTCCAGTCCAGCATGGAGCCCAACATGGAGCTTGAACTCAGGACCCTGAGATCAAGACCTGAGCTGAGACCAAGAGTTGGACGCTTAACTCACTGAGCCACCCAGATGCCCCAATTTTCTACTTGGTAAAATGTAACCTGAACATGTATTTTCTCACATGAAGCTGTAGGAGACCCTGCACTATATTAATGCATCAGGTATCTGAGCAAACAATGAGAAAATTCAAATGCCAGAACTTCTTTTTTAAATTTTTGTTTATTTATTTATTTTTGAGAGAGAGAGAGAGCTCACAAGAGGGGGGAGGGGCAGTGGAAGAAGCAGACTCCCCACTGAGCAGGGAGCCCGATGGTGGAATCGATCTCAGGATCCCCGGATCATGACCTGAGCTGAAGGCAGACGCATAACTGAATGAGCCACCCAGGTGCCCTTAAATGCCAGAACTTCTAATGTCACTTTCTTAGGAGGGATTTGACATACCCAAGATATGGTTCTTGGACCCTGCTGCCCCTGCCATCCTACTGTCTCCTCCCAGCAGCAGCCGCCCCATACATACAAAGCAAAAGCTTCCGGCCTCCCTAGGACTCCAGTTTTTCCTTATGAATGTCAGCAGCTATTGACTTCCCAGTCTGTGCTAGATTGCCAGTTACACTGAACACGTACCACTCGCATCACCATTGACACTTTAAGATAGTTGCCTTGAAGCATCGCTGGCCGTAGAATATCTTTTTTTTTTTTTTTTAAGATTTTATTTATTTATTTGAGAGAGAGAGAATGAGAGAGAGCACGTGAGAGGGGGGAGGGTCAGAGGGAGAAGCAGACTCGCTGCCGAGCAGGGAGCCTAATGCGGGACTCGATCCAGGGACTCCAGGATCATGACCTGAGCCGAAGGCAGTCGCTTAACCAACTGAACCACCCAGGCGCCCAGCCGTAGAGTATCTTGTAATACTGAGGCACTGCATTAGTTTGCTAGGGCTGCTGTAACAAAGTACCACACACTGGGTGGCTTGAACAACAGAAATTTATTGAGTTGTAGTTCTAGAGGCTGTAAATCCAAGGTTAAGGTATTGGGAAGGTTTGTTCCTTCCAAAGGCTGTGAAAGAAAATCTGTTCTATGCCTCTCCCCTAGCTTCTGGTGGTTTACTAGCAATTTTTGGCATTTCTTAGTTTATAGAAGCATCATACCGATCTCTGCCTTATATGTCATTCTATGCACATGTCTCTGTGTCCAAATTTCTCCATTTTACAAGGACACCAGTTATACAGATTAGGGCCTACCCTAATAACATCATTTTAACTAATTATGTCTGCAACAACCGTATTTCCAAATAAAGTCACAGTGTGAGGTACTAGGCATTAGGACTTCAACATAGGAATTTTAGGGGGACACATTCATACAGGCATGAATTACTTCTCATTCCAAAAATAGTGTCATTTCTAGCATGGGCTAAGCATGATTAATGAAGGAGCTCTTCTTCCTCATTGTGGGAGTTCGCTTACCATCAATGACTAGAAATCTTAAGGAGCTATAAGTGGTTGTGGTGAACCTCAGTTCAGGTTATGTTATGCCTTCTCCATTTGATATTCTGATGAGATGTTCTCTATGACCTAACTCTTCAAGCTGAAAAAGATTATATAATTGACCTGATTAAACTGGATATGGATTTTTGTAGCAACAGAGAAAGTCACTGAATGGAATATTTTTACAAGCCATTAATAATCTACCCCTTGAAGATAACTTTTTATAGAGATTGTCTTGTGTCACAGAGTAAATTTCATGTTTTGTTGCCTGTTGCACATATTGCATATTTAGAAAACTTCATATAAAGGCACTCACTAGAAATCGTGTCTCTTGAAATGGAAGTTTATGTAAACTTTCATCATCTTTCCCTATCACTCCTAAGCAAATGGTTCTAGTGAAAAAAAAATAGTGCAAAGCAGACATTGTTCTAGAAAAAATTGGATGACAGAAATGGCTAGCTATCAGCAGAGATTCTTGCTGGAGTGAGACCAGTGGAGGTAGTGATATTATAACTAATGACTGATACAAGGAATGTAAGATCAAAAGAATTTAGAGAAGGAAAAGGTCATTTGGGTTTGAAATGGTTTGGGGAAAGTGATAGGATTTGAGCTGGACTTTGAAATAAAGGCAAGATTTAGATAGAGGGAAAACAGGGGGACATATCAAGACAGAAAGAACAACGGGAGGAAAATGTTAGTTATAAATCATAAACTATTATATTTCTTTATCTTTACAAGTGGACATTTTGTTTCTCCAGTTACATTAAAAATTTCAGGAGTAGAGCCCCTGTCTTAGACTATTTTGCATTCCCCAAACCTAGCAAAGTACCTTTGCCTTACATGTAATTAAGAATCAAATAAATGTTTTAAAAAGGGTAGACATTGGGTTGTGGAGAAAATACTCTAACTGAAAAAAATGTAAATTTGAGGCCAGATTCTGATGTTTATTAGCTTAGTAAACTCAGACAGGTATTCAATTTCATTGGTTCTCTTTCCTCGTCTGTGAAATGGTAATTTAAATACCTGCTCAACCAACTTCATAGATTAGTTCTAAAGATCCAATGGGGCATAATTTATCTGAAAGTACCTTGTACGCTTGAAAGTTGTAAAGTGGTAGGCAGAATTACTTTTTCATTAAGTATGATATGGTAACATACGGTACGGTATAGTATGGTATGTGGTATCTCCACAATGCCTGGCACATAGTCAGCTCTCAATAAATACTTGATGAAAGAATGGATGAATAAATTATTTACTGATCAGCAAATTAAAGCAAGTAGTTCTTTTCATTTAAGATCCCCAAGCAATCTTTCTGAGATAAGCAACTGCTATTTCAATTTTTATTTTCCCTAACCAGAGAACAAATAGCTTACCTGGCTCTTCATTTCTCCTCACTCAAAGGCTCTAATAGGAGGAATATGTTGACTTCTGTCAAATATTACCTCTCTTCACACATTCTGCTCTTCCAAGCTAACTTTCTTTCTTTCCTTTTAAAAAATTTTGCTAGTCAATATAGAGGTAGCTTTTTCTATCTTAACAAGTACTTCTAGCTATTATAAATCTCACTTTCAAAAGTTCTTAGGAGTTAATTGTTAATACACTTCTTCAAAAATCAACAAAAATGTAGTTTAAGTGTCTTGACTCTGGATTCTAGATTGCCATGTTTTTCACAACTGCCAATTGGTAGTTGTGTGACCTTGGCCAAAGTATTTAACCTCTGTTCCTCAGTTTCCTCAACCCTAAACTTGGAGAACATAATAATAATATCTACTTGATTGAGTTGTCATGAGATTAAAATTAAATAATACCTATAAAAAAACCTTAAAGTCCTGTCAGACTGATAGTAAATGCTCAATAAATGACAACTGCTATCATCAAATAAAGTAGAAAAGCTTTAAACAACCCCTACTTCCATTACATTCTTAAGATTTCCTACTATACTAGCTTGAATCTTTAAACCAAAATTCTCTTCTGTTTCTCTGAGCTTCTCCCTCTCTCTGTCTCTCTCTGTAGTAATATGGTAGAATGGAATTTTACGCTAACTGGAAACAGTCTGAAAAATGGACAGACCTGTGTTTTAATCCTGACTTTACTGTGTTGTCTGACACTGGGAGTGATAATTAGCCTCTTTAAACCTCAGTAATTCCATCCTTAAAATGGGGATAATACTACATCTAATAGGGTTGCCTGGGTGGCTCAGTCGGTTAAGTGCCTGCCTTTGGCTCAGGTCATGATCCCAGGGTCCTCGGATTGAGCCCTGCATCGGGCCCCCTGCTCAGCGGAGAGCCTGCTTCTCCCTCTCCCTCTGCCTGCCACTACCCCTGATTGTGCTCTCTCTCTCACTATCTCTCTCTGTCTGTCAAATAAATAAATCTATAAAAAAATTAAATTTTTTTTTTTAAAATACCACATTTCATAGAGATGTACTGAGGATTAAATGGTATGAGGATTAATGGTATTTTTATTCAAAAAAAAAAAGCACATGTTTTAAATAAGTTCCCTACTGGGTGGCACATAGTCAATGCTTAAAAATGGTAACCATTGATATTAAATATAGCAATTTTAAACCATCTTCTGATAACTTATTCATAGTAGTATCTCAGTGCACATTTATTACATATTACACCATAAAGGAAGCACTTGATCTAGACAGGAAAAGGGATATAGCAAAATAACTTGATACGATTTCCTCTGCATTATCCATCAATTAAAAATTACTGCCACCTGCATATTGGACTAATTTGATCATATTTAAATTGAGCTGGTAAATGTTGTGGTGGGTGTAATTGGTAGGTGATTTGAACATATAATAAGCATACTTATCACAATGAAATTAAAACACAAGAATTTGGATATTCCTTTTTAAGTTCACTATGATGTGAAGTATTAATTGAGCAAGTTATTTATTGAACTCAAATATATTCTAAGTGTTGAATTGGTGTCTGGTATATAGTAGTGACGAAAACAGACATGCTTACTTTCATACTGGTTTATAAGTTCTATATCATTTCACTTTAATGGATCACAAGGGAAAATGAAAAGTATAGTAAAATCATTAATTTTTATAGTTAACTTCTGCATGTGCTTTTGAAAAAATGCTGTATAACCTAATATGCAATAAATGAGAAACGTTTTCCCAGCTTAGAAGAGTCTGATGTAATGAGGCACCTGGGTGGCTCAGTTGGTTAAGTGTCTGACTTTGGTTCAGGTCATGATCTCAGGGTCCTGGGATCGAGCCCCGCATGGAACCCCACATCAGGCTAACGCTCAGTGGGGAGTCTGCTTTTCCCTCTGCCCCTCCCCCCCACTTGTGTGCTCTCTCTCTGTCTCTCTCTCTCAAACAAATAAGTAAAATCTTTAAAAAGAGTATGATATAATGATGATGATGATGAAAGGTTGTCTTTGGCTCACAAATACTGAAAATTGAATTTAATCATTTGAAACTATAATTCAAAAAAACCCTATCATTCAACCGAAATTCAATACTGTAAATAACATTTGATTATCAAGAAATAATTCTCACTTAAAGATTAAATGGAAATTGTTATGTTGTAAAAGATATTTTAAAGCCTATTAGACCCAGGAAGTATGCTTTCTAAAAATATTAAAGCATAGAACAAAATATCAATATGGACATTTGCTCCACTCTACCTGGTTCACTGCCTTCCACAGATTTTCATTTAACTAAGCTTTACATACAGGCTTCCTTTATAGTTGGGTGGAGAAAAAGTAGTCTTTAGCTTTGCAACCAACATCCCATCTTTGCATCCCAACTCCGTTACTACGTAAGTGAGCCACAATAGCGAGCAGAATGGCAGAACCAACTTGATGTCAACATGGTAGCACAACTACATTCAAAAATTTTCTTCCATCAATTTGAAAATTGGATTTGAAAGTCAAAATTTTAAGTTACCCAATGTTATTTCCACTTCTAGGAATTATTGTCACACGTGAGCAAGGAAATACGTAAAGGATGCTGTTTCTATGATTTTTTGGTAATAATCAAAGATTGGAAACAAGTTAAATGCCTATCAATAGAGGACTGGTGAAATGAATTATGGTATGTCCACACAATAGAGTGTTTTGCAGCAATTCAAAAAGGAGAATCCTTTTCTATACGTGTATGTAGGGAAGTAGCTTCAAGATATATATTAAATTTAGTGGAGAAAAGTAGCAAGATAGCATATGCAATATTCTTTGTATAATAAAACTTATACTTGTATAGTCCTTGACATTTCAAGGAGGGTATACAAGAGACTGTTAACATTAGTTATTTCTGGGGATTAGAAAGGAAGGTCAAAATGACTATGGTTTTTAAATTCACAGCAAGATTCCAGTTAGGCAATTTGCCTGATTGATTATAGACATTAGGCACATGCCTAAATACGTAGCTAATCGAAATCTACTTCTCAACAACATTATAGTCAACAGATACAGAATGAGCACTAAGTAAGCACTAAGTAAGGAGATATCAGTAAAAAAATCAACAGTCTAGGTGAGTACCTGCTGAATACCAGTCTAGCTTCTCAATCGATTTACTGTGTCAGCTGGATTGGTAGTAAATACAATTTTAAATTCCTACTCAAAAATAATTCTTTAAAAAAAACTGTAAAAGCTAACCACCTTTGTTAATGAAATTGCTGAAATACTGATTAACCAAAGT
This sequence comes from Leptonychotes weddellii, assembly GCF_054177405.1. Lineage (NCBI taxonomy): Eukaryota > Metazoa > Chordata > Mammalia > Carnivora > Phocidae > Leptonychotes > Leptonychotes weddellii. The sequence goes on from NC_138385.1 coordinate 29,693,031, forward strand.
GCTCTCTTGACATTTAAGGTGTTTGTCATTATTCGTAAGTCTACCACCTGTTCCCACTCCTGCCACTGGTTAACAAATTATAAAGCAAAACATCCAAACAGTTCAATGGCGAAACCATCCACTAAGAGATTTCTATCATAAAGGACACCATGTTTGCTTTGTTTTGACATCAAAAGAGATGGAATACAATTCTGGAAAACCAATCATTTGTTTCAAAGCCAGAGGGGGTTGGGCAATATTGCATTGGCCACTAGATGGCCCCCATATAATTTTCCCTCTATAATAAATACATGAAAGAAACAAAGCAAGTGAAAGAGAAATATTTAATAATGTATGACTCTTTACCTTTTGCCTGAATACTCACATATAGAAATTATGATTCCTCATTCACCACTTACTTAGTATATGTCTGGAACTAGTAAAACAAACTACATCTTCTCAGTAACATTTTCAATGGTTCTACGAAAGTTTTAAGAATTTAAAGTTTTAATGTTTAATTTCTAGGCAGCACCAAAATTCTTCATTTAGTTTTGTCCCTAATAACTAGCAATAGTAATTTTTTTCTTTCTTGGTTTTGAGTCACTGCTGATTCCCAACATACTCCACTTCTCTGCTTTAAGTAAATCTCCCCTTTTTAAAAACAATTTCGTGAATTTACATTTTTTAAAAGATTTTATTTATTTGAGAGAGAGAGAGAACATAAGCAGGGGAGCGGCAGAGGGAGAAGCAGCCCAAGCAGGGAGCCTGATGTGGGGCTCAACTCCAGGACCCTGGTATCATGACCTGAGCTGAATGAAGGTAGACAACCAACTGAGCCACCCAGGCTCAGCCTCTCATGAGTTTACATTCTGAGCATAAACAAGTCATTTACTTACAGGTATGTATAGCTTTCTCTCATTTACCATATTGCATATATTAAAAGCCAATACATTTTTTATGTAAAAATGACAGTTAACTTAAAATGTCAGCTGATTTGTATTTCATTTAGCTCATAACCCATTTAACAATCAACTACGTCTAAAGAGGTGCTTTCATTATTGTGCATTTATAATGGAAATATCTGAGATTCCTAAAAATAGTAAAGAATAAGTGATTGCCTTAATGATTAATCACCTGTAGTTTGGCAGGTTACAGAATACCAGTGTGTATCACATTTCACTAATGATCATTACCTTGCTTTTCTCATTTTCTGCTTTCCCTAAAGAAAGGGCTAATCAGTTTCATGTCCTGTAAAATTTTAAGTAGAAAACAAATTTAACTTCCCCTTGTAAATTATATTTTCCCCACATGTGATCCAATTCAGACATTCAAGTCTAAGTCCGTACAGTTGAAAATCCTGCCCCCAAAATCACCTGTTTAAAAAATGTTCAGTTCTGACTTCACGGGTTTTATGGACAATTACCTAATTAGATTCTGTTTCCTAAGGGCATTGGGCACTACTGAAAATACCTGACATGCTGTGGACTGCTATTATCCGCCTCTTTTTGGCTTGGGGGTCAGGCTTGCTTCCTTCGATCAGCTCTTTGTTATTTTCTCAGCCCTTGGAATCTGCTTAATTATGAGGACGCTTTAGAATCTGAGAATTAGAAACCATTGTGTAGCATAAGCACGACTCCAGGACAGCCTTCCTACCCTAACATTTGGCCTTTGAAAGAGGAGAAGCTGGAAAAATGACCAAAGCCATCCTTCCAATCTATGACTGTCACCCCGCGGTACTACTGAAGCAGCCGGGAGATTTCACCAAAACCGCCTTGCAGCAACCAAAGCAGCAGGTTTTCGATGCACTTAAACCTTTCTCTTTTGTAGGGAGACAAGTACCATATGAAGACTAAAATAACCCTGTTTTTTGTTTCCTTGTTTTACATGGTAAGAAGTTATTCAATGCAATAAAACATGACTATGAAAATATTGTCTATGTATAGGTAAATTTTGTGCTTTGTTCCCATTTTCTAGCTAGTAGTAAAAAAAAAAAAAAAAAAAAGCTCCTGAAGTCCAGTGGGGCACTGGGACACATTGCCCTCCTGTCAGTTCCCAGGGTGACTTCCAGGTCCTCTGTGTTTCTGTTCTTTTTATTCTTTTGTGCTTTTTTGTTTTTCTTCATTCCAGAGTCCTTCATTGAAAGGTTAAGGATAATATCTGCAAATAGGTGTTTCATCAGGGGAAACTTTGTATAGAGAGTCATTTGAAGGACTCCTTCTCTTTTCTTTGAATGGCTTATCAGAAACCATTCAGAAAACACATTCCCTCAGGCAATTTCAATCTATTCAAATTCCCTGAGAACTTTAAAGGTGTTAGTTTCTAAACTGTCTGTTTTTACTGTGTAAGTCTTCTCAGATGGCCTTGAAGGAAAGGGATATTGATGAGAAGAAAGGAGATGAGTTCATGACCTCTCCTCCACTTACAAAGACACGTCTGAAAAATGAACTTTGTATCTGCATAGGCTGTATTTACCATTGAATTTGAACTAAGGAATCAGAAACTCACAGGGTAAGGAAGAACTATAAAATCATTTAATGCCGATTCTTCTCTATAATATCCCTATCAAGTATTTCCCTAGCCTTTGCATAATCTTGCTCAAGTACTGGGAACAACTACCTTGAAGGCAGAGCTTTCGAAAATTATCAGAACTTCAAAGATCAGGCTAAAACCCCTTCATCCATGCCCCATCCTCCATTCCAAAGGTATGGAGATACCTTTACAAAGGTAACCACTATTTTAACTTTCTTCTTGGTCTTTTACCAAGCTTATCATAATATTTAAGTAGACATATGATATGAATGTTTTCTTTGCTATTTGTATTAAACAATGATGGCTTGGGAAACTTTCCATGTCATATAGACATGCTTCATGCTTCTTAACTGCTGCATAGTAATCCATAACATGAACCATCATTTACTGAACCATTCTTCCAGGTTTTTCCCATTTCACTATAATAACTGGTGCTATAAACATTTTCCCCATGCCTCCTGTGCATGTTCCAGTGCTTCTCTGGAGTAGACATGGAGATTTAAGTTTTGGCAGGGAATTGGGAAGGTAACTGACACTATATCATTCTTTTTTAAGATTTTATTTATTTATTTGAGAAAGCGAGAGAGCATGAGCAGGAGGGAGGGGCAAAGGGAGAGGGAGAAGCAGACTCCCCGCTGAGCAGGGAGCCTGTTGCAGGGCTCAGTCCCAGGACCCTGAGATCATGACCTGAGCCGAAGGCAGGTGCTTAACCAACTGAGTCACCCAGGTGCCCCACTATAGTGCTTTTACTCAACATGTATCCACTCAAGAAGTATTTATCAAGTGCCTACTAAATTCCAGACACTGTTCTGGGTACCAGGGACACAGCAAGGGGTAGTACAGACAAAGGTTCCCTTAACATTCTCTCATTTAATTGTCATCATTACCTTCAGTGTTCACCCATTTAATTTTTTTTTTTTTAAAGATTTTATTTATTTATTTGAGAAAGAGGGCAAGAGAGAAAGAGAGAGAGAGTGAGCACAAACTCGGGGAAGGGCAGAGGGAGAGGGAGAAGCAGACTCCCCGCAGAGCACGGAGCCCTACTGGGACTCAATCCTGGGACCCTGGGATCATGACCTGAGCAGAAGGCAGACACTTAACTGACTGAGCCACCCAGGCGCCCATTATGTTCACCCGTTTTACAGGTGAGGAAATCAAAGGAAAGAGCTGTGATTTGAACTCAACATCTATGTGAATCAAGAGCACAGTTTTATACCTTCCCTCACATTCTAGAGAGTTCTTACTAGTAACGAGTTCTTTTGTCTGTTGAGATGTAATTACAACTTACAACTTATGTCTGCTGTTTTCCTAGGACACTTGTTTGGAGGTTAAGTCTAATTCTGCCTTCACATTACAGTCCTTGAAAAAAAAAAATACCAGCTATCATACTTTATTTACTATCCACCAGACCCAGTAAGTACTTCATACAGGCCAAGTCGTTTAATCCTGACCAAACCTCTTTGTGGTTTATTTCATTTTTTTTGCAAGCACTTATATCACAGTTGATCTCCATCCGGCTTTGTTTTGAGGGCTTTACAGATAATAATTCAGTATATCCTCATAACAGTTCTAAAGGACAGATGCTACTACTATCCAAGTTTTACAGAAGAGGAAAATGAGACTCCAGAAGAAGTTAAGTAATTTGCTCAAGGTCACAAATGTGTGCAGTGGCAGAGTTGGGATTTAAACTTAAGCAGTGTGTCTCTACAACCTACTTTCTTACTATACTATGCTACCTTACTTTAAAATCTTACAGGATGAGGGCACATACACCCCAATGTTTATAGCAGCACTATCCACAATAGCCAAAACATGGAAAGAGAATGTCCATCAACTGATGAATGGATGAAAATGATGTGATATATATACAATGGAATATTATTCAGCCAGCCAAAAGAATGAAATCTTGCCATTTGCGATGATATGGATGGAACTAGAGGGTATTATGCTAAGCAAAATAAGTGAATCAAACAAAGATAAATACCATATGATTTCACTCATATGTGGAAATTAAGAAACAAAACAGATGAACATAGGGGAAGGGAAAGAAAAATAAAATAAGATAAAGTCAGAGATGGAGGCAAACCATAAGAGACTCTTGAATATAGGAGACAAACTGAGGGCTGCTGGAGGGGAGGTGGGTGAGGGGATGGGGTAACTGGGTGATGGGCATTAAGGAGGGCACTTGATGGAATGAGCACTAGGTGTTATATGCAACTGATGAATCACTAAACTCTATCCCTGAAACTATACACTATATTAATATACTATATGTGAACTAACTTGGATTTAAATATCTTGAAAGAAAAAAAAATCTGAGGATGAGTGTCATGCAGTCCTCTGCCTTTGCTTTATGCCAGTATTTCTTATGACAAGGATGATATCTCCAGCCTGGTCTTACCAACTGATATTAGAAATCAGTTTCATCATTCTATTTACTTTCCTCTCAATGCAAAGCAATTTGTTTATTTTCTTTTAGAATGGGGTTCCCAGAACAGATACAATATTCTAGGTGATCATGAAACCATCCAGAATTCTGGATACTATGTTACTATTATTACAGCCTAAAATCTCATTAAATTTTTGATAGCCACATCAATCTTTTGATTCATTTTGAATTTACTGTTGCTACTCCAGTCTTATCCTCTTATCTATCACCATGATAGATTCATTGCATTATTCTAGCTGGCAAGACATTTGAGGATCCTGACTCTGCTACTCAACATAGATGCTCTTACTCCCAGTTATGTATTATCTGCATATTCTATGAGCATGTTCTCCCTATATTTTCATCCAAATAAGTCACTGATAAAAACACTTAAATGTAAATATCAAGGACAGAGCCTTGCAGTTCCTCACTAAAGACTTCACTCCAGACTGGTACTAGTTAAAAACAAGGTGGCTTTTTGGGGTGCCTGGGTGGCTCAGACAGCTAAGTTCCTGCCTTCAGCTCAGGTCATGATCTCAGGGTCCTGGGATCAAGCCCCGCATTGGGTTCCCCGCTCAGTGGGGAGTCTGCTTCTCCTTCTCCCTCTGTCTCCTCTCCCGGGCTCATACTCTGTCTCTGTCTCTGTCTCTCTCTCAAATAAATAAAATCTGTAAAAAAAACAAAAAAACAAGGTGGCTTTAGTTATAGTTGTTGAATCAGTAATTAGTCTACTTAAATGTCCTTGCCTCCCTCTTCCACTATTAAGAACCCTCGTGATTACATGGAACCCACTGGATCAGGATAATCTCCCCATTCCAAGGTTCTTAAGTTAATTGAATCTGCAAAGTCCCCTTGGTGGTGTAAGTCCCCTTCCAATAGGTAATTTGCATATTTGCAAATTCCAGAGATTAGGACATAGACATTTTGGGGAGGCATTATTCTGCCTACCACACCCTCCTTCTGGTCTGGGTAGTTATTTCTTTCTTTTTGAAATATTTAACATCTTTGCTATTTATGTAGCAAAAATACTTCTTGCCCTTCTTTTCTATTATTCCTGCCCTGTTGTGGACTCAGCCTTATTCACTGAAATCAGATAAGCTTCTTCTCACTCTCCCTTTTTATACCTTTATACTTGCTCAATTGAAGCTTTCCAGGGTTTGTTCTGGAGTCAGAAAGTCTATATCACTAATGGACAGGTAACTGACACTATGAACGGTCTTACTCCACCTCTGTTGATATTTTCATTACCAAATCGTTCCCTACCATCATTAGTCTTGCCCTGCTCAGCAAGTATGAGCATGAGGACTATGAGAATTCTGGTCACATTGTGTCTAGTGACCTCACATATTTAGCCAGATAATCTGATTCTATCAGTATTCATGGCACATGAAAGATAGGAATTTTTCAAAGGTGGTGTGTGTGTTGTGAGAAAAAGAGAGACAGACAGACAGAGAGAAATGGAGGGAGGGAAATAGATAAAGACTTAGCAAATCTGCTTCCCAGTTTACCACACAGCATACCCAGTTTTGTCTGTGGGAACTGTCATCTATTTTCCTTCCCTTTATACCCCTCTTTGTTACCCTACTGACTCCTTTCACACTGCCCTTCTGCTAGCTTCTGAGTTGTCATGGCTGCTCATCTTTTCCTTAAACTTGCTCAGACCCATCCAGATGTTTCTACGATGGACTTTTATTGTGGCAATTTGTGCCTTAATTTCTTATACACCATTTCAATATTAGCTACCTAGTGGATCTACTGTAGACATGTCATCTGTCCTTTGAATCCTTCTGTTTTGTCTCTTCTTTTTATTGTTTTTCTCATATTTTGACTCAGCAGAGCATGATCCTGATTGGCACTGGGGAAGGTAGCCAACTTCCTTCCCTGCCCCTTGATGGTCCTTGTGCTATGTTGTTGTTCTTTTAAGTATAGTTGACACACAATGTTACATTAGGTTCAGGTACACAGCATAGTGATTTGACAAGTTTATACATCGTGCTATGTTCACAAGTGTAGCTACCATCTGTTCTAATACATCTCTATTACAGTATCATCAGCTATATTCCCTATGCTGTCCTTGTGCCATGTTTTAATGTCATCATGGTCAAAGCTAAACTTGTTTAATCTCCATATTCCTCTGGCACACATCCTACCTTTTGAGAAACTGATTTGTACTGTCAAGATGGTGTGATTTTAAAAAAGAAAAAGAATCAAAGCTTAACTTCCATGTTGTATTTGAATATAATTCTAATAAGTTCTATAAGTGGAGTTTCTTTTTTGCATGCAAATTCCTGTGTAGACAGGGGGAGGGAATTAATATTTATTAATCATTTTTTATATACTAGGTACTGAGATGGGTGCTTTAAATCTATCATTAGTTGATTCTTAATCTACTAATTTGCCCTAAGCACATTTGCATAACCTTGATGAGAAACAATTGACAACTGTAAATTTTACAAGGTGTGAGAAAGCTGAAGAAGCACTCTTCCAAAAATATCCTTTTATACATGTGCCTTAGTTAGCTTGGACTGCTATAACAAAATATCATAGACAGAGTGCCTTAAACAACAGACATTTATTTCTTACAGAGGCTGGAAAGTCTAAGATCAAGGTGCCAAAAAATTTGGTTCTAGGTGAGGGCCCTCTTCTTGGCTTGCAGACTGCTGCCACCTCACTGTGTGCTCACATGATCTCATTTTTGTGCTCCCTTAGGAGGGAGACAGGGAGGGAGAGAGCAGAAAGGGGGAGATGGGGAGAGAGTGAGGGGGAGATAGTAAGAGAGAGACCTCATATTTCTTTCTTCTTCTTAGAAGGACACTAATCCCATCATGAGGATATCACCCTCATGACTTCATCTAAATCTAATTACTGCCCAAAGGCCCCATCTCCAAACAGGATTACACCGGAAGTTAGGGCTTCAATATATGAATTTGTGGTGTATACAAACATTCAGTCCATAACAACATGGAAATAATTTAATGATAATATTTGGATACTTGGTATATATTAGGAACTTTCTGAGTAATTCAAACATAGTATCTCATTTGTCTAATTTTTTAGCCCTGGGCTAATATGTTGAACCATGAAGAGTAAGGAATTTTATTATTTTTATTTATTTATTTTTTAGAATAATGAATTTTAAACACCACCAAACATTTCCACTTATCTTTTGTATCTAATTGTCCTAGGGGAGATAATGTCCAGAATCTACCCCCTTCATAAATTCTTAAAAGGAACTAATATTTATTGAAAGCCTAATATATATTTAAGCATTCTACTAGGAAATTTACATACATGATTTTATTAGAATGGATAGCCAAATAAGCTAGTGTAGGGTAGGAAAATTTTTCTTTTACCCTTCTAGTGTCTCCAGCTGACTCTAAGAATTAAAATAATATGAGGCAGGGATGCCTGGGTGGCTCAGTTGGTTAAGCATCTGCGTTCTGCTCAGGTCATGATCCCAGGGTCCTTGCTCCCTGCTCAGGGGGGAGTCTGCTTCTCCCTCTCCCTCTGCCTGCTGCTCCCCCTGCTTGTGCTCTCTCTCTCTGTCAAATAAATAAATAAATCTTTAAAAAATAAACTAATATGAGGCAGATTAACAGGAGAAAAGCATACAGGTTTTATTAGAATTTTACATGTACATGGGACTGTTCACAAGAAAATAAAATCCCAAAGAAGTAACCAGAGCAGAAAGCTTATATGTCTTTAGACAGAGAAATGATGAATTTGTGGAGAAATAAGTCATTGGGGTGTGGGCGAGGAATAGTAAACTTCAGGTAAGTGACTAGGTGATATATGATGGTGGGGAGAATAGGGAAAGATAAAGGTTATTTTAGTAAGTTTGTAAAGATCCATTTCAGAGTTAATTCTCAGTCTCTGGTAATAAGGATGTTCTTCTCTTCCTGGTAGAGGGAGGGCACTTTTCTCATGGGAAAATGTATGGCCTGTTTTTAAGTTAAAAAAAAAAAAAGAGGAAGTCAGCATATTTTGTGTGGCATGTCCTGAACTCCTTCACTAGGTTGGGGTTGGGAAAGGAGTATCATTCCAGGCAGAGGATACAGGAAGTTCAAAGACAAGGTGTGAATGAGATTGATTTTTTCGATGAAGATGAGCCATTTGGGGAAGGGGTGGACAATATTATTGCTACACTTCTCTTTCCCCACATTTTCCCTTTAAGTTCTTCATTACCTGTCAGTAACACTCAGTTCCACTCAGTCCATTACTACTTCTCTACTTTTTCAGGTACTTTCATAGCAACATAAAAGACAAATGCTTCTTTACCGTGATATAAAATGCAAATCTCACTTTATAGCAGTCATCTCCAATCCCATTACTACTCCCAGGACACACAAGAACTTTCCTGATCACTGAGAAAGCAGGATCTTTTCTGGCTTCCAAAGCTGCCTCTTTATTTTCCTTCAAAACCAGTTTCTTCATGAAAAAAAAAAAAAATCTCGTCTTGGTGGGTCTCTAGATCTGAACATAAAGTCTGCACTGGAATGTAAGCTTTATGAGGGCAGATATACTTTATTTGTTTTATTCACAGTACCAGTTACACACACACACACACACACACACACACAGCTTCCTTTACTTCAGTATACTCTAATTTCTTTACCTCCTGCATATCCCAGAATCAACTATCCTCCTTCTATAACTTTACTACACACCTTTCTCACTACTTTCTTCATAAGCTCCAAGTTAGTAAGAGAAAGGAACCTTGAAGTCAACTAAGTAATTTTTGCATTATGTAAGCCTGTAAGAGCATAGACTTTCCTACATAGCTTTGAGCTGGCATCTAATCATCATTAGGCCTGTCTTGTGCACTCTATTGCCTGACAGATGATATTAGTGCTCACAAAGATTTTTGGTTCTCCTCTGCTTTCAAGCACATTACTCCTCAAAGTTAGATATCCAGAAGTGGTTTGTTTTGGTCAAGGAACTGCCATTGGAAGTGTCACTTCTGGAAAGAAGCATTTAAGAGTCAGTGTACAATTCCCCATGCTCTTTCTTCCCAGATTCTAGAAATTATCGAATCATGGATAAGATGTCATAAGATTAAAGCAATCTGGCATCCTATGCCACTATATGGAACATGGCTTCCCTTAGGAACTCATCTGGACCTGAAGCACTTTGAATGAGTAAGGAATATACTTTGGTTGTGTTAAGCTGATAAAATTTTGGTGGTATTACTTCAGCATAACCCAGCTTATCCCAACTGAAATAGAAATTGGATACACAGAAAAAAGAAGGAAATCCTATGATTCGTGACAACATGGATAAGTTTATGCTAAATGAAATAAACCAGACTCATAAAGACAAATATTGCATGATCTCACTTATATGCGGGATTTAAAATAGCCAAACCCATAGAATCAAAAAGAAGAATGTTGGTTGTCAGGGGCTAGGGGGAAGGGTGAAAGAGGGAGATGTTAGTCAAAGGGGTACAGAGTTTCAGTTGTGCAAAATGAGTAAGTCCTGAAAATGTAATATATAGCATGGTGACTGCAGTTAATAATAACATATTATATACTTGACATTTCTAAGGGGGTATATCTTAAGTACTCTCACCACAAAAAAAGAAAAAAAATAACTACATGGAGGTGATAGATTTGTTAATTAGCTTAATTGTGGTGATCATTTCACAATGCATACATATATAAAAACATCAAGTTGTACACCTTAAATATATATAAATGTTTATTTTTCAATTATATAGTTGATCAACACAAGTTTGAACTGCACGAGTCCACTTATGTGCAGATTTTTTACAGTAAAATACTGCAAGTGTATTTTCTCTTCCTTATGATTTTCTTAATAACATTTCCTTTTCTCTAATTTACTTGATAAGAATACAGTATAAAATACATATACAGAACATGTGCTAGTCAATCATTTATGTAATCATTAAGACTTCTGATCAATAGTAAGCTATTAGTAGTTAAGATTTGGGGGAGTCAAGGTGCCTGGGTGGCTCAGTCAGTTAAGCATCTGACTCTTGGTTTTGGCTCAAGTCATGAGCTCATGGGTCATGGGATCAAGCCCGGCATCAGGCTCTGCATTCAGTGGGGAGTCTGCTTGAGATTCTCTCCCTCTGCCCCTCCCCTTGCTCTCTCTCTTTCTCCTCTCTCTTTCTCTAAAATAAATAAATCTTTGGGAAAAAAAAGATTTGGGGAAGTCAAATTTATATGTAGATTTTTACTACATGGGGGTTGGCTCCCCTAACCCCCACATTGTTCAAGGGTCAACTATACTTCAAGAAAGCTAAAAAACAAGAAATTAGATAGATAGAAGGGAGAGGTTGCAAAAGCACAAACTATCTGACATTGGTTCAGTGGTTGGAAGGGGTGCAAGCAGGAAACTACTATTAGAGGCTACAGAGATTGTGACCTAGATTATGGGAGTAGAACACTTACCCTGTGATAACTGGCAAAACAGATCATGTATCTAATTCACTTGTACCTCTAGAGAAGGATGTTGAAAAATTGGAGTTACAAGAAAGAAGTTAGCTCAGGAAACTTTGGCCAATTTGTAAACTGATGTAGAGAAACAGTTCAGAAATTCAGATACTTTTTACAGTTGAAGAAATAAAGACAACTACTTCTCAATTTAAAATCCCTCAAACTTAAAAAAAAGAGATAAGATTGAGAAAACCTTTGAGGAATAACCATTTAGCAGATGCTTTCTTCTAAGTAAACTACATTAAGGCAAACTGATTATGAGTATGGACACCCAGTAAATCTCTTCAGTTTTATGAAATGACTGAGAATAAGAGCCAAAGGATATGGTTTTTTCAGTAAAGCCCTATGTTCAAGGTTCCAACCTTTAGGTCAAGACATCAAGACAGAAAGGTAAGAGGAAAGAAAGCAAAGAAATATATCAGTTTTGTATATTACATCTTGAAAAATAACTGTGCGTTCTTAAAACATGTTGATTGCAATAAAATGGTTAAGGATCTACTATGTTTTCAGACTTGCACTGCCAAAAAAACCATAGCTCTGGAATAAAAATGTCTACCTGTTTAAGATTTAAAACAACCCTTGGACCTTTCTAAAGGTAAGAAGTAAGCTGAAAAAGTTGCTAGGACCCAAGTAATACCTATTTCCCAATGCCCATTTACTTGGAGTCAAAGAGGATGATGGAAAAGGGAGAACATCCCAGATGGCAGAAGCAAGATCTACAGCTCTGAGGAGCCTCTTTCCACATTTAAATCATCCCCTAATTCAAAGATTTGCTATCAGTAGGGAAAGACTGCCCATTGGGATTTCAGAATTGCTAAATAACATTCACTGCTTTTTGTCTCTCATTCTTCCCCTTTCCAATAGTGGTGTTAATTGAGATTGTCCTGTCCTTGCCCCACCATGGTATGTTGAATATGTGGGGAGCAGATAACTTGTCTTTTTAATTTTCAGAACCATTTTTTTTTTAAGATTTTATTTATTTATTTGACAGAGAGAGACACAGCAAGAGAGGGAACACAAGCAGGGGGAGTGGGAGAGGGAGAAGCAGGCTCCCCGCTGATCAGGGAGTCTGACGTGGGGCTCGATCCCAGGACCCTGGGATCATGACCTGAGCTGAAGGCAGACGCTTAATGACTGACCCACCCAGGCGCCCTTTTCAGAACCATTCTTGGGCTCTGAGGTAGGCAGTTATTCAGAGATCCTAGGCTTTGTGCTTACTTCCCTGAAAAAAAAATCCAACTTTTTGGTTTGTCTTCCTCAGAGAGGGAGGGAGTATATCTGCTTACAAGAGGGAAAGTGAGCCAATATTTGTTGAGCAGAAAGGTGAACAGGCATATATCCCTTTCAATAAGACAAGGCCTTGCTTTAGCTAATCCTGGCCTATCTTGACTGAAACATATCTCCAGTGTATAGTACTGTACTTGATATATAGAGACACTTAATAAATATTTCTTGACTGAATGAGTGAAATAGTTAATTTGGGACTTGACCCTCTTAGAACACAGAAGATACTACAATGTGACTCAATCTTACAACAAAATCAGAGGATGTCCCAGTTCCTTCTAGCTCAGTCTATCTTGGTCATGGTTTGATCCTTCAAAATTTTCCCATCTAACAATATTGATTGAAAAGTTTCCACTCTAACAATATTGGTTGTCAACTGCAGTGTTTTAAAATGCTTGTGAGGGGCACCTGGGTGGCTCAGATGGTTAAGTGTCTGCCTTTGGCTTAGGTCGTGATCCCAGGGTCCTGGGATCGAGTCCCGCATTGAGCTCCCAGCTTGGCGCAGAGCCTGCTTAGCCTCTCCTTCTACTGCTCCCCCCGCTTGTGCTCTCTAACTCTCTCTGTCAAATAAATAAATTAAATTTTTTAAAAAAGTAAAATGCTTGTGAATTAAGATTATTTGTGAAGCCATTCATGTATTCATTTCTTCAACAAACATTTACTGATTGGGTACGTATTATATGCTAGGTAGGGGTTGTTCAAGAAGATGGAGTATACAGTAGTGAACAAGACAAAGTCCCCGCTTTCCAAGAGTTTACATTCTAGAGGTAGGGGGAAAACAACAATAAAAAGTGAACATATATTTGATTACAAATTATGCTGAGTCTTATGAAGGAGAGATAGCTAGTGCTATGAAAAGGAATAATAGAGGGGACCTGATTCAAATTGATTGCCAATAGGGAGTATTTAGGAAGACCTCTTTGGGGAAATGATTTTTTGCTGAGACCTGAAGGATGACTGGAACTTAGCAAAACAGTGTTGGGAAAAATATTTCAGGCAGAAAGAACATAATCTTTTTACAGGCGAATTAAAGTACCAAAGATTTATTTTTAATAGAGAGGAATTTAGATTATTCCTATAATTACATTGACTTTCATTCTGATAGACCTTCTTGAACAAGAAAGAAAATTATATTCAGGGCACCACAAAATGTGCATAAATAACTCTGGGTATTCTGCAGACAATGTGCCTCAAGTATAAATGTCACACTTGAGAACCATTGGTATAAAGAGACTGATTTTAGAATTTCGTAGTCTTTTTCATATTTATTTTGTTGTACTCTAGTACTACAATAGTTTTGTTTTTTTTTTTAACTATTTAGAACATTCTTAGTATTGGGCTCCTAATTTTGCTGCCTTTTTTCTAGTAGTTTAGACTTATTTTTGTTTTGATATTTTAACTTTTGTGTTTTGAGATAACCATCATTTAAAAAGTACTTACTCTTGCTTTAAGTTCTTAATGTTTTTGCATTTTTAAGTTTCTTTGAGTTCTTTTAAGTTTTTATCAGTTGTTTTATTCCAGACCTTGGAATGTTTTCAGATTGATTTTTTTTTACACTGTTTCCTGATTAAACCAGTAATAATATTATTTTTGAATCATTTAGTAACATTTTACAACTTTAAACATTTTAAAAATAAAAGGTTTAGATATTTTCAAACAACATGTTACCATTAACTTCCATTGAGTTTAGATACAGTAAAGGGTCAGAAAAAAATAAAATGAGTATCTATCAAAACAATCATTATCACCTAACCATAAGCCCAAATGTAATAAATACATTAGTTTTATCATTCTTCATGAAATAATAATTTATTACACTATTTTCAAATAAATTGAATAGTTTAAATGCAGTAAAATTTAATTTTCAGAACAAGGAAAAGAGAACAAACAACAAACCAGACTCCATTTCAATTACCAAGCCTTACCTACCATGCCTACATATTTAATTTTAAATATTGAAGGGGATTTTGACAAACTCTTTCATTTGATGACTAAAATTCTTCAAACAAAATGAAATGCTAAATTTAATTAACAATAGGTGATTTCCTCTCAATTAACAGTGCAGAGTATGCCTTTATCTGACTAAAATTGATAAAAACAAGATGACTCCTATTAAAGAGATAAGTGGTACTAAAGGTTCAGATACTTCTTTTATCTCTCTCAAAACCCAACCTCAAGCCCCCAGTAAAATATTCTAAGGAATTTTAAATCCAAAAAATTTATTTTTCAAGAGTTGACCAAAAAATGCATTTATAGTCTCCATCTGGCTATCTATCTACCTATCTATCTATCATCAAAGGTTATAGCAAATATCCTGTTATAATGATGAGCCCAGAATCTATTTGAAAACTCAAGTGATAGGCTCAGAGGTTTAGAAAAAAACTCCACAAGTAATCCTTATTAAGTACCTACCATGGCAGTTTAAAAATAAATACCAGGGGCACCTGGGTGGCTCAGCTGGTTAAGTGTCTGCCTTTGGCTCAGGTCATGATCTCAGGTCCTGGGAGAGAGCCCTGTGTCTGGCTCCCTGCTCAGTGGGCAGTCTGCTTCTCCCTCTCCCTCTGCCCCTCCCCCCACTTGTGATTGTTCTCTCTCTCTCTTTCCCAAATAAATAAAAAAAATCTTAAAAAAAATGAATACCAATTTTTTAAGAGTTCTCCCATTGTGGGACGCCTGAGTGGCTCAGTCGGTTAAGTGGCTGCCTTCCGCCCAGGTCATGATCCCAGGGTCCCGGGATCGAGCCCCACATTGGGCTCCCTGCTAGGTGGGGGAGCCTGCTTCTCCCTCTCTCTCCCTCTGCTTGTACTCTCTCTGTCAAATAAATAAAATCTTTAAAAAAAAAAAAAAAGAGTTCTCCTATTGAGATTTAGGGCCTAATTCCCCTCCTATGAATACTGAGCTGGTTTGACTAATCCAAGTTGACAGAAGTGAAATTCTGGGACTTTTGGGGTTAGGCCATAAGATGTCCTGCAGCTTCCACCTAGCTCTCTGGGGGTATTTACTCTTGAAGCCCTAAGCCACCCTATAATAAATCTGATCTGTGACTATTTTGCTGGGGAAATCATGTGCAGGGACCCTGGGACTATAGGAGAGACAGTCCCAGAAGAATTCAATCTTCTAGATGGCACTGCCAAGGCATCGGGCAAGTGAATAAATCTTTTTTTAGATCCTCTAGTGCTTCTCAGCCATCAGCTGAATGCCACTGAGTGACCCCGGTTGACACCATGTGGAGAAAATGAATCACTCAGCCAAGCATTGCTGGAATTCCTAACACACAAAACCATGAGCTGTAACAAAGGGTTATTCTTTTTAGCTACCAAGTTTAGGGGTAGTTTGTGTCAGAAACTGTGCAGAGCCTTGCTTATAGTACTTACAAGCTAACTAGCTGAGAGAAGACCTGGGTAAGAGACAAAGGACTGCATTACTCACAGCAAAAGGAGTCATGAGAGCTTCATGTTGATTTGTGTAGTATCCCCATGCCACCCATGTCCCACTGGGGCAACCCAAAGGGTCCATGATAGATGCGTATACATATTATGTGTTGTGTTACAGGAGAGTAATGTTAAATTTAGAAGATTCAAAAAGCAGAAGCAAACCTGCTCTTTGATAGGAGATAATACCCCATCCTTCAGGGTTTCTTTGAAAACACAACCTCAAGAAATGGTCCAGGTAAAGAGTGATCAAGACCTTGTGTGTTTGGTATACCCAGTGAGAATATACCGAGATACTCAGGGGCCATAATGGACAGCTTCTCCTAACAGACTGTTATACAACAACACACTTCATTTTCTCCTGGACATTTATCACTACATAACAAGAGCACAGCCTGGTCCGGGGTACTGAGACATAAAAATTACCATTGTTTTTGTGGAATCTCATGGGGAAAAGAAATACTGTATGATAGAAATTTGCCACCTCTTTGCAGAGTTTCTTGTCTCATTTTTTTGTTGTTGTTGTTTTTAAAGATTTTATTTATTTATTTGACAGAGAGAGAGAGAGAGACAGAGAGAGCACAGAGGTGGAGTATCAGGCAGAGGGAGAGGGAGAAGCAGGTTCCCCACTGAGCAGAGGGCCTGACATGGGGCTCCATCCCAGGACCTTGGGATCATGATCTGAGCCAAAGGCAGATGCTTAACTGACTGAGCCACCCAGGTGCCCCTCTTGTCTCATTTTTAAAAATAAAACAGAACACTTCCTTTTCAGTGTAGTGTTCATTTTCAATTCCCCTTCCCTCCCATTAACACTTAATTCTAAAGCAGAGATTTTTAATGTGGTGCTTTAGTTTCATGATGGGTTTAATGGAGTATGTGAATGTGCTGAAATTGTATACAAAATGTTATGCATGTCCATTTATACATGTCTTTCTCTGTGGAGTTAATACATAGTTCTTTTCAAATTTTCTGTTTTTTGAAAGATTTTATTTATTTATTTGACAGAGAGAGACACAGCGAGAGAGGGAACACAAGCAGGGGGAATGGGAGGAGAAGAAAGCTCTCTGCTGAGCAGAGAGCCCGACATGGGGCTCGATCCCAGGACCCTAGGATCATGACCTGAGCCAAAGGCAGACGCTTAACGACTGAACCACCCAGGCGCCCCTCTTCAAATTTTCAAAGAAATGTGTGACTTAAGCAAGGTTAAGAATAGAGAAGATATGTGGAAAGCCACTATTTTTATATTAACCAGCCTAGAGATTTATCTTTAAAGCCTTAAAAATGATTCACTTGCCATCATTGGCAAACTAATCTCTAATCACTGATCATTCCCAAATGGTTTGGTGTTATACTGTGTGGGATAACAACTTTGGTGCCTCTAGAAAATTACTTTCCCATGGTTCAGTGTGTGTCATGTGGAAATTTTATTGGTAGAGTTGGAGTAAATAGATCAGGACTGTAAGAAATGTAATTTGCACAAATGACATCAATCCTTATTCTAGTGAGAATAAGCCAGCACAAACACATAGATTACCTGGTCTTAGATTTCTCAAATTATTGTTCCTCTATTGGCTATACAGTCTCCATAGAGCTGGATAAAATACGCCTTTGGAACATAAACCTTATTCGCAAGAAGTCAAAGATCTTAGAGTGCATCTGGTCCCTTCTGACATTATACCTAAATTAATAGCATTGAAGTTAGCAACATGACTAAAATCTCAGGTATCAGTAATAAATTCCACTTTATCCCCCCTCCCCTATGTAACTGGTCTATCTGTATAGCATAAATCTCATGTCAACGTTTATAGGTCTCATTCCCTTCTTAGTATATTCCAGAGTGAATTATATATTTAGAAACCATTACATTTTGATCACCCTAATTCCAGATAGATTAAAACTAATCATTTTTAAAAAACTAATTAATTGAGAGATTCAGGGGTTATTTTGAGGACAGATTTATTTCTTGGTTGTCAAAGGCTTCTGTTAAACTGAACTGTTCTTTCTTTTATGTTCAGTTAGCCACCATATAGTACATCACTAGTTTTTGATGTAGTGTTCAGTGGTTCATTAGCTGTTTATAACACCCAGTACTCAACACAACATGTGCCCACCTTAATACCCATCACTCAGCTATCCCATCCCCCCACCGCCCTCCTTTCTGAAACCCTCAATTTGTTTCCTAGAGTCCATAGTCTTTCATGGTTTGTCTCCCTTTCTGATTTCTTCCCTTTCAGTTTTCCCTCCCTTACCTTGTAGTCCTCTGCTCTATTCCTTATGTTCCACATATGAGTGAAACCATATGATAATTGTCTTTCTCTGCTCGACTTATTTCACTTAGCATAATCCCCTCCAGTTCCATCCATGTCAATGCAAATGGTGGATATACATCCTTTCTGATGGCTGAGTAATATTCCATTGTATATGTGGACCACATCTTCTTTATCCATTCGTCTGTTGAAGGGCATCTTAGCTCCTTCCACAGTTTGGCTATTGTGAACATTGCTGCTATGAACACTGGGGTTCATGTGCCCCTTCTTTTCACTACATCTGTATCTTTGGGATAAATATCTAGTAGTGCAATTCCTGGGTCATAGGGTAACTCAATTTTTAATGTCTTGAGGAACCTCCATATTGTTTTCCAAAGTGGCTGTACCGGCTTGCATTCCCACCAACAGTGTAAGAGGGTTCCCCTTTCTCCACATCCTCGCCACCATTTGTTGTTTCTTGCCTTGTTAATTTTTGCCTTCTAACTGGTGTAAGGTGGCATCTCATTGTGGTTTTGATTTGAAATTCCCTGATGGCCAGTGATGTTGAACATTTTTTCACGTGTCTGTTAGCCATTTGCATGTCTTCTTTGGAGAAGTGTCTGTTCGTGTCTTCTGCCCATTTTTTGACTTGATTATTTGTTTTTTGGGTGCTGAGTTTGAGAAGTTCTTTATAGATCTTGGATACCAGCCCTTTATCTGTAATGTCATTTGCAAATATCTTCTCCCATTCCATGGGTTGCCTCTTAGTTTTGTTGACTGTTTCCTTTGCTGTGCAGAAGCTTTTTTTCTTGATGAAGTCCCAGTAGTTCATTTTTGCTTTTGTTTCCCTTGCCGTTGGAGACGTGTCTTGAAAGAAGTTGCTGTGACTGATGTCAAAGAGGTTACTGCCTATGTTCTCCTCTAGGATTTTGATGGATTCTTGTCTCACATTTAGGTCTTTCATCCATTTTGAGTTTATCTTTGTGTATAGTGTAAGAGAATGGTCCAGTTTCATTCTTCTGTATGTAGCTATCCAATTTTCCCAGCACCATTTATTGAAGAGACTGTCTTTTTTCCATTGGATATTTTTTCCTGATTTGTCAAAGATCAGTTGACCATAGAGTTGAGGGTCCATTTCTGGAGTATTTATTCTGTTCCATTGATCTATGTGTCTGTTTTTGTGCCAGTACCCTACTGTCTTGGTGATCACAGCTTTGTAATATAGCTTGAAATCAGGTAATGTGATGCCCTCAGCTTTGTTTTTCTTTTTCAACATTCCCTTGGCAATTCCGGGTCTTTTCTGGTTCCATACAAATTTTAGGATTGTTTGTTCCAGTTCTGTGAAAAATGCCAATGGTATTTTAATAAGGATGGCATTGAATGTGTAGATTGCTCTGGGCAGGATAGACATTTTAATAATGTTTATTCTTTCAGTCCATGAGCATGGAATGGTTTTCCCATCTCTTTGTGTTTTCCTCAATTTCTTTCATAAGTTTTCTGTAGTTTCTAGAGCATAGATCCTTTACCTCTTTGGTTAGGTTTATTCTTAGGTATCTTATGGTTTTTGGTGCTATTGTAAATGGAATCGATTCCTTAATTCTCTTTCTTCAGTCACATTGTTAGTGTATAGAAATGCAACTGATTTCTGTGCATTGATTTTGTATCCTGCCACATTGCTGAATTGCTGTATGAGTTCTAGTAATTTGGGGGTGGAGTCTTTTGGATTTTCCACATAAAGTATCATGTCATCTGGGAAGAGAGAGAGTTTGACTTCTTCTTGCCAATTTGAATGCCTTTTATTTCTTTTTGTTGTCTGATTGCTGATGCTAGGACTTCTAGTACTATGGTGAACAATAATGGTGAGAGTGAGCATCCCTGTCATGTTCCTGACCTTAAGGGAAAAGCACTCAGCTTTTCCCCAGTGAAAATGATATTCACTGTGGGCTTTTCATAGATGGCTTTTTATGATATTGAGGTATGTTCCCTCTATCCCTACACTCTGAAGAGTTTTAATCAGGAAAGGATGCTGTATTTTGTCAAATGTTTTCTCTGTGTCAATTGAAAGGATCATATGGTTCTTGTCTTTTCTTTTATTAATGTGCTCTATCACGTTGATTGATTTGCAAATATTGAACCACCCTTGCATCCCAGGAATAAATCCCACCTGGTTGTGATGAATAATCTTTTTAATATACTGTTGGATCCTATTGGCTAGGATCTTGTTGAGTATTTTGGCATCCATGTTCATCAGGGATATTGGTTTGCAATTCTCTTTTTGATAGGGTCTTTGCCTGGTTTTGGGATCAAGGTAATGCTGGCCTCATAAATCGAGTTTGGAAGTTTGCCTTTTGTTTCTATTTTTTGAAATAGCTTCAGTAGAATAGGTATTTCTTCTTTAAATGTTTGGTAGAATTCCCTTGGGAAGCCATCTGGCCCTGACTTGTTTTTGGGAGGTTTTTGATTACTGCTTCAATTTCATTACTGGTTATTGGTCTATTCAGATTGTCTTTTTCTTCCTGTTTCAGTCTTGGTAGTTTATAAGTTTCCAAGAAAGCATCCATTTCTTTCAGGTTGCTTAATTTGTTGGCATATAGTGGCTGGTAATAATTTCTAATAATTGTTTCTATTTCCTTGGTGTTAGTCATGATCTCTTGCCTTTCATTCATGATTTTATTGATTTGGGTCCTTTCCCTTTTCTTTTGGATAAGTCTGGGCAGAGGTTTATCGATTTTATTAATTCTTTCAAAGAACCAGATTATAGTTTGGTTGATCTGTTCTGCTGTTTTTCTGGTTTCTGTTTCATTGATCTCTGCTCTAATCTTTATTATTGCTCTTCTCCTGCTTGGTTTAGATTTTATTTGCTGTTCTTTCTCCAGCTCCTTTAGGTGTAAGGTTAGCTTGTGCATTTGGGATTTTTCTACTTTTTTGAGAGAGGCTTGGATGGCTATGTATTTCCCCCTTAGGACCGCCTTTGCAGTATCCCATAGGTTTTGAACTGATGTATTTTCTTTCTCATTAGTTTCCATGAATTGTTTAAGTTCTTCTTTAATTTCCTGGTTGACCCAATCATTCTTTAGCAGGATGCTCTTTAACTTCCAAGTGTTTGAATTCCTTCCAAATTTTTTCTTGTGATTGAGTTCCAGTTTCAAAGCACTGTAGTCTGATAACATGCAAGGAATAACCTCAATCTTTTAGTATCAGTTGAGACCTGATTTGTGACCCAGTATGTGGTCTATTTTGAGAAAGTTCTGTATGCACTCAAGAAGAGTGAGTATTCTGTTGTTTTAGGGTGGAATGTTCTGTAAATATCTACAAAGTCCATCTGGTCCAATGTGTCATTCAAAGCTCTTGTTTCTTTGTTGGTCTGCTTAGATGATCTGTCCATTGCTGAGAGTGGAGTGTTGAGGTCTCCTACTATTAATGTATTATTATCAATATGATTCTTTATTTTGGTTAATAGTCAGTTTATGTAGTTGGCTGCTCCCATGTTGGGGCATAGATATTTACAATTGTTAGATTTTCTTGTTGGACAGACCCTTTAAGTATGATATAGTGTCCCTCTACATCTCTTACTACAGTCTTTGGTTTAAAATCTAATTTGTCGGGTGCCTGGGTGGCTCAGTTGGTTGGGCGACTGCCTTTGGCTCGGGTCATGATCCTGGAGTCCCGGGATCAAGTCCCGCATCGGGCTCCCTGCTCGGCGGGGAGTCTGCTTCTCCCTCCGACCCTCCCCCCTCTCATGTGCTCTCTCTCTCATTCTCTCTCTCAAGTAAATGAATAAAATCTTTAAAAAAATAAAAAAATAAAATAAAATGTAATTTGTCTGACATGAGAATTGCTACCCCAGCTTTCTTTTGAGGTCTGTTGGCATGAAAAATATTTCTCCATCCCCTCACTTTCAATCTGGAGGTGTCTTTAGGTTCAAAATGAGTCTCTTGTAGACAGCATATGGATGGGTCCTGACTTTTTATCCAATCTGAAACCCTGTGCCATTTCATGGGAGCATTTCGGCTGTTCACATTGAGAATTATTGAAAGATATGAATTTAGTGCCATCATATTGCCTGTAAAGTCCCTGTTTCTATAGATTATCTCTGTAAATTTCTGGTCTATATTACTCTTGGGGTCTTTCTTCTTTTATAGAATCCCCCTTAAAATTTCTTGCAGGGGTAGTTTGGTGGTCACATATTCTTTCAGTTTCTGTTGGTCCTGGAAGCTCTTTGTCACTCTGTCTGTTCTGAATGATAGCCTTGCTGGATAAAGTATTCTTGGCTGCGTGTTCTTCTCATTTAGTACCCTGGATATGTCTTGCCAGCCCTTTCTGACTTGCCAGGTCTCTGTGGACAGGTCTGATGTGATTCTGATGTTCCTCCTTCTGTATATAAGAAATCTCTTCCCCCAGGTGCTCTCAGGATAGCTTCCTTGGCTCTAAGATTTGCAAGTTTCACTACTATATGCAGGGGTGTTGGTCTATTTTTATTGATCTTGGGAGGGGTCCTCTCTGCCTCTTGGACACGAATGCTTATTTCCTTCCCCAGATTAGGGAAGTTCTCAGATGTGATTTGCTCAGATATACCTTCTAGTCCTCTCTCTCTCTGACCCCTCAGGGATCCCAATAATTCTGACACTGGAACGTTTCATGGCATCATTCATTGATCTAAGTCTGTTCTTATGGGCTTCTAGCAGCCTGTTCCTATCCTCCTTGGCTTCCTTCCTATCAGCTTATCTTCTAGATCACTAATTCGTTCTTCTGCCTCATTTACCTTGGCTGTTTGAGTATCCAGTTTAGACTGCATTTCATTCATAGCACTTTTAAGTTCAGCCTGATTAGATCTCATTTCTGCCCTTAGAGATTCTATATTGTTGCTAATGTTTTTCTCTAGCCTAGCTATTGACTTCATAATTGCTACCCTGACGTCTATCTCTCACATCTTGCTCATATCCATATCCATTAGATCTGTGGCAGAGGACATTGTCTCTGATTCTTTTCTTTGTTGGGAGTTCCTCCTCCTAGTCATTCTGTTTAGGGGTGGTTGAGGGAATGTACAGAGTCCAAAATAACCATGATCCAAGCAAGATGCACCCCAGCAAAATCTGGAGCAGTCAGAAGCTGCTATCAAAAATCAAAGCCAAAATGAAACACAAGCATAAAATTTATAAAATTAAAAATTTTTTTAAAAATTAAAAATTAAAAAAAGGGGGGTGAGGGGAAGGGAAGGGGGGGGCTATAGTCTCTCACTGTGGACAAAGTAGGGTGTTTCAGTTGTTCCTGGGTGTATTTTGTTCTGTTTGTTAGAGGACACTACTTCCCAAAATTACAGGGAAAGTAAAACATATATATATAAAGGTAATATTGAATAGGGAAAGAAAAGAGTACAATGAAGCATATACCTATAAAAAATATAGATGTGAAAAAGTACAAGTTAAAAAACTACTATGAAATATAAGTTGATACATTAAACATCTAGTTGCAATGACAAAAAGGTAAAAAGTAAAAAACAGAAAAGTGTAAGAGAAAGAATAAAAAGAAAAAGAGTTGTATCTGATAAATAAACAAGCCGTGAGGCAATGCATGGAGCACAATATACTATTTTCCCCTGGTGTTGGGATTTTACAGTCTTATGGGGACCATAGGGCTGTCGTCCTCTTGTTCTTCCAGCCATCTTCTTGGGGAGGGACCTGCTGTGCTGTTTCTCAGACAACCCTGCTTGGGCGGAGTTGCCCTGCCCCCTGTCGGGGGGGATGGGCCATGGAAAACGTTTTTGTGAGCTTTTGTTCTCTGATGGCATTCTGTGCCTTTTCCAAGGGTCAGAGCAAAAATGACTGCACCCATACCTCTGGCCCAGAACAGAGAAATTGCAGTCTGCTCTCTTCACTAAACCCTCCAGGACACACAGACTCCATTTTTGTATGTGCTGCTGAAAACCACAGCCTCCCACGTGCGCACCCACGGTGACTCTCTCAGAGGTCCTCCCAAGGGCCTGGGCATGTGCCTGCTCTCATGCCTCTATAACTGTGAACAGCTGTGGGCTTGCCCACACCCACAGCTCCTGGGTCCTGTCTGGGCACTGCTCTAAGGCCCTTTCCCAGTCGCTACTGCTCTGCAAGTTTTTGTCTGGTCCCCCACACAGGATACTTTTGCACTCTGGTGTTATATCACTTTCCAGGAGCCAGCTTATGGAGGCTCCCTCCCCCTTCTGTTTATCTTCCAATATCACCCCACAGATGCACGACTCCACCCTTCCTACCTTGCAACAGGCAGAGCTTTTCTGCTTGTAGAGATCCAGATATATATTCTTATATTTCAAGCTGATTTTGTGGGTGTTCAGAATGGTTTGGTAGATATCCAGCTAATCAGGGGACCAGTTGAAACAGGGCCCCTACTCTTCCGCCATCTTGCCTCTCTACTCTTATTTCTTTTATTTCAATGTTAAAGCAAGTCCTTTCGGGTCCAGCAGAGATTTGAAGCAACTTAATTCATTAAATTAAAATATAGTACTACTTAAATGACTCCATTTATTTTTAAAGATACAATTAATTTAAATCACAAAAGCATTACACTCTTACCCCTCAACTGAACTCCTATCTCCCACCCTATTCCAAATAGATTTATATATGCAATCACAAAATAAAGCTGGCTATTTATAAATTTGATCTCATTATAATGAAAACAAGCTGAATGCCAAATCTTGAACTTTGGTAAAAGTAGTAGTATTTTTTTAGAGTAGTATTTTTTTAGAGAATACCACTGATGTGTTCTCTCTAGAATATAGCAAAACATTCCAATTCATGTTTACCAAATATCACATTTGTGTTTTCAAAATGATTCTTCATACATCTAAAATATTTTCCCAACTGTTCTTCTTCTGTTGTTCACCTGTCATTCAATTACTATGATTTTTTAAAAAATGAACTGTTGAATAACTTTCACTTTATTAAATATTCAATGTAGTTATGTACAATTTATATACTTACATAGATACTTAGCATTTATTTAGCTAACTCAACTAATTATAGTAATTAGTCCATAATTAAATGCTACCAAGGTTAATATGCTCAATTGCTTCAGACTTTGAAAATTTCTATTTTGGAACGTCTACAAAATGGTACTAGATAATTAGCATGGTATTTCAAGTATAGGAGAAAGGCCCATCTCCATCAATTTCAATGAAATCTGTTGCACTGCCTTTTATATATTGCATGCATATATTCTTTCATATATTTTAATGAAAAGAATCATTTTCTGTGACTTATGGAAAGTAGCTTAAACTTAAACTCTTTGAGCCTCAGTTGCTCCATCTGTGAAATGGAGATAGTGATATCTAACTCATAACGTTGTTTTAAGATTTTAATGAGTTGTTCATTAAAATAACTATCACTTCTTTATTGTTCACTAGGTTCCAAGTACATGTATGAGCTGGAACCCATGTAGAGTACAGTAGTCCAGCTAAATTAAAAAGACAGAGATCAAAAAAAAAAAAAAAGACAAATCAGAGTTCAGAGTAACTAATGTGTCTAGAATCTGTGCAGCAGGTTCCCAGAGCTGTGTAGCAAGGGCTCCGAGTCTATGTGGTACTATGGGTTCTTTAGTGATGGAGAGCTTTGAATTTCTGGCATACCAGAGAGGAACAATCTGCTTAACACTATGCTGATAACTGTCTCATCCAACAGAGACATCCACAAAGGCTGTACCTTAGGAAGAAGGACTATTTCCTCAAGTGAGGATTGGCAAAATATTTCTGTAAATGTCTGGTTAATAAATATTTTAGATTTTTGTAGCCTATACAATCTCTCTTACTCCTCCTTTTCATTCTCTTTCTTCTCCTCTTCTTTCTATCCCTCCTTTTTTTTTAAAGCCCTTTAAAAATATAAAACATAAAAACATAAAACATGGCTCGGTCATTAGGCATCTGCCTTTGGCTCGGGTCATGATTTCAAGGTCCTGGGATCAAGTCCCGTATTGCGCTCCCTGCTCAGTGGGAAGCCTGCTTCTCCCTCACCCTCTACCCCTCTGCCCCACTCATGTTCTCTCTCTCTCAAATAAATAAATAAAATCTTTTAAAAAAATAAAAACATAAAAAAAGCATTCTTAGCTTGGTAGTATAGAAAAACAAGTCCATGTGTTTGCTGATCCCTGTTCTAGAGTAAGGTCTAATGTAGGATCAATTAACAAAACTTAAGATCAAGGCCTTAGAAAATTCTAGGTGAAACGAGTTTAGAGGTTGAGTTCTACCATGTTATTGGGGCTTTGAGAATACCTTGGTTTTTTACACACTTGCCTTAAAAATGTGCAAAACCAAGCCTATCCAAATTCATGGTTATTATATAGTTATTTAATTCTTTAAAAGATAAAAAAATCAATACCATTCAGAGGAAGAATGAATCCAGTGTCTACATAACATAGTAGTCACAAAAGTTAGTATGGCATAAACAATACTAGACAATAAAACAGAAAAATATGATCCTTTGTCAAGAAAAAAAGCAGTTAATAAAAATCAACTCTAAAATAGTCTAGATGTTGGATTTAGTAGACAAAGATTTTAAAATGGTCATTGAAAATATGTCTAAAATATTAAAGAAAATGTGATTTGAATAATTAAGAAAAATATGGCATTAATGAGTGAACTGATAGGGAAGCTTAGTAGAGAAACGAAAACTATACATAAAAATCAAAAAGTAATTTTAGGAAGGCAAGGTAGAATAAATGAAATGTACATTTTACTCTCTTGCTTAATAATAGATTGGTGATGGTAGAAAAAAAAGGGGGAACCTGAATACAGATCAACAGAAATTTCTTAGAAAGAAAAAAAGATTTCTTAAAAAAGAGTTAAGAATATGGGACAATATCAAACAGCTTAAAGGAAGTAATAGATACATATATAAATATAGATGGAGATTTGTACCCACCCATCAACAACTGACATACTCTCATTATCTCCAAATACATATAATTGGAGTCTGGAAAGAAAGGAGAGTTAAAATGAGGGGAAAAAAAGAGTATTTAAAATATAGGAGTCACATAAGTGAACTGGTAGAGAAGTTATCTCCAAATGTCTGTCCTTCCACAGAAACATTGAAAAATAAGCAGTTATTTTTAGAACCAGCTTTGTGAGATTTCTTGAAAATAGTCAAGAGTTTAAAGCAACAAAATGAACACTGAATCAAGAAAAAGGCAACTTAAAAATCGTGGGAAAGCTTTGTGGTGTTTTTACCTGCCTTTGTCCCACACTATCTCTGGCTTAGAAATAGTCTTGAAGATGACAGACTGCATTCTCATGGTGAGACTCTGGTCTCCTATTTTGAAGGGAGTAGAACAGATAACACTGATAAATTACTATGTCTGTTTTAATCAGTTTAATCAGTTTGAGGACTACCTGAAGTCTAAGACAAGGCATTCTTCTTTGTTTTCTGTAACTTGGAACTCATTCTGGGGGGAAAAGCATCAGGTATTGTTTGAAAATACTGTAAGGAGAATAAAAAGCTAGCAGCTGCCTGGGTAAAAGATTATGGTTGAGACATACAATAGACTACATAAAGCCTGGGAAGAAATGCTGAGGTGAGAGTTTCCTTAGGAAATTAGGGTCCTCAAAAGTGTGACACTATTCTAGGGAATTAAGAAAGCTACATGCATGCATAGGACAGGATGAACGCTCTGAAAAGACATGAGAAAATCCTAAGCTTTTACCTCTGGCTGATCTCCAGGCTCAGTGCAAGCAGGAAATGAAGGCTAAGATAGAGTTACAAACAGCCCCAGAACAGAGACACTCTGCAAAGAATAAGAGACATGCTTTTTTTGTGTGTTTGTTTTCTTGTTTGTTTTTAATCCTGTGTTCAAGGAAATTTTTGTCAAAATACTAGCTGAACACAAGATAAAAGAACGGAGACTTTAGTAACCATACATGACAAGCAATAGAGTCTTTCTAAAAAGAATTTGGAAAACTAATCAAATAGATGATCACAACCTTTAATAATAAAGAACAGCTAAATCCTGGGAAGAGGGAGAATCTGATTTCCAGAATTATCATATTATAATATTCAACTGCCCAGTTTTCAACAAAAAAATCACAAAGCATAGAAATAAACAGTAAAGTGTGACCCAAAGAAAAAAAAATAATAAACTGACAGAAACCATTCCTGAGCACAGATATTGGACTTACTAAAAAAAAAGACCTTAAACTTACTGTCTTATTAAATATGCTCAAAGCCAAAGGATACCATGAACAACGAATTAAAAGAATTCAGGAAAATAACTTATGAACAAAATGATAATATCAATAAAGAGATGGAAATTATAAAAATACAAATTCTGCAGCTTAAAACTAAAATAACTGAAATGAAAATTCCACCGCAGGAGTTCAAAGGCAAATTTAAGCAGGAAGAAAAAAAATCAGTGACCTCGAAGATAAGATTATTAAAATTATCCAGTTTGGGGAACAAACAGAAAAAAGAATTTAGAAAAGTGAACCAAGCCTCAGAAAACTCTAAGACACCTTAAGGCAGACCAATATATACATGATAGGGGTCTCAGAGGAGA
Source organism: Leptonychotes weddellii (assembly GCF_054177405.1). Lineage (NCBI taxonomy): Eukaryota > Metazoa > Chordata > Mammalia > Carnivora > Phocidae > Leptonychotes > Leptonychotes weddellii. Next base: position 29,721,919 of record NC_138385.1, read on the forward strand.
TCAGAGAGAGAGAGAAAGGAGCAGCAAGAATATTTAAAGAAATAATGGACCCCAAATTCCCAACACGATGACATTCGTGAATCTTCCCAATCCAAGATGATCAGTAAACCCCAAGTAGGACAAACTAAGAGATCCACACTAGGCTATATTATAATCTATGTGTTGAATTCCAGTCAAAGAGAATCATATACAAAGGATTCTCAGTGAGATTATCAGCTAATTTCTCATCAGAAATCATGGAGAGCAGAAGATCAAGTGGGGAGGAAAACTGTCACTCCATTCTATATTCAGCAAACTATCCCTCAAAAATGAAAGAGCAATGAAGATATCCCCAGGTAAATGAGAGGTGAGAGATTTTGTTAACAGTAGAACTGCCTGCAAATAATGATAGAGTCCTCCACATTGAAATGATGGGACACTAGAAGGTAACTAGAAGCTGTATGATGAAATAAAGATCTCTGGTAAAGATAATTACATAGGTAAATATAAAAGCCAAAATTATTGTATTTTTTATTTGTAACCACAATTTTTATTTTCTACATGATTTAAAAGATAAATGCATAAAAAGAAGTATAAATCTATTTGTCTCACAATATATAAAGAAGCAACTTGCAAAAGCAACAATATAAAGGGGAGGGTGGGAGTTGTATAGGACTAGAGTCTCCCTCCCCAGGACAGAGCCTTTATTGCTGAACACAAAATGCCCACCAGGGAGGCCTGGCTAACAATCTCTTCCCCAGGCAGGAGTCCTGGGGGGGACAGCTGGGGGGTGCATGCAACAGCTGTTGCCACACCCACAGTAGAGACAGGCCTGGGGATGAGTCCTGCCCAGCACTCCTCTGCTGGGGACATGTCTTGGATGCAAGGCTGAGGACCCAGGAGTGGAGAGGTGGAGTGTGCAGAGGGCTGGCTGACTGCACAGGGGGCCAGCCCAAAGAGAAGAGGACTAGAGTTTTTTTGTTATTGAAAATTGGTACCAATTCAAAATAGGTTGTTATAAATTTACGATGTTAATTGTAATTCCCATGGTATCTACTAAGAAATATCTAAACCAGTATAAACAAAAGGGAAGGGAATGGAAACATGTCACTACAAAAATTAACCAAACACAGAAGGCAGTAATGGAGTCAATGAAGGGAAAAAAGTATAAGACATTTTGAAACCAATAGCAAAAAGAAAGTAATAAATCCTTTTTTGTCAGTAATTATTTTCAGTGTAAGTAAACTCTCCAATCAAAGGCAGATATGACCAGAATGATTAAAAATACATGATCCAATACTATGCTGTCTACAAGGGACTCTTTAGATCAAAAGGCAGGAATATGTTGAAAGTGAAAGATGGGAAAAAAAGATATTCTAAGCAAACTGCACCTAAAAGAGAGAGGGGATATTTATATTAATATCAGAAAAAACTGACTTTAAGTCAAATATTATTATAAGAGACAAAAATAGCACATTTTGAGAAAAGGGCCAATTCATTAAGAAGATACAATTATAAACATATTTAAAACACAGAGCCACACAATATGGGAAGCAAACCCTGCAAGATTTGTAAGGGAGAAACAGACAGTTGTAAAATAATACTTGTAGACTTCAATACTCCACTTTCAATAATGGATAGATTATGTAGTCAGAAGAGGAACAAGGATACAGAGGACAAAAACAAAACCAAACTAACTAGACATAATAGGCATATAGAGATCACTCCACTCAAAAATAACAGAACACACATCCTTCTCAAGTGCAAATAGAAAATTATCCAGGACCATATATTAGGCCTCACAAAAAGTCTCAATATATTTTATAATGTATTTTATAAAATTTTATAATAGTGAAATCATGCAAAGTATCTTCTTGATCCCAATGAAATGACGGTAGAAATCAGTAACAGAAAAAAAGAAAGAAAACTAGAAATTTCACTAATATGTGGACATAACACAACACATTCAACAACCCGTGGGTCAATGAAAAGGAAAATCACAAAGCAAATTAGAGAGTATTTAGAGATGAATGAAAATGAAAACGCAACATACCAAAACTTTTGGGGTGCAGTAAGAACACTGCTCAGAAACACCTTTATAGCAATCAATGCCTACATTAGAAAAGAAAGATTTCAGATAAATAACCTACTTTACATCTTATGGAACTAGAGAAAGAAGAGTTAGAGTATCAATGTTGCTGAAAGGGATCTACAGATACAAGGCAATCCTTATCAAAAATTCAAATAGCCCTTTTATAGCAACAGAAATGTAGATCTTCTAATTCATATGGAATTGTAGGGGCCTTGAATAGCCAAAATAATCTTGAAAAACAAATTTGCCAAAGACTAAAATGCCTCTCTATTCTTTTTACATGCATCCCCAATTTTATGAATGTTTTGCCTTGGAATGCCACACAATTTGGTTTCAGGAAGAAAACAGCACCCCGTCCCCACTACCACAAGGAGGCGGAGGAGTCACTTTGATAGCACTCCACTTCCCCTGGGGCTCTCCTTATTATGCTAGGGTGAAGCAGTAGGGTGGTGGCTGCCTGCCGTATGAGTGAGTTGGGACACATGCAGTGTGACATCTGGACCTAATTCTGGGCCACCTGATGGAGGCTCCTTTTAGAAAAAGATACTTAGTGACTTAATGTCATTTTTCTTTTTTCTCTGAATTTTCAGAGGTGGGTTCTGGTGGACAACCTCAGGGCAATAAGAAAAGTCGTATTCAACATTCTGTTACATTAGACTTCCACATTTATTGTGGGTCTTCTAGCAAGTCTCCTATATTCTCCCAATCTCATTTTGTGTATCAGTACATTGGAAAGAATAATGTGCCTACCCTTTTAGAGTTTTTTTTTTTTTTAAGGTTAAATAAGTGTGGGTGTAGAGGGCTTATATAGACTAAAAGTTCAGGAAAATTTGAAAGAGTATTTTAAATGCTTATTTGGGGGAAAACCCTGATTTCAGTAGAAACTAACACAATGAATGTCATGTTTCATGACTTTTGGGGAAATGACCTCTTACAGAATGTAAACTTTACGGCATATTCTTAAGTCAAAATCAATTATAACATTAGTGAGACTCATATATGAACCAATGAATTGGTTATAGAACCATAATTATCCTTCAGTGAGTTAGATTTCCTTAAATTTATCTTTAGTTTTAAATTTGATTAGTCCATGAATTTGAGTAAAGAGATTATTTTTGGAATTTGCTCCATTTTTTTAAACCTAAGGACTTTCATTACTTTGCATTGTTTTCTTATCCAAAACAGCAGGCTATTCATATTATGCTGCATCACTCACTTTGGAATTAGGCACTGAGATGATTCATTATGATATATATATTTGACACAAAAAGTAGGTATGATAGGCTATTTGATGATAGCATGTCTCATAACTGGGATAGCTTGAGAGCTGTGAAAATTAAAGATGCTAACTCCTATAAAGCACTTAGCAAGGTGACTGGCATATAGTAAAGCTTCCATAAATGCTAGCTACTATTAAAATGATTATGAAGCTTTCTACAGAGGCTTTTAACTATTATCATCACGCCAAGTTAACTTATAATAATAAAATGCTAATAGAAAAATGGAGTTGGACAATGATAATTGAAAACTATATTTATTCACATGACTTCTCAATTTTAGAAAGCACATACTTCATGGTATTAAAATACGGTTGAATAGAGACAAAAAAAATACAGTAATTGAAATTTCATGGCTAATCACACATGAAAGGGCATTGATAAACCTTTTTTTCTGTGACATAGTGGTAGTTTCTTTTAAGTGTGATAAATTGAGGAAACATAAAAATGATGACTATGTACCATAAAAGTTTAAAACATAAAATGTATATTGGCCCTTTTTTACATAGGGCCTTTGCTTTGAGTATACAAAATCTATGGCTTGAGCTCCACATTATCTTTCTGATATAAACTATATCTGAATTATCTGATATTTTCTACAATTTTTTGAGTTTCCTTAAAGACTTAGCAAGAAATCTGAGTTCAAAAATCTTCTAAATTTTAATGAAATTTTCCCTATATTTGCAGTCTCATCCACATCAAATTCAAAAGCAATGTTTTGAGACCACATTTTTATTTACATAGATTTTTAAAAAATTTTTTCCAGGTTTTTATTTAAGTTCCAGCTAGTTAACATAAGTGCAAGATTAGTTTCAGGTGTAGAATTTAGTGATTCATCACTTACATACAACACCTAGTGCTCATCACGTGTCCTCCTCAATCCCCATCACCTATTTAACTCATCCCCCCACCCACATGCCTCCAGTAACCATCAGTTCGTTCTCTATAGTTAAGAGTCTGTTTCTTGGTTTGCCTCTATCTCTTTTTTTTTCCCTTTGCTTATTTGCTTTGTTTCTTAAATTCCACATGAGTGAAATCATATGATATTATGTCTTTCCCCGACTGACCTATTTTGCTTAGCATGATACTCTCTAGCTCCATCCATATCATGGCAAATGGAAATTTCATTCTTTTTGATGGCTGAGTAATATTCCATTATTTATATATGTCACTTCTTCTTTATCCATTCATCAGTAGATAGGCATTTGAGCTGTTTCCATAATTTGCCTATTGTTGATAATGCTGCTATAAACATAGGGGTGTATGTATCCCTTGAATCAGTATTTTTGTGTTCTTTGGGTAAATACCTAGTAGGGTAATTGCTGGATCATAGGGTAGATCTATTTTTAATTTTTTGAGGAACCTCCATACTGTTTTCCAGAGCGGCTACCCAACTCTGCATTCCCACCAACAGTGTGAGACTCTTCTCCTTTCTCCCCATCCTTGCCAACACCTGTTGTTTCCTGTAGCCATTTTGATTGGTGTGAGGTAATATCTCATTTTGGTTTTGATTTGTATTTTCATGATGATGAGTGATGTTGAGCATCTTTTCATGAGTCGATTAGCCATCTGTATGATTTCTTTGGAAAAACGTCTATTCATGACTTCTGCCCATTTTTTTTTAAAGATTTTATTTATTTATTTGACAGAGACACAGCAAGAGAGGGAATACAAGCAGGCAGTGGAAGAGGGGGAAGCAGGCCTCCCACCGAGCAGGGAGCCCGATGTGGGGCTCGATCCCAGGACCCTGGGATCATGACCTGAGCCGAAGGCAGATGTTTAACGACTGAGCCACCCAGGCGCCCCTGCCTATTTTTTAACTGGATTGTTTTTTGGGTATTGAGTTCGATAAATTCTTTATGTATTTTGGACACTAACCCTTTATTGGATATGTCATTTGCAAATATCTTTTCCCATTCCAAAGGCTGCCTTTTAGTTTTGTTGATTGTTTCCTTCCCTGTGCAGAAGATTTTTATTTTGATCAAGTGCCAATAGTTTATTTTTGCTTTTGTCTTCCTTGCCTCAGGAGACATATCTAGAAAGAAGTTGCTACAGCCAGTGTCAAAGAGATTACTGCCTGTGTTTCCTCTAGGATTTTGATGGTTTCCTGTCTCACATTTAGATCTTTCATCCATTTTGACTTTATTTTTGTGTGTGGTGTAAGAAAGTGGTCCAGTTTCGTTCTTCTGCATGTTGCTGTCCCATTTTCCCAGCACCATTTGTTGAAGAGACTTTTTTCCATTGGATATACTTTCCTGCTTTGTCAAAGATTAATTGACCATAAAGTTGTGGGTTCATTTCTGGGTTTTCTATTCTGTTCCATTGATCTATGTGTTAGAGACAAACTTTTCATAATATTTTCCAAAGCACTGAAGTAAGTTTTCATAGAAAGAACAGCTCTTTCTGCATTTATATTTCATCACTTTACATTACATTTCCTTAAATAACTTAATACATTAACATGTACAACTGGCATAAATAACTTTTGGAACAAACTCAGCAGACTCTTAGTAAGCACAGAATTTGAATAGTGGGAGGAGACGCATATGAAGGTACTAAGAAAACAGCCAACTATCAGCATTTAGACTGCCCTGGGCATCAATTAGAATGCTCTATAGAGGAAACAGAATATTGATTATTTTGGCAAATAGTTAACTGATAGTGCGGTTAAAGGAACTTCTTTGTATTGTACTCTGATAAGATGACACTTTAAACTGATATAACGAAGACAATGGATCCACTTAGTCACTATCTCTAGGTAGTATAGATTTTTGTCAATGAGTTCAGATTTTTACAATTTATTTTCATTGTTACTGCAATGAAAAAAAATAAATCTCTTTGAACTAAAAGTGAGCTCCAAAGAACCACTTATGTATCATTTTCCTCAACCCTTTCTGAAAGATGTCCCTGCAAAAGATAAGCAATTTACAATGTACCCAGAACATAACTTCAAGCTATTAAAGTAATGGAATAGTTCTCCTATAATGAAGGATTGTTGGTTTTATTCCTTAGAATGTGCTACATGTTTGGGAGATGGGCATGGACATTGTGTCTCGGTGTCTTTCTGCACCACTATTTAACTTTAAATGTATATGAAACCCTTCCCCATACAGTGGGATTCAGAGTTCCAGACGTCCCTTAGTTCAACCAAACAAGAAACTATATTTCTTTTTTTGTTGTTGTTGTTCTTCTTTTGCTTTTGTGTGATTTTCAGAAGGTCAAGGTAGAAAATTCCATTTTACTCCATTTTAAGACCAGATTTCTCAAGCCAATCTTTGCAAAAATAGTTAAAGATATTTAAAAAGCATCTGCAATCAAAGTTCTTCGTTTACATGCACACACACACACACACACACATCTTTTGTAATTTCTTTGGAAATTAAATGTTCAGACTTTATAAACATTATTTCAAAGGTCACTGACATAATGATTTATTCCCAAGCCTTCAGAGAAAAACAAAATATGAGAAGAACCACTTCTTAGTTAAAATACAAATGATAGAGGGGCACCTGGGTGGCTCAGTCATTAAGCATCTGCCTTCGGCTCAGGTCATGATCCCAGGGTCCTGGGATTGAGCTCCGCATCTGGCTCCCTGCTCAGCGGGAAGCCTGCTTCTCCTTCTCCCACTCCCCGTGCTTGTGTTCCCTCTCTCTCTCTGTCTCTCTCTGTCAAATAAATAAAATCTTTAAAAAAAAATTAAAAAATAAAATACAAATTATAGAGACTATCTTAATATTTTGTTTTGGAATAATTTATGATTTACAACTGATTTTTATAAATTTCTACGTTTCCTTTTGGTACTATTTTTCTTAATTCTGAAAAAGTTCCTTCATAGTTTTTATGATGCAAGTCTGTTAGTGACAAATTCTTTTTCTTTTATCTGAAAATGAATTTGTTTTGTCTTCATTAACAAGGTATGATATCAGATTTCAGACTTTTTCCAGCACTTAACAATGTTTTTCTACTATCTACTGACTTCCATTGTTTCTTATGTTACTGTTTATTAAATAATTTTCCCCTGATTTAATGCATTACTTTTCCTTGCTGTTTCAAATTTTCTCCATCACTGGTTTTAAGCAGCTCACCTATGACATGTCTAGCGATGGTTTTTGTTGTATTTATTCTGTTTGGGCTTCACTGAATTTCATGAATCTGTAAATTTATACATCTCACCAAATTTGTGATTTTGTTTGCCATTATTTCTTCAAATACTTTTTTCAGCTTCATTCTCTCTTTCTGGAATTCCAATAATACTATGTTAGATATCTGCTCATTTAAAAGACAATGTTTCTGTTTTTCACGTAGGATACTTTTTTTTTAGGATGATAAGTATACTCTTTAATCCTCATCACCTATTTCACCCATCTGCCCCACCCACCTCCCCTCTGGTAACCATCATTTTGTTCTCTTTTTTCTTGGTTTGTCTCTCTTTTTTCTTTCCTTTGCTCATGTTTTTCACTTCTTAAATTCCACGTATGAATGAGATCATATGGTATTTGCTATTTCATTTAGCATTTTACTCTCTAGCTCTATTGATGTTGTTGTAAATGGCAAGATTTCATTCTTTTTCATGGCTGAGTAATATTCCATTATATATATATGTATATCTAGACACATCTAGAAAAATGTTGCTATGGCCAATGTCAGAGAAATTACTGCCTGGGTTCTCTTCTGGGATTTTTATGGCTACAGGTCTCACATTTCGTTCTTTAATCTATTTTAACTTTATTTTTATGTATGGTGAGAGAAATGGTCCAGTTTCATTCTTTTGCATGTAGCTTTCCAGTTTTCCCAACACCGTTTGTTGAAGAGACTGTCTTTTTCCCATTTTATATTCATTCCTCCTTTGTTGAAGATTAATTGAGCATATATTTGTGGGTTTCCTTCTGGGTTTTCTGTTCTGTTTCACTGATCTATATGTGTCTATTTTTATGCCAATATCATACTGTTTTAATTACTATCACTCTGTAATATAACTTGAAATCTGTGATTGTGGTGGGTCCAGTTATCTTTTTCTTCTTCAAGATTGCTTTGGCTATTTGGGGTCTTTTGTGGTTCCATATAAATTTTAGGATTGTTTGTTCTAGTTCTGTTAAAGATGTTGTTGGTATTTTGATAGGGTTTGCATTAAATCTGTAGATTGCTTTGGGTAGTATGAATATTTTAACAATATTTGTTCTTCCAACTGAGGAGCATGGAATGTCTTTCCATTTCTTTGCTTCATCTTGAATTTCTTTTATCAGTGTTTTATGGTTTTCAGAGTAAAAGTCTTTCACCTCTTTAGTTAGGTTTATTCCTAGGTATCTTTTTATTTTTGGTGCAGTTGTAAATGGGATTGTTTTCTTAATTTCACTTTCCGCTGCTTCATTATTAGTGTATAGAAAGACACAGATTTGTGTACACTCATCTTGTATCCTGTGACTTTACTGAATTCATCTATCAGTTCTACTGGTTTTTTGGTGGAGTCTTTAAGGTTTTCTACATATATAGTATTATGATATCTGCAATAAGTGAATGTTTTACTTCTTCCTTACTAATTTGGATGCCTTATATTTCTTTATATTGTCTAACTGCTGTGACAGATGGGATAATTTCTATTGACCTATCTTCAAATTTCCTGATGTTTTTTCCCTGGCATTTCCATTTTGCTGTTAAGTCTATTGTGTTTTTTAATACTACAAGTTCCCTTTTGTTTATTTTATAGGTTCTATTTTTCTGCTGAGATTTATTTTAATTCATAACAAGCATACTTCCTTTACATTCTTGATCACAGTTATAAAAGCTGTTATAAAATCTTGGGTTTTTATGAGGATGGAGAAGGAAGGTAGCCTGGAGGTGAAATGTTACTGTGGCAAGATTTCCCCTTGGTATTTAACAAGGTGAAGTAGGAGAATTTGGGAACCGTGTTCTCCTGCTTCTCTTTGCCAAAAAGGGGTTTAGATGAGGTGGTCGGACTATGAAAAGCAGAGAGTGGGATTCGTCCAGGCTCACACAATAACCTTTTATTTTTTTTTCAAAAAGGAGACTCTCCTGGCAAGATGGTGGAGAAAGTGTCTTCATTCCCAATTTCTCACATTAGCCAATTTGAAGGCTCCTTGTGGTGGGATCAGAAATAATTCAGAGTGTGGGAAAGTGAGAGTTAAACTCCACTTGGGGCAAATAAAAAAACATACAAAATGAAAGAAAGAAGAAAGAAAGAAAGAGAAAAAGAAAGAAAATCAATCTTGGGTTTTTTTAAACATTATTTCAAAGGTCACTGACATAATGACATAATTTACAATTATTTATAGCCATTTTGATTGGTGTGAGGTAATATCTCATTTTGGTTTTGATTTGTATTTTCATGATGATGAGTGATGTTGAGCATCTTTTCATGAGTCGATTAGCCATCTGTATGATTTCTTTGGAAAAATGTCTATTCATGACTTCTGCCCATTTTTTTTTAATAGTCATAAAATCTTGAAGCTGGTCACTGATTTTCTTTCCTTTTGAATCAGTCATTCCTCCAATTATTCATATTTTGTGTATTTTTGAGTGTACATTAATGCTGTAAACCTTGTGGAGACTCTAGATTTCATTTTGTAATGTTTTTCTAAAGAGTATTATTTTTTAAAATAGGCTGCTAATTTAGTTGAACTCATAATGTGAGCAATGTCTCTCCTGAGGTGGATGACAGCTCAGATCTCAATTCAGTTCCTTTCCCTTAGTTTTACTTGTTGCATTCTGTCTCACTCATGTGTAATTCAGGGGTCAGCCAGAGATATGGTCAGAGACTATTCATAATATTTGGGCATCTCTCTCCCACGCTCTTTCTTCTACCATTTTTCTCTTCACTTTTCCGTGGCTGTGGTTTCCCAGAACTTTTTCCTCTGTTTTTTCAAGCCAGTTAGACTACAGATTTTCTGTCATAAGATTATCCACAAAGCTGGCAGTGACTGGGGCCTATCTTCAGGCCAAAAGACACTAAAAATAGAAAAATAGAAAATAGAATCTCACCTAGTACCTTAACTTTCTTCCAACAGTCAAGTTTATTCCCAGTTTCTGCTTGCATTTGGTCATAATACAATGCCTTATAATTATTATTTTTTTAGTATTTTGCCCAGTGTAGTGTTATCTTTACAAGGTTGCTCTGATAAAGGATACTTAGCCATTACTGAATGCTGAACACATCCTCCCTTATATGTATTAAATATCTACACATGAGAAGACAAAATAGTCACATGGATACTCAAAAATACCAAGTTGAGTTGATCTAAAGGTTTGGCTTCAGAAAGAATAGAGGAGGGTCTTTGACTCTTATAGTTGCTCACTATTTCTCTCCAAGTAGAAAATTAAGTGAAGAGAGAATCACATGATTTGTCTTTAAAATAAAGCAGAGAAAGTGGACTTTGTAGAAAAAGTGGTGTGAAAACAGGTATGTTTCTAGAGTAGTAAAAACATATTGCCAAGTGTATTTTGATATACATAGATGAGTCCAAAGGCATGTAATATAATTAACAAATTTTAAATTATGCATATATATATACATCCCTGTGTGTGTGTGTGTGTGTGTGTGTGTGGAGAGAGAGAGAGAGAGAGAAGGGGATGCAGGGCACGTATTAGGGCACATATCTTCACATTCACAGTCAATTTAATTTAAAATGCATGGAGTACTCTAATACCAACTTACCTGTTCCTTATTTTTGTGCATATCCTACCACATCTTAGTTTAGAAAAACATGTACTTCAGCCTTAAAATCTAAGGATTTTTATTTTTATTTATTTATTTATTTATTTTTTAAAGATTTTATTTATTTATTTGACAGAGAGAGACACAGCGAGAGAGGGAACACAAGCAGGGGGAGTGGGAGAGGGAGAAGCAGGCTCCCCGCAGAGCAGGGAGCCCGATGCGGGACTCGATCCCAGGACCCCAGGATCATGACCTGAGCCGAAGGCAGTCGCTTAACTGACTGAGCCACCCAGGTGCCCCAAAATCTAAGGATTTTTAAAAATGAGGTTTGCTTTACATGGATCACTAAGTAATTGAGAAGCTTATAATTCAGCAAACGATAGTAATTATTACTTAGTGCATTATTATGTTTAAGTATATGTGCTATAAATGAAGAACTGCACATGAAATAGTACAAATTTTCTCCAAAATGTTAGTAATATTGACAATCATAAAGATATAATTAGATTCTACTCCCTCCTTAGCCAATAAATTACTAATGGTTGCTGAAAAAGACTAGTTTCAGTTTTCTTTAATATTAAAAGTGTTTTTTTTTTTTTTTTACAAATTGATTCCTAAATGCAAGGGGTTATTTCATGTGGCTAACTTGAGTAGAGGTACAAGAGTGGGCTCTAATCATATTTTATTGGATTACTGGCAAATTTAGAAAAATTGCAGGAACAAGTAATAGCTTTTTTCTCCTATACTTTTATATAATCATTTATGAGTATTGTCTCCATGAAGTTAGCTAATGGTTTTCCATAATAATCAGGAAACCCATTTTGCCAGTTATCTAGGTTCAAAATCTGAGTCATTTCTGACTTTTCCTTCATTCTCACAATCAATGTAGTCACAGAGCCCCATTTTTACTTACTTCATAATGTCCTCCCTATCTGTTCTTCCTTTTTGATTATTATTGAAATTGACCTGGCTCTGATGCTTAATGCCTCATATCTGTACTCCTACCATTGATTTATCATACCTTTCCTTGTTATTGACATCCTTACCTCCAGTCTATCCTGCACAGTGCTGCTACTAATAATAGTTCTAACTATTGCTAGTAGTCCTAAAATATTGCTTTTTACTGTTAATTGCTTGGTCATTAATACTTGATGGTTCATTATTCTATAAAGAGTTTAAACTCCTTAACCTGGTGGCAAACATCCCTCCAGTTTGAACCATCTATTTCACCAGTTTAAGCTACTCATTACTCCTCCAAGCATGGCATATTGCTGCAGGGTAGGGGCAGTATAGTTCTCTGTTGAATTTTAATGTTTTAAGCCTCTATTTGGATTCTGATGAGGGTGATCCATGGAACAAAAGGAGAAGTATTGGTCTGTCCATTTGTTTACTTATGCTCTTAAGACATATATTCCATTTTTAAACAAAAAAACTTCAAGATTACTCTAGCAAAGAAAACATCTCTCTGTTCCACATTCACTCATTCAGCTCTCACAGAGGACTACTCTGTTTTTCAGAATAGCTACTCCACTCCTTTTTATCCCCTTAACTTGCTTTATTTTCCTCCATACCACTTATCATTGTTTGGTATTACATTATATCTATTATCTATTAAGTCTATTTTCTTATTATTTTCCCCATTTTAAAATCAGCTTCATGATATTGTGTAGTTCACTCCTACAGTATTGGCAGAGCCTAGAACAACATAGCAGGTACTCAAGAAATACTGTTGAACAAATGAATTTGACGACATATAAGCATTTTATTGTTAATTGTCTTTTTGTGAATGTTCCTGACGATCCAACAATATAGTATGCTCTTGAAGGTAGGGCCTCCTTCATACTTTTTTGTACTTTATTTTCTAGCACCCAACCCAGTGGCACATATTTGCTGATACACATTGCTCTAGTGACATGAGTCTGAAATGACATTGATAATTGACTTGAGTTTTATTCTTTAAGTAATAATGTGGAAGAAAGAATAATGTCCACCCCCCAAAATGTCCATGTTCTAATCTGCAGAACCTGTTAATATGTTACTTTGCATGACACTTTACAGATATGATTATGGTTAAGGACCTTGAGATGGACAGATTATTCTGGATTATCAAGGAATGTCCAACCTAATCTCATGAGTCCTTAAAAGTGGAGAATCGTTCCCAGCTGCAGAGAATCAGAGACATAGTAATATGGTAACAACTAAGACTGCTGTTGCTGGCTTTGAAGGTGGAGGAGGTTGGGGCCATGAGCCAAAGAATGTGGATAGCTTCTAGAGGCTAGAAAAGGCAAAGAAATGGATTCTCCACCAGAGTCTTCAGAAAGAAATGCGGTTCTGCTGATGCCTTGATTTTAGCCCAGTGAGGTCCATGTTGGATTCAGGATCCTCAGAGATCGTTTTAAGCCACTAAATTGGTGATAATTTGTTCGGCAGTGACAGAAAATGAATGTAAACAATTTCAATAATAAAAATAAGCACTTCAACTTCTCCGTATGAGAAATGAAGCAGATTTTCTGCAGGGCTGGAGAATTTTCCTTATATACTCAATTATAAGATAATTTTGAATATAAAGACTTTTTCTATTTTCTCAAGGAGAAAGAAAATTAAAAAAAGAGCATGTGGATAACTTGAATATAGAAAATTATATAAATAGAGGTTAAACAAGCAAGTATCTACTTATAATATGGACTTTGAAAATACTTAATAAATTAATAACACATGTATATTTAAAACCACACATATAGCAATGCTATTTTCTCTCTCTCATGTTTCATGGAACAATTTTATTCACACTCTACTTGCAAATTTAACATCAGTTGTGATCATCACTAAAGTTTCTTCTTGAGTGACCTAACCCAGTTTTCCAGAGCACAACATACTTATTTCTATCTAAGACATTTTGGAGAAAACACTTTTTAAATCTACATATAATGCTGTCTTGAGAAATGTTTCCTAAGTCATAAGTATGTATCTGTTTTCATCATTTTTATGATATAACCATTTATATATTTGCTTTTAAAGTAGTCTTTAAAAGGCTTATTTACAATGGCATCTAAAATCTGCAATTGTGAGGTCATCTCCCCTTTCCATGGACAATCATTTTAAATTTAGTATTAATTTTTCATTGTCCTCTTTTTTCTTACCAATTGTGACTGGTAATTTCTATTAGCATCCCAAACTAGCATTAATAGGGATTATTTTAACTAATATATCTTCTCTAAGTAGTTGTTTAAAACAAAGTAATTCTGAAAGGTCTTGTAATATGAGAGAAGAATGATAAAGATCTCTTCTATACGACAAAATTTTGGAGCTAAAAATTCACCTTTTATTCAGGAAGATGAATAATTTCATTTTATTTATTTAGTTTTCTTCCTTTTATATGGCTTCTTCCATATAGATATTTCAATGATATCCTATTTACTATTCTCTTTAATTGCCATGTGCTATTTTCCTTAGTCCCCTATTAATAAACCTTTAAATTGATTCCCACTTCTAACAATGAAAAATGATGATGCAATAAACATTACCTGGCATATATTGTTACATACTTGTATATTTCTACAGGATAAATTCCTAGGGATAGAATTGCTATGTGAAACGGAACAAGCATTACACGTTTGAAAACTATTGCCAAAATGACCTACAAATATATAAATAAATTTATGTTGCCATGCATAATGGCATGAAAAGGTCCTTCTCATCTCTCTGATGGTAGGGAGTGTAATTGACCTGCAGCCCAGCTGCAGCACTTTGAAATCCATCACTGTGTTTGCTCTGTTCAGAGGCCATTTTTCTTACCAGTTTTTCCTAGCCAGTAAATAATTAAGCACAGCAGAGATAAGACAGGTATACTTCTGAGACATTCAGGACTGCTCTGATGGGCGACTTTGGCTCAGGGATGCCCCAGTGATCTTGCAGAAGTCTCTTAGGATCACAGTGCAGGCTAGAATGCTTTTTTTTTTTTTTTTTAAGATTGTTTATTTATTTATTTGACAGAGAGCGAGAGCACAAGCAGGGGGAGCAGCAGGTGGAGGGAGAAGCAGGCTCCCCGCTGAGCAGGGAGCCCAACGTGGGGCTTGATCCCAGGACTCTGGGATCATGACCTGAGCCTAAGGCAGACACCTAACCGACTGAGCCACCCAGGCACCCGGCTAGAATGCTTTTACCCAATCTTTGTTTCTCCCTTCTTTACCTTTCTCTTTCATCCAGAAGGCTACATGTATAGGACTGTGAACAGGCCTAGGGCTATGCACATGCTCAGGAAACATCTGAGAAGGCCCTCACCTTCTCACCTGAGAAGCTCTCACTTCTCACTAATCTTGAGGCTTTAAACAAGCAGGAAGTGAAAGCTAAGGTGGAGTTGTAAACTGCCTAGCTAAGTATTTAGGACATATCTTGGCATATACACATCCTCACACAGAGCCCTGCTACAAAAACTAGGAGATTTATTGGTTCTAGGTATCTAAGGAAATCTCGTATAATCATTAGCTGCCCAGTAAGCAGCCTGAGCAGAGATGTCAGAGGTCACACATGACAAAGAATACAGAGTTTACTACATTAGTTTAGAAACTCCACTAAAAAAAATGAGATACCACTACACACTTATTAGAATGGCCAAAATCCAGAACATTGGCAAAACCAAATGCTGGCAAGGATATGCAGAAGAATCTGATTTGAAGATTTCCTGCATAATAATATCTAAAATGTCTATCACCCAGCCACTCCATCCCTCCCGCCCCCAGCACTCCAGCAGCCCTCAGTTTGTTTCCTGAGATTAAGAATTCGATAGACATTGGGGAGGGTATGTGCTATGGTGAGCGCTGTGAATTGTGTAAGACTGTTGAATCACAGAACTGTACCTCTGAAACAAATAATACATTATATGTTAAAAAAAGAAGAAGATAGTAGGAAGGGAAGAATGAAGGGGGGGAAATTGGAGGGGGAGATGAACCATGAGAGACTATGGATTCTGAGAAACAAACTGAGGGTTCTAGAGGGGAGAGGGGTGGGGGGATGGGTTAGCCTGGTGATGGGTATTAAAGAGGGCATGTACCGAATGGAGTACTGGGTATTATACGCAAACAATGAATCATGGAACACTACATAAAAAACTAATGGTGTAACATATGGTGATTAACATAACATAATAAAAAAATGATATCTAAAATGTCCAGGTTTCAATAAAATTGCAACATATGCAAAAGAATAAGAAAATATGGCTGATACATAGGAAAAGAAGCAGTCAGTATGATATGTCCCTGAGGAAGCTCCAACATTGGACTTACTAACCAAAACTTTGAAATTGCTAATTTAATATGTTCAAAGAACTAAAAATACAATCACATCTAAATAACTAAAGAAAATATGAGAACGAGGTCATCAAATAGAGAATATAAATAAAGGGATATAAAGTATTTCTTAAAAAGGACCAAATAGCAATTCTGAAGTTGATAAAATAAAATAACTGGAATGAAAAATTCACTAGAGCAGTTCAGCAACAGATTTGAGGAAACAGAAGAAAGAATCAGCAAAACTGAAGCTAGTTCAACTGAGATTATCCAATGTGAGGAAAAGAAAGAGTCATACAATTCAAGAATCAAATGCTCATTGCTGTTGTTGAAGGTACAAAGGGGCATGAGCCAAAATACAATGCAGATAGTTTCCAGCGCCTGAAAAGGGAAGGGAACAGCTTCTCTTTTGGAGCCTGCATAAAGGAATACAGCTATGTAAACATCTTGATGTTAGCCCAGTGAGACTCACTTAGACTTCTGAAGTATGGAAATGTAATTTTAAAAATTGGTTATTTTAAATCCATAAATTTGTGATAATTTGTTACAGCAGCAACAGAAAATCAATACATATTTGGGAACACATTCTCCATAACTTATTACAGTTAATCCTTGAACAATGCAGAAGTTATATGTATCAATCCCTAACACAATTGAAAATCCACATATAACTTTTGACTCCCCAAAGAGTTAACTACTAATAGCCTACTGTTTACTGGAGCCTTATAGAAAATATAAACAGTTTATTGACACATATTTTTTTTAAAGATTTTATTTATTTATTTGACAGAGAGAGACACAGTGAGAGAGGGAAAACAAGCAGAAGGAGTGGGAGAGGGAGAAGCAGGCTTCCTGCTGAGCATGGAGCCTGATGTGGGGCTCGATCCCAGGACCCTGGGATCATGACCTGAGCCGAAGGCAGACGCTCAACGACTGAGCCACCCAGGCACCCCAACACATATTTTATAGATTATATGTATTATGTGCTGTATTCTTACAATAAAGAAAGCTAGAGAAAAGAAAATGTTTTTAAGAAAATCCTAAGGAAGAGAAATTGTATTTAAAGTACTGTGCTATAAAAAAAATCCACAAAAAGTGAACGCACACCGTTCAAACCCATGTTGTTCAAGGGCCAACTGTATATATTAGGCCACAAAATAAGTCACAATAAATATAAAAGGAGTGAAATCATATCAAGTATGTTTTCTGACCACAATGGAATAAAATTTTAAATCAATAACAAAGGAGATCTGAAAAGTTCTGCAATCTATGAAATTAAACAACACATTACTAAATAACCAATGAGTCAATAAAGAAATCACAAGACAAATTAGAAAATACTTTGAAATAAATGAAAACAAAAACAAAACGTATCAAAACTTGGGATGCTGAGTAAGCAGTGTTTTGAGCTAAAATTATTGCTGCAAGTGACCGTATTAAAAAAGAAAGATCTCAAAATCAGTATCCTAATCTCTTACCTTTAATAAATCAGAAAAAGAAAGAAGGGCAAACTTCAAAGCAAGCTGAAGAAATAAATAATAATGACTAGAGTGAAAATAAATAAAATGTAGAAAAATAAAGAAACTCAATAAACCAAAGTTGTTTTTCTTTTGAAAAAAAATCATCAAAATTGACAAACATTTAGCTAGACAGACCAAGAGAAAAGACTCAAATGATTAAAATTAAGAATGAAAGAGGAAATATTACTACTGATTTTAGAGAAATAAAAAGAATATATAAGGGAATATTAAAAAATGATTGCATGCAAACAAAATAGATTAACATAGAAAGGACAAATTCTGATAGTGACGCAATCTATCAGGACTGACTCAAGAGGAAATAGAAAATCTGAATGTACCTATAAGAAATAGATTGAATAAATAATCAAAAAAAAATTCAACAAGGAAAAGCCTAGGACCAGAGGGCTTTCTTGATGAATTATACAAATCATTTAAAAAAGATTTAACACCAATCCTTCACTAACCCTAACACATAATAAAAGAGGAAAGAACAATTTCAATTCATTTTAGGAGGTCAGTGATATCCTGACACAAAAATAAGGCAAAGACATCACAATAAAACTAAAAGCCAATATCTCTTATGAACATAGAACCAAAATTCTCAACAAAAAAGCAAATCAAATCCAGTAACATATGAAAAAGGTTCGTATGGGAGTAAGGCCAGCAAAACTGTG
This sequence comes from Leptonychotes weddellii, assembly GCF_054177405.1. Lineage (NCBI taxonomy): Eukaryota > Metazoa > Chordata > Mammalia > Carnivora > Phocidae > Leptonychotes > Leptonychotes weddellii. Next base: position 29,740,415 of record NC_138385.1, read on the forward strand.
GAACAGCAATTCCAAACATCCATTCCTCCACAGAAGCACTGAAAAAACAAGCAGGAACTGCCAGAACCAGTTTTGTTAGACATCTGGAAAACAAAGTTTTACAACAAACAAGTGAATGCAAAATCAAGAGAAAAACAACTTAAAAATGGTAGGAAAGCTTTGTGGCATTTTTACTTGCCCTCACCCGACCCTTTCCTTGGCTCCGCAGTGTCAGGCCTTTGTACCTGGTTCTGGAGGGAGCCTAGCAGATGTTATTTGCAAATTATAGTGTTTGTCTGTTCTAATCTGCCTGGGGCTACCTGAAAGACTGACAAAACTTATCATTTCTTTGTCTAACTAAAAACTCACTTAGGGCAGAAAAAAATGGCAGGCATTGCTCAAAAATACTGTAAACCTAGAGAAAAATCTGCAGCCAACTGGCACCATAGATTATGTTTGAGCACACAATTGACCACCTACAGCCTGGTAGAGAAATCTGGGGAGACAATTGCTCTGGGAAATAAAGACATTTAAAAGCACCTGTGTGCACTGGGGGATTTAGAAAGCCACATGTACATCGCGAGACGATGCATGCTCAGAAAAGAGAATGAAACAATTCAGCTAAGTTTTCTGGCAGTATATAAAAAAGATCATCTTTTCTCTGATTTCCAATGACAAGTCTCCATTTCTTTCTGAGCCTTCTCCAGAAATGCCTCTAATGTTCGTATTTCTACCAGCATTCTGTTTATGATGACAGGCAATATATATATTCTCTAAGATGATACAGGCTTTCTCTACCATGTTTCTCATTTCCTCCTGAACCCTCACTGGCAGAGCTTTTAACATCTTTATTTCTATCAACAGTCTACTCGAGGAAATCTAAACTTTTTCTACCATGCTTCTCAAATTTCTTCCAGCCTCTATCCATAACTCAATCCCAAAACTACTTTTAGATTTTTTGTATTTGTTACAGTAGCATCCCATTTCCTGGCACAAAAATCTGTATTTCTTTCTTATGGTTTCTGGAACAAATTATCAAAAACAAGGGGTTATTTAAGAATGAACACAAATTTATCCTCTATAGTTCTGGGGACCATAAATCCAAAATCAAGGTATCAGCAGAACCATGCTTTCTCCGAGAATCTAGGGTAGAATATGTTCCTTGCTTCTTCCAGCTTCTGGTAGCTGACAGCATTCCTTTGCTTATGTCCATATCACTCTAATGGAATGGAATGTCATTATTTCTCTTATAAGGACACTGAGGATGGCATTCAGGGCCCATCTGAATAATCTCCTGATTTCAGAATTCTTAACTTAATCACATCTGCAAAGACCCTTTTTCTAAATAAGGTGACATTTCTATGTTTCAGGAATTAAAACTAATACCTTTTGGGTCACCATTCAACCTACTACATCCTTGAAAAGAGGAACCAGCTTTAATTAAAACTCTTGGCCCTACAATCACTTGACTTATTCAGTTTCTCTGCTGTAAATAGCTCTCTCTGAACTGATAAGCCAAAAGGTACAAATTATTCATAATGCATTTACTGACTTTTGAAATTGACAAAAAAATTAAAATGAGAGTAATCTGGTCTATTTTGTATTCTTAATTGTATGTAACAAATTTCTCTTTACTGAATTGAATGTTTACTAATTGAATGTTTTTGGCATTCAATAAAGTTCTGTTATTGTCAGATTGTTTTACTACAGTTCCTGTCTTTATCAATATGAAATGTAAATATCTAAGTTTTATTGAAAGCTAGTAAAAGACGTTATAGATAATTTTGAAAAGCCATAAAGTATGGAAAGTATAAAAAACAGTGATAGTTCATATATTGCTCCAATTGTTCATCATTTCATTTATATAAACTCAGTCTGGTTTTTCTTCCTTTCTTCTTTTTTATCTTTAACTGATTTTTTTTGTCATTTCATATACTATAAAAGTTCAATGCAACTTGTGATTGTTGAAATAGTTGTTTAAATTGCTATCTCTCTGTTATTTATAGCTGTTGATATGAAGCTTTAATTAAATAAAAATCATATATGGCAGTTTCTAAATCTACAATAAAACAAAGAGCTTTGTTAAATTGTGACAAATACCAACCTCAAATTCAGAGATTTTCTGCTAGGGCCAGGACACTGGCAGTGTGTCAGGTCACTGCCATCATCTTTCTATTGAATAACAGGCATCAGAGCTTTACTCAAGGTCTATTTGATAGACAGGAGCTAGAAGAGACACAAGAATTGATGAGCAGAGCAGGAAAGTATTGTGCAGGACAGGAAAAGGCTGTGCAGGGCTGGGTAGAGCATACTGGAAGATGTAGGGTGGGTTCAAGCCAGAGTAAGAAAGGTTTGGGAAAGGCCAGGAGGGGTTGAGCAAGACCGTTTCTCTTTTTCTCTTTAGAAAGAGAAGGAAAAGGTAGGATAGTGTAGAGATTCCTAGGACAAGGAAGGGTTGAGCAAGTTGGAACAATGCAGGGCAAAATAGGGCATGATAGACTATGTCAGGGTGAGCTAGCACAAGGCAGGTGGGGCACTGCAGACAGTCGGTCAGGATAAGGTTGAAAAAGTAAGATCTATATATTGCTAGGAGAGATGGAGCAGAATAAGTCCATTGTAAAACTAAGTGTAAAGTGGGTTATGATAGGGCACAGCCATACCTAATTGAGAATGGAAAGCCTAAATAGGATAGAGTAGGAGAGGGCACAGAAGACGTGGGTAAGTTTACACAGGGAAGGAAAGGGCAATGAATCAGCTGAGTTTGTAAAGAAATCTTGAGTCCCTGATGAAACTAAGAGAAGGTTCCCACTAGTTAATAGAAATTATGTGGACTATAGTTATAATTGACACGAATTTTCAATACGGGTAGCACATATTAAACAAGTCTAAATACTGATTATCCCAAACTCTAAGGGTCCTACATCAGGGTGCCCATCATCATTCATGTTACTAATCACAGAATTTTGTTCTACTATTGGTCCTTAAACCTTAAATATTGTTTTAAACATATACTATAAATTATTGCCTATTGTCATAACTAATCTTCACATATTCATAATTTAATATTATTTCTCAACTAGAGTGTTAAGAATCACATGTGGAATTTGTGGAAATGTACATTTTAAGGTTCTTCCTGTAATGGCAGATGTAATGAGGTTGGTGCTATATTATTACCAGATTTTTGCAATCAGGAAAAGTGAAAACTTACATTGTAGTGCAAAGATCTAAGAGGAGCCATTAATACCACATCTGTCATTAGCAACATCTATTCCAAAGGGAAGAATGTTCAGAGTCTTCTTCCCTGAGGCAGAGGGTGGGAGAATGGAAATATATTTAATGGGTGCCACTCCCTCTTTCCAATTAGTAGATATATTTCTGTCTGTTGTAATGTGCCTAGCATTTGAGTGTGCAACTTACATAAGCCATAAATGTAGTCTACTGCTTTGGTTAAGGACTAGATTCATCACATCCTTGAACTACTGCAAAAGCATTCTAAGTGGTCTTCTAGGGTATTAACCCTCTTCAATTAGTTTCTCATAGCAGTAGTCGGTGTAAAAGTTTTCAGGAGCTCCCACTACTAATAGGATAATCAAAACACGCTTGAATGAAATGGAAAAGCACTTCATTCTAGACTACAATTTAGGCTAAAAAAAAACTATTCTTCCCTTCTTTTTGGCCAAATGGTCACACACTCAGCTAGAATCTACATTTCCCACCCTCCTTTGCAGACAGGTATAACCATATAACTAAATTCAGGCCTGTGGAATATGAATGTAAGTAATGTATGCAAGATCTGAGTCATTTCCATCTGAAATGGAAATGAAATGGTTTATTTTTCTGGATTTTGCTTTTTTTTTTTATCCTTCTCAAAGGCTAGTTTGAACCTGTGGATAAGATCAAGACTCTAGGAGGAAGTGGAGTGATAAGATGGAAGGAAAATTTTTTCTTCTATCTCTCCACCCATTCTGGAATTAAGAGAGAAATAAACACATATCTGGTATTGTGGAATCTACTGTAACTGTGGATGTCTTTTTAGAATAGTATAGTCTTTAAATTAATAAATTAAATATATTTTTATGCTTTTCCTTATTTACCTGTGTCTGACTCATGAAGTGTTTCTTGAGTGAATGAATAGTGATACACTAATACTGACTGATCTTGTGGGGGCAGGCATAATGCTATTGAATATATAAAAACACATATTATCATCTGCAATATCTTGTTACATTCAA
>NC_138385.1:29745125-29792637 GCF_054177405.1 Leptonychotes weddellii
TAGAATAGTATAGTCTTTAAATTAATAAATTAAATATATTTTTATGCTTTTCCTTATTTACCTGTGTCTGACTCATGAAGTGTTTCTTGAGTGAATGAATAGTGATACACTAATACTGACTGATCTTGTGGGGGCAGGCATAATGCTATTGAATATATAAAAACACATATTATCATCTGCAATATCTTGTTACATTCAATTTTCATTTCTAGTTTATACTTCATATAATGTAGATGTTTTTGTATGTCTGCCATTTTTTCACAAGATTTTTGTTGAGTGTGCAATCTCCATAAAAATAACCTTGGCAGTAAGACCAGGAATATCAATCTATTGCCCATTCTCTCACCACGATCTGTCTGATGGCACCATGAGAATTATATCCTCTGTATCAGTTTATAGGGTCTCCAGGAGACCCTAGTTGAGATGAAAGTTAACACATCAAGCCACTCTCACCCATTTACCCCTGAAATAAATTAGTCTTGATATTACTTTCAAATATGACAGTTGGGGTTCACAGGCCCTAAATAATAAGAAATTTAAAGGAAGATTTCATTAGGTGGAAAGTCAGAAAAAGCAGTCCAGGCCATGGAATGCGAACACACATCTAGCCAGATCCCAACTCTGTCTCTGTAACCAACTACTGAATGTCCAAAATTTACACATAAGTACTCAGATTAAAAGTTATTAGTTATTGGTTGGTTGAAATTTGCTTTTTAAAAGTAAAAATATAAGGGTATCTGTGTGGCTCAGTCGGTTGAGCATCTGACTCTTCATTTTGGCTCAGGTCATGATCTCAGGGTTATGAGGATTGAGCCCTGCATCAGGCTCCATGCTCAGTGGGGAGTCGGCTTGGGATTCTCTCTCTCCCTCTCCTTCTGCCCTGCTCCCTGGTCACATGTGCACTCTCTCTCTCTCTCTCTAATAAATAAATAAATCTTTAAAAATATGATGGCAATTAAATATAGGGGAAAAAGAGAAGTGTTTGGTAGACACTGGTGGGTAATATCTTTGGTTTTAAAAAAAGATATTTTTGTTAAATTAAAAGTTAAAAAAATAGAAGATGAACTGGGATAACACTGTTGGGAAGGTCACAGGCAATTTACAATGTTGACTCTGTAGCATCCCCAAATCTGAAAAAGATGAATACATTTTATGAAACAAATGTTTCAGATTTTCATTCTGAAATTGAGGAGTAAAATGATCATGTTTACAGTTTGAAAAAAAATTTCTCTGATCTTGTCCATGAATTGGTGTATTAGATAGCAAAGGGATTGAACTCAAATCATTCCCACTCCCCTGGCAAGTTACTAAATAAAAGTAAAATAATTGCCCATAATAAAATTGTTATTCTCTTAAAAGGATCTTGATCTTTCCATATGGGTAGTCCTCCTGGTGAATTCTCAAAATATATTATTAGTCATTGACTTCATTTATGTAAAGTTAGCATTAAAGACTCCATTATGAGATAATAAGTGATAGGCAGTTGGCAAGCCCACTGATAGGTAATTTTTACTGTCAATTTTAAGTGGAATAACAAGTCACAAATATCTTTCTAGAGATGTCAGAGCCTGCTAGCCATTAACTTAAGTATTCAAATCTAGCCCTGTCTTATGGGGTTTCTCATAGTTGAAATCCTTCCTCTGGTCTCTGGTTCTGCCACAAGAACTTTTGAGTATACAAATTTACAGTTGTCTCCTGCCCAGACTTTATCTCTGAGATCTACTGAATAGGATTGGTGAGTTAGTATGACAATATTAGTAGAAAGAGGGAAGAAGGTCCTAGGTCATCTTCTTTCTTCAGTATCCTCAATGCTACATAGCCTTTAATTTAAACATACCCCAACATGTTAATAAGAGAAACAAGGAAAAAAAAAATAAGAGAGACAAGGAGTGGTAACCATTTTTCTCCATCCCAGTAGCCTGCTGCTCACTAAAAAGAATCTTTAGACTTAATCAGTCCAATTTATCCCCTTTACTACAAATATACTACCATTATTCCATCTGTGACTTTCTTTTGCCAAAAACGCCATCCCTTCTCTATTCTACTTATACATCTTGCCATCAATTCAATTCCCATCTCTTCCATTGAAGCCTTCCCTAAAAACATCAATGATAAATATCTTCCTCCTTTTAAATTCTCTAACATTTACAGTCTTCACCACAAATGCAGTAAGGTTGCATACCTATCTTCTATTGATAACAAACTGTTTTTATATTAACTAATTCTGTGTTCCATCTACATTGTGTTTATGTACTTCCGAATCCTCCATAGTGTCTAGTACAATGCTCAGCTAATTGACACTCTTATCCCATGACAATCCATTATCACAGAGCGTTCAGAATAATCTTTTTAAAAATATAAATCAAATGATTCCACTCACCAGATTTCAAACCCAGATTTCAAACACTTCAATGACTTTCCATCACAGGTAGAATAAAATCAAATCTTTTTACCATGGCCTACAATGCCCTGTGTGATCAAAGTACAAACAATATTAAGGATCAGCCCTAATTGGTTTTAATCCCATGATTGGACTCTTCTACCAACTTTTCTTCCAATCAAGACATAATAGTATAGTGTACCATTGAAATGCAGCCCAGTTCAGCTTGTTGCCGTACTAGGAGGGGTAGCAAACACTTGCTGTGTTATTTTACAAATTCTTTCATTCAAAGTATTTATTCAACACCAACTATATGCTGGGTTCTGTTCTAGATACTGGAGTATAGAAATAAACAAGAAAATGTCCCTGACTTCTTGATTTATTCTAATTAGGGTGACCAACTGTCCTGGTTTAAATGGGGGAAAAAGAGGTTTTCTGTGACATGGGACTTTCACTGCTAAAACTTAGAAAATCTCAGAGCTACAACCTGTGATTAGTTGATCATTGTAATTCTAAATGAGGAAATGACTATAAATATATACGTACAGAAAAGACATCTAATAAATATCTGTTGAATCAATAAATCAATACTAATTGATTAAGGAGGAAAAAAGCCTTTGCATATTTCTTAAAACCTCAGTTAATGATCTTGAAGCCTGTCTTATGATTTCCTATGGAATTTACCATGTGTATTGTTGCATAATAAATTATCCCAAAACTTAGTGGGTTAAAAAAACCAAGTGTTTGTTTTCTCATAGTTTCTAAGGGTGAGGATCCGTATAGGAGTGGCTTAGCTTCATGGTTCTCGTTCAAGATGTGGCATGAAGTTGCTGTCCAGATGGCAGCGAGGGCTGCAGTCATTAGAAATCTTGATGGGAGCTGTGGGGTCTTCTCCTAAGCTCACTTATATGATTTTTGTCAGGCTTTAGTTCTTCACAAGATGTTGGCCAGAGGCCTCAGTTACCCATCCTCTTTATAAGCCACCTGAGTGTCCTCAGCTGGCTTCTTCCAGAGCCAGTGATCATAGAGATCCCCCAAGATGGAAGCACTGTCTTTTTATACCTAAATATAGGAAGCAATGTCCCATGTACTATCATTTCTGCCATATTTTATTGGTGATAGAGACCAAACACGATCAAATGTGGAAAGGGGCTATATAAAGGTATATATACTAGGAGATGAGGCTTATTAAAGGCCAATTCGGAGGCTGGCTAACACACCATGTTTCTACTTCTGATCATCTCTGCTTCTTACCATAAATCAGTAGTTTTAAAATTTACTGCTAAAGAACCCCTTTTAAAAATACAGAATTTCATATACAGTGGAATATTAGCCCTCAGAAAAGATGAATACCCACCATTTGCACTGACATGGATGGAACTGGAGGAGATTATGCTAAGTGAAATAAGTCAAGCAGAGAAAGACAATTATCATATGGTTTCACTTACATGTGGAACATAAGGAATAGCATGGAGGACATTAGGAGAAGGAAGGGAAAAATGAAGAGGGGGAATCAGAGGGGGAGATGAACCATGAGAGACTATGGACTCCGGGAAACAAACTGAGGGTTTCAGAGGGGAGGTGGGGTGGGGGGATGGGTTAGCCCGGTGATGGGTATGAAGGAGGGCACATGTTGCATGGAGCACTGGGTGTTATGCGCAAACAATGAATCATGGAACACTACATCAAAAACTAATGATGTACTGTATGGTGACTAACATAACATAATAAAATAAAAACATAAAAATAAAAATACTGAATTTCAGGGCCCATTTCTAAAGATCTTGAGTCAGTATGTTAGGGTGCAGCATTTTTACGAAGGCTGTGTGAAGATCACACATTAAAAAAAGAACTCAAAACATGCCCTCAGAACATTTTTATCTAGTCCTGTTGGTTTAAACTACTTCTTATATGATGAATTCCAGATATACATTTTTCTGGTCTAGCTTCAGCATCATTTCACAGAGATGTTTCCCAGGTAGCTCAAACGTCATTCCATAGCTGCAACTTTTCTCCAATTCCTGAAATTGATGAACAGAAATACAAATTTTTTTTCAATAGCTCAAGTGAGAACTCCTTTGCTTTGTTAAAACCCCTCATTTCAACATATCACAAAGTCTGTTGATTCTATTTTATTATTTTTAAACTAGTCTTCTCTTCCTTTGACAATGCCTTAATTCATGCACTTACTTCCTACTGGATTGCTGCCAATAACCTTTTAACAAGTGTACATGCTGTCAGTGCTACCCTTTTTCAATCTATTCTCCATACCACTGCCAGAACTTTTTTCTAGAATGCTGATTTGATCATCTTATTTCCTGCTCAAAACCCTTCCATGATTCCCATTACTTTCTGGATAAAATACAAACTTTGTACTGTGATATAGAAGGATCTTTTTTTTATCAAGCCTCTGCCAACATCTCCAGTTTTGCCTCTTGAAATTCCACCAATTCTCCAATAGCCTTAACAGAATTATGTGAAGTTATAGAATTCACTGTAATATCAGGTTTCCCTGATCTTTTTAAATCTGTAAATTCCTATTTATTCTGGGATTCAGCTCAGGCATCCCCTTTTCGTATATGTGCTGCCAAAGCGAGCACCAGGCATCCCCTTTTCTAGAAATCTTCTGCTATGGTTTTTTACAAAAAAATACCATCCTCTTAATCCCTTTCTTTGAATATGCAGTTACTTAACTAAGTGCCTATTAATTGAATAGTAAATGTTTCATAAAATCTTCATTATTGATTGATAAGTCTAATATATGAATTATTATCAGGGAATATAAGAGAAAATTTTAATTTAGGCTAACAATACACCTTCTTTGATTCTGCCTTTAGAATCGTAGAACAATGAAACAACAGAAACGAAATGACCTCAAGCTTGGATAACATCTAATTTTTTTTTCCTATCCTCATTTTGCACAAAGAACACTCAGATTTGGAATAAATAGTCTGGTTCAAAATCCAGGGCAAGTTAGTGAGACGATGGACTAGCATATATTCACATAGGCAGCATATGTATATGGAGAATGAGGCATGAAAACACGCCCCCCACCCCCTGATATCCTTATACATCAGGGAAGACCAGATTTCACTTAACCTGGGATTCAGATACATCTGAGCATACCTGTTAATGTTTGTTGAGCAAGGATGAGCAGACATAGTTTGCACAAAGTTAAGAGGGGTTTTGTTTTTTAGTGAGTGTGTGCACACATGCACACATCTGGCTGAATTAAAGGAAAGGGAGATGTAGGTGATATACCATTTGTTGGAAAAAATGGTCCCTTGACCTTGCTGAATAAGTTAGTATTTGAGTCTGGTAGAGAAATGGGCTTTACTAGGGGGACTCTGAAATATGGGGACATCAGTAATACTGTTTCAGGGCCTGGGTGACAATGCATAACACTTACAAGAAGAAAGGGCATTTTCCCATTTCTGCAAGGACCATGACATAGTTTTTAGCCACTCAGGATTCCAAAGGGCCATGTATCATCTCAGCAGCCCATGGGTTTGCAGCTGGAAAAGAATTAGAAGATAGTTCCCTGTCATTCATACTATGGATTTGGGAAAAAGACATTGTCAGTTTGGATTGCAATAACAAATTACTATCCGCTGGGTGGCTTAAACAATAAACATTTATTTCCCACAGTTCTGGAGGCAAGGAAGTCCAAGATGGAGGTGCCAATAGATCAGGCACCTGGTGAGAATCCCCTTCTTGGTTTGCAGATGACGATCTTCTCAAGTAGAGAAAGGCAAGCCCTCCTATGTCTCTTCTTATAAGGGCACTAATCTCATTGTGAGGACTCTACCCTCATGATCTAATCACTTCCCCAAAGTTTCCTCTCTAAATGCCAATACATTGGGGATTAGAATTTCAGCATATGAATTTTGATGGGACACAAACATTCAATCCACAGTGGACACCATCACCAAATACTATCTTGAAGTTTTTTATTGGACATGGTTCACAAACAAGGGTGGGAATATAACATGAAAATATTGCTTGTGAACATGTTTGAGACATACCAGTTTGGATAAGATTTTTAAGAAATGTGGAGGTCCTGTATCAGTAGTTGAGATCATAATCGAATAAAATAGATTATAATCATTAATTCAACAATATTACTGGCTGGTAAGGCCTGGAGAAGCTTGAGTTACAGGTCATCTCTGCAATTTGGTGAACCCTAGAGTAGTATAAAGTAGCTTTGGTGCCTTTCACAGCAGTGGTCATAATTATGACTCCGAAAAACCTGTATATAGGATTGGGTTCACCTAAGATGTACTTGCTACCACTTCCTAATAAGTTAAAGATGTGTGTACCCCGTGCTCAAAATGCAGAAAAGGTTCATAGCTACCATAGAGCAATTCTTCACTAAAACAGCCTAAATGTATATCCTTATCCCTTAGTTCCTCGAGTACACATTCCTAGCACCACTACATTTAACAATTTATTTGACCATTTTACATGTTTTATTATTATTATTATTATTATTGTTATTATCTGTTCATTCTTGGCTTTCCAATCCAACCTAAATCTACTTTAAGGGCAATGTACTATACTATGTCCTATTCAATAGTGTGTTTCTTTGAGAAGTAATGCATAGTTATCATTTATTATATAAGGATGCATATTATCTGTCTCATTCTCCAGTTTCCTTTTACCTGTGATCAATCTCTATTTTTCCTCCCACCAATTTGGATGAAGAACTCAGCCCACCATTACAATCACTGAAAAGAATCCCGTGCCATCTCAAACCTTGTTCTTTTTTTTTTTTTTTTTTTGAATGTGTTAGTTCACATATAGTGTATTATTAGTTTCAGGGTAGAGTTTAGTGATTCATCAGCTGCATATAACACCCAGTGCTCATTACATAGAGTACCCTCCTTAATGCCAATCACCCAATTACTCCATCCTCCCACCTACCTCCCCTCTGGCATCCCTCAGTTTGTTTCCTATGTTAAGAGTCTCTTATGGTTTGCCTCTCTCTCTGTTTATATCTTATTTTATTTTTCTTTCCCTTCCCCTATATTCTCTATTTTGTTTCTTAAAATCCACATATGAGTGAAATCATATGGTATTTGTCTTTCTCTGACTGACTTATTTTGTTTAGCATTATACCCTCTATTTCCATCCACGTTGTTGCAAAGGGCAAGATTTCATTCCTTCAGGGGCGCCTGGGTGGCTCAGTTGGTTAAGCAGCTGCCTTTGGCTCAGGTCATGACCTCAGGGTCCTGGGATTGAGCCCCATATGGGGCTCCATACTCACGAGGGAGTCTGCTTCTCCCTCTGCCCCTCACCCTGCTTGTACTCTCTCTCTCTCTCAAATAAAGAAATAAAATCTTTAAAAAAAGATTTCCTTCTTTCTGATGGCTGAGTAATATGCCATTGTATATATATACCACATCTTCTTTATCCATTCATCTGTTGATAGACATGTGGGCTCTTTCCATATTTTGGCAATTGTGGACATTGCTGCTCTAAACATTGGGGTGCATGTGCCCCTTTGAATCACTATGTTTGTATTCTTTAGATAAATACCTAGTAGCACAATTACTGGGTTGTAGCATAATTCTATTTTTAAATTTTTGAGGAACCTCCATACTGTTTTCCAGAGTGGCTGCACCAGTTGGCATTCCCACCAATGGTGTAAGAGGGTTCCCCATTCTCTGTATCCTCATCAAGATCTGTTGTTTCCCGAGTTGTTAATTTTAGCCATTCTGACTGGTGTGAGGTGGTATCTCATTGTGGTTTTGATTTGTATTTCCCTGATAATGAGTGATGTTGAGCATTTTTCATGTGTCTGTTAGCCATTTGTATGTCTTCTTTGGAGAAATATCTGTTCATGTCTTCTGCCCATTTCTTGACTGTTTTGTTGTTGTTGTTGTTTTTTGGGGTGTTGAGTTGTATAAATTCTTTATAGATCTTGGATACTAGCCCTTTATCTGATATGTCATTTATAAATATCTCCTCCCATTCCATAGGTTGCCTTTCAGTTTTATTGATTGCTTCCATTGCTGTGCAAAAGCTTTCTATCCTGATGATATCCCAATAGTTCACTTTTCCTTTTGTTTTCCTTGCCTCTGGAGACATGTTTAACAAGAAGTTGCTATGGCTGAAATCTGTTCCATTGATCAATGTGTCTGTTTTTTTGCCAATACCATACTGTCTTGATGATTACAGCTTTGTAATACAATTTGCAGTCCAGAATTGTGATGCTTCCCACTTTGGTTTTCTTTTTCAACATTACATTGGCTATTCAGGGGCTTTTCTGGTTCCAAACAAATTTTAGAATTGTTTGTTCCACTTCTGTGAAAATCAAACCCTATTCTTAATTTGATAGTAAAGAGTCCCTTTTATAGGCAAAGTCATAAATTTGTACAAAGGCCATCAATAATTCATGAGGTGGAGCTACAAAGCAGATACCTACATGATACAATTGTTCTTTATTAAGAGTTTACAATTCATTCAACTCTGAAGTCATAATGTTCTTAAACATGGAGTGATCCATAATGTAGCACAATTAATTCTGACATGTTGCAATGGATTTCATTTCAGGGGCATGTGAGTCTGAAGAAAGTGCATTATCATTATAGTATATTGCCTATTATAACTAGAGTGCAATACCATTTCTCACTGTTTCTTAAAGGGGATCATATTGGAATTTTGGGTAGGACAAGTCTCTGTTATGTGGGACCCTTTGGCACTCCTGGTCAATCAATGCTCACTAAATGCTAGTGTGGTACTCTAGTCATTGGACAACGGAAAACACTACCAGACACTTCAAATCCCCCCAGATGCAGATGTGTATGATACTACTCTCCTTTGAGAACTACTGCAAAGTTAATAATTTTTGCTGGCTAACAAAACCTATCTATATTAAATTACTCTGTTAACAACCAAAAGCAATGGTATTTAAATGGCATTGTTTTGGTGAGAGCTACTAAAAATCATGGGAAAATATACATAGTTTCAAACAATGTACATTTACTTTGTCTACTTCCCAGAAGCATAGTAAAGCCCCTCATAAACAACAAAAAGCTTGAGATTTCCCTATCATGATGCCTTTGATGTAGCTGAGGGAGTCATCAGGGGCTTAAGTAACTCTCTAAAGATCCCAAAATAGTGTATCTTTGACACTTTGACTTTTTACATTTTATATTTGAATATCACTTTTAAAGTAATTTAAATATAATTTGAAGAATAGCAATAGTTCTACTAATCATCACTCTCAGGCCAGGTTTCTTTGGCTTAAGCAAGCTCTAATGAATGCTATTTCATTGTTCTCCATTTAACTGATAGTAAACTCTGAACAGTTCAATGAAGTACCTAAAGAGCAAGAGATACAGAATCAAAGCTAAATAATCTATTAGTTATAGGCAAAATCCTATTTCTCTCATATTGCTACAGATGCCAAGGAATCCAGATTCTGTGGACTAGACAGAAAAAAACTAATTTGCAGATTTGCAGGCAACACTTCAAAATGTAATGACCATTCTTGTTGGTTGTTATATAGGAAATTAGCATTAGAAAATGTGGGGTTGGAACACATCATTTAGATACCAAACCTGAGAGTTACTCTTGGGTTACGTTCAAAGGTGATAAATTAAAATTTCCTTAGAAAAGACACAAACTAAAATGAATCAGAATGTTCTAATGTTCTAGGATCTTCCCACATCAGACCCATCTAGTATGAAGAATCTGAAGAATGCTGAATGAGTAATCATTGTATTTGCAATATGTGCCATTCAGACCTCAGTAGACAATGATAAACATTCTGTATCTGTCAATATAATTTGAAACAAAAGTAAACATAGTATGCCTCAGGGTTGTGCAGTGAAATTAGCTTTGTGGACTAATGTCCAGAGGGGATGAATAAGTGTGTATGCGTATGGAGTGGGAGGGGTACTGTAAAATGAGAACTATTATTGCCAAAATTCACATGGCATTATATTTCCTAGCCTCAGTATGAGATATGCTATCTGTGGAGGCAGAAAAACTTATCTGAAAAATAAAAATTAAATAAGACTATATTTTAAATAGAACAGATGGCTTTGTTTGTATCCCAAAATATTCAACTGTTGAATTTTTCTCCATATTGTGCAAGGAAGATTTATTGGAATTTATTATTATGTGAAAGAAAACAATGTTCTGCAGATCTGAACAAAAGTCAAAGAGCTGTCAAAGGTCCTAATAAAGAAGTTCTCCAAAAGTCCTCTCCTCCATAAAAGCAATGAGAATATTGAAAAAAATATTCAAATCAACTTTTTTTTTTAAAACTCTGAAAATTAACTAAAGGCATATAATAATCCAAGGAGTATTTTTTTCAAGAGAAACAGTTGAATCTCTGTAAAAACAAGTTTTGTGGTATTTTAGCTTGCCCTTAGCTATCCCCCACTTCCCAGCTCTATGGAAACCTTAAAACTAACAACCTTGCAACTATAGTAGCTGTGAAAATCAGCACACTAGCAACCATTGGAGGGAACAGAAACAGGTTTGGAATTCCACAAAACCTATCTTCTGATAATTGTCACTACTTGGCATGGCTAGAAGCTCCTCACATAGCTCCCTTCTCAGCATTATCTTTAATTGATCTGAATCAGAGCTCCCTCTGTGCAAACAAACCAATACCTAGAGAATTTGTTGAAAAAAAAAAGTGGTAATTGTTAAGCACTGCAGCTACCTAAGATAGTGATACCACTTGGAGTTAATAAGAGGCTGACTAAAAAACTTAAAAGGAAAAACTGGTGAATGAGATGTTTGTAGCAAGCTCAACCTGTGTTTGGGCCTCTAGAAGTCCACATAGGTGTGCAGGGCTATAGGCATGTCCAAGAAAGACCTGAGAAAACACTAATCTCTCACCTCTGACTTTAAGGCTCCAAATAAGCAGGAAGTAAGGCTAAAGCAGAGCTGTAAACTATAGGAGAATTGAAGGTATGTGTCAAGGAACATACAAAATCCTTTGGCAAAAAGCTGGGAGAATTGCTGGTTCATAGCATTGAAGGAAATCTCTGTCCAGTTATTAGCTGACTCCTGGGTTAACCAAACAGACATTTTACTGGATGCATATGAACAAGAAAACAGACTTTATAAAATTAATACAAGAAAGTCACTAAACAAATGAAGAATAGCAACAACAACAGCTAACAGCAATAACAACAAATCCTGGGGAGAGTGAAATTCTGATTTCTAGAGTTACCACATTTTATTATTTAAAATGCAGGTTAATTTTAGAATACATGCAAAGAAATAGTAATGAATGGCTCATACAAAGGATAAATGTCAGACAACAGAAAATGTCCCTGTGGAAGCCAAGATGTTGGATCTATTAGATAAAAGCTTTAAATAAGTCATTATAAAAATGTTCAAATAATCAAAAGAAAATCTTATCTAAGGAATTAATGGAGTGTATGATATTGATATCTCACCAAATGGAGAATGTTAGTAAAGAGACAGAAATTATTTAAAAAAACAAATAGCAATTATGTAGCTTAAAATCACAATAATTGTCTCAAAGGTCTGTGGAACACCATCACATATACCAACATGTATATAATGGGAGTTCTGGAAGGAGAAGAAAGGGCAGAAAGAGTAGTTAAAGAACTAATTGCTAACTAACATTTGATAAATCTGCATAGCCAATAGTTCAGTGATCAATCGGTAGGATAAACTAAAAAATATCCACACATACACACATCACAGACAAACTGCTGAAGTCAAAGACAAAGAGAATCTTGAGAATAGCAAGTGAATAACAAGTGAAATGTAACTCTTACATACAAGGGGTCCTCAATAAGAATAACAGTTGACTTCACATCAGAAATGGAGTCCAGAAAGCAGTGGGATGATATATTTAACATGATGAAAGAAAAAACAAAACACCCAACAAGAATTCTATATCTAGTAAACTATACTTCAAAAACAGATTTTAAGGGGTGCCTGAGTGGCTCAGTCAGTTAAGTGTCCGACTTGATTTCGGCTCAAGTTGTGATTTCAGGGTCATGAGATCGAGCCCCTTGTCGGATTCCCAACTCAGCAGGGAGTCTGCTTGAGATTCTCTCCCTCTGGCCCTCCCCTGACTCGTGCATGCTCTCTCTCTCAAATAAATAAATAAGAACAGATTTTAAGACATTACGAGTAGTTACAATTTGTAAACTTTTATAAATCAGCAACAAAAAGATAATCTAATTTGAAAAATAGGCAGTCTCTGAATTGACATTTCTTCAAAGACGATATACAAGTGGCCAATAAGCACAGGAACATTTGTTCAAAATCATGTCATTAGCATAATGCAAATCAAAATGACATTAAGGTACCACTATACACACATGGATGGCTATAATCAAAAGAAAGAACAATAGCAAGTGTTGGTGAGGATGCAGAGAAATTGAAACTAAAGGTGATAAGAATATGCCACTGCAAAATATGCCACTTGGGCATAAGGATTATTTTGAGCTGAAGGCAACTAAGAAATAACAGACATAGGAGGATCTCTCTGCCCTCCCCTTCTCTATCCAAAAGCAGGGCATATGTTTCTCTTTTGGCGGTATCTTCCCTCCTCACATATAACAGGAAGAGGAGATGACTCATCAATGGAGACAGCATTGACTTGTCTACACAACTAATCTTACTAAATAACCCTCATCTTCTTGTCACTTCTTCAAAATTTACCACCCTTTGTTAGAGTGGTATATAAGCTCCTGAGCCTAACCACTTCCTTGGGATTTTCATGTCCTTCCTGTGAAGCTCCTGTGTGCATGCAAAATAAATCTTTTCTCACATTAATCTGTTGTTATTTTAATTCACAGTTCTCAGACACTGAACTTAAGGTAGTAGAGGAAATCTTTCCTCCCCTACAGAAATTTTATCCACTGGTGGGAGTGTAAAATTGTGCAGCTGTTTTGGCAAAACGGTTTGGTAATTCCCCTAAAAATTTAATGCATATTAGCCAGCAATTTCACTTCTAGGTATATACCCAAAAGAACTGGAATAGATAAGTACACACAAAAACTGTGTACAGGAATGTTGAGAGTAGCATTATTCATAATAGTCATAGAGAAGTAGGGAAATGGGGTGGAACTGCTAATGTATAGAAGATTTCTTTTCAAGGTGATCAAAATTTCTAAAATTAAATAATGGTAATGTCTGTAGCACTCTAGTTGTACAGTGAATACACTATAGGCTATTACAATATATATTTTTTAAAAATGAATTTTATGATACATGAATTTTATTTCAAAAAGTTGTTATAAAATTGCTAATAAAGGGCGCCTGGGTGGCTCAGATGGTTAAGCGTCTGCCTTCGGCTCAGGTCATGATCTCAGGGTCCTGGGATCGGGTCCCGCATCAGGTTCCCTGCTCAGTGCAGAGCCTGCTTCTCCCTCTCCCTCTGCCACTCCCTCTGCTTGTGCTCTTCTGTCTATCTCTCTGTCAAATAAATAAATAAAATCTTTATAAAAAAAAATTGCTAATAAATCTGATTAAAAGGAATATCCACAGGGATGCCAGTGTGGCTCAGTTGGTGAAGCGTCTGCCTTCCGCTCAGGTCATGATCCCAGGGTCCTGGGCTGGAGCCCCGCATCGGGCTCCCTGCTTGGTGGGAAGCCTGCTTCTCCCTCTCCCACTCCCCCTGCTTGTGTTCCCTCTCTCGCTGTGTCTCTGTCAAATAAATAAAATCTTAAAAAAAAAAAAAGAAAGGAATATCCACAATTTTTCAAAGATGTTAGTCTGTCATACACAAAGGTATTTTCTATCAGGCCCCTTCTGTTGTCAAAAGAACAGAGTAACATTTATCTGTCAAATGACAGCCTTTTGTATGCTAATTATAAAAAATTCCAGTTCAAAAATTAGAGTTCCAGTTTTTTTCTTTCACATGCTAATCATCTATAGCATTCCAATTAAATATTGGAATTCTTATTAAGAAACAAGGCTTTCATTGAGCTCTAGTAAATGTCAAGAACATGAGAAGTTTGAAATCACAAGGAAATTCATGAGTACTAAAGGTACTAAAGACTGCCAAAAGAAGCCAAGCCTATATTAGCCAACCAACAGGTCTGGCTTCTTTTATTCAAATTTTGGTATAGTCATGTAATAAGAGTAACAATGATAATAGGTAACATTTGTTGAATGCTTATTACATAACATCAAATGAAATAAAGAAGTATTACCATGATTTTTATAGATACAGAAACTGAAACGTAAAGTGGCCTAAGGCCACTCAGTTAAAAAGTGGCAGAGCTGGGATTATTTGAGTTTGTCCATATCCTGACACGTCTAATCCTTTTAAACTTGATTTTCAGTGATCAGTTTATAAAGCAAGTATTTCTTTTAACAAAGTGGAATAATAAAGTATAACAAAGGAGCATATTTCTTCTGACTCTTGAACTGAATAAAGCTTGGTATAGGATAAAATTAGGTTTTTATTTATTTATTTTTTTTCAACCAGGATCTAGCAACTGAGGTCTTCTTTCAATCTTGATTTTCTCAAGGGATAAGATTTAAAAAGAAAAGTATTTGATCATAGTGCAATAATTTCAGTTATTTTCAAATTCCCAAACAAAATACATTATAAGTATAAACATACACCTCTCAAACATGAATAAAATATTTAGTTTGATGAATTGGGTGAATAGACCAATGGACTATTGCATTCCCAAGTTAAAATCTAGTTTTAACAGAGTACTAGTTGTGCAACAGTTCCTGATTTGTAAGTACACATGAATATTTATAAATTCCAGATAAATCATATGTCTTAATTTTTCACAATCATATGATCAGGTAATATGAGGAAAAATGGTGAGTTACTGGCTGTAGTGACAATTTCTTAACTTATTAGCGACATTCCAATTCTTCATACTGTATTTATAATTGATGACATTTGGCTGAACAACCACCCAAAACATCTCATAGTGTTTTTTATATTATCCCAATACCTACTAAGGAAGAATGTTTTCATTGCATAGATATAAACATTTCAGAGTCAAAAGTAGAGGGAAAAATGTGAGTACCTGCGTTCAGAAACTCCTCAAATAGTTAACATATACACTTGATAAACAGACAAATTTATGCTTTCAGATGGGCATCTCAGAATTTCAAATAGTACCCCAAGTCATGGGGATTGCCACAGCAATTACCCACTGCAGAGGGTAAGGAATTATAAGGCATACATCTTAACAATTCCTGTCACTAGGATTTTGATCTACAACATGCTTTGAAAGTACTATCATGCAAGGTACTAAATTGAGTTATATCAGCAGTAAATGAGTATCAATTCTCAGTGATACTTTAGAAAAAAAAAATCTATGATCAAGTTTTAAAGGCCATTATCTTAAAAATTTTCTTCTGAGTCTTATATCTCAACACCTCACATAATTTTTAGAGAAAAATCATAGAAAATGATAGACATTTTCACTTTACAAAAATATGAACTTCTTTTTTAATAGTCCTTTGAGTAAAAAGAGATTTATTACATCCTCTTCAACATAGGGATTTTACTGAAAAATGTTTCTACTATGAAAATCATATACATGTAGCCTGGTAGCCTTTCTGGACAAGAGATATTATATTTAGGGATGTGACTGCCAACCTCCCCCAAAGCTCCCTACCTCCCCAAGTATTAACTCTTCTGCTTCTTCCTGTCTGATGTGATGTCTGAACTTCTTTCAATACATATTAGAAATAGCTTAATGAATTTATTAAACATCTTGTATTTTCTTATGTCATTGCTGCCTGTTGACCTGCTCATTTGTGGTTCTTACGATTGGGCAAATAAGAACTTCTTTGAAAATATCATTCTAATGTTATCATAACAAAACTGATCTCATGCACGCACAAAGTAAAGCTGTAAAGCAATGAAAACAGTTCCTCAAATGAACAAAACAAAAAAGGAAATGAATGACGAACTAAGTATCCGTTACTTTCTTTTCTTATCTGACAGATACATTTATTTTTATTCACTCTCTGTTTTCCTCTCTCAGCCTATTCATGGTTTTGTAACAAAATTGAATTTTTACATGGCCTTTTCTACAATTACATTGTGAAAACCCACAACATAAGAGACACTAACTTCTTTTAAGAATAAAGGAAATTTCTCTTTTCAGAGAAGGATCTGCAGCAGTTTTTCTCTCTAAACAAAACCTCTGTTCTATGGTTCATGTTCAGATGTGGGCTTCATTCAAATCTGCTTCCCTTCTTCTGAGCTGCTAATGGGAGCATATGGTAACATTTCTGCCTGGGCTAATTTAAATCATCTCCCTTAAAGAGAGGCTGAGTAGATAACTTAGAAAGTTATCTCTCTTATACAAAGACGCCTATTTTGACACAGTGTAAAATCATATATTTACAATTGAATAAATACAATTTTAAAATAATAGATTTTCTTCTCCCACACACTGAATGGAGATCATTGTACAGTGAAAATAACTGACGTGTAATCCTTTTCTGAGAGCACTGTTACCCAGAAAAAAGTGGGGATAGATCAACAGACCCCTGGGTTTGTATGCCGGGAAAGGGAAAAACACTGTGGGGCTAGAATCTACATGAATCTTATTTTCAATATACCTTTGCCTCAGGAGATGGGCCATACAAGGAAGCTTGTATTCCACTCCCCTTGTCGAATGTGAGGTGTTTTTTTTCTTTAATCTATGAGTAGGAAGAAATGTACAGCACATATTAACAAAGAACCTTCTTGCAACATTTTAAGTGTCAAAAAAGGCATGTCTATATCCAGTAAGGTTTTCTTTTTAAGATTTAAATCCTATTTCTGCTACAATAAATTAGGCTATTCAAGCAATTCAGGGCCCATCTATCTAGTCTTGTGCTTTTGAAATATAAAGCTTTCAGTTCTGTTGCTTATAAGATCATATAGTGCTCAGTTTCATTCCAATTTATGTTGATTTAGTTCAAATAATGGAAATTTTAAATCACATCACAGCTATTTTGACAGGTATACAGACCATGGTAAAATAGTTTTGGACATGTGTTCAGAATTCTATAAGGAAGGGGAAAAATAAGAAATATAAATGTAAAGGATTCCTAATTCCCAAAGGTTGCTCTTTGCAAGAAATGCATTTGTAAGCAATTATTTCCTAAGAACTTTAGATAATATACACTAAAATAAACATATTATAAATATGTTGAAACTCCCATTAAGTTTAGTTTTATATCAAAATTCTCATTAAAAAGATGTTGCATTTTATTTCAATAGAAAAGAAAGGGCAATGACATTGTCAAGTTAGGAGACTTCGAGTTCTGATTCACAAAAATTTAATTAGTGAGTTCCTAATGCCATATATTCCAATAGATTAAAGATATTGGACTAAAAGTGAGTAATTCCCTTGATCCTGACAAGCAGTGGGTATCTTACCCACACTGAGAGTTTTCCACACAGTACTCAAATTGATTGACAGGTTTATAGATCAAAGTTCTTTTCCCTTTAACCTTATATTATCTCCCTTCCAACGTTATTTACACCCCAGACACTCTCTGGCACTCGGGGCATGGTAGTTATAATTATTGAACTTGAACAGCTTAGCTTTCTGACCATTATAAGAACTCAAGGTAGAGCTGGCCTTATGCTCCAATATAATACCCAGATGGGATATAAAGATTACTAATCTCTGTATATACCCTTCTCTCCTTCAGACTCATTACAGTGCAATTCCCACCAATAATGGTTTCCCTTTATGAACAGTCTCTTTCAAAATTTCTGTTGGAGAGGTAATAGATCAGGTATTTGACACCTTATTGACAATTAACTTACCAGAACCCTTTCCTTCATGACTGGGAAGATCCAGGCCATCAGGAAGGCACTGGACACCTGGGGCTGAGGCATTACACAGGGGCCAAAGAACACTGACGAGAGTGGGAGGACATCTCCAAGGATCAACATGGCCTCCTTTACTGTTTGGCTAAGGGCTGACCCTTGAGCAAAAAGAACCTCTCTAATGAACAGCTGTGTCCATAGGGTACACCCCTGAAGGACAATTATTTCTGGCTGGAATGTACAAAACTAAAAAGCTTATTTTCCCCCTCTTGTTCCATTTAGGTTATAAAATCTTAAATCCAAATTCCAAGACAAAGGTCCTTAATAAGAGGAAATTCCTCTGGCATTGAGTAGGGAAGATTAGCAGCAGCTATTATCCCCTTTTATAATCATGTAGCTACTAAAAACAAAATGAAAGAAGACCCCCTGCCTTGCTTACATTGTAAACACATGGGAAAGAATGGGATCACATGCCCGAGCAGGCCTGCATGTGCTTGAAGGGCATTCCAAGGACCTGAACCTCCACCTCCCAACTGGCTTGGCATTCATACAATTCAAGTCACTTTAGATCTGTTTTAACAAACGGAATAAAAGAATCAGGGGACCCAAGAGCCCCCAGGGTCATCCTCTTCCTAGTTCCAGGGTAGCTCTGTGACATCACTGAATACTTTACTACAAGGAATTAAAAAAAAATAATATGAATGAATGTTCATTATATGCCTGGCACTTTACATTTATCTGAGTTAACTGTGACAACAATTCTGTCTAGGTATGCTTATTATCTTCATTTTGCAGATGCAGAAATAAGAAAGGAATGGTTATTGAACCCCCTTAAGGTGACACAGCTAGTGAGCAGCTGAAAAAAGATTTCGACCCTAGCAATGTACCCACACTGCCCACACTTCTTACCATTATACTAAGTTGTCAGTGGATGAACAGGACCCAGTGAAAATGTCATCAATAGTCCCACACTTCGCACACCGTTGTATATTTCCCATCATGGGACAAATATTCAGATGGAAGACTAAATGTTTTATATTGCAACTGAGTTTTCTGGCATCGGGTGGAGAAAGGAAAGGGACTTCTATTCTGTTATTGACTATTTGTGGTGATATCAGCATTCCATAAACAGACCAAGAGAAACAAATGCTCGTGTTCATACTATGTCGCTGTTGTGCTGAAATGCACCTGCACCTCCAATTGCTTGCTTGAATATATTCCAGTGACATGTCACCGGGAGTAGCCTCAGCAAAACTGCAAGTTAGATTCATCTCTGGTGCCCTTTGCATTTTCAAGGATGCACTACCCTTTCATCCACACCAGGTGAAAGGTGACTTCATGCTTTATAAATTCCCCTTTCACAGCGTGCTCTTAAAGACAAACCAATCATGAGGCCCTTACAAGCCCTCTAAAAAGCCACTGGATTATATGATCCCAAGGCCTGCAAGTCTTGAAATTCCTGTATAGGAAAAATGCAGTGATAAACTGACTGATTAGTTACTAATTATGTAAGTTAAGAGGATGGGGAACACACAGACTACACATGGTAGTGGCTTAGACAAGAAATTTTTTTTTTAAATTTCAGCGAGCAAATTTTGCTATGCTACTGCCTTCCAAAGGCTGTAATTGAAGACCCTCTGTAAAGGCTACACAGGTACTAGTTCCTACAAAACATAACCTGTTAATTTCTGTGTGTGTCCATCACTCTCTCTCCGTCCCCTTCTCTCAAAATTGTCTTTAGAGATAAAAAAAAAAAAAATTAAAAAAAGATATGATAAACTTTTAAGATCTGATGTAATTTATTTTAGGCACCTGGAATCCATTGATTGAATGGCAAAAAAATGCACTGCCTTCTCTCTTTTACCTTAATACCCAAATACTAAACTTTATTGGGAAGTTGCCTTGTATTTCTCAGTCCTATTAGAACAAATAAAGGTCATATTTAGGTAAAAATAAAAAAAAATTGTCTTTAGAAATAAAGCTCTCAGCTCTGCTGTTGTAGCATAGAAACATCTATAGAAAACAGGCAAACACATGGGTGGAGTTCTTTCCCAGTAAAACTCAATTTATAAAGACTGGTGACTAGCACACAGGCCATAGATAGTTGAACCATTCTCTACAAGTGTTACAATTTTAGGTTGTATATTTAGGTCTATGATCCATTTTGAGTTTGCTTTTGTATATGGTACAAGATATGGATAAAAGTTCATTTTCTTGCATATTGATATCTAATCCGTAAGTAACATTTGTTGAAAATCCTTTATTTCCACTAGCTTTCTTTTGTACCTTTGTCAAAATCAGTTGCCCATATACTTGTGGATTTCTTTCTCAGCTCTTTCCGCAGTTCCATTGATTTGTCTATACTGAAGGCTAAAATCACACTGCTTTCTATGTTTTATAACTATATAATGAATCTTGAAATCAGATAGTGTTAGCCCTCCAAGTTTCTTCATTATTCTCTGCCTACTTCTAAGATTGTTCTCTTCATTGCTGGTTTCAAGCAATCCAATACTGACGTGCCTTGTACTTTTCCTTGAGCTCTTGTCCTTGAGGTTCTTTGAACTTTCTGGATCCCTGGGTTTATGGTTTTCATCAATTTTGGAATTTTTTGGCCATTATTTCTCGAAATATCTTTCTTGTCCTGCCTCCTGGCTCCTCTTCTCTAAGGGTATGAATTATACACATATTAGACTCCTTGAAGTTATCCTAGAGCTCAGGAATGGTCTGTCTCTTTCACTGGATTATTTTTCACTCTTTGCTTTGTTTTGGAAAGTTTCTATTGGTATGCCTTTGAGTTCATTAATCCTTTCATCTCCAGTGCCTAGTCTGCCTTTAATCCCAACCAGTGAAGTTTTCATCCCTAGATGTTTTATTTGAACCTGTTTAAATATCTTTCGTGTCTCTACTTACCTTTCTGCACACATATAATACAATTATAACAACTGGTTTAATGTCCTTATCTGCTACCATCTAATAGCTAGGTCAATTTCAATTATGTGATTTTTCTCTTCATTATAAATTATATTTTCCTGCTTCTTTCCATGCCTGGTAATTCTTTATTGGATGACAGAATTTGTGAGTTTTACCTTGTTGAGATAACATATATATTCGTATAAATAAATATTCTTATATATGTGCATATTGTATATATATTCTTGTGCTTTGTTCTGGGATGCAGTCAAATTACTTGGAAATGGTTTGATCCTTTCAGGTCTTGCTTTCAAGAATTGTTAGGCAAGATCAGAGCTGTGATTAGTTTAGCACTATTTACTCCCCACTAATGAGTTAAGACCCTTCTGAGCATTCTGCCCAATGCCCCATGAACTATGAGGTTTTCCCGTCTTGCCTGTGGAAAAGGCATGATTTCCAGTCTTGTGTGAGTGTCAGACACTCTACTCTCTGATCTTCTCTGACGATGTTCTCCTCTGACTCAGGTAGTTTCCTCATACATCTAATCCAGTCATCCACTCGGAATTCTCAGTACTCTAAGTTCTCTCTTGTGTGCGAAGAAAAGAAGCCAGGCCTGAGAGTTGGCTTATACAGGCTTGGCTTCTTTTGGTACTCATAAATGTCTTTAGTGCTCATGTGTTTCCTTGTCAGTTCTGACATCTCATGTTCCTGGCGTTCTTTACAACTTCCTGAACACTCTCTCCAATACAGGGCCCTATATGTTTTAGTTCGCTTTGTTTCTCGAGACCTCCAGCCCCTCAACACAGGGACTCCACAGGACTCTGCCTGGCTTCTCCCTACCTGTGCTATGGCCTCGAAATTCCCTTAAAGCAGTAAACTTAGAAAATCATATGGCTCACCTTACTTAACTGGATTTCAGGGTTCACTCTTCTTGATTACCTGATGTCCAGTGTCTTGATACCATTGTTTCTATTACTTTATTTTTTGTTTGTATGTCTGTTTCAGGAAGGATGTGAAATCTGATCCCCATGACTCCACTTTTTGCCAGAACTGGCATTCTCCACCTGTTTAACTTTACATTTAAGTGTCAGGAGACATCCTTCTTGTTGAGATGTCTTTCAGCAACTTAGAAATTCTGGTTCTGTTTTGTGAGAACTCATTTAGATGGCACCCAATAGACCAAGTGAATATTTTAGTCTTTACTAAAGACTATAGCAGCTACAGTACTAGCTAGTACCTGATATTATCATTATTAACTTATGCAGATAGTCACCAGAGCATTGTTTATAATTGCAGAAATTTAAAAAAATACACTGCACATCTCTAATAACGGGAATGTTAAGATAAATACATAAGGTGGAATATTATACAGCCATTAAATAACATGTCTCAAAAATATTTAATTACATTAGAAAATATTACTATGTATGTTAAATAAAATTATATATATAGTTGAATGTCAATTTCGTTAGTAATACATAAATACACGCTTTAAAACTGGATGAAAATGCATTACCTTCTTAATAATAACACTGGTTATCTCTGAGTGCTAAATGCCGTAATCATTAACCATTGTTTGTTAAAACTTTAGCCTTCCCAACACATGATAAGTTTGCATTTCCTGGCTTCCTTCTAGTTGGATGGAGCCATATAACTACTTTTGGCCAGTGTGCTGTGAAGAGAAATAATAATATGTTACTTCTGGGATGCAGCATTTACTTGGTATTATTAGACTCTCTAAAATCCCTCTGCCCTCTGACATGACTCACAGTAATGTTCAACTCAGTTTCTGCTCCATTAAGCTCAGTCCTTGAATGACCATCATGAGTAGAAATTCTCATTGCCAAATCCAAATTGACAGGTAGAATGAGTGAGTAATAAATCTTTGTTTTAGCAACTGAGATTCGGGGTTGCTTGTTATTACATGGACTGGACTATTCTGACTCATACCGGGGACTTATGGAAGATTTCATTTTTCTTTTTTATACATTTCTCTATTTTACAAAATATACACAATGAGCTTGAATCAATCCTGTGATATAAAAATCCTTTATTATTAACTTATTTCACTGAATGAAAGATGACATCAATTGTTAGAAACACCATTACTTTATGTACCCCTAAGAAAAAACAAATGTAAATTAATTGCATTACTAGATGTATGGTAAATGATCATTTTTCACATATAGGAAAAAGAAGGTAATGCAGGTTCATCTACAAGTAGGCATCATTATTTCTTAAGTTGCATAAAACTTTTGGTTTGTTCTTTGAAAGAAACTTAAAAATCTGCCATTTTTCTGCTAATCTCTAATATAACTAGCCTCCTATTGCAGCTGTAACAAACTGCAGCCAAATCAGTGGCTAAGCAACCCTGATTTATTATCTTAACAATTATGGAGGTCAGAAGTCTTAAATGGGTCTCAAAGGGCTAAAATCAAGTTGTCAGCAGGGCTACCTTCCTTCTGAAGGCTCTACTTGAGAACCTGTTTCCTTGCCTTTTCCAGCTTCTAGAGGCTGCACTCATTCCTTGGCTCATGGTTCCACTCAAAGCTGGCAATGTCAGGCTATATCCTCACACTGCCATGTCTCTTATTCTCTCTTGCAGTCAAATCTCCTGCTGATTTTGACTCATCTCCTGCCTCTCCCTCCCACTTGTAAGTGCCCTTGTGATCACACTGGGTTTACACTGATAATCTATTAGGATAATCTCCCTATTTTAAGATCTTCTGATTAGCCACTTTAGTTACCCTTTGCTATATAAGACATAGGGTAACATTCCAACATTCCTAGGATCCAAACGTTGACATCTTGGGGAGAGGGGATGGCATTTTCTGCTTACCGTGATCATTAATATTAAACTCAGACCCTTTGTTCATTTTTCTGTCCCCTCCTGCATGCTCAGTAACTATTGCCTCAAAGAGAAATCACATTACAGTCTTTCTGGAGGCATTAAAAAAATAACACATATAGTAACAAGAAAGTATACAACACATTGTAGTGATGACTACATAAACAACTCTGATCAGATTTTACCATGCAGACAATGACAACCAACTTATACCTGACTGATGGTAAAACACCATAGATTTTTAGGATGCAGCCCTATATCAAAGATGTTGGATGTAGGAAAACAATGTGTGTCTTAGAATCAACGAGATACCCGTGTACAAAGGTATAATCCACCCATCTGCCAGCAAATCATCTGATGAGTCTCTAAAGAATGGAATCTATACACGGTAAGCTTTGACAGGAGAAGTAGTACAAGAACAAGGGCACTGTCTATGGTGAATAGTGAAAATGAGGCATGAAGACTAAGCGCCTGTGTCCCAAAATGAGGGCTGAGATGACCAGCATATACAAGGACCTAAATATAAATAATCTCATGCTCATTTAAAAAAAAAAACCCTTCAATAAATCGTCAAGGAAGTTTTCCATCTTTATAAACATAAATTAAGCTTACTGTCTACACGTGTTTGTCTATTTTGACATTTTGAATTGCACAGCAATGACTGTGTTTTGGAGAGTGATTAATTTAATAAGTCAAATCACGCACCATAAATCAGATAATGGGTATAAAATGATTTCCCAGTCTAACATAAAAAGTTTTCAAGTGCACTTTTCTAAAAACCATTTTTCATAGTTAATTTCCTTTCTCTTTATATCCATGGTAGAAATACTGATTTATTAACTATCTTAAGGTGATAAAAATATAAGGACAGCAAATAGAAACAAAACTTTACCATTGTTTACTAAATTTCCACTTTGAAAAACAACAAAGCTTCAAGATGCAGCTACAGACAAAACTTCAATAATTAAGAGTAATTGGAAGGAAGGCAATTCTGATGTAGCAAAAAGTCTAAATCACAAAGTTTTAAAAGAAATACAGCGGAGTTACTTTCACACAGTCTCCTGAGATGGATTTTTAAAAAGCTAACCAATTTTTAGCAATTGATGGGACTTGTTTTTGTAAAAATATGATTGTGATTAGGTTCTACATGGACAGCCTGAAAAACAGTAGAAATACCCAATGGACTGGGAGTCAAGTCATATGTACCCTGTTCCCCTATCTGCTGCCAAGCATACTCTGTCTCCTCATCTATAAAATGAGGGGATTAGAATGGATATTAGCTGAGATTTTTGAAGCTCTACAATGTTTGAAGTATTTATTTATCTGTAAATAGAGGTTGCTACAGTGGTTATGGAACTTAAGAGCTTGAATCAGTGATTTAGGCATTCCTCCCATAATCCTCTGGAAAATATTAATTTGTTTAGCAATCCCCTTTTCTAGACATAGTCCAAAAATAGGTCAGTCTCTGGCAAGGCTTGCTGTTGTTGTTTTAAATTGGAATTATTTTTCTGGTATTCTGACAGCTTCCTGTAGTTTACATTCACAGATAAACGTCAATTGAAGCAATTAAAAAAAGTAAACTTACTAATGGGAAACATGACAAAGGAAGACGTCAGTATTTCCACCTGCTTTCATCTTGGCAAAACATTAAAATTGCTCTTTATATAAAAATGATGCAATGCAGTCGTTTTGCTGTCAGTCAAAATCTGCTCTGTGGTTTCAACTGAATGACAGCAAGGATTAGTGGGACTGATCTAGTCTGAAATGTGTGTGGGAAGGACAGGGGATGAGAAAAGGAGGAGGAGTAAGCTCACAAGGATGAGGCTCAAGCTCTTTTTGGTATGTGTGTGTGTCTCACAGCCCACTCTTCCTTATTTGTGCAGCTGCAAACCTTTCCAAAATTCCTTCCCTGTCTTCTCCACCCAATTCGTTTTTTTTTACCCCTTGTCTTTCTTTCCTTCTCTTCCACAACTCTCCCTCTGTAACCACAGAGTTAAGTCCTTCCCCGTAAATTCATTTCTCGCATTCATCACCATTGAGAAAAAGGCAAATCTAGATGAGATGAAATAGTGCCTATTTTGCTTAAAACTTGCTAAAATTCCCGTTAGAATGTCAAAATAGGATTTCTCGGCCAGCAGAGAAATCTATTTTATCTATTTTCCTTCTATTTTATCAGGATCATTTTTTAATAAAAGCGGCCCACATATTTTCTCTTATGGTTTTACATTTAGATCTTTGTTTGTAATGGAAAAGTCTATTTAAACTGAAAGAAAAACTAAGTCATTTGCATGCAAACATAGCAATAAGGAGAGGTTGCACAAATAATGAACATGGTATATTAGCCAATCTTTCTGCAATCAGTGACCAGGAATATATTCATTCTGAATAAGTCTCTGATTCATTTTAGTTATTACCATAAAATGTGTCCTAAGATGTGTATATCACTTGAGATTAAATGGCAGTGACTCGCAGTATATTTTCCTCACAATGTCATGAATTATAAGGACTGCATCTGCATTGGATATGCTTAACAGTCATATCATTAAATTGCAAACCGCCCAGTGGACTTCGATCAGAAAGCATTTGGAAAGCTAACATTTTGTGAATGGTTCATGAATGGTTCCTTTTTTTTCATGGAGCTGTCCTTCATCAAACTGAAATATTACTTATCTTCTTTGACAAGAAAAGGTTTGGATTTCTTTGACTTAGAGAACAATGAAATACACGTGGATGCTTTTAGCTGAAGATGAATGAGCAACTAACAGCAAAATGACAAGTTTGCTGCAATCCACAGCAATAACCATGTCTCTTTTTTGGATCATGCTTTATGGAATAGAAAAGGCCTTTCTATCTGGTGTTTCATTTGATTCTCAGTGCATCCTGGCACAGGAGATCAAACCTGTGTATTTACCCTGTTTTACAATAGGTGACTGAGGTTCTTTCTCAGAGACTGTATCACTTGTCTAAGGACACTCAGCACATGTTGTTCTATCTGCTAAGTCAGTGTTTCTCAAATGTAAGAATAGACGGAAAGTGTATTTTGAAAACAGAGCTACCCTTTGTTGCATTAACTTCAATCTGTTTTCAGTCATTATATTTAGTTTATCTTAAAATTACAAATAACATTAAGGGTAATTTAAAATTGTTTACATATACCAAAGAGGCATGGCTTATAAAAGGTAGGGAAATAATATTCTAAATATCCTGATATGTTTTGATATTAAAAAATGTTCAAGGCAAAATTACTGTTAGATGAAATTGGCAAGGAAATCCTGGTTTTACTTGTTTTTTTTTTTTTCCATTTATTTGTAAACACTTGTGGACAAAGACTTTTTTTTAATGAATTACTCTATTTGAAATACCAATAGCCTCTCATTATTGACAACTATCAACCGAATGATGTAATAAAAACAGTAACAATAGCTACCACTTATTTAGTACTTTCTTTGTACCAAGCATTATTCTAAAGCTTTAAAATTTTTACTAATTTTACCTCATTAATTCTCCTTAACAACCCTATGAGACAGACACTTTATTGTTCCGTTTTACAGGCATGGAAACTGAGGCACAGAGAATTAACACCTTTTTTTCATGGTCTCACGACTAGTAATTGAAACAATTAAAATTAAGGGATTCAGGGCGCCTGGGTGGCTCAGTCGTTAAGCGTCTGCCTTCGGCTCAGGTCATGATCCCAGGGTCCTGGGATCGAGTCCCGCATCGGGCTCACTGCTCGGCAGGAAGCCTGCTTCTCCCTCTCCCACTCCCCCTGCTTGTGTTCCTGCTCTCGCTATCTCTCTCTCTGTCAAATAAATAAATAAAAATCTTTAAAAAAAAAAAATTAAGGGATTCAAGCCCAGACAGTCCAACTCCAGAGTCACAACTCTTAACTATTACCGATGTTGCCTAAAAAAATACAGAAAACTTTCTAGAGTCTGCCTATTTGGGTTCCAGTCCTGGGTTTATCCCTGACTAGTCACAGTCAAGTTATTTAATGTCTCTAGACCTCAGTTTCTACATCTGTAGTACTATGATCATATCAACCTCATAGGGTTAATGTAAAGAGGATAGAAAACAGGCTTAATAAAACATAGCAAGGTGCCTAGAAGCTAGTTGTTATTTACTGTTAATTCTCTCTCTTTTTTTCTTTTAAAGATTTTATTTATTTGTGTGAGAGAGAGAGAGAGCGAGAGAGAGAGCACGAGTGGGGGGAGGGGCAGAGGGCGAGGAAAAGCAGACTCCCCACTCAGCAGGGAGCCCCGCACAGGGCTCGATCCCAGGACCCTGGGACCATGACCTGAGCTGAAGGCAGACGCTTAACCAACAGAGCAACCCAGGCGCCCCAATTCTCCTTCTTTTTAATGACAATTTGAGTACTGCCTCATGAGAATTCTGTATGTGAAATTGGAGGTTATCATAAGTTTGTATTTGTAACACGATCTCATCTATGCCTCCTATCTCCCAAAGAATTGCATTTTCACTATCTAGAAGTACCTGGGTGACTTGGCAAAAAAGAATTAGTCAACCAAATGATTAACTGATTTCCCTGAATGAGCTACTGATTTACCAAATTTTTGTTTATCTTGAGTAATTTGATTTTAGGCTAAAATTCCTTAAGAGGCCGCTAGATTTGGTCTCGTGCATAGGCTAAACTATCACTGTTAAGAGGCACAATATGATTAGTGTCCACCTCTGAGAAATGAATGTGATCATCCACCTTAGTTTGTTTAGGGGATTACAAACGAATACCCTGAATGGAGAAACTTTAAAATCCTAAACCTCTACTACATTAACTAGTTTAGCCGAACATGCTTTCCTGGCATCTGACTACAGACCAACAAATATTACATTTGCAAGAGTTAAAAATAAAGTTCAGTGAAATAACTATGAAGCCCCCTTTATAGGCAAGAAACTATAAGGGGTCCCAAAAGATTTCAGAAGTTTTGCAATTGTGAAGTCAGCTTTCCAGAATTTGTCTATGGTGTGCACTTCAGTAAACCCAACTTAGAGGATGTTTCTCATTGATAACAGAAATCTTAACCAAGAGTCAGCAATTAGTTACCCAAAACTCAGATTAAACTCCTGTCTAGAGCAGCAGGAAAGTTCAGTTTTGATTCATCTATCCAGATTTTGTAATAAAAAATATCCAGAAGAGAAATATCTAGAAAAGATATCTAAATTATTTAATCCTAGTTTCTAGTCAGGTTTTATGTCATTCTGAAAAACAAAGTTTTATTTTTAATTGCATATCAATGTATCAATCACACTCTTTTCAGGTTTAGGATCTTAATCTAATTCCACCAAAAATTATTTTATTGGTGACACCACCGTGATCTGTGCGACTAATCACTGAATGGGGTATATTCTGGAAGAGCGACTTGGAGCAGAGACAGCACGAATGAGGACAGGGCTATTCTAAGTCATCTTGCCAAAGCTGAACTCTGAGTTAGTATAAAAACTATTCAGTTTCTAACTTTGGAAGTTCAGGTCACTTTCTGTTAGAGCTTGACGCAGAACAGCGGCTTGGGAAAGACTAGCTGGTTGAGGGCTGACTGATTGCTTCAAGGGTCCGTTCTGAAGAGCCTTTAGAAGGGCTGCCTGCTTCCTGCCTCATGGGCGGTTCCTGCAAAGCGGGCACCTGACAGATTTCCTAGCTGAGGCTGACTGCCCATTGTTCGGGGAACGAAGCCCCTTCAAGCATCCTTGAAAGGCCTTTTCTCTTTGGAAAGAGCATCTTGCAAACCTTCACAATTTTGTTCCCTTGGATGCTAATTGGTTTTTAAGCCTGATGCATTAACAAAAGTTAGCTAAAATTCCAAGTTGCCTTTGACGTATAAGTACCCAAATGGATAGGCATCTCTAGCCGATTTTTTCTTTCAGGTGATTTAGGCTTTGTCTATATAATCCCGGTTTCATATTGTAGAGTTGAGGCTGAATCTAGCCAGTTTTGAAACGGATGTTAATTGCATGTTAACAGATTTCAATCACTGGACGAAAAAGGCCATTGTATTTAAGAGTTTCTCTTTAGGAGGCAGAAAATAGTTCAAGCTTACGAAAGACAAAAACAGGGATTTTACCTCTTCACTGCATTGTTTAACACTCCTGTGTACCCATATGAGCATACGCCTTTCTAGGATTATGGAAAGAAATTGACAATTACACAAAATAGTGACCCTGCCTCAACTGACCTCAGGCTCAACTAAAATTAGAACTCAGGAACTGGAATTAGTTCCCAGAAACTTTCCACTATTCAACAATCACACGTTTACAGAAGTATAGAAGTACAGAAGTACACACACACACACACACTGAAATTGTGAAAACCTTAGCACTTCAAAATACATCCTTGATATCTACTTGAATTTTGGTTGAGCCAATTTATTTTATTTTCTACTCCCAAATAGCTTCTCTCAAGCTTGCTCATTCTTTTCCAACATGTTGATGGCTTAGTTATTTAGGTTGGCATGCTTGGACATGGGCAAGGTTGCTTAGACGTATGCAGGCATGGGAAGAAAAGTTCATCAGATCACTCATCGTCCCTTTCTTTGATTGCTTCACCTCAATCTAGAAGAACAAGGCTATTTTTTTGGACAATACCCAGAATTGTTCAGGAGTGTGGAGAAATGTTTAAAATTGCTTTACTTTTATAAGCAATAGTTAAAGCAACATCTATGGGTTTTTGCAGATAATGATATTGTTAAAATGCCCAATTCATTACATGTTCTTTTAAAAAGTAAGATTCCAAAAACATTTAACATCAACGTGTTTCCCTTTTGCAGCTCATTCCATAAAAATGAAAAAAGGTAAAAAAAAATTAAAGGAAATAAAAGAATAATAAGCTTATAGCCAAATAAAAGCTTCTTTTGAGGTGAGCAATTTTCTTATAATGTGAATATCTACTTCAGTTTGGCAAATTCTTTTCTATTAGTAGTGCTGTGTGGTTTTGTTTCATAGTTATGTTCATTCATTTGCATGGATTCACTTATAGTTAATAATAAACATTACAGACACCTTGAAAACCTCTGAAGTCACGAATCTCCCTTATTAAATCTTCTTTATGTTTGGCATAAAACACATCAAAATGGTCACATGTGAACTTATCAAGTGGAAATGTGAAGATTAAGGTAATAGCTCATCCTCTGCTCATGCACACTTGCTGGGAAAAGCTTTGAATGACAAGAACAATGGTAATGTCTTAATTCCTTGTCAGAAAAATCACAATTCAAATCCTTATGAATATATTCACAATGCTGTTTGGAAAAGAAAATCTGGCTTCAATATTGAAGAGTTGTCACAGAGCTTCGATCATGTTGCTGAACTAGGGAATATTTTGATTTTGGCCCCTGTGATAATGGTTTAGTTATATATTTTTTTAAAATGTTGCATGTACACAGTGGGGATTTTGAGTGATTACTGGGGTTGGAGGAACAGTTTTTCATATAATTAATATAATTAATGAATCAAACTAGCTAAGGACTGGAAGACTGACAAAAAAGTAGGAAGATGGGAGTGATTCATTAGTTAATGAAATCAAGTTAGAGCTCTAAGATTAGGCTTAATTGGATACACATTTGGAGCCTTATTGAGAAACTCTCTTAAAATCCATGTTTGCTAACATCAGTAATTTATGAAATACTTGTTTATTATAAACAAATAATGCCTATTCCAAAAACATGATTTTCAAATTACTTTTCATGAATGAGAATTCTTTGCTTTACTTGTTTTTACATAGTAAGCTATGTATGCCCAAACACCTGCAAATAAAGCATCCGACTTCTATTTCAGAAGTAGATTGTGATATTTTTATTCATGTTTTAGGAGGGAGATTCCAAGATCAGCAAACAGTTTATTTTCTCCTGAGTACTTTGACTGCAATTAAAATCTGCCACCAGGTGGAAGATGGTATTTTCATAACAGCTAGGATCACCACCATATGTCCCAATTGGTTTAGGAGAGATTTAAATTATGCTTGTTGTCTCATTATGAACTATTAATAGCACCTCCTTTTCACTCTCAAAAGTTTCCAAATTTGGACAATTAATTTTATGATCACCCTACTGATGACTTCGCTATCAAAGAGCATTGCCGACTCTAAATTTGGGTGAATGGGTTCGGGGTCTTGCTCAGATGAGATGCATGAGATAAAGAACCTAGCACTCCAGGTAATATTTCCTTTTTAGGTACAGCATTTTCCCTTAGATTTAATAATTGTGTATATTTTTATTTGTCATGTTTCCTTTGAATTATATCTAAGTTTTTTTACAGCCGCCCATATGCTTAAACCAGTGTAGTAATCTGTAGGTTCCATGTTTTCTGGAGGGTTCTATCTTCTAGTCTAGTCTGGACTTGTTGCACATCAGCTCTGCTGAATAACTGCTATTCTGGGACTTCCACTGGCCATAAATGACAACTATGATCACTTAATGCCAAGTATTAAAATGCAACCTCTGCTTATGTCTAGTCTTTCCTCATACTGATTTTTCTATTTTACCTGGAATCATCTGTCTCAAGGAGATGTGACAGGAATATTTTGATGATGTGATATTTTACTCTCAAGTTATTTCTAACATTTAGTTCTTCAGGGGCTGTTTTTCACTCCCTTGGCTTGTAGCTACTGCTATAATTCAATGATGATCACTAATAGGCCATCATGTTTTGAAAGACACCCAGTTGGTTCCCCTGAAAACAGTCTTAAAGGCTGAGTTTGAAGAGAACTATCATTGAATACCCTGCCAGCTAGAGCTAGTGGCCCAGAAGGGGTGGTCCATACCTAAGCAGGGCATGAAGGTGAGATCAAATATAATCTCCAAAAGGTTAGCTTATTTTCCAAGTTTCTTCTGCTTTAACAGTTGAAAAGCTTAGTATTAGCAAGTGACATTTAAGAAATTCAGAAATTGGGTGAATTGTAGCAATAAAAGTTTCTGACAGGATCTAAGAGCTATTTACTACTCAAATCCAGGCGTATGGTGAAGTCTCAATCTAAATAAATTAGACAGCCTCCTATCAAAAATGTTATGAGTTGTGAGAACTTTCCTCTTCACGAAGAAGCAACAAACTTCCCTACCACGTGTTCATCTTCCACAGCCTACCAATTCCCACAATTAGAACCTTTTTGGCACTAACATGCAAATTAGTTACTTAATTAACTAATTAATTCTGGGATGGCATGGTTCTTCTCTGTGGAAGCTATACTCAATAATCTTGGACCTTCAGAGGACCAATTCATTCACCATTAGCAACTCTCTCCACCACCACCATACACTCAATACACACACAACCAGATTTTCAGGTGATCTCTAGGCATGATAGAAATAAAGACTATGTCTTCCATGGTGGTGTACTTTCCAGAAATGATTAAAAAAAACAATCTAGCGATTCATGAATTCAATGAAGCCTAAGTGGGGTATATTGTAGATCTATCTATCATCTATCTATCTATCTATCTATCTATCTATCTATCTATCTCCACCCTAAGACATATCACGGTGAAACTGTAGATCAATGGTAAAGAGAAGATTTTAAAAAACAGTTACAGTTAAATAATAGTCGACTTGTCATGGGCTAAAATGGAAGTCAGAAAATAGTAGAATAATATTTTCAAAGTGCTAAAACAATAACTGCAAACCTAGAATTCCATTCCCATTGAAATATGCTAATCTTCCAATGATCAGTGAAAAATAATGACCTTTTCATACAGTAAGTAGACTGTCACTAAAAAAGAAAACTCTAAAGAATGGACTTTAGGCAGCATAAAAGGAACCTGGGCACAATAATAATCATAAGAAATCTTGAATGCAATAACAAAGGAATAACAAAGAAAGTGGAATAAAAAAGTATTGCTCTTCTCTGTGAAAATGTGACAATCTCTGAGTTAAAAGTTCTCTGTAAAGTCTCTGTTAAATGTAAACATGCTACAAAAAAGGAATGACATATCATGTCATTAAGATTTCTAATATAGTGTATTCTAATACAGAAAGTGTGTTCTCTGGAAGATTAGTGCTCTGAGAGACATTAGTAGGTGTGACTTGAAAATGAGGTTATGTGTTCAAACAAGTGTAGGAAGCATGGTGTTAAATAAGGTGAACCAGATTCTTGACCGTGGAACTTCTCAGGACCTTTAAGTATGCTAATGCACATTTTGAATTACCAAGAAGATGACAGAATATACAGCATTCCCCAATTTTATTTAACTACAGATTTTCTTTCAGAGTAACTCAATGAATTGGCATTCCATAGATCACACTCAAGGATGCTATATCCTAGCATTTTCCTTGTGATTCTTTATCAAATTAGATAGATGTTAACTTAAAAAACAGCAAACAGTCCCTGATTCAGTGGGGCAAGAGGTAGGTAAATCCTTACAGAAAGAAGCAAAAAGGGCAAGATTAGAGTTCCTGAGATGAAAGATCCAGATAGGGGAGCTACCTTTGTGAGAAGGAGAATTGCAAAAACACTGAGGACCAAATGGCAAATGACAGCATGTGCTTAAAACTTGGTCTGGGGCCTCTGGTGCTCAACTACATGGGTCATCCATGAGTATCTGCAATCTTTTGGCAATATAAAATAACACAATTGAGACATGAAATAAGCACAGGAACCCAAAACGTGCAACTGGTTCTCCCTCTGATGCATCTGATTAGAAAGCAGCGTCCACCGACCATTCATGAAAACTAATGTGGAATCCTCAAGTATAATTTTTGTCTCAGTACAAGATATAAAATAAGAAAATCAAATGGTTTTTCATTATACAATATTAATATGATTTTACATTCAATGACCAAATATTTATTACATAAAATAATCATCATCAAAGACGTATAAGACTATTGATAGGTTTCTTCAATTCCACATATGAGTGAAATCATATGCTTTTGTCTTTTCCTGACTGACTTACTTTGCTTACTGTAATACCCTCTAGTTCTATCCACGTTGTTGCAAATGGCAAGATTTCATTCTTTTTTATGGCTGAGTAATATTTCATTGTACATATTTAATAAACAAAACAAACAGACATGGGGGAACAAAAGAGAGGCAAACCAAGAAACAGACTCTGAACTATAGAGAACAAACTGATGGTTACCAGAGGGGAGGTGGGTGGGGGATGGGTAAAATGAGTGATAGGGATTAAGAAGGGCACTTGTTGTAATGAGCACTGGGTGTTGTATGGAAGTGTTGAATCACTAAATCCTATACCCGAAACTAATATTACACTGTATGTTAACTAACTGGAATTTAAATAAAAACTTGGATGGAAAAAAAAAAGGCTATCAATAGGTTTCTCATTCATCAGTAAGATTCATGTCTATTCTAATACTAAAAGCAGTAATATATTCCCTAATAACAATAAGAATTTGTCCTAATAAATTTAGAATTTAAAAATTTTAATTATTAAGTCAGTATTTGTATTAAATTAGTATTTTATTATTAAATTTTATTAAAATAAATTTATTTATGGAAGAGAAGAGTCTTGCAGAGTTGTGTAGTATTTTTTTACACTTTTGCACACATTTCTGAGAAATAGGCAGACCAGTAGTATTTTCACTGATAGGCAGATTATGTGACTTGCCTAAGGTCATGCAGCTACTCAAAGATTACAAGGATTAAAGGATTATAAATATTATATGAAGATATACAAAGATTACAAACTGATGTTCTAGTCCAGATACTTCTAATTAAATCATATTGTTTTACTTTATTTTTTTTTTTCCATGAACTAAGGTCTGTGCCAGAAATGTATTCCAACTTAATTACTCATGGTACAGAGCAAGGAAGAGGTTTCTGTAGGCTTTATATAGAACTGCTTTCTTCTGAAAAAATCACATTGCTTTAAATCCCATATATTTTCTCCACATGTGCTATTTCACAAATAGAGCAAATGAGCCTTAGAGAGTATAGGAAAATTGCCCAACATTACATACAAAATACATTTGGAATCTTTGACCAGAAAGAAGGGCCTGCTTTTGTACACATGTTCAATGCTTTGTGGGACTGTGCTTATGTATGCTAATGAATAGAGATAATTGTTAATAGAGAGATGATCTCTGGGTTTCAGAAGAATCAACTCCCCACACCACTGGTGGATAAAGAGCCAGATCTCAAAATGAGGCTAAGTAGGGAGAATAGAGTAGCTAAAAAAAAAAAGAAGTATGCACTGGTCACCTTTAAGAGGTGTGGAGACCAAGAAAGGCCAACAACTAGGGGAATAGAAGCATTTATGCATATGCCAGAATCCATCCCAGAGGAATCAAGTAAGAATTACTGCTTCACCAGTGATGGCAAGAGCTCAAAGAAAGTTCAGGTTGCATTGACAGTAGAAGTATGTGGAAGCAGAAAGAATTCAGATTTCTGGGAAGGACTCCAATTAGAAACAGGCTGAATTCATAAGGTCAAGCAGAGGTATTGTTCTAAGTTGTACTTGCATTATTCCAAATTTACCAGCAGATATTAGTTGACATACACTATAATTTTTTCAGACCACATGAACTTAAGGACAGGTAATTGTTGTTTTGGTTCTTAACTCCATTCAACTTTGTCACTGCACTCTAAGATTCCATATTTTTCCTTTTTTGTGGTGTCCAGGTGATTTTTAGACCTTCTTAATTAGTCATTATAAATTTTGGATTGTAGCCTAGATTGTAGATTGTAGAATTTGCTCTTCTATGGTTACTTTTCCCCATCTTTGAAATAATTAGGTCATTGCCTTTCTCTTCTTTGCTGCTTACAATGCTAGTGCAGGATCCTCAAGGAATTACACCTATTTTGATTAACTTTGAATTGTCTGATCTTTATGGGACCACAGCTAAGTTATTCATTCTACATGTAGTCTCTTTGAGCTTAAGTGTTCCTTTCCTCTATGAGGGATGACACATTTATGACATGTATAGCAAACTGATGACATGATTTCTAATATTGCTAACTAATTACATGATTTCTGTCACTGAGTCCATGATTACATGATTTCTGTCACTGAGTCCATGATTACATGATTTCTGTCACTGAGTCCATGATTACATGATTTCTGTCACTGAGTCCAGACAAAAATGATATAACACTTTCTATGGGTGAAGTACTGTTACGCACATTTTAAAGGTATTAACAAATCTCACCTCCAGATTCACCTTATAAGACAGCTATTTCCATTATCTCCATTTTACAAATGGGGCAACTGAGGCACAACAAGTCTAACTTGACCGAGATTGCACAGACATCACTTGTAGAGCTAGAACTTGAATCTGGGCAGTCTAGCTCCAGATTTCATGTGCTTTACCACTGATGCTACATTACCTCATATTCCCCAAGAAAAAAAGCTTACATGACCAAACCCCAAATGACCACAGGCCTTATTCCTATAGATTTCACATTTCTCCCGCTGATAAAGAAGAGGGGGAAAAATGGCTAGCATGATATGTGTATTCAGTCATAGCTCTCACTGAATTCGTCTTCTGCTTGAAAGTGATGAATGAGGAATTAATCACACAGAATCACACAATACACACACTGAACTATGATGTACAAACCTGATTCTTTAAACCTTGGACCTAGAACAAGAGTTTGTTTCTGCTTTGTTAGCTTCCTGATGTGAAGTCTAGCTACTATGACTGATTCCTCAGAATTTGGTGGCTATGCCTCATATTGGAGGTTTGGCAGCCCTATTAGGGAATTAATAAAGTTGGAGACAATACTTGCGATGAGTATAGCAAAACAGGGCACACAGATTAAGAGAGCCTCCTAACAACTACTAATGACACAGAATTGGTTTGTCAGAAGCTGTGACTTGGGAAAATAGAAAGGTGGGTTTTTCCCAGGGCAAGTAAGTTTTGATGTCTGAGGTTTTAGGAAGGGAGAAAGGAAAGAGGGAAAAGGGTCAAGTCAAGATGCATATTTGGAGATGCTAGAATGCTAAAAGATTCTAGAAGGGCCCAACCAACCGGGCAATAATATCAGAGAACACTGTGTAGCTGAGAGCCAAAGATAAAATCAGTCAAAAAAAGCTAGAGTGGTAAAACACCAGAGATTAGAGTACTAGTTAAGATCCAGCTATCTTTTCTGGCTCTTCTGAAAGCATCATTACTCTGTATACTTTATCAAAAAATATCTCACTTCAGAGTTCTTATTTATTAAATGACAAGTACTGGACTAAACAATCTCTAAATACTCTTCCAGCTCAATCCTTCTATGATTCTATGGTCCATAAATTTACAAAAAAATTAGAATTCTGACTTTTCTGAACTATACAACACAACCAATTAAAAAAGCAGTTTTTGGAAGGCTGCTTGGTCGAAAAATTGAATTATTATCAGATGGATGGTGTCCCCTAGCATTTTTTTCTTATCTTACTACAAGAACTCAAGTAATCTTAGGACTTGCCTTTGACTTTTCCCAAGCGGTTTCCAAATCTGCCATTCAGTCATCCAACATTTACTGAATTCCTACAATATGTGTGGACACCCGGGTTAGGCTTTAGGAAGAGAAAGATGAATGATACAGAATCATGGTTTTAAAGACAATCACAGTATAGTGGGGGAGATAGAAACATATGCCATGAGCACGATATCATAATAGAGATATATGTAGGGTATTATGGGCACAGAGGATAAGAGTATATAACTCAAACTGAGAGAAGTGATAATAGGTTTCTTAGTAGAGATTTTACCTTATGTCATTCATCAAACCAAGATGTGTTCTTGTGGGAGAATGTTGGGCAGAGCATGCAACCAAAGAGAATAATATGCACTAATGAATGGAAGTGAGAAATAGCATTATGAATAAGGTAGGCCTCTATTGTGTTTGTCTGTTCATACTCCTTTTCCCTTTCTTAGTTTAGCCATATATTTCTCTCTCACTCCAATTATGTAGTGGGACTGTTAAGCATGTTATACTGCCCCTGTGGATATAGGGGTGGGCATGTGTCCCAGATACAGCCAATCATAAGATACCATTCCCCTGGGCATAGCTGTTCACACAGAGGATGGTATATTAGCCACGCCAGATCAATCAGATTCTTTCACTAAGGTTTTAATATACCAAAGTTGCAAATGAAAAAGAATGTGTCACAAATGTTAGGATAATATACTCTAGTATAAGGCTGCTTGGGTTCAAACATAAGTTCCACCACTTATTAGCTGTATGAACTTAAAGTACTCAATTTTTGTGTGTCTTACCGTCGTCATTTGTAAAATGGAGACCACAATAGTACCTACATCATAGTATTGTGAGGATTAATGTGTTAATACACATAAAGCACTTAGAATATTTCTTGGCACACAGTAAGTACTCAGGAAATATTATTGATAATATTGTATTTTTATATAGTATTATTATATTTGTTATATACTAACTACTGATTGCTATGGGATTCTTACTTCAGGATGATATATGGTTTGAATCACCACTAGAGCAAGGTTTCTCACCATAGGTACTATTACCATTTGAATTAACAAAGTTAATTCTTTGTTGGGGGCAGTTGTCTTGCACATTATAGGATATTTAGCATCATTCCTGGTCCCTTCCTATTAGATGTCAGTTGCATCACCCCAGTTATGATGAACAAAAATGTCTCCAGAAATTTCCAAATATTTCATTGGGGACAAAATTGCCTCAGAGTGAGAACCATTACAGCCATTTTACCTTTCAACTAGAGAAAGACTATTTACCATAGGAAAGAAGGAAGTCAATATGTGAAGAAAAACATAAACAAGAAATGGGGAGATTTAGACAGAATGAGTCCTTCATTATATACTATGTCTTCAGTTCTAGTCCCTAAATCTAAACTCTAATGGTGCTTGCCAATCACCTTTTCTTTTACTTTATCTTTCTGTTAAAATTTCTCGTTTTTTAGGGTAAATCAGTTTACTTGGATTTCTCTCACTTGCAAACTGGAAGAGAACTGGAATATCGGCACATAGAGATTATCATTATTATATGTGTGGGTGTGCGTGTGTGTATCTCTGTGTCCCCACTGCAGTGTAAGTGCTATGAGAACAGAGACTATCGGTCATGTTCACTACTGTAGATCCATGGTCCAGAACAGTGATTGGCATAGAGGAAGTAATATATAAACGTTTGTGGATGAGTCAATGAAGAAACTACAAGCAGTTGCGTGTCGCTAGAGCTAAAAGTGTATGAAAGTGAGTGCGTTGTATGTTATAAGGGCAGTTAAATAGTTTTAGAAGTGCCCTAATTGCAATAATCTCTCCTGGGGTTGTCAACACCTGAAATACCACAATCAGGAATTACTTCCATAAGGATTGGTTACTTAACATTGATCATCTTTAACAAAAACTATACCATAGGGTCTACTCCTTATTTTCAGGAATATAAGAAATGAATTTTAGGGGTGCTTGGGTGGCTCAGGAGGTTAAGCGTCTGCTTTCGGCTCAGGTCATGATCCCAGGGTCCTGGGAGCCCTGCATCGGGCTCCCTGATGAGCAGGGAGCCTGCTTCTCTCTCTCCCTCTGCCACTCCCCCTGCTTGGATTCTCTCTCTCTCTC
Organism: Leptonychotes weddellii; assembly: GCF_054177405.1. NCBI lineage: Eukaryota > Metazoa > Chordata > Mammalia > Carnivora > Phocidae > Leptonychotes > Leptonychotes weddellii. The sequence continues at coordinate 29,785,511 of NC_138385.1, forward strand.
TGACAAATAAAAATAAAATCTTTTAAAAAAAGAAATGAATTTTAATTGACAAAATTAATGGTGTTTAAGGTAGATTATTGTTAGAAGTCATATATCAGACCTGCTTACCCCTTCACGGAGAAGGTTTAGAATGCAACAAAGAGCTAGAGGTCTAGAGCCCCTTTGGTCTTATGTACCTCCATTTCTCAGTCTTCTCCTGCCTAACATGACTGCAAAGCTCTCTAGTCCTACCACTGCTACTTCACTGCACCTTCCTCAGAAAGTGATTTACATGCAAAGTGCCAATCTTTGGGTTTAGGTCAGAAAGTGAGATCTCCCAGAACTATAGAATAGGCTGACGTATATTTGTTTGGTTTCATTCCTAACACATGTTTCATATGTTGGATGGAATTTAATTTGAGATTTTCCTTCATTGTAAAATAACATCTGCAACCCAGGATGTGTGAGAAAAGACATATAGCTCCCAACTACCTCTCACCACCAGAGGCTACCAATATTTACAAAACAACAACAACAACAACAACACACACACACACACACCCTTGGCATTTGCTATATTGTCCAACATAATTTCACTTATTTGCAACACATAGGCATGGGCTTAAAAAGAAAGGTAGGGTAGGTTTAGACTTATCCTAAACGGGAGACCACTAAAGAGTGTAAAAGAGGTGAGTGAACTAATAAGATCTGTAATTTTGATATCATTGCTCTTACTGTGTGGACAAAGAACTCAAGAAGGGAAAGAATATGAAAGCAGGCAGATTAATTTGAAAGGTTTTAATCCAGGTACGAAATAAGAAAGTGATCGCAGGGCAGAAGATGAGAGGACATATTACAAAAGTATATGCAGTATTTAGAATAAGCATGTTGTTAAGTAGGATGAGGGGAGTAAAGAAGGGATAGTCATAGATGCATCCTAGGTTTCTAGCTTATATAACTGGAGGAAGGATGGTGGCACCAAATGAAATCGAGATTATAAGAGAAGGTGCAGGTGCTTGTTTTTTGTTTCTTGATTTTTGTTTTCTCTTCCCTCCTTTCTAGTCAGCTTCCTTTGACTGCCAAATTCCATCTTAACACCTTGACCCCCTGACTGCCTTCCCTGTAGCTATGGTAAACATTTACTTTTCAGGCCTCTTTGAGCTATGTGTGCTCATAAATCATTTTGACAATAAACAAAATAAAATAGTTGAATTCAGCCAAAAATGGTTATTAAAAAGAACAAAATTGAAATAAAACAGCATTGAATTGCAACTACTTGCTGGTGATTTGTTAGCATCATCAACATTATAGTCAACAGATACTTCACTGCCAGCTCAGTGCTAAGTACTGTCCTGGGCCTTAAGGATACAGAGACCCAGAGAGGCAGCCTGTTAGAATGAATATGCTGATTTTGGAATTAGAACCAGAGTGTATTTCTTGTTCCACCTAGTAGGTTTGTGACCCTGGGTTAGTGGGTAGCCCCTGAGAGCCTCATTATTTTCCACATGTAAAAATGGGATAATTGGATAATTGCATAATACATGCATCATTCAGCTGCCATGTTAAGTGAACTAACAAATCCAACTTAGCCCAGTAGCTGATACATTATAAATACTTGATAAATGGTAGCTGCTATGAAATAAAGACATAATTAACCTCTCAGGAAGCTTATAGTCTATTATATATAAATATATATATATATTTTTTTCCTCTATGAGCCTCCCATATCTTTTTTATTATCAGTTCAGAAAAAAGAGTTCTATTGTATCATTCTTATCACAAGGAATGTATAATGATTCAAAATGTTAGTATATCATAGTCCTAGACAGCATTCCTTCAAAACTCTGAGTATAATCAAGTATAACATTTAAAGCCTTTGGAGACTTACTTCAAAGATCCAATGAAGAAAAAGCAAACTCCTTTAGAAGAGTAATGAAAAAATGATGTATTGCAAACAAGCAGTTAAAATGTGTTAATTGGTTGTAATGTAGCACCAAGGAACTGATGGGGTTTGGAGGAGGGGGGGAAAGCAGAAGCACATGAAGTAATATCAAAGTTTTTGCCAGATTGGGTTATAATGAACTTATTGTGTTTTAATGAAACTAGTAACTGAGTATCTTATTAAATTTCACTAGAATCCACTGCAGGCCATTTTACGGTAGCCCTGTTAAGATCTTTTATGAACCCAGAAATGTGCCAAATATTATAAAAAAGAAAACCTAACTGCATTACTTTACTCCTATCATCATATAATTTGCTTAAGATGTTTGTCAGCAGTTTATAACCTATATTCTTCTTCATTTCAATATTATTTATATTATAATAAGTGAAAAAACACTGGAAAATAATATGCATCTAAAATATTCTTTGCTGTTAAAAAAAAGAGAGAGTAAATTTTGGGTGAAACATATATCCTAATAAAGGTTTAAGTTAAAGAAGTAAAAATAAAAAAAGAACCTTTGCCTTGGATTTTCTTTTTTTTTTTTTTTTTTGGCCTAGATTTTCAAAACTCAGTAAGTAAAATTTTGTAAAGACTAAACTTACACATTCTATGCAAACTTTTGGCTAAACTCTGCAGATTACAAATGCCAGTTAAACAGATGGCAATGACCCCTGTGTGGATTAGTCCAAGCAATGCTTTTCAACATTCAGCAATAGTTTCTTTGATCATCTACATGGAAGGCCAGTGCTTGGCAGTGCTATCCAGTTGGCAGATTCTTTCTTTGTTGTCTACTATTCCTGGTTTTGTACCCTTTTTCAGACTTTCAGCTGTCTCTTCATTGACAGTCAGCAGTACTGACTATGCCACTGTCCTCAAATCTTTTCAGTTGAGAATATCTCACATAAGAGCAACATGTCATTTTCCAAAGGACATTTTTATTTCACAGGTTAATGCCTTGAGAGCCTCTACTGGACACAAAACATAGTTACTTAATTTGAGTTTTGGGCCACTTTAATGGAACATCGGAACTCTATGTATCTCCTAAGTGGATATTTTATACCTAGTAGGCAATTTAGTGTCCCTACCTTGCCCAGAATTAATGCTTTTCCTCATCGCATGCCTTTCAAATCACCACGCAAGGCGGAGCCACAGTCACTTCTCTGTCTCACTCAGGAATGTTTTCTCTAATGGCTCTTAGCTTGAGCCTCATTGTAACCAATTTTCTTTGCTTGGGGTAGAAATGGAAGGGAGGAGGAAAGCTAGCTTTTGCATGATAGTTGAGCCAAGTAAACTCCCAAACAGACAATTTCATTATTTATAGAACCGTGTCCAAATTTGTAAGCTAAAATAAAGAAGCAAACTTTTCAGTGTTATTGACACTGGCAAAAAGTAGAGCTAGTGGACTTAATGATGATGTTTTATATAAGGGAAGTCCAGGTTAGACTGAAAGAAAAAGAAAAAAAACATTTATTTTTGCTGGGGAGAAGAAAGGGAAGGCAGGAAGGATTAGTGTCCAAAATCTATAAAGACTTATCAAACTCCACACTGAAAGAAACCCAAATAATCCAGTTAAAAAATGGGCAGAAGACATGAATAGACATTTTTCCAAAGAAGACATCCAGATGGCTAATAGACACATGAAAAGATGCTCAAAATCACTCATCATCAGGGAAATACAAATCAAAACTACAATGAGATACCACCTCACACCTGTCAGAATGGCTAAAATCAACAACACAGGAAACAACAGATGTTGGTGAGGATGCAGAGAAAGGGGAACCCTCTTACACTGTTGGTGGGAATGCAAACTGGTGTAGCCACTCTGGAAAAGAGTATGAAGGTTCCTCAAAAAGCTAAAACTAGAATGACCCTATGATCCAGCAATAGCACTGCTAGCTATTTACCCAAAGGATACAAAAATACTGATTCAAAGGGATACGTGCACCCCGATGTTTATGGCAGAATTATCTACAATAGTCAAATTATGGAAAGAGCTCAAATGTCCACTGACTGATGAATGGATAAAGAATATGTGGTATATATATACAATGGAATATTATTTGGTGAGCAAAAGAATGAAATTTTGCCATTTGCAATGATGCAGATGAAGCTAGAGAGTATTATGCTAAGCGAAATAAGTCAGTCAGAGAAAGACAAATACCATATGATCTGACTCATATGTGGAATTTAAGAAACAAAACAGATGAACATAGTGGAAAGAAGGAGGAAGGCAAACTGTTAAGACTTTTTTTTTTTTTTTTTTTTTACTGTGGAACTGCTGTGACTTTTTTTTAAATTTTATTTTATTATGTTATGTTAGTCACCATACAATACATCATTAGTTTTTGGTGTGGTGATCCTTAACTATAGAGAACAAACTGAGGGCTGCTGGAGGGAAGGTGGGTGGGAGGAGGGGCTAAATGGGTGATGGGGATTAAGGGGAGCACTTGTGATGAGCAGTGGGTGTTATATGTAAGTGATGAACCACTAAATTCTACTCCTGAAGCTAATATTACGCTGTATGGTAACTAACTGGAATTGAAATAAAAACTTGAAAGTAGAAAAAAAAATAAACAAATAAATAAATAAAATGGATCAGTTACACATATTTTGAAAATATCATCCTTGTTACAAGTGTCTTGTCAACAGCGTTCTCACTTCCAATGTTGTTATTCTTATGGACTTTCTCCTTAAGCCTACTAATCTCCTGCGTCTCCCCTCAGACCCTGCCTTCTTAGATGTATTCATAAGGGAACACCCATTGCCACTTTCTCCTCACTTCTTCCCTCTCCCTAAATGTGCATTCGTCCTTATATTCTGCATAGCAGAAGCAGTTTCTCTTCTTCTTCTGACAAAGCCTGTGTTTCCTACTGCAAAACAGCACTTATGAAATCCAAGCATTGTGGGGGGGGGGTGAAAGTGAGAGAGAGAGAGAGAGAGAAATTAATTTCCTAAATTCTTGTTATTCACAATTAACATAGCAAGAAGCAAAGGCGCTTGATCTAGAGTTACATATAAAAGAAGTAATCATGGTCAGATAAAAAAGGGAAGGAAAAATCTGATCCTAGTAGCCCCAGTGGAATACAGGGACTGAAAGGAGAGATAGGTATATGTCTGCCTGCCTACTTTCCCTGTCTGGCTCGCCTCTTGTTTGGGATTCTGGAAATTTCTGAAAGGAGAAGGCCTCAGAGGTTGCCCCTCTACCAAAGTGTCCCTGAGAGCTTCCCTGTGTTTTGAAAGATACACAGAAATTTCTGTTTCCTGTGAAGAGTTGTAGAATATACCTGCAGGTTATCCATGGGGAGCTTATCCATGAGGTTGTGGCAGGGATAAAGTAGCTCTGGATCCCATGACCACATACGATCCCTTATTGTGCCAGACATTATTCTAAGCACTTACACATTCATAACCATTCAGGCATGACAACATTCCTCTGAATTCATACCATTATTATTATTTCAAAGCTCAATATTATATAACTCAGTCTTAAACACCATGCCTACACAATAGATTCAAAATACAACATCAGCAGGAGAACAAGTATAGTTTATTTCAGAAAGCGTGATGTTTGCACATTGGAAAGGTCATAGATACGAAACTTTACTGTGTTCATCTTATACTTCGGGTCACTAATGTAGTTCAGTAACTTCTATTTCATTTTCCATTTCACTGGCTAATTGCAAGAACCTTGGCTCTTCTATCCTAGTTTCAAGTGGTGATCATATCTTCTAAGTAGACTTCAATCCTTCAGTTAGTTGGCTGTTGTTAATCTTCTTTCAGATTAATTTCCTGCTGAGGGAATGTCCATTCTCTTTGCACATTCATCTACATATTATCAGGTGCCAGCACACTCAATTATTTGTAATGTTGTAATTGTGTCTATCTATGGCAGAGAGCACGTTTGTGAGGTGGCCTTCTTTTTTTTTTTTTAAGATTATTTATTTATTTATTTGACAGAGAGAGAGAGCACAAGGAGGGGGAGTAGCAGGTAGAGGGAGAGGGAGAAGCAGGCTCCCCGCTGAGCAAGGAGCCCGATGCGGGACTCGATCCCGGGACTCTGGGATCATGACCTGAGCCCAAGGCAGTTGCTTAACCAACTGAGCAAACCAGGCGCCCCAAGGTGGCCTTACTTTTTAATGTAAACTCAAAAGGGTTTCAGTAGCACAGGTTCCCTTCTTCAGCATTATAGATCTTCCCCAAATAACATTACCCACAACAGATTTTACTTAATATCAATTACCCGAATAATATTTGGAGATCTATCAGAGCTATTTCTCATTTCTATGTTCATTCTCAAAGACTGAAATCATAAAGTATAAAATCTGTCTCTCTGTTAAAGAGAACTCTGCTTTCCCCACCCCCAGATGGCTCTGAATAATTATTCTTTGATGGTGCACTCATATTCTTTCCTTCACAGATCGCTTATTACAAAGATGTTACTCATATTTCTCAATTTCAGTGCTATAATTGGGTTCTCCAATTCTTTGCCCTGATTTTCAGAAAACCAATAAAGTTTACTCAATTGGACATCCCTCTGACTTGGATCCAAAAGCACTTCAGAAAACATCTGTGTGGTATTTGACAAATCACGTCCCCTTTCCAGATCTGATCTACACACATAGTCTTTCCTGATCTTTATCATCTTTTCTACAAACTAAGTTGATTGAAACATGTTGATGCTTTTATATTTTTATATACCTTCTATTTTGACTTACGTTGTGTGAAATTATCACCCTTAACTAAATTATTACTTGTTAGTTGATTCCAATTCCTTGGAACCAGATTTGCATTTGTGTTTTGTGGAAACAAACAAATTGTTTTTATCTCGTTCTTTTATGCTTCCGGACAATGTAGTCTGCTCCTCTATCTTAGCACTAACCACAGTCGGCTTTGTAGTATTTTCATATATAAGTGTCTAGCTAAGTGTTCCGGATCTCTGTGATATGCTAGGACTACATCCTAGTCATTTTTCAGTATATTGTGCAGTGTTGTGAATACAGAAAGTTTTTCATAAAGTGATAGGTAATTTTCATCGAGTGACGTGTCTTGGCTAACAGTGAGCACATAGCAATAGCTGTTTCTTGAAATAGTGTTTATTTCCATCTCCCTCTCCATTGCTTTCTGCTAATATATTTGGCCACATGCCATTACTTGCTCTATCCCATGTTTGTTTTGGTGGCACGGCTCAGCAAAAGAGGTTAAGCTC
>NC_138385.1:29792737-29829314 GCF_054177405.1 Leptonychotes weddellii
TTTTTTAAAGATTTTATTTATTTATTTGAGACAGAGAGAATGAGAGAGAGAGAGAGAGCACATGAGAGGGGGGAGGGTCAGAGGGAGAAGCAGACTCCCTGCCGAGCAGGGAGCCCGATGCGGGACTCGATCCAGGGACTCCAGGATCATGACCTGAGCCGAAGGCAGTCGCTTAACCAACTGAGCCACCCAGGCGCCCGAGGCTAAGCTCTTTATTGATCAGAGTGGAGGAAGTTTGTGGTCCACTGTGTGGTTATTTCCTGTGTTTTATTATGATTGTGGTTAATCATTGTAATTACTAAACCTTTTGTAGCCCTTTGCAGTCCTGCTCATTGAATGCCAAGTTATATATTAGGAACTCTATATATATCACAACTCTTCACAGCACATATAAGGAAGCTATTATTCCAATAACAATATAAGCAGCAGTATTTACTGATATATCAGACATTGTGACAAGTGCTTTACACACATATTTTCACTGACCTGCCACAACAACCACATGAAGTTGGTATCACCAATACAGATGACCTTTGAACAACATGAGGGTTAGGGGCACTGATGTCCCGTGCAGTCGAAAATCTGTATATAACTCTTGGGGTGCCTGGGTGGTTCAGTCAGTTAAGCATCCGACTCTTTTTTTTTTAAAGATTTTTTTTTTTAATTTATTCACTTGAGAGAGAGAGAGAGCAAGCAGGAGCATGAGCAGGGTGGAGGGGCACAGGGAGAAGCAGACTCCCTGCTGAGCATGGAGCTCAACCCAGGACTCCGGGATCATGACCTGAGCTGAAGGCCAATGCTTAACCAACTGAGCCACCCAGGTGCCCAAACAACCAACTCTTGATTTCAACCCAGGTCATGATCTCAAGGTTGTGAGATTGAGCCCCGCATCGGACTCTGCACTGGGCATGGAGCCTGCTTAAGATTCTCTTTCTCCCTCTCCCTCTGCCCCTCCCTCCTCTAAAAAAAAGAAAAGAAAATCTGCATATAACTTTTGACTCCCCAAATACTTAACTACTAGTAGTCTACTGTTGACTGGATAGCTTACCAATAACATAAACAGTCAATTAACACATAATTTTGTATGTGATATGTATTATATATTGTATTCTTTCAAAATGTAAGAAAAGAAAACATTATTAAGAAAATCATAAGGAAGAGAAAATACATTTACAGGACTATATTGATACTGTAAGTTTACGTCACCTGTTTAAAAGATGAATTATCTGTTAGTACATCTGTCTTATATGATACAGAACACTAGATGTTATATGCATTATTAACACTGGACATCAAAAATGAAAAGATAATGTGAAAGAGGAGGTGGCTATGAAACTATTTATCATAGCAGAGTATGTACTATAGTTAATTTTATGCAGTTATGATTTAATACTGCATCTTCGTGTTTGTTTACATTTCTCTTGACTGTGAATGGTGCCATGTATAGTACGTGTGTGCAAAAGTTTCGGTAAATTTTTACTTTTTACAATAGATTTGTACACACATATATACATGCTTTGTGTGTGTGTATACATATATGTGTATATATATATATATGCTATCTATATTTGCATACATGCCAATTTACAAAACAAATGCTTCAAATTCATTTCTACAAAATTAACTAACTGCCTACTATAGGCAAAAACTTATTCTCCTTGCACATCCCACACTCCATGTCCAAAATGACCTTTAATTTAGGCTTTAAACCTATATTTGATATTTCCTATTTTATAAGTGAATGTGTTGCCCCCCACTTCCTATGTTGAAACTCTAATGCCTACGGTGATGGGAGGTGATTTGTTCATGAGGGCATGACCTAAAGAGAGCTTAGGTGTTCCTCATAAAGTAGTGTGGTTCTGGAAGAAGATAAAATAGGCTCTGAAAGAAGATAGACTTAGTTTGAATCTTGACTTTTATTCTTAACACCAAGGTGACCTTGGGCAAAAGACTTTAAAGTCTTTAAAGTCTTTAAAGCTTTCAAACAAAGTCTTTAAAGTTTTCAAACAAAACCAGGGGATTTTACTCATGGTGTGGTTATGCAGATTAAATGAAACAGTGCACACTAAAACATCCAAGAAAGTTTGTGGTATACACTAAGCACTTAAACAATGTTAGTCTGCCTTCCCACTTGGTATTTTCAATATGTGGGACAACAATGATGGTAGGCTAGTTTTACAAACACATAGAGGGAACTCCAGAAAGTGGTTGATTCAGTACCTAAAACAATATATAAACAATATACACAACAAGAAGATTTTCATAACACAGTGCTTTTTTTAAAATTTAATTTTATTTATTTGAGAGGAGAGAGAGAGAGCACAGGAGCACTGCGTGAGAACACAAGAAGAGGGAGCGGCAGTGGAAGAGGGAGAAGCGGACTCCCCGCTGAGCAGGAAGCCCAATGCAGGGCTCCACCCCAGGACCCTGAGATCATGACCTGAGCTGAAGGCAGATGCTTAACCAACTGAGCCACCCAGGTGCCCCCAAATAGTGCTTTTATACTTTTCAAAGTACCCTTTCTTAGATTGCTTCATCTGTATTTTGCAAAAATTCTGAGGCAAGTGGATAAATTATGAGGAAATTGAAGCACAGATAGGTCAAGTGATTCAGCCAAATCATAGGGGATAATTAGCTAAAACTAGGTTGATGCAGACAAAGAGAGAGCTCTAAAAATTCCAAAACTGATTCAAAGTTTTGAACTTGGGAGATTTGAAGTTCCTACTGCCAGTTCCTGCTGCCAGTTGTCCATCAAGCATGCATAACCTGGCTGAATCTCAGGTCATTCCATGACTGATGGGTCATGTTAAAATGCAATCTGGATGAAGGAATGAAGGTATTATGGTTGACTCTCTGAGGTAAGGCTTATAAATAACAATGAGATTCCACATCCAAGACCCAATTTGTCTTAGTTTCTTATGCTGAAACAGCAGGGATAGGGGAGCAAAATCATCTGAAAATAGCATTACACACTTTTGTGGTTTTGATATTGTATCATAGTTATTCAAATTGTTACCACTGAGAAAAACTAAGGACATGTTGCATGGGACTCCCCTGTACATTTGGGGGGGAGGTAACTTCATGTAAATCATTATTATCTCAAGATAAAAAGTTAAAAAGATAGCATTGCACAGCATAATCCTGTGCTATTTCTTACCTAATTCATTTTTTTTATTTAAAAGCAGTTGTATTAGCTTTTATTGAACTGAGATTGGAATTTAATATTTAAAGAGCTGAGCATGACAAAAAACCAAGGAGCCACCTCAATAAATAAAAGATAAATTCTGAAACTCAATCATGAAAAACGACACCAGAATAAGAAAGCTCCTGGACACTAGGACAGCTGGGCACCAGGTTGCGTGCACTCAAGTCTGTAGGCACAGATCACAGCTCCAGAAAAAGACCGATGGATGGCATGGCATGTTGTTACTGTGAGTTAATAGAGCTCCTCAAGAAATTTCTTTCCTTACTAGCTATATTTCTGACCCAAACACTGTTTAGGCAGGTGACTATTGGCCACAGTGGCCATGGAAAACCCTTTTTCTGGTCCAATGCAATCAATACTATTGTGAGACGGGCCCTTGTAACTGAAGAGAGAGCTCTGTCCAATATGATAAGCTTTAATCTCTTTGTCAGGGCTCACATAATGTTACTGGGAGTTAGACAACACGATCAAAATAGAGAACTGTTGAGGACAGTATTTTCCAAGCTATGAGAGTGCTAGACCTTTGTGAGAACCCAAATATAAAGCTGGGGTGCTCTATTTATGCTTGGCCCTGCTGTTTTCTCTGTTTCATTTATCTCTGTTCATTATGATGGCCTCTAAACCGTTTCCTTCAAAAAATGTCCTTGTCATTATCCATACTATAACCCATCTCCTGATTACCATTCTCTATTTAGAAGGGATATTCCCAAATGTCTTCACACAGGTTCCTAGGTATCCAGGCTCCATACTCTGGATTATCCTGATCTGAGCATTAACCCTATGGTTAGGCTTTTTTCCTCCACTCCCCAACTATCAAATTTTAACTGTTCTGTGTCTCATCCAAACAAAGACCAAATGTGGCATGCCACACTGAAAGAAACTGGTCAACTAATATACTAAATTCTGGATTAATTCTTTGCACCAATAGTTATTGAGGACTTACTTTACAGAACACATATTCTAGGAAATGAGGTTATAGCAATGAACAAAACAAATTCTATGTCTTCAAGGAGCTTACATGTTAGCAGGGGAGACAGGAAATAAAAAAGTAATACAATGCAATATAATGTCAAGTAGTAAAAGAACTATGAAAAAATAACACAGAATAAAGGAAAAGAGAATAATTGTTATTATGGGGGGATCTCAGGGAGGTCTCTCCCAGAGTTAATGGTATTTGAGTAGAAACCTAAATGATATGAAGGGGGAGTCATGGGAAGGAAGAGAGTTCCAGGTAAAAGGAATAGCAAGTCTAAAGATTTAGTGAATATTAGTAAATTATTATATTAGATATTTGGCATTCTCTAAGGACCATAACAAGACCTTTGTAAATTTCTTTTTTTGTGTGTGAATGTCATTTATAATATTAATGTCCTGGAGGCCCTACAAGATGGTGGGTTGTAAAAAGGTCATAGTAAGTCCAACATTTAATTTTTTTGAAAGCTTTCTTCCTCCCTGCACCTGCCATATGTGGATGAATTCTGCATCTAATCCCTACTATTCTCCAATAACTAGAATCTTCAATGAAACACATCATTTTCTCCCTAAAGAGCCTGAAGGATATTAAACTGACTGGTCCAAACTATTTTATTGTGTTCCATTGTATAAAGATACATAGCCCTGACTGCCAGTGACTGTTACTTTTAATCAATAAAGATTCTAAAGAGCGACAGAATGACAGTCTTGCCACATCTGAGCTCCTTTTATACTAATTGGTTTAGCTCTTAATATTTAAGCTCACAAAGTTTATCTTTCCCTAAAAAAAAAAAAAAATCTATGCACACAATGTTACCCTTCTTTTCAACTTCTCTTCCTCCAACTTCTTTCCAGTGTTTCTTTTTTCTTCTCTCCATTGATCCTGAAGCCAGGATCACCATCTCTGTTTTGTGTGAAATACACCATTCTTTCTGTTGCTAAAATATCTCATTTGGTCATTCCATGTCAAAACACCTCCTGCTGATTATGAATTCTCCAGGGCTCTGCTCTTGGTTACTTGCAATTATGACTGAACAGAATCCTGAGCAATTACTCCTTGATTCAATTATCATATACATGCACATAGCACACTCGGTTCAGTCAGGTGTAATACCCAAAGCATTTGCATTTGTATAGAAGATTTAGGCTTTTATAAGGGAAACATTGTACTAATTAATTTAGATTCTTTCTTTAAGCTGACATAAAATTTTATTTTTTAAAGAGCCGACAACTAAAAAATGCATATGGACTTTTAATTGTGAAGTCTAAACTTCAGCAGTGAAGAACTAGGCATTTATAATTTATAATACTTTTATTATACATTGCTATTCAGTCAAATAGTTTATAAAGACAAACTCTTCCTAAATGTGTTCAGACAATAATTGAAGAACGGGCATTCCACAATTTGTTCAATCTGTTATTCCTGACCCAGTGGTAGTTTGGTTCTCTAATAGAATATAATTAGGTGTATATGTGGGAAATTAAAAGTTAAATCAAACTGCATTTCATTGACCACAATTTAAATTAATTCATGTCTTTTACTGTGTATAGGGTTAATTCCCACACTTCCCACTAGTCATAAAATCTGAACATACCTAATGTTAAAACTAACATTATTATGGGTCAGTTTCCATGTTGACTCAACATAATTTTACTTTGCTACAATGTAGGGACTGAGGCTCTCAAAGTATTTGTGATACTGAGCAAAGCTTACCATTTCCATTTTTTGAATATAGTCTTTTTTTTTTATTTTAGAGAAAAAGAAAGACAAACAGAGAGAGAGCGTGTGTGTGTGCAGGGGGAGGAGGAGAGGAAGAGGGAGAAAGGGAATCTCAGGCAGACTCCCTGCTGAATGCAGATCTGAGGCAGGGCTCCAGGCAGGGCTCTGTCTCATGACCCTAAGATCAGATCATGACATGAGCCAAAATTAAGAGTTGGATGTTTAACCGACCGAGCCACCCAGGCACCCCATTTTTTGAACACAGCCTTAATAAGATTGATGAAATGACTTTCATGTAAAGGGAATAATAAAGATAAATTCTTTCTCTGCTCCATACAGCTCCCAAAGTATGCTCTAACTCTAAGTTTTTTTTTTTTTTACTTTGTTGATGCCTAGTTCCTAGAATTATCTCTACTTTGATACAAGTTCTTTTTTTGCTTCTGCCTCGGTGTTTCTATAGCACTTTATTATCTCTAGTAAAGTGCCTAAGATATTTCATTGTTTTTTTTAATCTATTATAGGTTTTTCTTATCCACTAAATGTTGGATCAGGTTCTGTGATCTATTTAACTTTATATCCCCTTCTCTACTTCACTGCTTGGTACCAAGTAGGAACTCAGGACATGTTGATGGAATGAATAAATGAACAAATGGATACATGAGAACAGAGTATGTCACTGCAACTTTTCCTTTCATTGTAAATTGCTTTCAAGAGATGATATTTTAGAATATTGAGTACCCTGGAAAACCTGAGGAATAGTTAGTTCCTGCACATAAAAGACATCTAGATAAACAAATCACAAAATCTATACTAATTTTCTCAGTCACAAATCATTTAAACTGACCTTGAGGATATGCCTACTAATATGATTAAAATTGCTATTTCATGCTAATTTATTATTGATCCACACAATTATGAACAACATTGACAGAAAAAGCAGAATATAATATCAAGTTGTAATGTGATACCTCTGAAAATGTAATAAATTGTGGTACTTTCTTCCTTCTGAGGTTTTAAAACTAGAAATTACATTCCTCTGAGGGACTGTTGATTTATACAAAATAGTTAACTCATTTTGGTAACTTGGACTGAAGAAAAAATCATAATTGGAAAAATGCTATGGCACCTTCTGTGTAGAGAATGTCATCTGAAGTTGAAATTATATTTAAACTACCAATGGGAGAATACTCACTGTTTAACTGTTTAGAAGAGTGCAAATTCCCTTCTTCTTGCCAAAGAATATAAAACTAACCTCAAAGTGGCAGTACAGGGCTGACAAAATCCTTTAAGGGGTGACTGTTCTTCCTTAAAGATGGCAGAGTAGGAGGACCCTAGGCTCACCTCCTCAAGCAGATACAACTAGAAAACATTCACAGTATAAATAACCCAGAAAACGACCTGAAGCCTGGAAGAATAAACACTAAATGTAGAAAAGAGGCCCCACTGAAGAAGGTAGGAAGGGCAGAGACACAGTTGGGAAAAAAACCAACAGACTTGTGGGACTGTCTAAGGGAGGGAGGAATGCAGGAGGCATGGAGAGGGGAGAGAAACAGACCTCCACACTGGGGAGCCCTCATGAGGAAGACAAATCCCCATGACATTTGGTTTTGAAAACAAGAGAGATCAAATTTCTTGAGTTCTTACAACCAGCAGGACTCAAAACCTGGAATATTTTAAAAGTCAGTGGGATGAGCTCTGAGAGAGCAGGGAGGGCCAGAGGAAGGGGAGTCCCTGTCCTTAAAGAGACAGCACTACAAATAGCCTGCAGAGATACAGCATAGAAAGAGCAGTTAGAAAAACACCTGGGGCATAAGGGAGGAAACAGTGCTTACTAATCTCAATGCCTATTGAATAAGGGACAGGCAGGGCTAGGTAGGGAGAGATAGGTAGGGGGCCATGAGATCAGGCTCACAAAATTCAAATTGTGGGAGATGAAAGGAAACCAGAGATAAAGGAACAAACCAGTCCATCCTGTCCTAGGTGAGGTCAGAGGTGAGGTCTTGTTATAAAAGCTACTTGTGACTAACCAAGAATTACCGGGACCCTAAAAAGGATGTAGGGAGGTAAGCCGTTGAAGGTGTTATCACTAGTCCTTACTCAATGGTGCCATCAATAGAGATGTTAAACAGATTTAAGTTTCCTGGTTCGTTTTCTATAAAAGACCATCCCTAAAAGCCCTCAGTGGCAACCCTGTCGGGACCCCTCTCACTTCTGAGAGTTTTTCTGTATCCTGGCCTAATAAACTTCTATTGCTTTACTCACTCTCCTTTGTCCTCGAGATTCATTCTTCGACTCCATGAGACAAGAACCTCGCTCTCCCGCATCACTATCCTGGAGGGATAGAAATTCCTGGGGGAACTCTTCCAGGAACAAAGGAATTGACAGGCACCATTTCCCCCCCTCCTCCCCTGCATAAACACTGGCCGCCTAAGGGACTCACTACCTAATGTGCTAACACTGCCAGCCCACTCTCAGGCCCTGCGCTTCAGCCAGCTTAGCCCTCTGGACAGCCCACCTCAGACCCAGCACTTCAGGGCCCCTCCTGCAGAGGACAGGGCACAAAAAGCTTGCTAGCACTGCCTACCTACCTCACCACCTTCCAATATGCTGGGCTTTGGCAGATCTGTCTTCTCAAATACGCTCCTGGACAGAGCCCATCCGGGTGCTGCTGCAGGCCTGGCAGTGTGCAATCAGCCCCTACAGTGGCCAGCACCACTCCCAAGTGACTCCGGCCATGGAAGGAGGGAAACGTAACCACACACACCAGTTAGACAGAGGCCTCAGCAGTGGGCTGGAGGCAGACAACTGGCTTGACTACAGAACCTGCCCACCAACGAAAGCTTCCCATGAAAAAACACAGGGAAAGAGCCCTGCAGTTTGGTGCTACCGCATCTCTGGCAAATGCCTGGTCTGACTCAACTCAAGACCAAGATGTCCCCAGATGGGCCCACTAACACCACAGGGACCAAACACTGCCCACAACAGGCAAAGAGAGCCACTGCAGATGCCCAGACTAAAGGAAGAAGTGGCTCAGCCACAATAGCAGGGCACATGCATAACACATAGGAGACACCCCTGAAGTGACAGGTTCTGATGAAGAGGGGACAATGCATGGCAGGGCACTACAGGGCACTACACTCTTCCTTACAAGGCCATGACTTTCAAGTGCAGGAGAGGTAACTATCTTTCCTAACACACAAAAGCAGACACAGAGAGCTCTACCAAATGAGGAGACAGAGGAACATGTCCCAAATGAAAGAAGACCAAATCACATCAAGAGACCTAAGTGAAACAGATATAAGTAATATGCCTGAGAGAGAATTTAAAGTAATGATCATAAAGATACTTAATGGACTCGAGAAAAGAGTGGAGGATGTCAGTGAGACCCTTAACAATGAGATAAAAAAGAACCAATGAGAGATGAAAACCACAATAAATGAAATGACAAATATACTAGATAGAATACATAGTAGACTAGATGAAGCAGAAGAATGAAACAGTGACCTGGAGGACAGAATAATGGAAAGTAATCAAGCTGGGCAGGTGAGAGAAAAAAAAAATATGCAAAATGAGAATAGACTTAGGGAACTCAGCAACACCATCAAGTGTAACAACATTCACATTTTTAGGGATCCCAGAAGAAGAGAAAAAAAGGGGACCGAAAGTTTATTTGAAAAAATGACAGCTGAAAACTTAGCAAATCTGGGGAAGGAAACGGAAATGGGAAGAAGACATGAACAGACATTTCTCCAAAGAAGACATGCAGATGACCAACAGATACATGAAAAGATGCTCAACATCAGGTACCATCAGGGAAGTACAAATCAAAACTATAATGACATTATCACCTCACACCTGTCAGAATGGCTACAATCAACAACACAAGAAACAACAAGTGTTGGTGAGGGTGTGGAGAAAAAGGAACCCTCTTGGTGACAGGGATCCACTCCTTGTCCTCGGCCTTGCCTCCGCGACCTCCATGGCCTCGACCCAGGCCCTGACCACAGCCGCGACCGCTGCGCCAGATGCTGCTGCCGAAGCCTCCACGGAAGCCGCTGCGGCCTCCCATTCCAGGGCCCCCGGGCCCTCTGGGCCCTCCTGCAGTGCTGGCATCAGCCGCCATTTGGTGTTAAAAGAAAAAGGAGCCCTCTTGCATTGTTGGTGGGAATGCAAATTAGTGCAACCACTATGGAAAACAGTATGGATGTTCCTCAACAAGTTAAAAATAGAACTACGCTATCATCCTGTAATCGCACTACTGGGTTTATCCAAAAAATACAAAAACACTAATTCAAAGGGATACATGTACCCCTAAGTTTATAACAGTATTATTTACAATAGCCAAATTATGGAAGCAGCCCAAGTGTCCACCAACTGATGAATGGATAAAGATGAAGTGGTGTATATATACACAATGGAATACTATTCGTTCATAAAAAAGAATGAACTCTTGCCATTTGCAACGACATGGATGGAGCTAGAGAGTATTATGCTAAGCAAAGTAAGTCAGTCAGAGAAAGACAAATACCACATGATTTCACTCACATGTGGAATTTAAGAAACAAAACAAAAAGAGAGAGAGAAACCAAGAAACAGATTCTTAACTATAGAGAACAAACTGATGGTTACCAGAGGAGAGGTGGGGGGGGATGGGTGAAATAGGTGATATGGATTAAAGAGTACACTTATCACAATGAGCACTGAGTAATGTATAGAATTGTTGAATCACTATATTGTACACCTGAAACTAATATAACGCTGTATGCTAATTATATTGGAATTAAAATAAAAAAAAAATTAAATTAGGGGTGCCTGGGTGGCTCAGTTGTTTGAGCATCTGACTCTTGATTTTGGCTCAGGTCATCATCTCATGGTCCTGGGATTGAGCCATCTCATGGTCCTGGGATTCAGGCTCCGTGCTCAGCATGGAGTCTGCTTGTCCCTCTCCCAGTGCTCCTCCCCCCTACTTTCTCTCTCTCTTGATCTCTAAAATAAATAAATAAAATCTTTTAAAAAATTAAATTACAAAATGATGCACCTGTAGATCACTGCTCCAGTCAGTTGCATCAATACAACATTCACACCATTTCCATTATTCACACTATGCAGTGCTCAAGTATTATTTAACTATTGTGAATAAATTGTAATGACTCAATTAACTTGTAAATCAAATTACTCATGGCAATAATGCTATATTTAAGAAAAGTAACAGTTAAAATTGATTAGTAATTTAGTTTGGGAATTCTGGGTTAACACAAATATGAGTCACAATTTTTGAACTAGAACTTTTGAACTAGAACTACCTCTTGCCTTGCTATATACTGTAGATGAAAGTGAGAGGTCTAGATGGTATTATGATTTTCAAAATAGGATGAGAAATATACTAAGCTTAATTTAAATTGCAAATACTCCTTTAAAAGGTTGAAAAACAGAATTAATTTACAACAATATTGTCTTATAAACAACAGAAAATTCCCTGCATTTTCCCAGCAGTCCTGTAAGAAAATTACAGGTGTATGCTAAGCGTTTTCCTAGGTATGATGCCAGGTGAAGAAGAAGTCACATCTGTTCATTTTATTTTTTGGGTTTTTTGTTTGTTTGTTTGTTTTTGCTTTGGACTCAATGAGCATTTCTAACCTTTGTTTTATGAGAATACGCATCCTATTAAATGTTAATATTTATGTGTGTGTATGAAAGAGATAGAAATAACAGAAGGAAAGGATCTGTGGTCAAGTAAGTTTGGATTTTCTGGGTTAAAAAATGTTTTAAATGGGGGCGCCTGGGTGGCTCAGTTGGTTAAGCGACTGCCTTCGGCTCAGGTCATGATCCTGGAGTCCCAGGATCGAGTCCCGCATCGGGCTCCCTGCTCAGCAGGGAGTCTGCTTCTCCCTCTGACCCTCCCCCCTCTCATGTGCTCTCTCTCTCCTCTCATCCTCTCTCTCAAATAAATAAATAAAATCTTTAAAAAAAAAAAAATGTTTTAAATGGTTCTCCCCATCCAGTAAATCCAACAATTTAAAAGATATTACTTGTATTGAGGAAATCTGTGATTTTGAAGATCTAATGTCTCAAGGGATATTAAAATTTCAAGAAACACATTTTAGGTAATGCTAGAATAGACAGTAAGCTCCTTTAAAGGTAAGAAGAATTTCCAATTCACGTCAGCATCTCTATTGCCTAGCACAGTACCTGAGTTTATGCTGTGTATTCTTAAGTACATAGCATAGGTTATAAGCATAGAGGGATAGATCTATACCTCTCTGTGTAGCCAATAGTTACAAGCCAAATTGAAAGTGGTGAAAACAGCCACTCTTATAAAGGTAGCCCAACAAGAAAAATTCTAAACATAAAAGAACACAGGGATATTCAAATACAATTATAAGAAATTTGGATTTTTCTTCCTTTTTTTTTTAAGATTTTATCTATTAATTGAATTTAAATAAAAAAGATTTTATTTATTTAAGAGAGAGTGCATGTGTGAGCAGGGGGAGGGGCAGAGGGAGAGAAAGAGGGAAAGAATCCCAAGCAGACTCCACATCTAGCACAGAGTTAGACTCGGGACTCCATCCCAGGACCCTGAGATCAGGACCCAAGATGAAACCAAGAGTTGGACACTTAACCAACTGAGCCACTCAGGCACCCCTGGATTTTTTTTTCTTCTAAGCACCTATTTGCATTGCTAATATTTTGTAACCAAGCTTGATCTTGTAGCTAAATGGCTATAGTTGATTTTGATGTCTTGAGTGCTGTTATTTGCTGTAAAAATGGGAACCTTGTAATTGTTTGAAATGGACACCGATCAGATTAGAAAATGGATGCCAACTAAGAAACATGTTTCTGACAATCTAGGCAGCTTTCTGAGCTGAATCTCATACAAGGAGCAGAATGTGTCACTCAAGACTCCATTAAGGAAATAAAAATGGAGAAATTGTTGAGATGAGCTTTATTTAATTAACTATAGCATGTCACAAGTCATGCTGGCAAAGTAGAAGGAGGTATGAACATGGAGTTCAAGTAAAAGGGTGTCAAAGAGAAGTTTGCATTCATATGTCAGCAACATAATTCTTAAGCATGCAAAGCTAGAAAGCTAATCCCTGGAATCATTAGGGTTATATTGAAGTACAACTATACATTGTATTTAAGAACATAGGGGCACATGGGTGGCTGGATGGCTCAGTCAGCTGGGCAGCCAGCTCTTGATTTCAGCTCAGGTCATGGTTTTAAGGTCGAAGGATCAATTCCCGTGTAGGACTCTGTGCTGAGTGTGGAGCCTGCTTGAGATTTTGAGATTCTCTCTTCCCCTCTCTCTTTCTCTCTCTCTCAAAAAAAAGAACATAAACCCCAGAGTGAGGCAGATCTTTTAGACAGACTCTGATACATACAGGCTTTGGGATGTTGGAAGATTTAATTAACTTTCTAAGCCTCAGTTTCTTCAGTTTGTAAAATCAGGGTAAAACTACTAACTGCATAGGGCTAATATGAGAAATAAATATGTAAATGTATGTAAAATGTTTTGTGCAAGGCTTGGCTCATGGTATGGTTGAATTAAATCGTAATCATTATTTCACCATGACTGTAACTGTGAAACTGTCTAGTTGTCTTCCTCCCAACTTTTAACTATAGCACATGCCATCACTCTACTTTGTTTACATGGTAGCCTAAGTTGCATTATTTCTTGATTAGCTTCTGTGACCTGAAACATCCCTACCATTTTGGTCAAGCTAAAGATATGTCTGGGTATAAGTCTTCTCACCTCTGAGATCTTTTTCTGCAATGTTTTATTCCTGGAATATCCTTTGCCCTAGCCTACTAAGTGGACTCCCGGGGGTGAGAGATTCTGATGTCTCTGCTTCCTGTGCTTAGAAACTCTGTTAAAGTTTTGTTTAAATGGGCTTTTAAATATGCTGTTTTATTTTCATGTCATTTATTTATTATTTATATATCACCCTCTTCCAGAAAAGATTAGAAGTGGCTAAGCAATGTTCCAGTAAGTTTGATTTTTGAAATCTTATCTCTGTATTAAAAGTAATTTATTATCTCAACAACAAAAGCAGTTTTAGGATAAGGGTGATATTTATAGGGAGGCAACTCAAAATAAATGGGAAACCATACAGTGTCTACTTTTAAAGTACAAAGGTAAAAGGGTTGAGCTTGGCAAATGTTAGAACCGTAAAATTAGAAATCAAGGAAGAACCTCAGGCATCACCTTGTAAGAAAGCCTCATTTTAACAATGAGGGAACTAAAGCCCCCAAAGTTAAATGATCATAGTCACACAGCTAGTTAGTGGCATCATCTTTTTGTTTTAAATAGTAATGATTAAGGAAAACTAAGTTGATTGTATTTTCTCAATTGCCCATGATTATAGGAAGGATTACTGCCTTCCTATATTGCTATCTGCCATCTGTTGTCAGGGTATCTTATTTGAGGCAAAGTACCAAGAAATAAAACATTTCTTGAATGCTAGACTCACACGCCTAAAATTATAAATAATTCTGATGCCCCAACACTACCACTCTAAGAAGGGGGTGGCAGGACAAAAAAATCAACAACCAATGTCATGCTCTCATCTTTTCAACAGTTCTTAGGATTCCTTCCTTCCTTCAGGATAAACTCATATATTAATCAAATTGTCAGAAAAGAGCTGTGGGCCCCCTCCTTTACTTTTAGAATTTGTCCCTAGTATGAACTTACTCTTGTTCCATTCTTAGAATTTATTTACCCCCAACCAGCAGATAAAATATATGCTTAGCTACTAATATTTTGACATAGAATGTTAGAATTTTAGAAATAGAAGTGTTGATACTATTATTCTACTACCTATATCCTATTCCATACCTTTGTCTTCATCTTAAATGATGAGAGATATCTTAGACTGTAAGCCCCTATATGAGAAGAACCTTTTCTTTCACTTGTTCACTCAATAAATCCTTACCAAACTATTGTATACCAGATCTTGAACATATAGAACCAGGTCAAGGTGAGCTCCCTGAAACAAAACTATATAAATAGTATGCTTAGCATATAGCAGAGGCTTATATATTTGATAAATGAGTGAATGATACGATAGGTGTGATCTCAAAAAGGCCACTAAAAGAATCCGGATTATCAAATTCCACTTCCCAATTTAACCTATGGATAACTCATCATAGCCATGCAGTTCCATGTACTAAAAAACTGGTTAATCTTGATGACAGGGATGTTGGTGATGGTACATTTCATTGCCCATGATTAAAAAACAAAAGGATGGCTTTTCCTCTATTCCTACTGAACTCCTCCACAAAATGAATTCAAGAAAATGTACCTTTCTTGAATTTAAAAGACCATAGCACTGACTCAAAAATTTCCTTCAAAATAGGTCTTTTTAATGTTACTTTAATCAGTCGGATAAAGCTTTAGAATTAGCAAGACTGGCTTTATCTCAATATACATTTTCTGAATTTGCTAATGTTTCAGCTGTTGGGGTTGGAGTGGTGGGGGTGGGAAGCTTTCAAAATGTAAGTACTTTATTATTTTTTTAATAAGTAAATTCTAGTCTGGGAGGTTAAGTCCAATATTGTTTTGTCATGTATTGAGCCTGATTCTACAGTGCAAAGCTGCATTCTTCCCTCAAATATATATGCTTAATTTCCCCTGAAAATAAGAGTTTTGCTTGATTGATTACAGAATGTAGAACACTGATTACTTCCTGCTTGAACATACGGTTCTTGCTTTGGTTCACAAGATTTGAAATATAATCATATGTCACGGGTTGTACTCCTTTCTTTAAGCTTACCAGTTTATAGAGAATATAAGTTAAACTTCTAGCTAATTTACAATATCTACTTTAACCTTGGAGTCTCACGAACTCCACCATGTACCTTGATGTGGAGTTCATATTACTTTATAGGACAAGCAGAATTCTCTATGACTCCCATTATCTCCAAATTGCCACTTTTCTCACATAGGGCTTATCTGTGCTCTTTGGAGTTTTTGTTAACTAAAGGGAGATATGTGATGAACAAGGACAATTATTCGTGACTTTCTTAGCCCTAAGATTTTACTTTAGTTTCTTTCAGAGTTCTGCAGCCTCTTCTTTAGTGCTTCAGTTGAACTGTACAGTTCTTCAGGAGGCCCTTTAAATGCTCCGGCTAATCTGCCTTTGACAACTTTTTTTTTTTTTTTTTAAAGATTTTATTTATTTATTTGACAGAGAGAGACGCAGCGAGAGAGGGAATACAAGCAGGGGGAGTGGGAGAGGGAGAAGCAGGCTCCCTGCCGAGCAGGGAGCCCGATGCGGGGCTTGATCCCAGAACCCTCGGATCATGACCTGAGCCGAAGGCAGACGCTTAAGGACTGAGCCACCCAGGCGCGCCCCCCCCCCCCGCCCCGCCCTTCTTTTCCTGAAGTCAGTAGAGAGAGGTCTGGAGAAGATACAGACTGACTCATTTGGCACCGCTTAGCAGGAACAGAGGCTGCCCTTTCTTTTGCTAGTCTGATTAAATTAGTGGGAAACATTTTCCTTTAATGAATCCCAGCATCTTCTCCTATGTTAACACCTGGCAGCCACTGTGGCCTTGACAGAGAGGGCTAAATGAGTTAAATAAGCTGCTGATGTGCCTGCCATTCAAGCATTTATTCAACAAAGCTACTTCAAACCACATGTCTTAACGCCCTGCCTTTTCCAACTCTGCTCTAGACACAAGAAGTTTGTTTCCACTCCAAGGCATTTACACTAGCTGCTCCCTTTCCCTGAACTGATCTTTCTCCAGATCTTCACGTGACTTTCTTCTTTATTTTGTTCAGGTCTCTGAGGAGATTACCTCGCCATACTGGCCTCAGAAAACCCTGTCTAACGTGATCTTCAACCCCTATAACATTCCACCTCCACACTCTGGTCTCCTTTTTTTTTTCATAGAACTCATCTGTTACTTGAAAACATGCTACACATTCATGTATATTTCTACTGATAACCCTGCTAAAATGTAAGTTTCATGTAGGTGTGGATACTGCCTAACTTGTTCTCACTGTTCCTCTATACCCTTACCTCAGAGCCTGGCACATGGTAGGTGCTCAACAAATACTTTTTGAATAAATGGACGAGATAGTAATTGAAAGTGGGCTGTATGTTTGCACTGTCCCAAGTTCTAAGGATTCAGCAGTTGACAATACTTCTAAAGCCCTTGCTTTTGTGGAACCTACATTAATGGAGGACTTTTGCAAATGTCCTAGTGAGAGATCTCGAGAAACTTTACTAGATTACAGTGGTATGGATGACAAAGAGGGGTTAGATTGGAAAGGTGTTTAATAGGTAGACTGAATAGATTTTGCTGATTTTCGACATTAGGGTGACAGTTCATTGTCATCAGGGTCTGGATAAAGTTTCAATTGAGTTGAAGAACTTTTAATCTTTTTGATGCTTCTTATCTTATTTCTTGAACTCTCTTTTTTTCCAAGTACTCAGTGCTATCTTTCTTCTGTTTAACTGACTGAGTATCCTCCCCCAGTGCATCCAGATCTACATTCTCTGTACGTGTCTAATATTCCAAATTTCCATCTCTTCACCCTGTTTGAAATCTCTAACTCCCGGGACTCTCAGCATTTAGGCAGCCATATTAGCATTAAAATTCTTTATATCTGGGATGGTCTTATATCTTATACAACAAATAGATTTTAGCACTGCTGTGTGCTAAGTGCTAAGGATACACAATTAAACCAGATAGACAAGATCCACACCTTCAAGAATCTCCCATCACAGTCATTCCCCAACATGGGCAGCAGATGAGTTCTGTGTTTTCGTTTTTATAAAGTCCACCCTTAGTCAAACCACTTCCTAGCCTATTTCTTACGTAAAGAATGTCACTATTTTTCAGGTGATCAATATACCCAGAGCACATTAATGTTCAAACCTCTTCCCCCTGAGGTTACCAACTTCACTTACATCCCAGATACCCTCATTCAGTGGTTTCCACCTTATGTATACTTCCATCACCACCACATTCACACCAAACCAAGGAGAGGGATTAGCAACAAGAGAAATAATCTAAACAATATTAATAAACCCTCTAACGATCAGAAGAGTGGGTTGCCACCCCAACGGCTTAGATTTTACAGACCTCCTCCGGTGTTTTATTGAAGGGTTGCAATGTTAAGCTAGACATTGATATTCCAGTGTAACTCTCTCATTTATTTCTAGGTCAGGCTTCAGTGAATGTCTAGATTGTTTTTTCCCCTACTGTTGACTGATATGCACAGTTTTTAAAAGCTTAGGTTGCAGTGACTCATATTGCTATCTTATTTCTCAAAAAAATTAGACAGTGCCCACAAGCAATAAATATGTTGGGTATATATAATTATACCTTAGAAAAGTGGTTCATACAAGATATATAGTGTTCATTTGAATACTTCATGACAAAGTGAGTATAAACATAGGAAGAACTAAGAACCATTTGATGAAGACCTGGTCATTTATAAGCAGTCTGTAAAATACAGACAGCTGTACTATTCAGATGGCAGAGTTATTGGCAACAGTTGGGTAATTGTGTGAATCCTAAGATTATAATTTTAATATAATTTTTAAAACTTTTTCTTATAATCACTAGTAAAAACTAAAATGAGGCTTTAAAAACCCGAGCTCAAAGCATTAATTTTCTAGTTTCCTCTCAGGGTCATATATATTTCTGGTTGATATGATGCTCATGTAAAGAACAGAAAATTTTTCCCAAGTGTCAGAAAATCTAACACATATAAGAGGCATAGATATTGATGGAATATTAAAGAGAAAATATACTTTTTAAAATAGTAACCATCAGGTACAAAGATATCTGGAATGAAGAACTTTACCATAAGTAAATTTATGTTTCTCCAAATCCATGAATTTGTAATAACACATTAGTTTAGGTGTTATATTTTTAATGATTAAAAAACTGTTCTATGAATTTGATTTTTTAAAGCTTCTAAATAAGTTATATCAAAATACGATTAGTTTGAAATATCATCTGGTAACACCAAAATGTATAAATACATTTTCTCATTCTTGGTAGCACTTATAAAATCTTGACAATTTAAAAGACCACGGTCAGTACATGGATGGATGCATATGAGGTGTGCTCATCCAATTTTTACACTGAATAAAATGAAATAGGATACATAATTCTATTACCACTACTACTAATAGCTAACCTTTAATGAATACTCCCTATGTCCCAGACAATACTTTAAGCTCTCTACATCCTTTATTTAATTTCATCTTTACAATCTTAGAAAGAATGTATCAAGATTAGGTCATTTTTCAGATGAAGAAACTGAAACAGCAAGCAATTAAAAACCTTACTCAACGTCATATAGTAAATCAGAAATACAGGATTTGAACCTACATAGTCTAACTCTAGAATCTATGCTCCTATCCATGTGTGAGAATATTTTCTCAGAGATTTGGAGGCTCATGTTTCCCAATTTTAAGATGCTAAATCGAATTCATATATTTGTATGTAATTTGTCCTCAAATTTCAGTAAAAGGCACACTGTGTCATTAAATGTTTTTGAGTATTTGACATTCTACCAGGTGCTAGAGGTAAAATGGTGAATAATAATTTATGGTTCTTGACATTAAAAAGATCAATATGGTAACAATGAAGATGGAGGGAAATGAATCGAATTGAGAGGTATTTAGGAGGCAAACAGTCAGAACTTGGTGAAGAATTAGATGATAGTTTTAAGAAAGAAGAAGTTGAACTCAGAACAAAGAATAAGTTCGTTGGTGGGTTGAGCAATCAAGATCTGATTTTGAAGTGTGTGCAGAACATCAAAGTGGGTAACTTATAGAGAGTTAGAAATTAAAAGTAGAGGGTGCCTGGGTGGCTCAGATGGTTAAGCATCTGCCTTCGGCTCAGGTCATGATCCCAGACTCCTGGGATTGAGTCCCACATCGGGCTCCCTGCTCAGCGGGGAGCCTGCTTCTCCCTCTGCCTCTCTCTCTCTCTCTCTTATGAATAAATAAATAAAATCTTAAAAAAAAAAGAAATTAAAAGTAGATTTTAGGAGAAAGCCCTGGATGACATATATTAGAAAGAAGAGGCATAAGCATATAAATGATAAATGAAGCCATAGGGGTTTACAGGTCACTCAAGGACATGGAGATGAGAAGAGATTTAGGAAGACATCAATATTTAGGAGACAGGCAGAGGAATTGTTCCCAATCCTTATATCTAATTGCCCTCCAGACATTTCCTTTTTAGATGTTGTACAAGCATCTCAAATAAAATATGTAGTTACCATTGATGGCAATGGTGCAGAGTTTGTTGTGTAACAATCCTACTGATAAGAACTCGAGGAAAAGCTAGACAAACCTACTTGAAGGTATTGGAAAGCTTTAGATATAGAAAGCACTTGTGGGACCAATATCCCAGAGAAAAGGTAACAGGGGAGTACCTGACATTTAGTACAACTTTTCCCCAGGAGAGTTGCGTGCAGAAATTTGAGCAATCACACATGGCTGAGGAAATTTATTGAAGCTCAAGGTCCCAAAAGGAGGATGAGACCTGATAAACACTTCTAGCTTTTATTTCAGACCTGAAAAGAATATACCTTATAAGCACTGGTGAAATAAAAATAGATTACCCCTTACAAGGACTAAGACATAGCTTTGAATCAGTATATTCCTTGATTAGATTAAGGTAATCAGCCCCTAATCTGAATAATTTGTAAAATGAGCACTATATCTTTCCTAGAGAACAATAATATTCAGATTCTGAATCTCTATCTTTTTATTTACAATGTCTGACATTCAATCAAAACTAGTCAGTTAAATGTCAACCAGATACTGTATGTCATGTGATAGAAGAATCCAAGACAACCTATGAAATAGTCTTACAAAAAGAAAGAAAGGATAAACATAGATCAGCTCCAAATCTCTGGATCCAGCTTTTAATTAAGAGCAGGGAACTGCAAATAATTTGTATAAAGGGCCAGAGAGTAAATATTGTAAGTTTTGTGGATTAGATATGGTCTCTCCTGCATGTTCTTTTTTTTTTTTTAATTTTCAACCATTAAAAATGAAAAGAACATTCTTAGTTTGCACACCATACAAAAGCACATGGTTGGTCAAATTTGGTCCATGGACTATAGTTTACCAGCTCTGATTCACATAAAATATAAAAGACAGGGAAACATATTGATCTATACTACACAGAAGCAATCTGTAAAAGTTAGTTTGGAAAACTATCCAGAACAAATGACTAAGTTTCTTTTTCCTTGCTATAAATAAGTGGCATAAAAAAACGGAGAGTGAACCTACAGATAAAAATAATTTAAAATACATATCTGTCCGTGGCAATGTGTGGACATTATGTTAACTTTAATTTTTAAATGTTAAAAACACGGGGGTGCCTGGGTGGCTCAGTTGGTTAGCCGACCGACTTGATTTCAGCTCAGGTAATATCTCAGGGTTGTGAGATCCAGGGTCGCGTTGGGCTCTACGCTGGGTGTGGAGTCTGCTTAAGATTCTCTGCCCCTCCCCCTACTCTAAAATAAATAAATAAATAAATGGTAAAAAAATGTACGATATTTATGACAAATGGAATTTTAAATACTGCCTGGATATTTTATGATATACAGTAATTTTAATTAATATTTAGGTATCATAATCATACTGTGATTACTGTTTCTGAAAGTATCCTTATATTTAAGAGATACATTTTGAAATATTTATTAAAAAATGAGATAGCATCTGGGATTTGCTTCAAAACAGTATGAGGGAAGAGGATGAGCCGATGGACCACATTTTAATGATTGCTGGGGATTATTGAGGAGTATATTAGAATTAATTATACTATCCTATCTGCTTTGCATATGTTTAAAATTCTTCATAGTATAAAAAGTATAAAAGTTGTTAAAATGTGACAGAGACTTTAGAATGACTCTTATGAAATGTTCAAAAAATGAATTAAAAATGTAAAATATCAGAGAACTGGTAACTAAAAATCAAATAATAATTTTAGACTTAAGAAATATAATAACTGAATTTAGAATTCAGAAGATTAAATTTCTGCTTCTGTCCAAGACTGACTTCCAGAAACAAGATTTATCTCCTGACCGAAAGAATTAAAAAAATCAGAAAAAATATACAAAATAATAGTTTTTAGACATTAGGTGTCTGGTAGCACAAGACAGGGTTTCCAGGGAAATGGGAAATAGTCCTAAGACTATTCCAGTTTACTTGATGGAAAGAGATTTCAGGCTACTGTATATGGAGGAGAAATCCAGATGGAAAAAGGGCTCAAGAACTCCAAAGGGGTCTTCTCAATTCTTTAGACAAGTACTAATCAGAACATGTGTCAGGAAAAAAATAGCCAAGGCCAGAAAACACACACACACACCTGAAAGAATTAGAGGCAGCAGTTCCCGGAGTTGGAAATAGTTTGTGTTTCCACCAGCCACAATGAGGAAAAAAGCCTCATCCTTCACAGCAATTTGGATAGGATATTCAGAAGGCTATTGCCTCAATAAAGACAAAGTCAAGCCTAGAATAAAGGTTGCACTGATACTCCCTAACAAAAATGTAAACCTCAAAAAGGCCAAATTATTCCTGAATAAATGAACTGTGTTGCAGAAAAAACTCAAGAATATTCACAGGAATACAAAAATAATCAGCAAGATAAAATCCACAATATGTAGCATTCAGTTAAAAATTACCAAGCATGCAAAGAAGCAGGAAAATGGGACCCAGAATGAGGAGAAAAGCTAATCAATAGACCCAGAAACAAAACTGATGATAAAATTAGTAGGCAATGACATTAAAACAGTTATAATGAGCTTCCATATACTCAAAAAGATAGATATTAAGTAGAGTCATGGAAGATATAAAAAAGGCCAAAATAAAACTTCTAGAAAATAAAAAGACAATATTTGAGATAAAAAATACACTGGATAAGACCAACAGCAGATTCAAAACTAAAAAAAACTATAGCAAACTTAAAGACACAGCAATAGAAACTATCCAAAATAAAACATGTAGAGGAAAAAAAAAACAGTCATAAAAATGGACAGAGCATCAGTGAAAACTGGGACAATATATGTGTAATTATAACCACCAAAGAAGATTTTGAGAAAGAAAAATATCTAAAGAAATGAAGGCCAAAAATATTCCAAAACTGATTAAAACTATAAATCCAGAGATCCAAGATGTTCGACAAAACTCAAGCAGAAAAATACATGAGGAAAATTGCACCAAGAAACATGATATTCAAACTACTTAAACTAGTGATGAAGAGAAAATCTAAAAAGTAGCCAGAAAGAAAAGTCACATTATGTTCAGAGTAAAAAGTGTAATAATAACAGCCAATTCCATGTCTAGAACAATGGAAAAGAGAAGACTGTACAGCAACATCTTTAAAATACAGAAAGAAAAAAATTGCTATCATCCCAAAATATTATACCAGAAAAAATATCTTCTAAAAATAAAGATGAAATAAAGATTTTCTTAAACATAGAAAAGTTGAAAGAATTCATTACCAGCAGAACTTCACTGCTAGCAATGTTAAAGGGAGATTCTTAGGCGAAGGAAAACCATAGAGATGAAGATCTGGTTTTAGACTCATAAATACAGAGAACAAACTGGTGGTTACCAGAGGGGAGGTGGGTGCAGGAGATGAGCAAAGTAGGTGAAGGGAATTAAGGGGTACAAACTTCTAGTTATAAAATAAGTAAGTCACAGGGATGAAAAGTATAGCATAAGGAATATAGTCAATAATACTGTAATATTGTTTGGTGGCAGATGGTGACTATACTTAATCGTGGTAAGCACTGAGTAATGTACAGAATTGTTGAATCACTATGCTGTACCCCTGACACTAATATAGCACTGTGTATTAACTATACTTCAATAAAAAATCTAGTTTTATACAAAGGTATAAGGGGGACCAGAAATGGTAAATATGTATAATTATAAATTATATTTTTAAAAGTTTAAATATTTGAAAATATTGAAAAGGATTTAAGGTAATTAGCAATAAAATGTATGACAGTAACCCAAAGGCCAAGAAGGTATGAAAGAGAAGTAAATTATTGTAAGAATCTTATTCAATAAGTAAAGTATATTTTTACTTTCAGTAGACTGTGATATTGTAAAGATATATACTATAAATCATAAAGCAACCACTAAATTTTTTAAAAGGGTTATAGCTAATAAGCCAACAAAGGAGATAAAATGGAACTATAAAAATACATTTTACTTTGTCAAAAAGAAGGTAGAAAAAGGATTAAAGGAAAACAAGTAGATGAGTCAAATTTAAAAAACACAAAAAGCTAGATTTAAAGCCACCTTCTCCATACACAGTTAATGTAAATTGTCTAAAAACTCCAATTAAAAGCATAGATTGTCATACTGTATAAAAAAGCAAGACTCAACAACATACTGCATACAAGGAACTCGGGATAAATATAATGTCATAAGTTAAAAGGATGGAGAACAATATACCATGGTAAAACTAATGAAGAGAAAGCTGGGTGGCTAGATTAATATCAGTCTAAATACATAGCAATGCAAACATGTTATCTGGAATAAAGAGGGTCACTTCATAATCATCAATCAATCAGTTTATATAGAGAACATAACAATGCCAAGCATTTATGCAACTAATAATGAAGCTTCAAATACATGAAGCAAAAATGTATAGAATAGCAATAAGAAATGGACATTTCATAAATAAAACAGGATATTCCAATAACTCTTTCTTAATAATTGATAGGGACAATTAAAATCAGTAAGACACTGAAAAATTGAATAACACTATTTACTGACCAAGTTGATCTAATTTGCATTTATAAACACTCCACGCAATAACATCAAAATAAATATTCTTTACAAGTGCACATGAAAAATTTACTGAGATACCATATTCTGAGTCTAAAACAAGTATCACTACATTTAAAAGATTCAAAATAATACAAAGTATGTTATTTGATTGTAATGTAAGTAAATTAAAATCAATAACAAAAAGTTATCTATAAAATCCCTAAATGTATTTCACAACTAAAAAAACATATTTTTAAATAACCTGAGTCAAAAAATAGGAATCAAAAAGGAAATTAGAAGGTATTTTGAACTAAATTAAAATGCAAACACAACATATTGAAATTTGTGGGAAACTTAAAATAGTAATTAGAGAAAAATTTTATAGCACTAAATGTCTATACTAAAAAAGAAGCAAGTTCTCAAACAATGACCTCAGTTTCCATTTTAAGAAAGTAGAAAAAGAAATTAATGCTAAAGAAAGTAGAGGATAATGGATTTATATATAGAATATATAAAAAGAACTCTCAAAAAGCCATATAACAAACTGAGGGTTCTGGAGGGAAGGGGGTGGGGGCAGGGGTTGGCCTGGTGGTGGGTGTTGAAGAGGGCGTGTATTGAGTGGAGCGCTGGGCGTTATGCGCAAACGGTGAATCATGGAACACTACATCAAAAACTAATGATGTAATGTATGGTGATTAACATAACACAATAAAATAAAATTTTAAAAAAAGCAATATAAAAGACATACAGCAAAAAAGGAAACATTTATTCAAGAAAATTACTAAAATTTGGTAAGCACAGCAAGAGCCTGTGGCATTTGAACCACAACCTGTTCCCTCCCTCTCTGATACCAGACAGCAAAATAGAAACTCCACTCCAAGCTGGTGCAGTCAAGAACATAGCGCTTCCTCATCTCCCAGCAACCAGTCAGAGGGTGTGGTATCCTCCCAGGAGAGGGAGGACATTAGCATTTCTCATCCCTACCCCCCCACCTGTTGCTGAAGGTATGTTCTGGGTAAATATGGGTGAAAAATGGGGCTCCTTTTCTGCTGACTCTCCTGCCATGAGATGCAGGCTCTACCTTGGGTACAGCATGCAGAGAACACTAGGGTCCAGACTGCGCTCTCTCTCGAGCTCATAGGTAGTGGTTTCACACCAAGAGAGGCAAGCCAAGAAGACTGAAGACTACTGGCCCCTTGCTCCCAGTGCCCAGCTCTTAAAAGAGCAGTGTCGGGGCGCCTGGGTGGCTCAGTTGGTTAAGCGACTGCCTTCGGCTCAGGTCATGGTCCTGGAGTCCCGGGATCGAGTCCCACATCGGGCTCCCTGCTCAGCGGGGAGTCTGCTTCTCCCTCTGACCCTCCTCCCTCTCCTGCTCTCTGTCTCTCATTCTCTCTCTCAAATAAATAAATAAAATCTTAAAAAAAAAAAAAAAGAGCAGTGTCATACAAAGATAACTATACTTTCTGTGTCCTCATGTTACAAGCCATGGTTCAGAGACTTTGCTCTGGGGAGAAAGCAGGCCTTAAAACAAAAAGCTCCAAAGCTCTCCTCAAAGTAATTGACTTCATTTGCACTAGATTATCCAGAAGTTTAAGCCTGAAGACACTCTCAAAAACAGTGGAGGTTTTGGAGTAAAACAATTAAGAGGAGACTGGCAGACTTATTAAACATATAATCTAAATCGTAGGCCAGATAATTTACCAGAAAGAACCAGGGAAAGAGAGCCCTCTTGGAGTCAGAACAAATCTCAAGCACTGACCACACAAACTATCCCTACGAAGGAGTCTAAATTTAATTGGATCAGTTGGTGAAGCCATTTATGTCCAGGTCATTGTTTGTAAACAATAGAGCAGTCCGCCAGCAATTAGTGGAGCTTAACAGCTGGGAGTGGTCAGTGAAAGAGACAATAAAAGAGAGACCTAATGAAACCACTGTCATCACAGGGAGAATGACAATGGGCAACCTATGGCTGCATCCTCTTAGGAGCAATATCACGAATTTCACACTGTGGGGGGGGGGCGGTGGAGCTAATAAAACAAATGCTATAAATATATCTTGTCCTTCCTTTCTTCTCTCATATTTAAAAAAAGATAAAAATTTATATCAATAATTTAATAATGCATTGTTGTATTTGTATCATATGTTATGTAATATGCATAACAATAATACCACAGAAAGAGGGAAAGGGGAATAGGGTTATAGAGGAGTAACATTTTTGTATCTCACTGGAATTAAGTTAGTACAAATCTGAAGTATATTCTGGTAGGTATACTTAAAAACATATAGTGAAAAAATCATTAAGGAATTTAAAATGCCACATGAGAAAATATTAACTTAATGTAAGGGGATGCAGTAAAAAAAGGAATAGGAAAACAAAAAAGATATGAGAGAGGAAGAATATACTTAGCAATCATGGTTTCTAATACCATCTTCCAATAAAAAGACTCCTTGGAGAAATGGCTGATTCTATGATTGGGGCAAGATATATCCAAGTTGGGGCTTATAACTCTTTATACTGCCAGAACATAGGGAACTACTGGAAAAAATGAAGAAGAGGAAATATGTCAAAGTGAAACAGAAGCCACCCGAAAGAGATACCAAAGATCAAAGCTGGAACAATTTGAGCAGCAAAATAAATGAAGTAGCATTGGATTCTAATGCTGTATTATTTTACTAGGGCTGCCATGACAAAACCACAGAGTAGATGACTTAACAAAAATGTATTTTCTTACAGTTCCGGAAATTATACATGAAGATCAAGGTGTTAGGAGGTTCAGTTTCTTCAGAGGCCTTACTCCTTGACTTACAGATGGCTGTCTTCTTCCTGTGTGCCCACATGAACTGCCTTTGCTCTGTGCTTGTGCATACCCTGGTGTCTCTCTGGATGTCCTAATTTATTTTCATAAGTATATCAGAGTGATTTGTTTACAGCCCACCCTAATGCATTCATTTTAATTTAATTACTTTTTTATTTTTATTTATTTTTAAAGATTTTATTTATTTATGTGACAGAGAGAGACACAGCGAGAGAGGGAACACAAGCATGGGGAATGGGAGAGGGAGAAGCAGGCTTCCGCGGAGTTGGGAGCCCGATGCGGGGCTCGATCCCAGGACCCTGGGACCATGACCTGAGCCGAAGGCAGACAATTAATGACTGAGCCACCCAGGTGCCCCTTAATTTAATTACTTTTTTAAAGGCCCTATCTCCAAACGCAGGTATTGTGGTTACAGTTTAAACATATAAATTTGGGGGGGACACAATTTGGTTCATAACAAATGCAAAGTATAAAATAAATATACATCAGTCCATACTGATATAAATAAGTGATTCAATAAATTTTTTAAAAAATGGAGAAAAGTCTCTTGTGCTGAAGAATTACAAATGAATTTTGTAAATATTCCACTCCACAAGAGGGGGAGCATATCTCTCCATTCCTTTTTTTTTTTTTAAAGATTTTATTTATTTATTTAATTGACAGAGAGAGAGAGAGAGACAGCGTGAGGGGGAACACAAGTAGGGGGAGTGGGAGAGAGAGAAGCAGGCCTCCCGCTGAGCAGGGAGCCCGATGCGGGGCTCGATCCCAGGACCCCAGGATCATGACCTGAGCCGAAGGCAGTCACTTAACCAACTGAGCCACCCAGGTGCCCCTCTCCATTCCTTAAGTGCGGGCAACACATAGTGACTTCCTTTCAAAGAGTACAGTATATAAAGGGGGAAAAGAGCAACTTTACAATGGAGAGACCTGACAAACACTACTTCCTAAAGTTTATATGAAAACTCAGTGGAACTAAAATAGGAAAGACAATTTGAAAACAAAGTTGGAAGACTCACACTTCTCAAATTCAAAACTTACTATAAAGCAATAGTGATCAAGAGACTATAGTAATGGAATAGATTAGAATAGAATAGAACTGAAAGTCCTCACATAATACTGTATCTATGGCCAATGATTTTTTTTTTGAAGATTTTTTTTTTTTTAATGAATTTATTTGACAGATAGGGACACAGCGAGAGAGGGAACACAAGCAGGGGGAGTGGAGAGGGAGAAGTAGGCTTCCCACTGAGCGGGGAGCCTGATGCGGGGCTCGATCCAAGGACCCTGGGATCATGACCTGAGCCGAAGGCAGACGCTTAACGACTGAGCCACCCAGGCGCCCCTATGGCCAATGATTTTTGACAAGGATGCCAAAACTATCCCATGGAGAAAGAATAGGCTTTTCAACAAATGGTACTGGAACAACTGGATAGCCATATGCAAAAGAATGAAGCTAGACCCTTATGTCACAACATATACAAAAATGGATCAAAAATCCTGACTATACCAAGATTCACCAAAGATGTCTAGTAACTGGACCACTCATAAATGGTACAGGCACTTTAGAAATTTGTTTGGAATCATCATAAAAACTTAAACATACATCTATCATATAACACAACCATCCTACTTCTAGGTAGTTACCTAAGAGAAACAAGAGCATAAATCCACTGAAAGACTTATACACAAATGTTCAAAGAAGCATTACTCATAATATCCCCAAGCTAGAGGCAATCCAAATGTGCATATACATGTAAATAAACAAATCATAGTATATTCAATCAGTGGAAAACTACTCAGCAATAGAAACACAATTGATACCCACACCAATATAGATGAATCTCAAAATAATTATGCTTAAAGACAATCAAAAACACAAAATACATAACTGATTATTCCATTTATATTAATTCTAGAAAATGCAACCATGATGCAAATTTTATCAGTGATTATCTAGAAATGGGTGGAAACAGGGTTTGAAGGAGGCATTACAAAGAAGCACAAGAAAACTTGTGGTGAGATATGTTTGTTATCTTGTGGTGATAGTTTCTTGGGCATATGCTTACATCAGAAATTATAAATTGTGTAGTTTAAATACATGCAGTACATTTTGTGTCAATGATATCTCACTGCAGCTGTTAAAAAGAGCTATATAGATGCACGTAAGGGCATATTAGATAGAGTAGAAGAGGGAATATGTGAACTAAAAGGTAGATCCAAATAAAATATCCAAACTGAATGTTAGAGGAAAAAAAGTTTAGGTACTACAAAAGGGCATGAAAGTCATATGCTAGGTCTAATATATGTTTAATTTGGTGGGCCAGAAGCAAAGGAGAGAAAAAATGGCATAGAAGAAATATTTGAACTGTAGTGATCGAGAATTGTCCAAAGCTCTCAAAAGCCATGATTTCAAGAAACTGTATTCCCTAATTAGGATAAATTCAATGGAGGTCACATCTAGGTATATCACAGTAATAATATGAAAAGATAAAAATAAACATTTTAATACAACCATATACAAAATAAGCATATTATTATAAAAGGAGCAACACTAAACAGATAGCCAATTCTTCAACAGAAATAGTGAAAGCCAGAAAACCATGTAATTACATTTTAAAATGCTGATTATAGATAATAATCTCCAATTTAGAATTTTACACAAAGGAAGAAATATCTCAAAAAACTGTCACAAGTCCAGATGAATTGGAGAGAGTGAACTGTCAGGTATTGGAGTAGTCAATTATAGCAACAAGCCCAAAATGAAAGTAACATTCAACCTTTAATCATATAGCAAGAGGCTAAACCAGAGAAAACTCTGACTCCCCCCTGTTCCATTTTCTTTCATGAAATGGCATGCTGATTGAGGATCAAGTGGATCAGCAGATATAGGTTTGTTTTTTTTTTCCACTGCCAAAGGAGTCTCAAAAAAAGGCTCTTGGAGTTTTATAGACTCTGGACTTGGGGGACTGGAGAGGGGAAAGTAGAAGGTCTGGTAAGTACCAAGTACTGAGAGAGCGTGGAGACAAGTATCTTCAAACTTCCCCCCTCTGCCCATAAGAAGGCCTAGGCAGAGGTACCCGAGGAAGGCCCCAGATAAAGAGGCCTCTAAATAAAGGCACCTGAGGTAGGAATGCAAAATACACATAAGAACATGGCCAGCCAGTGGAATCTGAGCCCTTGACTGCAACTCCCTTCAGAGACTGGCTATGTACCAAACCTCATGTGAAAAGGGCAGCTTTCCCCTGTAAGGACTGCCAGATAAAGCCTTGGTAATTGGCTATGCAACAATCACACATAGGGCCTGAAAAATCTCATAGTTTTTTGGCCAGGAGCCAGACTCCTTCAAAATAAACTGTAATCAAGGTATTTTCAGAAAAACAAAAAACTAGGAAACTTTATCATCAGCAGCCCTGAACTAAAAGAAATACCAAAAGAGATGTTATTCAAGTAAAAAATATTAATCCAGATGGAAGCATAGAAATGCAAGAAAGAAAAAAGAACAATGCAGAAAATATATGTGTAGGTAAATATGAGTATTTACTACATAAAACAATAATAATGTCATGCTGAATACTGAAGAAAGAACAAAAGAATGTATCACTGATGAGCTACTAGTGGAGAAAACAGAATAATAAAAATACTTGATTACTCCAAAAATAAGGAATAAAAAAAATAAATCATAGAACAGATCCACATATCAAGAATAAAAAGTAAGTTGGTAAATTTAAACCCAAACTTCATCAAAAATTAAAAAAAACCCTCCAAATGAAAATAAAGGTTTAGAATGAATTTTTTAAAGATTTATTTATTTATTTGTGAGAGGGAGAGCACACAAGCGGGAGTGTTACAGGATTTTTGTTCTCTTAGTGCCCACAGTTCTTTGTCACGCTGCTTCGAAAAATGAAGAGGTAGACCAGACAAAGAGTGGTGGGCAGCAAAGCAAAGTTTACTGAGCCATAGTACAAAGCTCCCAGAGAGGGAGGGGACCCAAAAGGGTTTCCATTTCGGCCTTCAAATTTAGGGGGTTTTATAAACTCTTTGCAGAACTATCTTGAGCATCCTGAGTGTGGGCCCCTTGTGGATTGGCTGCTAAAGTGTGCCAATCAGGGCTTTGATCATGTACCTGTCTACCTGTTGGGTTATTGTTCATGTGTTGATGGTTCTTTGGGCTGATGTTTGGAGACTAACTGCCTCAACTTGTGATAGTGACCAATGTTTTATGGTTAATTGTTTCATTTCAGGATGTTTTGCAAAAGTCATTCCTTCAAAGGCTGCTAGACAGGATGCTATTGTGGTCTTGTCTAAGCTGTAGAACAGGATGCTAGTGCAGTTTTGTCTTAGCTGTCCTGGCCTTTTTGCTTTATTGTTGGGGACCCTGGCCCTGACTACCTAAGTGTCCAATTAACTTCTAACAGGAGGGGCAGAGGGAGAGGGAGAGTCTTTTAAGCAGGCTCTGTGCTGAGCGTGGAGCCCAGCATGTGAGCTTGATCTCATGACCCTGACATCACAACCCAAGCCGAAACCAACAGTTAGACACTTAACTGACTGCACGACCCAGGCGCCCGTAGAATGAATTTTTAAAGCTACTTTTCATAAGAGACACAATTTAAACAAAAATTCAGAAAGCCTGAAAGCAGTAAGATAAATATATGTCATGCAAATTTTAATTA
This sequence comes from Leptonychotes weddellii, assembly GCF_054177405.1. NCBI lineage: Eukaryota > Metazoa > Chordata > Mammalia > Carnivora > Phocidae > Leptonychotes > Leptonychotes weddellii. The sequence goes on from NC_138385.1 coordinate 29,824,891, forward strand.
AAGATACCTAGTGAAATGACACTAATATTAGACAAAGCAGATTTTAAGGTGATAAGGCTTACTAGAAATTGAAGGGATATTTTAGAATAAAAGGTCAATAAGGTAGAACAATATAATAAATTATATGCCCTCTCATCATAGCTTAAAAATATAGAGAGTAAAAACTGACAGAGTAAAAGGGGAAAAATATTTTTAAAAATCTACACTCATAGTAGATTTCAGCATACCATCCTGAGTAATACATTAATCAGACAAAAACATTTAAGGTTATATATAAAATTTTAACAATGTGGTTGACAAAATTAATCCAACTGACATTTATAGAAAGGCATGTCAACTACAGAATGCAAATTCTTGGAACACTTACCAAATTGGCCATATGCTGAGCAATAATACAAATCTCAGCTAATTTTAAGAACCCAAATCACACAAATTATATAATCTGACCGGAATGGGAATAATCTTGAAAACACTGACAAAAAAGGTAACAAGGAAACAAATCTCCCAAATATTTTGAAATTTCACAATGCTTTTTTAAATAACCCATGGGTAAAAGAAAAAAATAGCAATGAAAATGAGAAAATATATTTAATGATAATGAAATAACAATATTAAATATAAATTATATTATAAATTATTAATATAAACTATAATATTAAAACTTGTTAGAGGTAGATAAAACCACTCTTATGGTGTAATGTATAGCCTGAAATGCATATATTAGAAAAAAAATAAAGGGGAATATTCTGAGGGGCCAAGAAGAATGTTCCTGAGAATCATCAGCCCATGGGAAAAGAAGGGAGCTTACCTTCTTGCTTCTATTCTCAATTAATCAAGAGCTTTTCCATGGACTCCCACACTTCTAGGCCTCCTCACACTTCTACACTGTGTGTTCATGTGTGCGGGGCAGATTCTCACAGATATCTGCCATTGCAGAGTAAGATAAGCCCTGGTGAAGTGAGGTAAAGTGCTGTCAGGTTACACCTGTGTGAAATTGGCTGCCACAACAATGTCTGGTGAAAAAAAGCAGGCCTAGAGCATGCGACGTGAGGCCCAAGATGGGCCCAATACAACATCCATTTCAAGTCAAAAAAAAAAAAAAAGAAAAGAAAAAGAAACAAGTTAAAAGTAAAAGAAAGCAAACAGAATGAAATAACAAGGAGCAGAAATTAATATAAAAACACTATCCTAGAGAAAATATCACTAAGCACAGTTTGTTTCTTTGAAAAAGACCAATAAAATTGATAAACCATTGGCAAGACTGAGAAAGAAAAAAGCCAAATAGAAAAGGTACACATTGTGAATATTGAGAAGTAAAAATTTTATTGAACCTACAAACATCAAACAAATAAGAGGATATTATGAACAGCTTTATACCAATAAATTTGAAAATTTAAATAAAATTCATAACTTCCTATAAAAGTACAACCTATACAATGTACACAAGAAAAATATAGATCTGAATAATTCAACTCAAAGAAAGAATATTAAATTTATATTTTAAAAAAGATAGTTTTACCAGTGACTTCCTCACACATACTCATAAATGTCCCCAGTCGTACCCAAACTTCCAGTGAATAGAGAAATATTCAATGCTTCCCAATTCACTTAATGAAGTCAACATAACTTTAACACTAAAACCTGACAAGGTCAATGTGTAGATGCAATATTACAAGTTTATTCCTACCATAAACATATGTGCAAAAAGCATAAACTGAAGCCAGCAATATATAATAAATGTAATACATGATGAAGGTGGCTTTTTTCAGGAATGCAAGATTGGTTTAACATTTGCAAAGCAATCACTGAAATTCACTACATAGAATAAGGGGAAAAAAATCATATGATGATCTCAACAAATGTAATAAAAGTATTTGATAAAATTCAAGATTCCTTAATGATAAGGGAGGAAAAAAATTCTTAGAAAATTAGGAATATTAGCTGTGGGTCTTTCATATATATGGCCTTTAAGTTGTTGAGGTATATTCCCTCTATTGCTACTTTGTTGAGGGTTTTTAGCAAGAATGGATGCTGTATTTTGTCAAATGCTTTTTATGCATCTATCTAGAGGATCATATGGTTCTTATCCTTTCTTTTATTAATGGGAGAACAGTATGGAGGTTCCTTAAAAAATTAAAAGTAGAACTACCCTATGATCCAGCAATTGCACTACTAGGTATTTATCCAAAGGCTACACAAATACTGATTCAAAGGGACACATGAACCACTATGTTTATAGCAGCATTATCAGCAATAGCTAAATTATGGAAAGAGCCCAAATGTTCATCAACTGATGAATGCATAAAGAAGTGGTATATATTTACAATGGAATATTAGCCATCAAAAAGAATAAAATCTTGCCATTCATAATGACATGGATGGAGCTAGAGTGTATTATGCTAAGTGAAATAAGTCAGTCAGAGAAAGACAAATACCATATGATCTCACTCGTATGTGGAATTTAAGAAATGAAAAGATGAACATAGGGGAAGGGGGAAAAAAACAGAGAAGGAAACAAGCCATAGGAGACTCTTAACAATAGAGAACAAACTGAGGGTTGATGGAGAGGAGATGGGTGGAGGAAATGGGCTAGATGGGTAATGGGTATTAAGGAGGGCACTTGTGATGAGCACTAGGTGTTATATGTAAGTGATGAATCACGAAATTCTACTCCTGAAACCAATATTACACTATAAGTTAACTAATTAGAATTTAAATACAAAATTGAAAATAAATAAATAAATAAATAAATAAATAAATAAATATTAGAAATAGAATGAAACTTCCTTAATTTCAGGGTTTCCATAAAATCCCTAGAACAATTATCAGACTTAATTACAAAATGTTGAAAGCCTTTCCTTTGAGGAGTGAGACAACTTCTTTACAATATTGAGTTGAAAGTCCTAGCCAATGCAAGAATAAAAGAGAAATGTATTTTTAAAGGCATACAAAATGGAAAGAAAGAAAACTCATTCATTTCAGAAGGTGTGGTTGTATATATAGAAAATCCAAAATATTTACAAGTAAACTATTAGAATTAATAAGTGAACCTTAGCAAGGTTGTTGAATATAAAATTAATGTTCAAAATTCAAGCATGTTGTAATTTTCCCATTTTAAAAAATAGAAAAGAAAACTTAAAAAATAAATACTATTTATAATAACATCAAATTATCACATATATAAGAATAAATCTAATGAAAACTATAAGACAGCTACAAACTTTATATATTTCTGAGAAGAATTAAAGAATATTTCTTAAAAGGAAAGATACATCTTATCAATAGATTGAAAGATCTATAGATTCAATGCACTTCACAAAAAAATGTATATCCAAATGTCCAGTAAGTTTATGAAAAATGCACTACCCCATTAGTCATTAGGGAATGCAAATTAAAACCTGGAGATACACCTAAAACCCCACTGGAATAGCCATAATTTAAAAAGACTGGCAAAACTGACTGACAAGAATCAGGATCAGTTGAAATTCTTATGCACCACTCATTTTGCAAAGTTGTCAGTATCTACCAAAGTTAAACTTATGTATACATAAGACCCAGCAATTCATCTCCCAGCTGGGCACCTAACAAAAAGTCGTATGTATATGCACCAAAAGACATGTATAAGATATATTCATAGCAGCCTATTTGTGGTAACCTGACATTGAATAATGCAATTATCCAATAGCAGTAGAAATGTTTATTTATTTATTTTTAAAGATTTTTACTTATTTATTTGACAGAGAGACACAGCGAGAGAGGGAACATAAGCAGGGGGAGTGGGAGAGGGAGAAGCAGGCTCCCTGCTCAGCGGTGGTGCTCGATCCCAGGACCCTGGGATCATGACCTGAGCCAAAGGCAGATGCTCAACGACTGAGCCACCCAGGCACCCCAACAGTAGAAATGTTTAATGAATTGCTTTATGAGAATGAAGCCACTAACACCACACATAGAAAATATGGATGAGTTTCACTGAACCAAAAAACCAGAAACAAAAGTAAATGATACATAATTTCCTTTATAGAATTAAAATAGGGCAAAACTAAGCTATGATATTATCAGTCTGGTATTACTACTCAACTGTGGGTCAGTGAGTCAGGGTAGTGACTGATCAGAAAACGTGAGGGGGCCTTTAGAGTGCTAGCAGTACTCTATTTCTCAATTATAGGTGATTGGTATATGTTTACTTTGTGATGATTCACCACACTCTATACTTATGTGATCTTTTCTATTATGTTCAAATAATATTTAACAATCAGATTTATCAAAGCTGAGATTACCTTCTTTTCCTTAAACTTGCTTCTCCTCTAATGCCTGCCAATTCAAGGTAAGCAGCCATTCTTGATTGTCCGATCTTTCTAATCAGCCACTTTGTTTTTTCTACCAACTACCTATCTTTAAACCCATCTATGGTACTTCCATTACTT
>NC_138385.1:29829414-29888672 GCF_054177405.1 Leptonychotes weddellii
TCTCTTGCCTTTACTGTTTATCTCCTCTTCCCGTCAAATGCTTGCAAAATGTGATCCATCTACACTAAATAATTTGCAGTTTCTAAAATATGCTTCTGACTGGTCAAGACACCAAAAGGTCAGAAAGGCTTTAGGGGCAACAATGCTACTGGAAGTCTTTAGGGGAAACAATGTTGTTGGAAGATGATGCTAAAAGTGTTGATTTGAAGTTGTATTTCCATAACAAACCTTTTTGTATGTGTGTTTTGTAACTGCCGGGCAGTACTAATAGAGCTTATGAGGGGTTTATGAAGCCTCCCTTTGTCGCCAATTTGCTCCAGACCTTTGTGCTTGTAATTTGTGCTCTCTAGAGCTTTTTTATGGAAATTGCAACATGAGGCTGGAGAACTAGACAGTCTAAGATCATGTAGAGCTTTATTGGCTTTTTAAGGAGTTTGATCTTTATTTTTAATGGAATGAGATGTTGTTGAAGGATTTTTTTAATCATGAGAAAATATCTAAGATACAGTAAGTAAAAAAAAACACAAAGTGCAGAACACAGTGTACAGAGGCTAAGGTTTATTAAAAATTAAGATACATGTATTTATAAATAGCAAATTTCTGAAAACTACACAATAAACTGACAGTGTTTATTGTCTCTGGCAATGGGGATTTATGGCCTGGGATGGGAGTTATACTCTTTTATATTATTTGTGTTTTTGTTCAAGTACATGATTATTTTTCAAATAAACAAAAACTTTTAATGATCATAAATGTTGTGATCAGACAAAGATAGGTTAGAATCCTGGTCTGTTTACTCACTGTGTGACACTGGACAAGTGACCTCATCTCTCTGAACCTCAGTTTCTTCCCATCTAAATGAGCAGGATAACATTCATGTCTAGGGTTGTGAGGATTAAATTAATGAGACAGGCTTAAGACCGAGTCTGACACGGGAGAAGCATTCGCTATATCTTACCTATTTCCTTTAGTTTTATCTTTATTGAAAGCTAAACCACACAGGTCAGGAGAGCACAACGGTTAAGAATTTGACCTGTGTAGTCAGATCGGAGTTCAAAGTCTTTTTCTGCAAAATATTCATTGTGTGACTTGTCCCTTCTCTAACCTTCTGTGTCATGTCCCTTTGCTAAGCTTCTTACTATAAATATGGACAATAAGAGAGCTTATAGCCAGGGTGGTTGTGAGACCTCTGCCACGATCATAACAGCCCCCATGTGTTGGGCACCTCCTATCTGCCAAGTTATATTAAGTGCTTATAGATACTGGTTGATATTATCATAATTATTATTATTGATGAATATGTAAGGAAGGAGAGAGCAATATAAGCAGCAATAACTTTCAGATCATGTATTGGTCAATTACCAATTATTTCCCCAAGAAAGTACAGAGATACAATAAATGCATTTTTAAAATTTTAAAATCTTCTAATTTCCCTGGCCAAGGCTCTGGATAATGAAGCCATAACCAGTGAAAGGTCATTCAGGCTACAATCCAGGGTGATGCACAAATGCCGAGGTGTTTGGTCCAGACAAGAAAGAATGCAGGGTTTCTGTATATTGTGTCTGGCACCAAGTCAGAAAAGTGTTTTGTTGTGATTCTTACCCACATGGTGCTCATCAGCTGATAGTCAATACCAATGAAAAAATGGTACAGGACTGCCATGGTGTCACTGCACAAAGTGACATACAGTAAAGGACTGCCAGTCATATTGCAGATGGGACAGATATTCTCTAGGTTGATGAGGCCAGAATCCTTCTGATAATTGCTTTTTCTTCAGCTAGAAATTACTTGTGAGAACCAGGGACAAGCCAAAACACACAGTCCTTTTGGTGAAAGATATGCATCCGCCCCCAGTGAGGTATCAAGGCTTAACCTTGGACAACTTGAATATGCTCACTACCATCATCTTCTAAAAGTGGTCCCTGGTCTTGCTTCTGCTCAGGCCTTCTATGATGAAGACTGACACATCTTTCTTAGACATCCCTTCCAGAAAAGTAGTCTAGAGAAATCTGTCTATTCCCTCCTAGATAATAGCATAAAGATTATCTTTGTCTGTCTGACAAATGGCTGCATTATACCAGTTAGCCATTGGTTCTACCTGCACATGGCTTCCTAAAATGCAAAGTCCCCAAAGCATGATGCTGACCATGTCATTCAGACAGATAAAGATAGATTAATCCAGTGCATTATGAATTTCCACTGACTTCTCTGAACTCAAGAGGGCCCTGATACCAACACAGTTGCTAGAAACTACCACTCTCTCTCAGCAGGCTGTGGATCTAATTCATGGAGCCATGGAGACTGTTGGTCTTCTGAATAACCCCTGTCCAGTCTCAAGACCAGATGGTATCATCTAAGCAAATGAAGCAACTCAGTATGTTCAGCTGCTCTGCTAAGATACCATTCATGATTGCCTGCAAGCTCAGTGTCATGAAGAAAAATGACCACAAGGCCAAAGTGGTAGCTAAAGCTCATGTAAGCTCTGGAGTGGCTACACTCAGCTACCAACCTCAGGATGTTGATCTAGCCACGATTACAGCTATAGTCATCTTGACTTCCAGAAAATATGTGGTTGTAGAAAACCGTGGGCACTACCATGTTGGTCACATGAATAGTAATGCTCAAGTATTTTAAAACAGACCTGCTGCATGATCCAATTTGTTTTGTGTGTTTTTTAAGGACCACTGTGAGCACTGTGGATAGAAGGGGGGAGACTGGAAGCAACAAAACCTGTTAAGAAGGTATTACACTAATCTAGGCAGTAAACGGTGGTGGTTTGGATAGTACTGTAGCAGTGGAAGATAGTGGTTATTATGTATGTAGGTAAAAAATTTATTCTAATGATGATTTGAAAAAGCATCACATTTGATGTTCCAAGCAACAAATGCATTAAATGTATGCCATTATAGATGGAGTGGTCATGCATGAATTCACATGAAGTACTTGCTCTGGGTCCTAAAATGGAATAGTCTTTGATGGATAGAAAGGAGGAAGCAGACAGGGGAGAAGAATGATCAAATGCATGGGAGACAATTTTAAAAGTGTCTGGGGGGTAATAAATAGAACAACTTAACTGAACAGTTTTTTTTTTTAAAGGGCAGGGTGGAAGTTAATGCGGGTAAGACAGATTGGCACCAAATTGTGAAAGTCTTTGCACAGTTTTAATTTTATCCTCTGGGCAATGGGAAATTATCAATCTTTCTGAACGGGAAATTAAAGAAGTTGGTGGTTTAGGAATATTAATCTGGCAGTGGTGAGTAGGAGTGATGAGGAGAATCTGGAGGCAGGGAGGCCAATTAGCAAATTACCACAGTATTCCTGTGGTATACATGCCTGGCCTAAGTTAAATAAATAAATACATGGAAGGAAGGAACAGAGGGAGGGTGGGAGGGGGGAAGGGGGAAAAAGAGAAAGGGGGAAAGGAAGGAAAGAACAAAATCCCCAATAAATGACTGGACTATAAATGAGAGACTTTTATTTTTTTTTTTTAAGTTTTCATTTTTAAGTAATCACTACACCCAACGTGGGGCTTGAAATCACAACCCTGAGATCAAGAGTCACATGTCCCACCAACTGAGCCGGATAGACTTCGGAATTAGCCATATGACAGTGGGAATGGGAAAACTCTGTTATGAAAATCCTATAGGACTTGGGAAAGTTATATAACACTTTTGAGCCTCAATTTACTCACTTAGGAGATGGCAATGTACTCTGTCATTGTTGAGAGGAATATATGAGACAAATCACGCCAAGTGCGCAGCAAAGTGCCTGACACATACGTGCTCAAAGGATAATTCCTTTTTTTCTGTTTTCTTTACTTGCTATTTAGACAAATGATCTAAAATTAAAGGTAGGCATCAAAGCCTGATTTGAAAACGTTATATGTACAAACATTTACTGGGAAATGGACTATACTAGTTATTACAATAGTAGCCCAATTAAAAAGATAAGAAGTGATCAGGAGAAGGGGTACTAAGAGGAAGAAAGGTAAATTCAGCTTTTGATATATCATCCTATTCAAGTCCAAGATCCTTGCTTGTGGTCAGAATTGCTGAATCAGACTGAGAATCTACCCTGGTAGCACTAGTTGAAGCCTTGATATTAGATAAAGTTACCAAAGATTAAATACAGAGGTCAGAGAATTTTTGCTCCCGGACAGTTGAAAACATTTTCCTAACAACTGCCAATTTTCTGTAAGTTAGGAAATATGTCACAATAAGGGGTTCCATTCAAAGTCAATCTACTTTCCTAGAGCATCCATTATTTGTCAGATATTCTGTTAGGCATTTTATTCATATTGTCTCATATAATTCTTCTAGTGACCTTCAAATAGATTTTAATAATCCTATTTGTATGTGTGAGAAAGACAAGTTTCAGAGATATGAAATGAATTATGACAGGGCATACAGTCAGTGGACCCAGAAATTCAATCCAGATCTATCTGACTCTGTGATCATTAGGCCTAAATTTACTAAAAAAAATTGTTTACAAACTGGCCAAATTTTTTACTATCAAAATATCCTTACTTACATGCTATGGTCCTTAGAGGGTATTGAAATAAAAATCAACTAGTCAGACAAACTGGATTTGAAACCTGGCTCTGTCACTTACTAGATTATAACCTTACTGGGCAATAACCTCTTTAAATCCCAGTTTCCTCACATGTAAACAAAATTAGACAATCAATATAAACATCTAGTCCACTGTTGGGCATATTCTTAATTACACACTAGTTTCCTCCTTTCTTCATTTACTACTTTTTCATTAAATTTTGCATTTAATTTTGAGAGTGTATCCTACTGAAAAAGTTTCTCTCCCAGGGCACACTCTGTCATATGAGTAAATATACATTTTAATCCATTTGTCATTTGCAACATCAACTGTTATTCTCTTTTCAAATCATCACTAAAAATAACTTTTTATATATATACTTGATAACCACCCTTTGGAAAAATCCTGCCATTTCTATTTTCTTGCTCTAACATACAAGTGTTCATCATTTGACAAAGTCAACATTATTCTTTCAGTTTCTAGTCTCAGGACGACAAGTCCATGTCTCTTCCCAAGTACTGAACAAGTATAAATCCATCATATGGAATTGGATATGATTCAAAAACTGCTTTATAAATTGGTAAGTCTGTAATGTGAATCTAAAAGAGGCTACAGAAATTAGCAAATTGTGGTGGTATGGAGGCTAAAGCAATGCTAGGTTGTATATTTGAATTTTTATAATTTTTTTAAATTACTTTGTTTTTGAATCTGAATTCTAGCAAATATAAAAATAAAGCTAGCCCAACTAAAAAGGACTCAAACTTATTATTAGACGCTGTCTCTGCTTCCCATGTCCATCCTTCTTCCCTTTAGCTGGGTGTGATTTTCCCTACCTATTTGGAAATGCTTACCCATCTCAAATCAGGCATCAGTTCTGGCACTGGGTAGAATGCAAGCTAGAAACAGAATCTTTGTTGCTATTGTGCCTTAGTGGTACCTGAGTTTCAGGCCATTTGCTATGAAATCATCTACCTGTATTTCATTTATACGCCATTATGAGTACAAGAAATTTGAATCATAGAGTACTCAATTGCTCCTCCCTGCCTTCATTCACTTACCTGGATTTGTCATCTTATCTTTTTGCCTGATTCCTACTTTGTCACCCCCCTCCTTTCAGTCAAAGTCACAGTTTTATTAATCTTACCCTAGACTGTTCTTTTTTTCCCTGTCACTTAACTCCTAGCCCAGTGCTCCCTATGAACTTTGCTGTTAGATGTCCACAGATGCCTTTGTGTGACATTGATTTTCACAATGCTTCTTCTGAGCATTCTTCACACACAAGATGTCTAAATTGCCTTGATCAACTTCACAACCTTCTGGCATCCTCTATTCAAGCTCAGACATTTCCTGCCATCTGCCTCCATCAAAACTTACCTATCCCCTGATCCATTATTTTAGGACCTAGATCTCTAACAAGGGTAACTCAATAAATAAAATCTGGTTTGGTATTAATGACTGATTATGAGTTAAGGTACAATTCCTACCAAGAAATACAATTTTATTTTTCCTTGGTTTTTCATGTTTTCACCCAAATAAGTGTGATGGTAAGGGGGCTGTATTGTGAGTTGGGATTATCTTTGAAATACCCTTCAAAACATGTGCAGTTAATATTTCAGCCATTAAATTTCTGTATTGTTTCTGAAGAATTACCTCCTGAGAATGTGTATTTATACACAGTTAGACACTCCAGCACACATTTACTCTTTATCTAAAAATGTGTTTGACATTGAATGTATTTTGGATACAATTTTCTCTGTATAGTTCAGTTATGATATTTCCCAAAAGCAATTACCATATTTCAATGCAGTCTATTCCCCGAAGATGAAAACTTTTCATATTTTGAAAGGAAATCAATGCAATATAAAATTAACCAAAAAGATAAAGAAGATTGAGGACCTGATTACAGATAGAGAATGAAAAAAATGAGTCTTCATCAAGGCTAATGTAGACCACAGTGCAACCTTGCAAACTAAAACAGAAATATCTTAGAACCATTAACAATTTTAGCAGCTTTAAAATACATGAAAACACTACTATATCCTCTACCCATGTCAGAATCCAAGCCCTCTCAACATTCACCATGAAGATGATAGAACCAGGAGACTCCTTTAAAATGAACTCATTATTACATTCACTATGAAGTCTTTGCTAGTCTATGAAGGCCTCTCCTAGTCAGAAGGCATACAGCCTCTCTTAGTTTGTTTGGGCTGCTATCACAAAACCATAGACTAGGTGGCTTTGTAAACAACAGAAACTTATTTCTCACAGTTCTGGAGACCGGGAAGTACAAGATCAAGACACCTGCAAATTTGATATCTGGTGAGAACTCACTTTCTGATTTAGACAGCATATTCTAGCTATACCCTCACATGGAAGAAGGGGCAAAGGATCTTCCTGGGGCCTCTTTTATAAGGACACTAATCCCACACAGGAGAGCTATGCCCCAATGACCTAATCACTTCCCAAAGGCCCCATGCCTACAGGGGTTAGAGTTTCAACAAAAGAATTTGGGAGGAAACACAAACATTCAGACCATAGCACATCCCAGCAAAGAAGTGACTTCTTCCTTTCCTGAACTCTATTCCTACCACTCTTCTGGCATCTTTATCACATTCTAACATGTATTACAGAAGTTTGTGTACATGTTTTGTCCTTTGACTAAAGTGTATATTTTTTTGAAGGACAATATTATATCTTTAAATCCCTAATGCCTATTAGAGTCTTCAGTGCATTAAAAAGCATTATCAGGTCTAAAATAAATAATTCCACTCTTACTCCTTAATTCCCCATTGGTTTATCTGTTCAACAAATATTTATTAAGCACTCATAATATACAAGGCACTCTCCTAGTCAGAAGGCATAGAGTGATTAGCAAGACAAAGGGTACTTGCCCTCACAGAGCTTATATTCCTGTGAGGAAGACAAAAGCAGCTATTAATTAGCTGACAAATTACTTCATTAAAATGTAATAAGTAAAAGGAAAACAGATGAGTGGTTGCCATGGGTTGGAGAAGTGATTGATTATAAAGAAGATGCACAGGGGAACTTTTAGGGTAAAATAACTATTCTTTAGATTTAGGATGAAGAACCTATCTGTATTTGGGTGGTAGATAAATGTTTACACGTTATTTGTTAAACCTGATGGAACTATAAATTACACAGAGTGAATTTTAATGTATGCAAACTCAAAACGAAAATCAATTGTGATGTAAAAGTATTTCAGGATGGAATGCAGACTGTGATAAATGAATCTATCTCTATTACAAATGTATGGTATGACCACCCTGAAGGGGGCAGGGAAAATGGGCTGAGCTAAGTAACTCTGGGAAAAAAATGATCTGACTGAAAACTGTAAATGAAAGACAAAAGGAATTGTATATAAATACTGTACTCTAGTTGATAAATTTGTTTCTCATGGGGATATGAGTTAAAAATTCTGAAACTGTTTTCCATATATATTGCTATTGAGCAAATAAGTAAATAAGTGTATGGTGAATAGTGACAGCCAGGTTTCTTAAAGCTGAAGTGAGCAGTTACAGACTAGCACAGAGGAAGACTAGAATGAACTGTAATACTGGATTAGAGTAAGAGATATATGCATGAACTCATAATTGGCCTTACAGATATAAAAATAGGTACGTACAGAAATATTTAGTATGTTTATATAGGTGATTTAGCATACATGTATGTATTTTCTTGCTCTGTCCGCTGAAAAGGCCTAGAAACAATGGAGCTCCAGTAGCAACAAGCATAGTCAGTATCCAGATCTTGATCTATAAACACCATTCTGCAGTAAAAGGCACCAGGGCTCCTGGGAGAAAAGACTGATACTAGGGCTGAAGTGAGGAATATACAAAATGAGCGTGGAGCACTTTATACTATCAAGAATTACAGAAGTGATTCTCCTCCCCAAGAAAAATTCACAATGATGGGGATATGTCAGAGGGACACTGGAAACACCTGAAAAAGCTCCCGATGGCAAAATGTGGAACAATGTGAGCAACAAAATCAGTAAAACAGGACTGGATTATAACCCAAAATATAAAATAAATACATACACATCAGTCCATAGTGATACTAATAAATTGTGGAGTAACTAAATGGAGAAGTGGAGAAAAATCTTTCTTACAAAAAAATTCCAAATATGTGCAGATACTCCCCTCTCAAGAAGGTGGAGCTTAGGGCGCCTGGGTGGCTCAGTTGGTTAAGCGACTGCCTTCGGCTCAGGTCATGATCCTGGAGTCCCTGGATCGAGTCCCGCATCGGGCTCCCTGCTCGGCAGGGAGTCTGCTTCTCCCTCTGACCCTCCTCCCTCTCATGCTCTCTGTCTCAAATAAATAAATAAAATCTTAAAAAAAAAAAAAAAAAAAGAAGGTGGAGCTTAATCCTCCCCAACCCAATCCTCACTTAGGATAAGCTGGACTTAGTGACTCACTTCCAAAGAATAAAGTAGGGAAAGGGAAAATTATAACTTTCTCAATACACCTGACAAACACTACATTAACCAAATGATGCAGGTTGACATCATCAGTAATGCCATGTGGATATCATGTAAACTCTGATAGCTTTGATGAGAAGGGCACTTGATCTCTGCAGTATTCTTCCCAGAAACTCGTAAATCCAGTTTTCGTGAGAAAAACACCAGACAAACTCAGGTCAGGGGACATTCTACAATACACCTGGTCATACCCCTACAGATGTTCAAGATTATGAAAAATATGGAAAGACTAAGAAAATATCACAGACTAAAGGAAATGAGAAGTAAATGCAAGGTGATATCCTGGATTGAATCCTGAAACAGAAAGAGGACCTTAATGGAGTGAGTGTGTGTGTGTGTATGTGTGTGTGTGTGTACACACAAATATATATCCGTTTAAATTATCTATTAAATTGTGGGTCTTGCTAAGACCTATCTTACTGTTGTGTCTTTAGCTTCTTAAAAATCATCTCCATCTTCTGTCCATTTGCACCACATCCAGAATCATTTCCTTACAAAAGTGCTTTCATTCTCTGCTCAAAACCTATTGTGGCTCCCCATGTCTACAGAAGAAATCCCAAACTCCTCAGGTAGATACGCAAGTTTCCTTCATCAGTTGATTCTCATCTTATTTTTTCAAATTCACATATGTATAAACTGAATGGATAAACAAATCTTTATTGGAATGGAACAACAAATGTTTATTAAGCACCAACTATTAGTAAAACATTCTGTTGGGTACTTGATGCTATAGAGAATATTAAGGTGTTATACCTGCCCCAGACTTGTAAACAGAAACATAAATAATTCTAAATATTAAAAGTGCCAAAGTAGAATGGAGAATAGTAATGTAGGAAATAATATTACATGGATAAGTAACTCACAGGGAAGGGAATGCAAGAGATGAGTCTTGAATGGAAGTAGAAGTTTACCAAGCAGGGAGGTATATTTAATACAAAGAGAAACAGTGACCAATTCAGAAAGCCATAACATACTTGAATAGGGAACAATGCCTAGAGAGTACGAGGTATGTGGTAGAAAGAGGCAGAGAGGAACAGAAGAGCAAACTAGAGTCAATCTGTGAAGAGTCTTGGATTCCTAGTTAAGAAATTTTATCTTCTTTATTGAAGCTATAAGTAACCTCTCTGCTAAAATGCTAAGTCATCAAGCACAGCATTATATGTCATCTCACACTGTTTTGTAGGTATATTTGTATGAAATATTCTTTAACAAATCCTGCTTTTCTAGCCGAATTGCTAGCCAAGTCTTCCATTCTGGATCCCAATATTACGTTGCAGAGTGCTGGGTCCATTAAGTAGCACTTTCTGAGAATTTTTGCTTCAGGTGTCCTTATGCCTTATGCCAGGCATTCTTGTAATGGAAAACAAATTTCTTATTTTTTGAGAACACTCTCATCCTGGTATTTGCATTTCTAAGAAGTTCACTAGATATATAACTCTACTTCTTTCCTTAAATTTCAGTATCAGTCAGTATTACACTTTGCACAAAATACTAGGTCATTCACCTAGTGGCCTTGAATTGACCTATTGTGTCTGCATACTCTGGAATCTATAAGGAAAAGTCGGTTATCCCTGGGAACTTGCCCAATGCCTGGAATCATGGGGATTTCCCAGCTTATCTTATGGTTACAGTCAGCTATGAATGAAATTGGGTTATGGGCTCTATTCTCGCTCCTCTTCCGATCCCTAATGTTTACTGATGACCAGTACATTATCATTGTGATCTTGAGAGATGAGGGAAGAGTTTGCTGAATACTGTGCAAGGCAGTCAAGTTTTTTCCTCATTCTCTCTTTCAGGGAAATAGATTGCATGAAACACTTTTGCACTGCCAGAGAAAATCAACTACAGTTTTAAGGTGAACAAAGGTGTGAGACATTTTCACCTTTATTTTCTACATGAGAAAACAAACAGAGAGAGGCTATGTGAACACTTTAAAATCACAGAGCCAATTAATAGTGGTTCCAAGACCAGTGCAGGTCTCTTAAAGCAGTACTTTATAAAAACTATGAAGTTCACTAACAGCCCAGATAACACATGTGCATTTTAAGAAAACACTAGAAAATAATGAAACTGCCTGATGCAGAATACCCCAGCCAAATTTTCCTCATGGAAAGATGCTCTTCCATGGACTGCAGTTTGGAAGGCAGATGTTGCTGAAAGCAACCAGGATAATTACAAAAATAACAAAATTACATTTGTCATGAAATTCATTCACATACCAGAAAAGCAATATTTTTCTTGTACAATATCAAGAAGAATATTTCATGCAACTGATAGAATCATAATTATACAAAAAATGAGCATACTTAATTGGATAAAAACCAACAGACAGACTGTGTATGCAAATCCAAACATCTATCATGGTCACCAAAGGTGATCCAGATAATCACAACTCCAAAATGAAGTTCCTGATTACTTCGAGTTGGGAATTAGGCTATGTGATCTGTGTGACAGCCGTGGCAGGTAATAAAAGAGAAGAGCCAATAAAGAGACACAAGGGTGCATAATAATGTTAAAAGAAGCAACAGATATAATCAAGATTCATTAGAATTTGAACTTATGGTTAGCAAAGATAGTTTTTATTCTGTAGATATTTAAGAATTAGGGGAAGTACTTTTCCTCCTAAATTAACAGGAGATATGGGTAGCCCCAAGATAAGATGATATCTGTATTTTTTGATTTACCTAAACTAGCTGACAACAGCCTTCATGTTTTCTCACTGTTGTTGTTCTGTGAAGTTTCTTTTGCTATCCCAATTCCCAGGAAGTGAAAAGTACAATCATTTTTCTTTTCACTTCTCATTTTCATTCTACTACACATTGTCTTTGGGGACCTTCTTTCACTGGCCCAATGACCAGCCAATTAATTTATACCACAAATGAAAAAAAGTTAATATATAGTTAAGTTCAAAACACACAAGGGCTATATCCTACTGACAGAAGTGAAAATAGAATTTTCCTTAAATTTAATAAGTATCCAGCCTTAGATATAGTTGGACAATAGTCCAGATGACATAATCTATTTTACAAAATCTAGGATATCAGTAGCACAATATCCCTCTTATAAATGAGCCCTCATCATTTTTTCCCTATGCCTAGATAAGAGAAACATCAAATTGAAGGTTAGAGGAGGAAAGGATGGTCTAAAGAGACATTTGAGATATTTCTTGTTAAACGGACTATGTGATTATATTTCATATTTCTTCTCCTATTATACCACAGGACTCTGTTTCAAGGAAAATTCTACCAGTGTCATTACTGTTAAATAAATGTGGAAGATAAGGTATTTTATCAAAAGGATAACCTACACAGGAAAAGTGAAATAACTGTCTTAGTTTTCTATTGCTGTGTAACACATTATTGAAAATGCCGTGGCTTACAACAAAAATGTACTATCTCAGGTCTATAGGTCAAACCCTGCATAGTTGTGGCTGATTTCTGTCTTCCAGGTTTCACATGCTGGAATCAAGGTGTCAAATGGCCAGTGCTCTTATCTGAAGACTTTAGGGGCAAATCCTCTGCTCACTTCAGTTGTTGGCAGGATTCAGTTTAATGTTGCTGTAGGATTGAGGTCACTGTTTCCTTGATGGCTATTAGTCAGGGGTCGCTTTAATACTCAAGAGACCACTTGCATTCCATGATGTGTTATTCCTTTCATTTTCAGAGTAAGCAGTGGTGGCTTGAATCCTTAAACTTCAAATCCCTCTTCTCCTTCTGCATCATCTTTCCTATCTTCACTTTGAGAAATTTCTCTGCTTTTAAGGGCTCATACGATTCGATGGAGCCCACTCAGACAATTCACTCAGAATAACCTCCCTATGTTAAGGCCTGTACCCTTAATTACATATACAAATTCGTTTTTGCCACATAAGGTAATCACAAATTCTGGGATTTGGGTGTGAGCCTCTTTGGGAGACGGGTGGTGTTTGGCCTACCATGGTAACCTACCCAAGACCAAACAGCTAATGAATGATGTAGAAGTTTGTTAAAATCTAGGGCTTTTCTCACCTAGTGCATAGCTCTTTCCACTAAACTTTGCTATCCCGTCAGTCATTTTCTTCCCAAGTTAATTAACAAAGAACCAATAAGTCACCATGACTATATCAGGCAGTAAATATTATATCTTGAAAATAAGCAAGATTGCTAAAAATGGGAAAATTAGAAAGTTTTATTAAAAAACTTGAGGTCAGGAGCTTCCAAGTAATGTGTTGTTCCCAGGGAAGAAATCTGCCATTTTTCAGTCAACAGTTCACAATTTTAGTTACTTAAAGTTAGTAGGTAAAGGAAACTCCATTACCTTATACTAAGATATATTTTCATGGCATGACAAAATATTGATTAGAAAAATTATGGAGGGGTGCCTGGGTGGCTCATCTGGTTAAGCATCCAACTCTTGATTTCAGCTCAGGTTATGATCTCAGGGTGGTGAGGTCCAGCACCCCAAGAGGCTCCTCACTCAGTGGGGAGTCTGCTTGAGATTCTCTATCTCCCTCTTGCTCTGCCCCCTCCCCCTCCTGCACGCATGTGCTCTCTCTCCCTCTCTCTCTCTCTCTCAAATAAGTAAATAAATAAATCTTTTTTAAAAAAAGAAAAATTATCTAAGCTTAGCCAGGATGTAATGAGCACCGTCCCACCTGTTTGTTAAGATATTTTAGGAAGTTTGATCTGGTTGGTCTCTCTTACTCTATGAATTCTATGAAGAGCCATACTTTGGTTTTTCTCTTTCTGATTTCTTTTTCTTTTAAATTTTATTTTATTATGTTATGTTAGTCACCATACAATACATCCTTAGTTTTTGATGTGGTGATCCACGATCCATTGTCTGCACATAACACCCAGTGCTCCACGCAGTACATGCCCTCCTTAATACCCGTCACCAGGCTGACCCATTCCCCCAACCCCCTCCCCTCTAGAACTCTCGGTTTGTTTCTCAGAGTCCATAGTCTCTCATGGTTCGTCTCTCCCTCTGATTCCCCCCGCTTCATTTTTCCCTTCCTTCTCCTAATGTCCTCCATGCTCTTTCTGATTTCTTTAAAGTCTAACTATATACACACTCAGCATCTCCAGAAGTCAACCTCCCATTCTAAGCCTAGTGCTTAACTAATCAAGAGATCTGAATTCTAGTCCTAAATGCACCACTATCTGTACAACTTCAGTCCAATCACTTCAGCTCTCTGGTCCTCAGTTTCCCTATCTTTAAGTTAAAGAACATAATACAGGTGAAATATCCTTGGCATCCTATCTATTTACAAAGCACTGTTGTGCCAAGAAATTCGCTACATCTCTAAAGGCATTGGGAATGAGGGGTCCTAGGATTCCAAACTTTGCATATTTAAAAAAAAATTTTTTTAAAGATTTATTTATTTGCAAGAGAGAGTGAGAGAGAGAGAGAGAGAGAGAACACTGGGGGGAGGGGCAGAGGGAGAGGGAGAAGCAGACTCCCCGCTGAGCAGGGAGCCCCACGGGGGGCTCCATCCCAGGACTGGAGCCGAAAGCAGATGCTTAACCGATTGAGCCACCCAGGCGCCCTCCAAACTTCGATTATTTTTAATGTAAAAATCACTTAGTCCGGAGTAAGTACAGAGCAGCGGCGGTAATGGCAACAGCAGCGGCAGCCACAAGAGTGTCCGGCCAGCTCACTCTCACATGTCCCTGTAAACCCTGCCCTGGCTGCCTCTGCCCCCACTCTGCTGTAACTTTGGCCCAGGCCTGGCCTGGGGGCACGAGCAGGCACCCAGAGGCCTCCGCGGGTTGGCGAGCCACAGTGGATACACTGGCTCCAGGCGATCCTGGGTGTCCGTTTGCGGGGTACCTCTTCACACGTGCAGAACCCTAGGGACAGAGCCATCATTACACCCAATTTGCAGGTTTCAGGTGTGCATACCTTCAGCAGGCCTCGGGGAAGATGGCCACCCTGGGGGACCGTCAGGAGCCCCCCTCGGGTCCAGTCCTCTGTCAATCTTGCATCACCAGGGACACCTGGGGCCCACCACCGTGTGTCCTGCTTCATCTCTACAGTTATCAACAGGGCTCCACTGACTGCAGCCCTGAGGAGCTCTCTCAGCCACCGCAGGAGGAGTTGTCTGCCCGGGATCTCCCAGATGTGAAGGAGGGCCAGATTAGCAGAGACACCCGCTGGCTGGATTCCGAGGCACAGCCCTAGAAGTCTCCATCGTTTCCCGACCCGCATGATCCTAGAGATAAGGTGGACCAGAACAGGGGGCCACTGAAGACCCTTCCGAGGAGCTTTTCCCATAGACCCAAGCGTGGGAACAGCTTTGGACGGGAGTCCAGCTTAGAGCAGCTTTGGACAGGCCAGTTATGAACTTCAATACAAGTTGCTGCTGCTCAAGTTCCCATGCTTCCACATGGGCAAGAAAGGAGCAAGTGCTCCTGCCACTGGTTGGGCTTCATCCACCACCCGTGCACCCACCTTGGCGAGAAGCCCTAGAAGCGCAGTGAGTGTGGCCAGGTCTTCAGCCAGAGCTCCAACCTGGTGCAGAGCAGGTGGCAGCACACGGCTGAGAAGCCCTATGCCTGTAGCCAGCAGGGCAAGGCCTTCATCTGGAGCTCCGCCCTCAGCATCAGCGCATCCTCACCCAGGCATCAACTCATGCAATGGCGAGACGCACTAGGAGTGCCCTGACTGGGGCAAGGCCTTCCCAGGCCGTTCTCACTTCTTCCGACACCTACGGACACAGACAGGTCAGAAGCCCTTTGTATGTGGAGCCTGTGGCAAGACCTCTGGCCAGCGCTCCCAGCTCCTACAGCACCAGAGGGTTAACTACCCGGAGTAGCAGTTCAGAGAGGCTATTGCTCAGCTGGAGAGGGGATGCAGGTCAGTGGCCAGGACAGAGGCTCCTGCTTTCTCACTATTCCTGATTGGCACAACCGGCACCACACGTCAAATGTCCCAAATAAATTCTTTTTTTTTTTTTTTTAAAGATTTTTTTTTTATATATATATATATATTTATTTTTTTTTTAAAGATTTTATTTATTTATTTGACAGAGAGAGACACAGCGAGAGAGGGAACACAAGCAGAGGGAGTGGGAGAGGGAGAAGCAGGCTTCCCGCTGAGCGGGGAGCCCGACGCGGGGCTCGATCCCAGGACCCAGGGATCACGACCTGAGCCGAAGGCAGACGCCTAACCGACTGAGCCACCCAGGCGCCCCTATATATATTTATTTATTCATGAGAGACAGAGAGAGAGAGAAGCAGAGGGAGAAGCAGGCTCCCAAGGAGCAGGGAGCCTGATGCGGGACTCGATCCCAGGACTCTGGGATCATGACCTGAGCCGAAGGCAGACGCTCAACCATCTGAGTCACCCAGGCGCCCCCAAATAAATTCTTTTTAATTGATGAAAAAAATCAGTCTTTTATATGGCCAAATGGTTATAATTGGTCTTATTGCTATATTTTCAACAAAGAGGGTACTTTCTGAACAATGAGGTTTATACTATTTTTATTATTTTTTTAAAGATGTATTTGAGAGAGCACGTGGGTGCGCGTGCACGCAGGTGAGAGAGAGAGAGAGAGCGCTGTGAGTGGGAAGAAGGGCAGGGGGAGGAGGAGATGGAGAGAAACAGACTCCCCGCTGAGTGGGGAGCTGATGCTGGCCTTGAACCCATGACCATGACATCCTGACGTGTGCGGAAATTAAGAATCAGACGCTTAATCGACTGAAGTCCCAGGTTTATACTATTTTTTTAAAAGATTTTATTTATTTATTTGAGAGAGAGAATGAGATAGAGAGAGCATGAAAGGGGGGAGGGTCAGAGGGAGTAGCAGAGTCCCTCCTGAGCAGGGAGCCCGATGCGGGACTCGATCCTGGGACTCCAGGATCATGACCTGAGCTGAAGGCAGACACTTAACCAACTGAGCCACCCAGGCGCCCACTATTTTTAAAAAGTTATTCTCTGACCAGAAAATATTCAGTGGATGAACTGCCTTTGAAGACAATTTGGTATCTGTTATTCTAACTTTACTTTTTTTTTTTTTTTTTTGGAAGATGGAGATAAAGATACATGGGCTGAAAAACCCAGTCCAAAGCTTCCTACTCCATTTCAAATTCCATTGGAAAACTTGGATCAAATTTCTAATAGGAAGGAAACAGGAGGCCTGATCACTGTTTTTTTTCCATTTAGCAATCTAGTAAGATGACTGAGAAAGATGGCAATAAATACTATGATTTTCAGTTAAGGTAGACTAATGTCTGTAATAAGACAAGTGTAAGCCTCACAGATGTGAGGAAGTATAAGCGTATTTCTTTACTCAGTATGTTTTAATGGTGATAATGAAGGTAGGGCAACTTCTGCTCCACAGTTATTCAGGAGTGCAAGCTGCTAGCAGCTCTGCAAATTTCAATACATGATTTCCAAAGTCATCCTTGGAGAGAATACATAGCCAGGACATTAGGAAAGAGCATAAAGGATGATAAATAAAATATTTTAATGGGTCAAGCTTGAAAGAGCATATGTTATTTCTCTCTACATACTTCTGGCTATAAATCATCCATATGGCCACACCTAACTGCAAAGGAGGCTGGGAAATGCAGTCTAGTCATGTGCCCTGGAAGAGGAGGCCTTTAACTGATGGGATGAGGCCCACCCACATTACTGAGGATAATCTCCCTTAGTTAAAGTAAACTGATGTAGAGGTTAGCCACTCTACAAAATACCTACACAGCAACACCTAGGTTAACATTTGATTGACTACCTGGGTACTATAGCTTAGCCAAGTTGACACAGAAAACTAGCCATCATAGTATCTATTGAAGGAATATTTGCAGAACAAATGATCATTTCCTAATAGCTAAAATAAATCTCTCAAAGATAATACCTGGTTTGGCTATAAAAAAGAAAATTAAAGGGTTGTTTCTCCAGGGACACATTTTCAAGCAAACAAAAGTTAATTGGTTCCCAATGATTATTTTTTTCAATAACAAGACCATACCAATAAATTATGGTCAGTGCATCACAGACTAAAAGCCAGCCAAAATATACATAAGG
The DNA here is from genome assembly GCF_054177405.1 of Leptonychotes weddellii. Taxonomy (NCBI): domain Eukaryota; kingdom Metazoa; phylum Chordata; class Mammalia; order Carnivora; family Phocidae; genus Leptonychotes; species Leptonychotes weddellii. The sequence continues at coordinate 29,847,473 of NC_138385.1, forward strand.
AAGGAGTGGAACTGAAAATATGCCACATCCCCTACACCTAAATTTGACACAGACTATAAGAAGAAGGTAAAAATCTTGATAAACTCATAAAGCCTAAATGAATGCCATGTAAAAACACACAAATATCATATTAATAAAATGATCCAATTAGAACAATTATGACACAATCTTGGGCATGATTAAACTTAATTTAGCCATGCTCACTAGGGCCTTTAAAGTGATTAATATATGATGAGTTACATTGAATCATCTTGTACTCAATGAGACCACCTATACCTAAAATCCTATGAAGAAATACTTATAGCAACAAATCATATTAAGAAATGTCTACAGCAGCAAAAGAAATGGCTATATTTGATGGAACTCTACATAAAGCTTAATATAAAGGAATTAAACATATGTTTTATTCATCACCATTATCTCTTAAGTTGACCATATTCATAAGGTAAATTCTTCCTTTCACTTTGTCTTTGGAGACTCAGATTTCAGACTTGCACTGAGAGAAGATACAAGGTTAAAAATGAAAAGAGGAATAAAAATCATGTATAGATAAAGCAAGTTTTAGTAAACAGATGGGTCAGTTACAATTATTTTCAACTCTTTTTCCATAGGTCATAATACTTTACCCCTACCCTGAACTCTATTCCGGGACTGGAATGGTGCTATGGACTTAATGTTTGTATTCCCCCAATTCTTATGTTGATATCATAATCTCTAAAGTGATGCTATTTGGAGATGGGCCCTTTGGAAAGTAATTAGGTCATGATTGGGATTAGTGTCCTTATAGGAAACAATATGAGAGAGTTTTTCCGACTCTCTCTTCCTCTCCCTCTCCCTTTCTCCCTCCCATGTGAGGACATAACAAAAAGACAGCCATCTGCAAAACCAAGAAGAGTGTTCTCACCAAACCCCAATCTGCCAGCACCTTGATCTCAGACTTCCCAGCCTCCAGAACTATGAGAAATAAATGTTTGTTGTCTAAGCCATCCAGTCTATGGTAATTTGTTATAGCAGCCTGAACGGACTAAGACAGATGAGGATATGCTTATAATGGAAAAAATTTTTATTGATTAATGAAAGATGATATCATTCTTTCTTTTTAAGTTTTTTTAAAGATTTTATTTATTTATTTGCCAGAGAGAAAGAGAGAACAAGAGGGCTTGAGGATACAAGCAGGGGGAGCAGCAGGCAGAGGGAGAAGCAGGCTCCCCGCTGAGCAAGGAGCCCGATGTGGGACTCAATCCCAGGACCCTGAGATCATGACCTGAGCCGAAGGCAGACACTTAATGGACTGAGCCACCCAGGTGTCCCGAAAGATGATATCATTCATAACAGTTGGTGATTGTGCTCCTTTCATAGAAAACTAAACCAAAATCCTTCCAGCCAATTACTCACAATCTATGACTTTGTCCTCTGGTGACTGATTTTTTTAATGTAAAAAGATAGAAATTTAAAATTCCAATTGTACCCATGTGGAAAGGTTAATTGGTCATCAATGAAAGACAAATAATCCCTTTCTGAATACATTTTAGAACAGATCAGCAATTGAGTATAAGATTCTTTGTCACCAACTGTATTTGTTGCAAGTATGTCTTAAATATACTTTAAAAATCTCCTTGATCTTCATTTCTTTATCTTAGAAACAACCTTTATAAATGACAAATTCAGACCCTGGCAAGCCCTGATTTAGATTCTTTACTGCCATTCTTCATTTTTATCATATATTTTGGAGAAAAAATTAAAAAGGGGAATGAGTGAAGGGGAAATTTGTTCTGAAAACTGATGTAAAATTCTTGGCTAAGACCACTGGTATCTTTGTTTGATATGCTCATGATCTAAAATTAAAAATTCAGGGTTTTGTGAATCACTTTAGTACTCACAAATTTCGTAAGACCAGATATATCTAGCCAATGCATTATAATATTTAGTATTACTGAGCACTTTTATTCTCATGTTTTGCCACCATATTATTGGTGACATTCTTCTTTTCCTTTCTTAGAGCCAGGAGATCTGGAAAAAAAAAATTGTTTTGCAGGTGGAGTTATAAATTTTTTAGTCCCAATTAATGAATGGACCAAGGTTGCATGAAAGGTAAGAAAATAATGGTTCCATGAGTAGCCATCAGCTACTTCCAGTCTATTTATTTCCGTAAACATCTTCTAGATTAAAGAAAAAAATGTCCTTAAGTCATAGAGTTACTTAGAACATACCCTATTTTCTCTGACTTTACTTCAGGAGGCTAGGAACGAGTCACATTGAATAAAATAATTTCTGCCTGAGAAACAGAAACTTAACATCACTATATTTCTTAGATTTCATAAAGTTAACTTATTAGCTGTCCAGCACCTATGTAGAACCAGTCACCTAGAAGTTTGTGCAGCAAAAGTCATGCTTTTACTCTAATATTTGCTTCTGGTGACTCTTAATATCCTACAATTCTTTTGGTTTCTAACTTAAGTAGAAAAGTAGCAGTGATACATTTAGTAATTTAAAATCCCATGAAATGGGTTCTGAAAAGAACATTTTCCATATTTCTAAATAGATCTTTAAAAATCTCAATGACCCTGACCATACTTAGCCTTTACCCACTTGCAAATGACCTAGCTGTATCTCTTCTATATGAATTAGCTTACAGTTCAAGTTTGATTCATTTTTTTTCTTTAATGAGAATAGAAAAGTTGATTTTGTCTTCCATAAGCTGAAAAATCTTGATGGATACAACTGGAATAAAAACATAAGAAAATAAGAAAAAAAGAAGAAATGAAAAAGTTCCATACTAACACTTCAGAGTGAAAATTTTCCAACTTATATCTACTAATAGAATATTCTATGTTTCAGTAATATAGTATTACAGAGAATTCAGGTAGAACTTTCTGTTCCTGAGCACAGTACCTTCCTACTTTCTATTTCTTATAATAAATCAATTACCCTAGGATTTATATAAAAACTAAACTTGGATTATTGCACCAAAAAGAATAAAATACTTAGGCATAAACTTAACCAAAGTGATGAAAGACCTGTACACTGAAAACTATAAAACATTAATAGCATTTTTCACAAAAAAAAAGAACAAATAATACTAAAATTTGTATGGAACCACAAAAGACCCCAAATACCCAAAGCAATCTTGAGAAAGAAGAACAAAGGGGCACCTGAATGGCTCAGTTGGTTAAGCATCTGCCTTCAGCTCAGGTCATGGTCTTAGGGTCTTGGGATCAAGCCCCACATGGGGCTCCCTGCTCAGTGAGGAGCCTGCTTCTCCCTCACTCTCTGCTGCTCCCCCTGCTTGTGCTCTTTCTCTCTCTCTCACTTTCTCTCTCACTCTCTCAAATAAATAAATAAAATCTTTAAAAAGAGAGAAAGAAGAACAAAGCTGGAGGTACCACAATCCCAGATTTTAAGATATACTATAAAGCTGTAGTAATCAAAACAGTATGGTACTGGCACAAAAATAGACACATAGATCAATGGAACAAAATAGAAAACCCAGAAATAAACCCATAATTATATGGTCAATCTTTAGCAAAAGAAGCAAGAACATACAATGGGGAAAAGATAGTCTTTTCAATAAATGGTGCTGGGAAAACTGGACAACTACATGCAAAAGAATGAAACTGGACCACTTTTCTAACACCAATAGCCCTTGACATTTTGAGATACAACTTAGTAGAGAAGGGCAAGGAGAGTTGGCTTTGTTTGGATGGGTAGTAAGGAGAGTTGGCTTTGTTTGGATGGATAGTTAAGAGTATTGGGCTTCAGGGTCTTATATAGGGTGGAGTTCATTCCTTCAAGAACCGAACAATTATATAAGAAGGAAGGATTATTAAGTTCTGCTGTCTCATTTCTATTTGTTCTTTCTGCTACTTAATACACTGAAATAATAAATGATATCTTAAGGTCTTCTGACAAAAAGCTTTCTGCTAAGTCCATGATCAGCATAGTATAATATGCCATCAAGGCAAAAAAAAAAAAAAAGCATCTCTTGGAGGTAACAAAAATGCCAAACTGAAGACCCTTACTTGGAATACCTTCAATAAGTAATGATCATCACTTGAGCATCTGTAACCACATTTTTAATTGTGAGGAAAGACTTCCTTCCCAGCAAAAGCATCTTTTGTAATCGGATTATTCACAAAGCACTCATGATTTCCACAGTGTCAGACTTCACTTTCCTTTTATTTTTTAAATATTTTATTTATTTATTTATTTATTCATTTATTTAGAGAGAATGAGTGGGGGAGGGGCAGAAGGAGAGGGAGAGAGAGAATCCCAAGCAGACTCTGAGCTGAGCATGGAGCCAACACAGGGCTCGACCCCACAACCCCAAGACCATGACCCAAGTCAAAACCAAGAGCCACTCAACCGACTGAGCCACCCAGGCACCCCTTCACTTTCATCTTTTTTTTAAAATTTTTATTATGTTATGTTAATCACCATACATTACATCATTAGTTTTTGATGTAGTATTCCATGATTCATTGTTTGTGTATAACACCCAGTGCTCCATTCAATACATGCCCTCTTTAATATCCATCACCAAGGCTAACCCATCCCCCCCCTCCCCCTTCCCCTCTAGAACCCTCAGTTTGTTTCTCAGAATCCATAGTCTCTCATGTTTCATCTCCCCCTCCGATGTTCCCCCTTTCATTTTTCCCTTCCTACTATCTTCTTCTTTTTTTTAACATATAATATATTATTTGCTTCAGACATACAGGTTAATACCTGATAGGACTTAATCCACTCTAGTAGCTCAGTGAATATATGGAAGAAGATTAAAGGCCCCTCAATTTATCAATTGTTCACATTCTTCTCCTTCTACCCTTGCCCCATCCTTCTAAAATGATAAAAAATATATTCCTACATTTTAAGACAAAATCACTTCAGCTTCCCTTTATATGCTTTTGTTTTGCTGGAACATACCCTGGGGAATCTGCTGACAACTCTTTCCTTTAAACAGTCTGTCCTTTGCTGTGATGACCAACTTAACACCTTTGGATTAACCATAAACAGTCTGTCCTAAAATTATACATGCCTTACATTCGAATTTCTGATTTGTTTGAATTGTTTCTTTTCATAAATGCTTTTAGCTCTTGCCTTTGCAACCAGGAATGGATATATCTTTCTGAGAGAATGATCTTGCAATTTAGTATCAAAGGCACTAGTTACATCAACGTTTTATTTGACATTGTGATCTTGAAAAACATACCATCTTTGTGTCTTTGGCAAAGGGTGATTATAGATGATTTTATGGAATGTGCCTTTATCAATCTTTGATGCACTGAAATGAGTCAAATTTCATATTATACTGTTGGCTATTTATTAGCGCAATAATCTGGGAATACCTTGCCTGGTACTCTTAGAATAGGACAGATCTCATATACCTTATTGTCTAAAGAATAATCTAGATAACAGGTAATCTGAAGTGCTCCGAAAGTTCCTCCATTTCATTCAAATGAATTTGAAAAGACATTTCCCTTAAGATGGCCTTCCATTCTGCATTTTACTACACTTGGATCTGTAAGCAGATAATTAGTGCAACCTTTTGCATCTCAATCAGAGCTTTTTAATGCCTGAATTGATTGTTGGATCTTCTGCAACATGCCTTTCTTGTGCACTTCTGCCCTTGCTGTCAAAACTGTGTTATGGATAGCATTTATACTTGTCCAACTCAGTAATGCTGCTACTTTAAGCAGCCATGCTCACCCTCTTTTTTTTAGATTTTTATTTATTTATTTGACAGAGAGAGACACAGCGAGAGAGGGAACACAAGCAAGGGGAGTAGGAGAAGGAGAAGCAGGCTTCCCGTTGAGCAGGGAGCCCGTTGCAGGGGCTCGATCCCAGGACCCTGGGATCATGACCTGAGCTGAAGGCAGATGCTTAACCAACTGAGCCACCCAGGCACTCCCATGCTCACCCTCTTTAAAAAGATACCAATGAGTTATGCTGATGACAAACAACAACAACAACAACAACATATTACTACACAGCTCAGTATATTTCCTATGCTGTCCATTAATTCTATTTTTATATATGTCTGGTTTCTCAAACAAAAAAATACAATCATAACAATTAATTTCATTCTTCTGTCATTTTGCATGAAAATGAATGGGTAATTAGGCATGGAATAGTGGACAACACTTGGTAGATTACTAAGACATTTGGGTTTTAATCCTGTCTCTGATACTAAACAACATGTGGCCCTGGATAAGTCTTTTCCATCCTCTAATCCTTGTTTTCCTCACTTCAGACTATAGAGTAGTTTATTAAGAGGCATGGGCTATGAATCCATTCTCCATGGACTAAAATCCTGGCTCTGCGATTCACCACATGTGTGGCTATGGATAAGATATTTAATTTATTAGTGCCACAGTGGAGATAATAGTCTTAACCTTACAGGGTTGCTGGGAAGAGTAAGTGAGTTTAAAGCAAAGAAATTTGAACACTGGCATTTATATAATGTTCACTGCATATTAAATATGCTAATGTAAAGAATAAGGTTATTGGACCAGATAAGATTTATAAAGTCTTCCAGTTCTACAATTCTGTGTCTGTGACTGTGTATTGTAAACTCCTTAAGAACAGTGCCTATGTGAAATTATTCTCCCAGAGTATTTATTAAGCCCAATATTTGCCACATAGGTGCATGCTCAAAAATGCTTGATGAATTAAATGAAACAAAGTAATAGAAAAACCTATATTCAAGCAAAAAGACAACTCTTTGTTATCTACTACTGGCGGGTAATTTTCACTGATTGGCATTTCAAAAAATACATAGAAGTTTTAAAAAGTTTCTAGAAGCATCACTACCAATTAAGATGAACTGTTTTAGTTTGTTGACAAGATGGAAACTGATATTCTGTCATAAGCAGAAGTTAGATTGCCTGAGAAGCAGGGCATTTTTAAAATCTAGTGATAAGTACATCCCCTAACCTATTTAGACAGTTCAAGACTGAAAGCAAAGGAAATTTAGAAAACAATATACAATGTCAATAGATGGTAAGTCTGACATTTAAAACTTACTTTATCATTCACACCTTCCTCCTATAGATATGAAATTCTTTTGTGTTCTCTTAAAAATTTCAATAATAGTCAAATTATAGAAAGAGCCCAAATGTCCATCAACTGATGAATAGATAAGGAAGTTGTGGTATACACACACACACACACACACACACATACTGGAACATTACTCAGCCCTAAAATATAAGGGAATCTTGCCATCTGCAACAATGTGGATGGAGCTAAAGTGTATTAAGCTAAGCAAAATAAGTCAGAGGAAGATGAATATCATATGATTTCGCTCATATGTGGAATTTAAGAAATGAAACAGATGAACATAGGGGGAAAAAAAGAGAGAGAGAGGCAAACCATAAAAGAGACTCTTAACTATAGAGAACAAATTGAAGGTTGCTAGAGAGGAGGTGGGTGGAGGGATGAGCTAAATGGGTGATGGGTACTAAAGAGGACACTTGTGATGAGCATTGGGTGCTGTATGTAAGTGATGAATCACTAAATTCTACTCCTAAAACTAATATTACACTATGTGTTAACTAACTGGAATTTAAATAAAAATTGAAACAAAAAATTTGAAGCCTCTGTTCTTATAAGTAACTAACTGAAGCTGGATGTTATGCAAAAAGAGAGTGAAAAGAAAGAAGTTGATAAGATGAAGATGGTTTTAAAAAGTTGAATATCAAGGCTTCCTCTCTCTGTACTCCCATCATAACTAATATATATCTCTCATGGTAATTACCACATACATTAAAATGCCTTATATATGTGACTTCCTCTTGAAAAGACTGTTTTTTGGAACAAGGACTCTGTGTCCTTACTGATCTTTGTATCCTCAGTGTTTATTTCATTTCCTGATATATAGTAGGTGCTCAATAAATGTCTGTGAAATAATTAAACAGATAAATGGAAGGAAAAATGAATAAACTCACTATTATCTTTTGTGTCTCTGAGAGTTAAGACATCCCAACTAAAAGTTTCTTTTCAAATGTTTGTTCTATTGTTTCCTACTGAACAATTATTTAAATATAATCAGAAAGAGAATGGATGAGTACTTGGTGAGGGTTCTCAGGACTGGAAAAGTAATTTTGATGACAGGCTGAAGCTACCAAAGTGGCAGAATTGGATGTTGAGACACAAATGCATGTGCATCCAGGTCAAAATGGTCTGCTGATGACTTCTTTCTGCTGCTTCCTTGGTGAAATCTACTGAAATAATTGATATTCTTGAATTTTAAGAGTTTTTGTCTAAAGATCTCTATCTGGCTACTCTTGCAGTTCTAGGACTCACAGACTTCTGTGGGAAACAGAAGGTAGAATTAATACAAGATTTCAAAATTAGCATTTTTAGAGCAAGTGGGTTGGTACATATAGGACATTAGACTTAAGGTGGTACACACATATTCCTAGTACAGTAGCTCTTAGGAAAATTGGCAATTCTGCTATTTTCCTCCCTTTCCCTCATTTTCTACATGTCCATCTTTGAATAACAAATAAACTATATTTTTTCTGGATAAGAATCTAGGTCTTAGATTTACTTATGGTCCTGTACAAGGTGGGCTTTGATGATGGACTGATTTTAAACAAGGATGTTTAAAGTACAGCATTTCTGAATGTGACTATTCAGGATATGAGCATTCAGTGATAAAAGAAGCTATTTAATTCAACACCCTCATTTTAAGAATCTGGAAACTGAAGACTAGAGAAAAAAATTGACTTGATTGACTTGCCAAAGATCATGTGAATGTTTGGTCAGTGTTGGGACTAGCACCCAGCACCCTACTGTTCATTCAACTATAGGGAACTTCCCTCAGAATAAAAGGGCAAAGGTTATCCATATAAAACAAAGTCCTCCTAAAAGGAAACATAGTGGAAATGTTTTGTAAAGGGTGCATTTCAAACAATCTGGTAAAATTTATAGCTAACCTATTTGTAGAAAGTAGCTAAAGGCACTGTGGACCTATGCTTTCTAAACTTTGACAAGCCAGGTTATGGTATTTCTTGCCATCTGACCACCCTCCTTCCCCTAAGTCATAGCCCTGTCCCTGTAGAGCAATTTAGTAATAGAAATCTCTAGAGAAGAGCAGTGACAGACAAGTTGCAGAAGACACATTTAGCGGGAACAGTAAATACAAAGCTGTGGTCCTGATCATTTTGCCACTGGTCATCAATAAATGGACTGTGTGATGTATTACTAGCTTCTATGTGCTATCATCACAATCCATATCTATCTATCTTTCTTTCTTTCTTTCTTTCTTTCTTTCTTTCTTTCTTTCTTTCTCTTTCTTTCTTTCTTCTTTCTTTCATCTTTTTGAGAGAGAGAGTGCATGCACAAGCATGGGTGGAGTGGCAGAGGGAGAGGGAGAGAGAGAATATCAAGCAGACTTCCCACTGAGCATGGAGCCTGACACGGGGTTTGATCCCATGAACCTGAGATCTGACCTGAGCCAAAATAGAGAATCAAACACTTAATCGATTAAGCCACCCAGGCACCCTATCACAATCCAAATCTTGAATAAGCTTTCCCTTCTATTGCTTTGCAATTGGGAGATGTTTCAAAATACATGTTGAATGAATGAATAAAGTGCTTACTTTTGAAATAAAACCACGTTTGAAGTGAAATTTACAATTTCATATGAAATGAAATTACCCTTGTGTTAAAGCTTGTTTTTTACGTATTATCATGATTATCACCCATCTCACTCCTCATCCCTCCCTTACTGAGAAATAAGCTAATAACAAATGATAGAATGTAAAGATGTAGGAGGGCAGGGATCTGGCCTCTCTCATTCATCACTCCATCTCTTGTACATAGCACAATGTTTGGCACATAGGAAATGTTCAATAATCACCTAATAAATGTTGAATGGAAGCCTATTAAATAGTGGTGTCTACATGATATAATGAGCACTCAGTGTTATATGCAACTGAGGAATTATTGAACACTGCATCTGAAACTAATGATGTACTATATGTTGGCTAATTGAATTTAATTTAAAAAATTTTTTAAAAAATAAATAGTAGTGTCTACCCCCTCCTCTTCCACAAAATGCTTCCATTGATTAATGCACTTGGGACAACAATAAATAATTACTCATTTGTGGAATTTGAGGACTGTGTGCAAGATATCTGGTGTTGAGGACTCCCCACTGTCCCTCATATATGAAAACTATTGTCTAATGCATCTGTTTCCACTGCCGTTATTCCCAAGAACACTTACTTGGAAAGGTCACCATTATAAGAACTTAATATCTATAGAAATTTTAATATTAAAATAGGGATCTAGAGGTTTCTCTTCTTTTTCTTCAAACAATTATCACTTTGTGATACCATTTCTCCAGGACTTGATATAATATTCTAATATGTTTGGTTTTGCCTAAATTTATCAGTGACATTCTTGTTCACTATTTCTCCAGAGAAGTCATACTATCCTAAATATTTAGGGAAGAACTCAAAGAACTAGTACAAGATTGGTTAAACACAGCCTACATGCAGATTTAACAAACATTAAAAATGCCTTTACTTCAAAGACTTAAAAAGACACTTCACTAAGGAAGATATCCAGATAGGAAATAAACTCATGAAAAAATGTTCAATATCCTTAGTCAAAAGGGCCGTGCAAATAAAAATCACAGTGAGATACAACTCTGCATCTCCTAGAATGACTAAAATTAAAAAGGTGACCATACCAAGTGCTGATGAAGATACAGAGCAATTGGAACTCTCACAAATTGCTGGTGGGAATACAAATGATGCAGCTACTTTAGAAAACAATTTGGCAGTTTCTTATGAAGTTAAGTATAAACTTAACATACAAAATAGTAATCCACTCTTAAAAACATATCCAAAGAAAAATGAAACATATCTCCACAAAAGACTAATGCATGAATGTTCATAGAGACAATAATTATAATAGCTCAAAACAAGAAGCAAATGTCCATCAAGTTGTGATTGAATAATAAGCTGCGATACATCTATTCAACGTGATGTTACTCTGTAATAAAAATAGACTACTAATAAATTTAGCAACACAGATCTTAAGACTGTATACCATATAATACCAATTATATGAAATTTTAGAAAAGGCCAAACTATAGTGACAGAAAGCAGATTATTAGTTTCTAGGGTTCAGGTAGGGGAGGAAGGGATTGATTGAAATAAGCACTGAAGGAACATTTTATGGTGATAGAGTGTTCTATATCTTGATTGTGGTGATGGCTATATGACTGTATACATGTATATATATATATATACATGTCAATACTCATGGAACAATATACTTCAAATTGGTGAATTTTATTATATGTAAATTATACCTCATTAAAGCTAGTCTAAAAAATGCTTTACCTGAGAAGGCTTCCCTCAGCAGCCAGCCATAATACTTGAAAATGCTCATCATTAGTCCTTCCCTTGATGAAGTCCCTCAAGGTCTCTGTTTGAAATGTAAATCATACCTGAGTGATGTCATATGTCAAGTTGTTATTCTTCATGAACAATTTTTGAATTTATTTTTCCATCTAGCTTCAAGACATCTGCAGTGATATTTAAGAATGGGACCTAAGAGATACAACAGATTGGGAAGGAATAGACATGAGAGGCCAAAAGCAGATGGGATGGTAATGTGGTGGGTGGGGGCATCATAATGGAGATTACGGGAACCAACAGAGTCAGTATAGGACATGAGATAAAGGAGGTGGGAAGAAATTAAAGGATAATGGGAAGAGCAAAAAAAGATAATTTATTGTACACCTGATTAACACTGCTTTCCAAATATAATCTTAAAAATAACCACAAAGCAAATGTAAGTATCACTAGTCACCAGGGCAAATATAATTACCACAAGTTTACAGATGTGGAAACTGAGGTACAGAGAGGTAAGGTAACGTGTCTAACATCACAGCCAGTGAGTAGCAGAGTTGGGATTTAAAATTACATGTGTATCCTAGTTAAAGAATTGTTCAAAATGTGTTGAAAGGGCATCCATTCTAAAGTTCTCATGTTATTAATAAAGATGATAAACGGTTGCTACCAAAGATTCAATTTTTGTACTCCTGCAATGCAATTCCTTGTTTTTTTCCTTTTTAACCTAAGTGACTCATAGGTTTAAAGTTGGAAGTGGCAAATCCAATTTACTGCAAATATTATCTAGAATCAGGAAGTATGAAACTAGGGAGCTAGCTTTCAATGGGTAATCAGACCTAACAAGTTATTAAGACTAAGAAAAAGACTGAAAATGCAAGGCATAGAAAGACTGTAATCTATGTTATTAGCTATGGAATTGAATTTAGATCAAAGGAACTTTCTATAACATGAAAAGCCAAGTAAAGCACTTTTGGCCCAATACATGGCCTGCCTCAAATAGTTATTTTTTTTAAAAAATTCTTACATACGGGCGCCTGGGTGGCTCAGTTGGTTAAGCGACTGCCTTCGGCTCGGGTCATGATCCTGGGGTCCCGGGATCGAGTCCCGCATCGGGCTCCCTGCTCAGCGGGGAGTCTGCTTCTCCCTCTGACCCTCCCCCCTCTCGTGCTCTCTCTCCCATTCTCTCTCTCAAATGAATAAATAAAATCTTTAAAAAAAAAAAAGAAAAAATTCTTACATACTGAGTTATGGAAAAAGGTTATATTTTTCATGAATAACATAAAAGCTAAAAAACAGCTTCTTTGATACTCGGAGTTTACTGTCACCAATTCTAGGTAATATTATGTGACATTAACTTTATTTCCCCATGCTGATATTTTCACTCTTTCAAATTCTACATCTGATTAGACATGTACAACTGCCTTAAGAAATCACAAATTAACACAAGAACTAAATCAGACGAGCAGTTGTATCAAAAAAAGAGATTGTCTTGTAAAATTGTATCATTTTAAAGTTATATTGTGAAACCATGACACATTAATTGAAATTAAGGGAGTGTTCAGATTGTACTTCTTTTTATTTTTTTTAAAGATTTATTCATTTATCTGAGAGAGAGAGAGCATGAGTCGGGAGGAGGAGCAGAGGGAGAGGGAGAGAGAGAATCTTAAGTAGACTCCATGCTGAGCATGGAGCCCGATGTGAGGCTTGATCTCACAACCCTGAGATCACAACCTGAGTGGAAACCAAGAGTCAGATGCTTAACTGATTTTGCTACCCAGGGACCCCCCTCCCCATTGTACTTCTAATTAAAAGATACTAACCTCATTACCGACATTGCCATATTCTGAGATTTAAAAATATGGTTCAGTTCATTTCCTGACTGCAGGCCAAATTTCTAGAGAGGACTCCACCATCGGCGTCCTGCAGGGTTTTTTGTTTGTTTGTTTGTTTGTTTTTACTGTTTTCCATAACCAACAGCTGTACTGACACATTCGGTCCTATCATTCTTTGTTGTCTGGCTACCATCTCAGCACTAATCTAGAGAAAACTACCTCAATAATCAGCTACTTTAGGGAAGCTGAGTAGTGTACTTCATCAGGAAAAGCATGTGGAATGAAGGAATTTCTTAAATGTACAACGTACATTTCACAAAGTAAGCACAAGATTTATTTAGCCCAAGTCAGTGAGGTTGAAACCCCAGGAGCAGATGTTAAGTATGATATGCATAAAGAGGGCTTCCCAGTATCCAAAAAACGACATGTAGATTAAAGAGTTCAAAATGGTGCATTAAAAACAAGGAGGTATATTTGTACTCCCAATCCATGAGCACAAATATACCTCATGGATTGGGAGAACAAATATTGTTAAAATGTCCATACTACCCAAGTCAATCTCTATACCTAATGAAATCCCTATCAATATATCAACAGCATCTTTCACAGAGCTAGAACAAACAATCCTAAAATTTGTATGGAACCACAAAACACCCCAAATACCCAAAGCAATCTTAAAAAAGAACAAAACTTGAGGTATCACAACCCCAGATTTCAAGATACACTACAAAGCTCTAGTAATCAAAATGGTATGGTACCGGCAGAAAAACAGACACATAGATAAGTGGAACAGAATAGAGATCCCAGAAATAAACCCATAATTATATGGTTAATTAATCTATGACAAAGGAGGCAGGAATATAGAGTGGGAAAAAGACAGTTGCTTCAAAAAATGATATTGGGAAAAAAGGACAGCTACATGCAAAAGAATGAAACTGGATACCATTCTTATACCATACACAAAATTAAACTCAAAATGGATTAAGGACTTAAATATGAGACCTGAAACATTAAAATTCCTAAAAGGAAACATAGACAGTAATCTCTTACAATAATAAAAAAATTAATGAAGAGATTGTTCCATCCAAAAGTCAAAAATAAAAACAGTAAAATAAAGGTAGAAAATCTCTTCATGTAATTCATCATGCCAACAAATTGAAAGAGAGAAAAGATTATATAATCACTTCCATAGAAGGCAAAAAGGCATTTGACAAAATTCAACACCATTACTGAATTTAAAAATTTAAAATAAAACACTCGGTAAAATAGGAACTGATGGTTACTTCCTTGCTGTAATTTTATGCAGCTGCAGTTGAAAAGGCAAGTTTCATCCTTAATGAAGACACACTAAAGACAATTCCCACTGAAGACTAAGAGCAGGATGTCCACCATCCTTACTGAACCCCAACTGTACTGAAATCATTACCCAACACAACTAAATCCAACCAGTAAAGAAAATCAGACATATTAAATTCAGAAACAAAAAGGTGAAATTATGACCATTATTAATGTTTTTGTTTGTATACCTGGAAAACCAAAGATAATGTAATAGATAACATCCATAAACAATAGAACAAAGTGAATAAATTAAAAAAACCTTCATATATACAAATAGAAACTAGTTAGAATGCAAAAAATGAAAGAATAAGCTAATTCACAATTACAAAAAAGATAAATTACCTAAGAAAATGAAATGGACTAAATTTTCTTGAAGAAAATTCACTTTAAAACACTCCTAAAAGATGCAAAAGTAGACATGAATAAAACTGAAACATGCCATAGAAATGGTACAATTCAACATAGTTTATACTTATTTAAATTAGTATGATATAATTTATAAATATATTACAATTCCAAAAAAATACCAACAGTTATTTTTTTCCAACTTGGAACTAGAGAGTTGAGCCTAAAGTTCATATGAAGAATTAAATAGACAAGAATAGTGGTGCTAGGGTGGATGCATTGAGGAAGCACATGGGATGGCTACTGACCAACTACCTGGAGTATTATGCCCAGGAGCCTGGTACCATCACACAGAGCCCTCCATGCCTCACCATGTGAGGCAATGGTCCATGCCCATAGCTGTGGTCCATGCCTGAGGTCACCACCCCATGCTCTGTGGCAGCCCACAAGGGCTCAACCAGCCCTTATTGTACTCCTACATGACTGCTTCAGGAACCACATCAAGATGGTGGAACAAATGGTGTAGGAGATACTCAGAAACCACTAAGGCTTCAGCTGGGGCTGTATGGTGGCACTCTTTTTTTTTTTTTTTAAAGATTTTATTTATTTACGACAGAGAGAGACATGGGAAGAGAGGGAACACAAGCAGGGGGAGAGGGAGAGGGAGAAGCAGGCTTCCCACTGAGCAGGGAGCCCAATGTGGGGCTCGATCCCAGGACCCTGGGATCATGACCTGAGCCGAAGGCAGACGCTTAACGACTGAGCCACCCAGGCGTCCCGAGTACGGTGGCACTCTTGACCTTCACAGAGATGCTTTGAGAGACCACAGATGGGGACCAACATGTACCTGGGAGTGGGAGGTCAGTGTCATCCAGGACTGCCAGCACCTAGTAGCCTTGTGTGCTAGGTTCACAGGGTTGCACTGCACCTGGCTTTAAGTGTCATGGGCCAGAAAGGCTTTTGTTTCTTCTTCATACCTTTATTATCATCCTTTTGGAAAAGACTGCTGGTTTGGGCTCTTCTGTTATGCTTAATGGCAACAATCTTAATTGATTTATAGGCAAAATTATCATGAGTTCTAAAATTTTTAACCCATTTTTATCTGCCTTTGACTAGCCAAATGAAGATTTGAGATGTGAAAGAAGAAAACAGTATAAATGACCCTCTGAGACATTTTTATCTGCATCCGTACAAGGAGTCTGCAGTGATAATTCAGCCAGTGTTTTAAGTCTTGATAAGTTCTCAGAGGTGCTAGGACAAAGGCAGGAATGGGTCCCCTTTGAGTGGGGGAAATGGGGAGTCCAAAGGCTTATTATAATGCACCAAAGAATTGCAGAAGAAATTGTTGGTCCATTAAATAGGAAATATGTGCTATTTGTTATATTTGCATAAATGTGAATATTAATTTCTCATCTATTCATGATTTCATGTGGTACTGCTAATTTATCAAGGCAATGGGCCAGGGTGAAATAATATCAAAAGTCTCAGTTTAACGAAGAATGTAATATTAAAACCTCTTATAAGAAATTCCTTTAAAATTTAATTCCTAGGACATTTAGGTTTCTAGAGTTAATATATTAAGAATTTATTTGCCTGACATCAATAAATTGTTAAATATCTTCAAAGTTTAAATAAATGTATGCATCTTCATTTGCAATGACATGGATAGAGCCAGAGAGTCTTATGCTAAGTGAAATAAGTCAGTCAGAGAAAGACAAATACCATATGATTTCACTGATTTGTAGAGTTTAAGAAACAAAACAGATGAACATGGGAGGGGGGAAAGAGAGAGAGGCAAACCAGGAAACAGACTCTTAACTACAGAGAATAAACTGATTTTTACTAGAGGGGAGGTGGGGGGCGGGGAATGAGTTAAATGGGTGATGGGGATTAAGGAGGATACTTGTGATGAGTACTGGGTGTTGTCTGTAAGTGATGAATCACTAAGTCCTACACCCAAAACTAATATTACACTGTATATTAACTACCTGGTATTTAAATAAAAACTTGGTAAAAATAAATTTATGCATCTTTAAGAAAAAAGGGGGGTAGGTGAGATAGGAGGGGTCTGAACTCATGTCCTCCCACCAACACACTGAATCTACAGAGAGCAATATCGTCTGGAGAAAGAAACAAGCGGAACAGCTCATATGCATTGAGCAGAAGGAGAAAAAAATCCACATCAAAGCGGGTAGGAAAGGCTGAGACACAATGTCATCACAAACCCCACAATCAAGAGGGACCTCAAAACCCTAAGCTTCTCCTTGAAGAGCAAAGGGTTTGTACCTTACATTAGGCACCCAGCTTTGAAGACCAGCATCTCAGAGATGAGCCCTCAAAACATCTGGCTTTGAAGACCAATAAGGTTTTGAAGGCCAATAAGACCTACTGCACTGTGGTGAACTATGGCTCTTAAAGGGCTCTTGTATAGATTCACCCCAAGGTACAGAACAGAAGCACCTGGAAAAGTCCCTAGAATTATGTGAAACAGACTCACTTGCTAATTTTAAAGCTTTGTTCTGAGGGGCAGGGGCCTGCTGGGATAGTATCTGGGGACAAAAGCTGGTGGGTGCCATCTTTCTGCTCTCTCTCTTCTTTGCTAAAGCTGGCAGATGCCATCTTTTTCTTCTTTTTTTTCTTTTCCAGCAGGTGCCATCTTTGTGCTCCAGCATCTTACACTCCAGCAGACACCATCTTCCACACTTTCCCTCTGCCTTGTTAAAGCTGAGAGATGCCATCTTTTTTTCTTCTTCCATTTTTTCTTTTCTTTTTTGCTTTTTTTCCTTTCTTTTTTCCTTTTTTTTTTTTTTTTTTGGCAGGTGCCACCTTTGCAAGCTTGTGGGTGACATTTTGTACTTTCCTTCTGCTGCCTTCCAAAGCACCAGTGTCTCTCAGACGGGAGCTTCTATACACATCTGGCAACCAAATTTTTTATATCTGGTGATCCAGTTTTTGTGGCTCTTTACATCTGGTGATCCAGGTTAGGTGCTTTGATCACCTGGCTCTGGAGGTCAGAGGGGCTTGCATTCCTGTGTTCTATGGGACTATAAAAATTGGAGAGACAGTTCTTGGCAGACTAGCATCCCCAGGGCACAATGCAAATGTGGACTGAAATACAACCTCAGTCTTCTGTGAAAGAGGCCTATTTGCTTGTCCTGGGGCTTTGGCCTAGTTATGGCAGGGTTGAACAATAAGGTTCATCTCCTATACAAGGCCACTTCATTAAGTATGGGAGAGGTGGCTATTTTATCTAATGCATAAAACCAATACAGAGAATCAAGGAAAATGAAGAAACAGAGGAATATGTTCAAACTAAAGAACAAGATAAAACCTCAGAAAAAGAACTTAATAAAACAAACATAAGTGATTTACCACACAAAGATTTCAAAATAATGGTCATAAAGATGCTTGCCAAGCATAGGAGAAGAATGGGTGGACATACTAAAAATTTCAACAGTGAGACAGAAAATATAAGAACATACCAAATAGAAGGAGAGCTGAGGTATACCATAACTAAGCTAAAAGAAAAAAAAAAAACAGTAGAAGAGTTCAATATCAGACTAGATGAAGCAGAAGAAAGATTAAGTGAACTCAAACAGAGCAGAAGCACTCACCCAATCAAAACAGCAAAAAGAAAAAAAAAAAAGGAACGAAAGAGTGAAGGTAGCTTAAGGAAACTATGAGATAACATCAAGCAGACTAACATTTGTATATACTTGATTAAAAGCATGATCATCATATTGACAAATTGTCCTCCAGTGTAGCAATGGACTTCTCTTCCAGCAGTTGATGAGTCTGAGTCTTTCATTGCTTTCTGGCCAAGACTGATGGATCCTGGGATTATAACACTGCAAATTTGTTAGACCAAAATTAGTGTTCCACCGTAGTTTACATTAAGGTGTTTCAAACCCATTGCTGTTGCTTGAGAAGTAGTGACTCAGTATAGTTGTTAAGAGCACAAGCATGAGGATCACACAGACTTAGATGTAGGTTTCAGCTCCAGTACTTATCAGGAATATGACCTTAGGCAGTTTACTTATCTTTTCTTATTCTCAGTTTCTCAAACTACAAAATAGAAATTACAGTATCTACCATAAAGATATTTATTGTGAGTAGCAATGCAACTGTTGGTATACAGTACTCAGGAAATGTTAGTTTCCTTCCTCCCTACTAATAATAAACCTACCTCTGAAGGTCCTATTGGTGGTTTTATCTCCTGAAAGAGAAAGGTGGAAAAGGTAAAGCATTTAAATAGTAGCAATAGGGCAATAAAGATACATATAATTTGATATGGAATTCTTGGCATCTTTAGAATTAATAAAGCATTTGGGGTATAGTGAGAAGTACACAGGATTTATAGAGTCAGATGTGAGCTCCTGTAGCAACTGCAAACCTTAAGTCTGTTGACGACAAAAGTAGAGCTGAGCCTCTATTTTGTCATCCATGAAAATGGGGAGAATTATTTTATTTGCCTCTTGTTTAGGCGGCCTCCAGGACTACTGCCAGGTCCAGTGATTGTCTAGAAAGACTCACAGTTCTCAAGTCATTATATCTATGGGTACAGTTTATTGCAGTTAGAGGACACAAAGGAAATCTAGCAAAGGACAAAGACACATGGGATGAAATCCAAAGGAAATCAGGCACAAGCTCCCAAGAATCTTTTCCCCATGATATTGCACAGATGGACTTAATTCCTCTAGCAACAGAGTTGAGCTAATCCATGTGAAATATTATCTACCAGGGAAGCTCATTACAGACTCAGTGGCCAAGGTTTTAATTGGGGTCGGTCACATAGGTACACTGGCCTTGCCTCAGTGATACCCTCCAGTGCCCTAGATTAAGGCAGTTAAAACAAATCCCATTAACCATAAAGGTCTATCTTAAAAGGTGGTGGCTCTCTCCTTAAGTTTCCATATTATTTTTTTTTTTTACTTGGTCTGAGGTATCCATTCATTTATAACACAAATGTGGCAGGTAAGTTGGAGCTGACCTGAAAGTCTTCCAGGGCCAAGGCAGCATCATGATAGCCAGGGTACACACATAAATAAACCCCAGAGAACACATATGGTCCTCCTAGAAGCAAGGAGATTGCATTGGTTGGGTACCCCAAGCAGGACATACATTAGTCAGGCAGTAACAGGTAAACTGGGCCCCACTGTGACCCCATGTGGGGTCTTCCATGCTAGGGTTCTTCATTTAGTCCAAAAAAGTTAGTTCAGTCATTGGTTTCAGAGGGACTTCCTGAAAGGCCATCAGTTCCCAACAGTTTTTTTTGTCTGTGACAACAGTTTATCTGCCTCATGAGCATGGCCTACACATGGAGGGGTTCTGTGAAGAAAGTGCAGGAGCCCTTTCAGTCGGTCTCATAGTCAGCACTGTCCACACTGTTTCATGTGACAGTAGGCTCTGCCATCAGTTTGAATTTAAAGCACATGCAGCACTTTGGGAAGGCAGCATGGAGTGGTTTTCTTTGGGAAGAGGAGAGAGCTTTCAGGAGGACTTTTGAAAAACAAATATCATTAGTGTCCTTCTCCCTCCCCTGTGCCTTCCCAGGTGCTGGGTTTTTGGTTTTCTTCTATTATAAAATCAGTGTGTTCCATTCAGTATTCATAACTTTATGATTTTTTATTTTTGTTTTTATTTTTTTAAGATTTTATTTATTTATTTGAGAGAGAGAGCGTGAGAGAGAGAGAGAGAGCACGAGCGGAGGGAAGGGGCAGAGGGAGAGGAAGAAGCAGGCTTGATGCAGGGCTCAGTCCCAGGACTCTGAGATCTTGACCTGAGCAGAAGGCAGATGCTTAACCGACTGAGCCATTCAGGTGTCCCCTGACTTTATGATTTTTTAAGTTATCCCACAATTTCATACAGACCTTTCATTGGGAAGGGTTGTATGCAAGAAAGACATAATCATGTTTATAGAAAAACATGTTCATATACTTTAACTAGAAAGATACTTCATGTTCAGGAGATGGTCCTGATAAAATCTTGAGTTTTTAATTTTGTTTTTCAAAATAATATTACCTAACTCCCACCACCCCCCAAACTGTTTTCTCCTAACCGTTTGTCCAGTGAGCAGCCAAGAAAAAAAAAATCATTCTATTTGGGGGGACAGCAACATTTAATAATTAAACTGTATTGCTAAGGTATATTTATCAGGGAAAAGGCGAAGGAAGTAGCATCAGGCTATCAGTCTGTTGTTGCACACTGCAACTAATCCAGAAGGCAAAAGAACACAAGTCAACAACATGAGGTCTCCCTGAGCTGGGGCTGAAAGTCCAGTCCGTCAGGAGTAGGTGCAAGGGTCATTGTGATGGTAACGTGCCCTCCCATGACTTGCAGCTTTCTCAGGAATCACAAGTTAGAAATGCAGTTAGCCTGTGTCAGAAACATAAAGCCTGTGGGCAGCTCAATTTCAGATGGCCCCATCGAATAACAAGCCCTTTCCATGGGTATCTGCAAATGACCCAGCCAGTCTGGCCAGCATCTATAATGTTGTCATCATTTATGGGCTCAGAGAGGGTTACCCTAAATCTATAAAGGTCCAAGAGACTGGGTTCTGTTCATTGAGCCCATACCTGCTTTCAGTTCAGCACATATTTTGCTGAGATGAAAATAGGCCATAGCAGACTGCAGAAGGTTTTGGTTGAGTCAGATCCAGGAAATGAAGATCTGAGAATTCAGGATTCCAAAAGCCAGTGGCTTTTCTTAGGGAGCAGCAAAGCCTTCAGATGTGGTAGAGCCAGACTGTGTGTTCCAAATCCAAGAGCCAAAGTAAGGCTTCCGTAAGCCCATTTTATCTTGTCGGTCTTGGAGTCCAAATTGACCCGCTCTCAAATATGCACATTAGGCAGGAAAATCATCATCCTCTAGGGGTCACAAGTCTAATTTTATAAGAGCTCATTAGCAAGCCAAAAAAAGTGCTTTTTTTAAAATTCCAAAAGTGTGTCTCCATGTGAAGATCACCTTTCTTTTTATCTTGTCTCCCATCTTCTATAGGCTAAAAATCATAGAAAAAATCACTGCTTACAGAGAATCGTTTTGTTTCCAAAATTGCAAGAGTTTAAATTCCAACACACCCATCTGCAGCAAAAAGCAAGGAAGTTGTAACCCACTAAATTGTGTATGCATGTATATGGCTTTCCCTTTAACATTTATGAAATTACAAGCATATAACATTTGGTGTTAATTTTTATCATGCACCCAGATACTACAGCCATAAATACAAAGCCATTCGTTAAAATCCCCCTCCCCCTTTTATCTCCCTACAAGTCTGCTCAAACACCTAGTAGTAAATTTAGCAATGAAAAGATTAAGGTGGGAGTGGGGTGGCTGCTGTAGCAGTTAACATCAGTGAGTCTGGAGTGGTTTCATTATTTTTTTTTCCTCCTCTGGTTTATCTAAAGCTTTTGCTCCAGCCCTGTGAACTGATCTAAACTTTTTCATCCTACTTAGAGGAGAGAGCAATGCAGATCTTTAATATTTTGGGTTCACTCAAAGCCCAACTTCAGGATTTTTTGGATTATGTCCCTTGCCATCTGGCAGAAAGAACAGCTACAAACTACTTTTTCTTGACTTTTCCCCATCCAAAGCCCATTTCTGGGGAATGTTTGGGTTGTTTCTCCTCATACCTGGAGGAAAACCAAAGGCATCACGTGGGCCGAGCTTTCCCCTTCATTTTAGTTAGCAAGGCCAAAAGCATCTGGGGGATCCAGGGAGACAACTCTCCCAGGGTTGGGTCTATCATTTTGAAATCCACAGGTAACTTTGACCTCTCATCAAAGACAGCAGCTTAGCTCCATAGCCACCCAGGCCCCAGAGTTTTGCCATCCCCCACCCCTCTCTCTTTCTTTTTCCCAAATAGCACTGTAGTCATATTTCAGTGGATCAGTGTCATTCTAGTGAACTCCACCATATTCACTGCTGTGTCAAGGGTTCCCAAGACCACTCCCATATTCACAGATTCACTATTCACTATCATTAACCATCCCACTAAAATCAACTTTAGAATACTTTCATAACTCCCAAAACAAACTCTATATCCATTAAGCAGTCACCACCTCCCCCCTACCCCACCATTCCCCTCTGCAGTCCCTGGCAGCTACTAATCGAGTTTCTATCTCTATAGATTTGCCTGGTTTGGACATGTCATACAAATTTGATCATGTAATATGTGGCCTTTTGTGGCTAGCTTCTTTATTTTATTATTTTTTTAAGATTTTATTTATTTGTCAGACAGAGAGAGAGCACAAGCAGGGGAAGAGGCAGGCAGAGGGAGAAGCAGGCTCCCCACCGAGTCAGGAGCCAGATGTGGGGCTCGATCCCAGGACCCTGGGGTCATGACCTGAGCCGAAGGCAGCCACTTTAACCAACTGAGCCACCCAGGCGTCCCTGTGGCTAGCTTCTTTAAATTAACGTGTTTTTGGGCACCTGGGTGGCTCAGTTGGTTAAGCGACTGCCTTCGGCTCAGGTCATGATCCTGGAGTCCCTGGATCGAGTCCCGCATCGGGCTCCCTGCTCGGCAGGGAGTCTGCCTCTCCCTCTGACCCTCCCCCCTCTCATGTGCTCTCTCTCATTCTCTCTCTCTCAAATAAATAAAATCTTAAAAATAAATAAATAAATAAATTAGCGTGTTTTCAAGGTTGATCCATGTTGTAGCATGCATCAGAACTTCATTCTTTTTCATGGTTAAATAATATTCTCTTATATAGATAGACCACTTTTTAAAAAATCCATTTATTAGTTGATAGATATTTGGGTTGTTTCCAGCCTTTGGCTGCTATGAATAGGGCTACTTGGAATATCCCTGTAAAGATATTTGTTTGAATACCTGTTTTTAGTTCTTTCGGGTATAAATCTAGGAGTGAAATTGCTGGGTCATATGATAATTCTGTGCCTAAGATTTTGAGGAGCCACCAAACTGTTTTCCATAGCAGCTGCACCATTTTACGTTTTCATCAGCAATGAGAATGTTCCAATTTCTCTACATCCCAGCTAAAACCTGCTATTTTCTTCCCTCCCTCCCTTCCTTCTTTCCTTCCTTCCTTTCCTATTATTATAGCCATCTTAGTGGATGTTAAGTGATATTATGTTGTGATTTTAGTTTGTCTTTCACTAATGACTAGTAATGTTGAGCATCTTTTCATGTGCTTAGTGGCCATTTCTATATCTTTTTTGGAGAAATTTCTATTCAGACCCCTTGTGCTTTTTAAAAATTGTGTTATTTTTCTTTTTAATATTTAGTCATAAGTATTCTTTTTATATGTTTGATACAAGCCCCTTATATGATTTGCAAATATGTTTTTTCCATTGCACGGGTGGCCTTCTCACTTTCTTTATGGTATCCTTTGAATCACAAAAGTTTTTAACTTTAATGAAGTCCAATGTGTCAAATTTTTCCTTTGGCACTTACATTTTTAGTGTCACATCTAAAATGTAATTTGTGCTTTGCCTAACCAAAAGAAATAAAAATTTACTCCCATGTTTTCCTCTAAGAATTTTAAAAAAAATTTTATCTCCTACATTTAGATCAATGATTGGTTTTGAGTTAATTTTGTGTATAGTATGAGGAGGGGGTTCAATTTCATTCTTCTCCATGTGAATATCCAGTTGTTCCAGCAATGATTGTTAAAAAGGCTATTCTTTCCCCGGTAAATATTTTGGCACCCTTGTCAAATATCAATTGCCTATAATGCAGGTGTTTTATTTCGGGACTCTCAATTCTATCCCATTGATCTGTATGTCTATATTTATGCCAACATCACATTTCTTTTTATCAACTCTAGTTTCATGCCAATATTTGAAATTAGGAAGTGAGAGTCCTCCAACTTTGTTCTACTCTTCCAATATTGGCTTGGCTGTTCTAGATACCTTGCAATTCCATATGAATTTTAGGATAAACTTATTTCTGCAAAAAAAAAAAATGCCAGCAAGGATTTTTATGAGGATTACATTAAATCTATGAATTGGAGAGTATGGAAATCCTAACAATATAAAGTATTCCAATCAATGAAAATGGAATTTATTTCTTTTTAAAATTTTTTCAGTAATATTTTGTAGTTTTTAGAGATTTAGTTTTGCACATCTTTTATTAAATGTATCCTTAAGTATTTTGTGTTTTTTGATGCTATTGTAAATAGAATTTTCTTAACTTTGTTTTTGGATTATTTATTGCAAGTATATAGAAATACAATCATACTTTGTATATTGATCTTGTATCTTATAACATTGCTGGACTTGTTTATTAATTCTAACAGTATTTTAGTGTATTCCTTAGGATTTTCTGTATACAAGATAATGTCATCTGCAAAATACAGTTTTGTTTCCTCTTTTCCACTTTTATGTCTATTATTGTATTTTCTTGCCTAATTGCCTGGATAGGTTAGCTTTCTTCTGTACACCTAATGCTCACAGGTTTTACCGTTGAACACCAGAGGAAATAAAGAATGTGACACTGCTTTATAAACTGTAAACCCTATCTAGACAAATATAAGTGTTTATTATAAATTTGAGTCACTACTGGGTATCTGGATGACAATAGAGGTTATTGCAAATTCAGATCAAATGTCTTGGTACTGACTAGTGACTCTCTTGACAAATAAACTCTCTTTGTTTAGGAAAAAGATGTATTTTTCCATTTGTACAGTGGCTGGTTTCCCCACCTCCATATATCAGGGAAGCAACCCTTGCTTTTATTAATCTGTGAAATCTCAGCAGAATTGGTAGAGTGGGTATAGGCTAAATGCAGGAAAGAGAGTTCCTAGCATATACAATCCATTTCTCTACTATTTCCCAGAGCTTACCACAGCTTAGGAAAGTAAGAGTAAGGATCCATCTGCCATAAGTAAGGTCTCAAATGAGTGAGTCCAGAGATCCTGTAGTGGGTCTAGGAAATGCCCACATAAAGGAAACAATATATATTTGTTGCTCCTATATAAATGTGTAGAAAAACTGAAATATGGGTTTTCAGCTCTTTTTTCCCTATCCCCTAACAAATCTAAATCTCAGCAAATATGATCTTAAAAATACAAGTAGAAAATGGACTTTTCCCTGCAGAATAAGTACATCTTTAATATTTAAAAATGAATTATACAGAAGTTTTTAATATGATGACCTATCTTGCTTATGTATTCATTCTGACTCCAAAATATGATTATGAGGCTAATTGGAATTATATAGAAGTCAAATACAACTTTTCCTTGATTGATCTCAACTAGATTAGAGGAAGACGGCCAATTTTATCCATTAAACTTTACTTAATCTTTGGTAGCATGAAGTTTTGTAGGTCTCATTCAGTCAGCATTTCTTTTTATTTTGCCTTCATGGCCTATAACAGGAATATATGTTGAATTTTAGGTCACTTAAGTGAAATATATTGGATAATATATTATGTGACCTCCAGGTAATGGGATTCCAAATAAAATTGCAAGTTAAAGGTGAGAATTTAAATGAAGTATGAAAACTTGGCTCACCGAAGTGAATACTGTTTTTCACAGTAAGTGTCAAACATAAGGGTTGAAGAGTAAGTAAAAATCAAACATCATGCTTGGGCTATAAGCTATAGTTAATGTTGCCCAACAAAACTAAGAACCTCCACCTGCATATGTTTATTACAAATTTTAAGAAATAGATATAAAATATTACCAAAATGCTATAAGGTTATAGTGATATTTTTCATCTTCTTTGTATTACTACTAAAGAAAACACCTGTAGTTGGTTTGTCATAGTAAAAGCGTAATCTCTATCCATGAGCAGCCATCAGTTTTTCAAGAAATCACAAAAAAGCCACTTTTGAACGTTTCAAAATGGAATTTTACAAAAGAGCTTTAATAGGAGTAGTTTACTAGCAGACAAAGACCTCTTTTTTTAAAGATTTTATTTTTAAGTATCTCTACACCCAATGTGGGGCTTGAACTCATGACCCCTAGTTTAAGAGACCCATGCTCTACCAACTGAGCCAGCCAGGTGCCCCCAGACAGAGACCTTCTTGACACTTTATGGAGAAAAAGAAAAAAAAACAAAAAAACAAAAAAACAGTTGGGTTCAAAATGAGAACCCTTCCCCTCAAAAAACCCACAAAAACTGTTGCCCATTAAAAAGCCATAAAAACTAAACAGTGTGTCTCATTTGCTTTGGAGGAAATGTGCCATAAACACATTGAATGAAAATATCAACCACATGGATGCTATTAGTTTTTTTTTTAATTAGCACTTATTGAGCACTTACTATATATAGACAAACTGCAATTTAGCTTGCATATAATATTCTTTATTTTAAAATTTTCTTCTCATAACAATCCTGTGGGGGAGGTACTGTTATTATCTCCCATTTTTCAGATGTGAAAACTGAGTTTATGGCGATTAAGTAACTTGCTTAATATCTTATAGCCAGTAAATGACAAATAGAGGACTCAAACCTAGAGCTCCATGATATCAGAGAACAAGCTCTTATAGACATTATGTTCCAGTATTAGGTGCTTCATTATAGTGAGACATATGTTGGCCAGGAAGAGATTCAGAAAATCAAAATGAAAGTCATCTTTGGAGCAGGAATGCTTTGCAGAAACCACTTTTTGTGATCAAGAGTTACATATAAAGATTTTTTTTCCTCTTTTTGAAACTGCCACTATTTTCTAATGTTCATATAGGGAAACCTACAATTCTCTACAACTTTGAAATAAATCGGCATCAATAAACTCATATATTATATGATAAGTTTTGACATATGTATATACCTATGAAATCATCACCACAATCAAGATAATGAACATTTTAATTATCTCCCCCAAATTCCCTCATGCCTTTTTTAAATCCATCCCTCCTTGCATTATCAACTCCCTCTACCCCAGTCCCCAGGCAACCACTGATCTTTCTTTCATTATAGATTTGTTGGCATTTCCTGGAAGTTTATACAAATGGGATCATACAGCACATACTTTTGGGGGGGGGTATGTGACTTCTTTTAAAAGCCTCAAGATTTTGAGATTATCCAAGTTGTTGACTGTGTCAGTGGTTGTTCCATTTTGTACTATTGTATGGATATACTATAATCTACCCATGTGCTGATGAACATTTAGTTCCTGGTTTGGGGTTTTACAAATAAGAGCAATTATGAACATTTGGACACATGTTCTTGTGCATACACTTGGGATAAATATCTTGAAGTGGAATGGCTAGTGTATATTTAACTATTTAAGTAACTGTCAAACTTTTCAAAAATGTTTGTACTACTTTATGTTCCTACCAACAGAATGGGAGAGTCTCAGTTACTTTTTATCCTTACCCACAGTTTGTATGTTTTTTTTTTTAATTTCAGCCATTCTAATGGGTATTATTGTTTTGTTTTGGTATCATGCACGCTGTGGATTTAACTTGTTTCTCTGATAACTAATGATGGCAAACATTTTTAACATGCTTATTAGCCATTCATATATCTTTTTTTGTGAAATTACTATTCATATCTTTTGTCCAATTTTTTATTGGGTTGTCTTTTTGCTATTGAGTTGTAAGTCTTCTTTATCTATTCTGGATACAAGTTCCTTTTTATTATATGTGTTGCAAGATTTTTCTTCCACTCTGTGGTTTGCTTTTTACTTTTCTTAAGGTTGTCTTTTGTATAGCAGCAATATTTAAAAATAATTTTATCTTTTTTTCCCCTTTACAGTTTGTGTGTGTGTGTGTTCTGTTAAAGAAGCCACCTATATGAAGGCCACAAAGATTTTCTTCTATATCTTCTTCTAGACAGTTTTAGATTTTACGTAATCCATTTAGATTTAATTGTTCATTTATTTCCATATGGATATCCAGTTGAATTGGGCCACTCATTGAAAAGCTTTTCCTTTCACCTTTGAATTGCCTTACAATCTTTGTCAAATTGGTTGATAATGTGTATGTGTGGGTTTATCTCTGAACTTTCTATTCTGCACCATTGATCCACATGTTCATCATTTCAATAATACCAAACTGGATTAATATAATTTATAGTAAATCTTGTAATCAGGTAGCATAAGTCCTCCAACTTTTTTTCCTTTTGTGTTTTCAAATTTCTGTGGCTTTTCTAGGTCCTCTGCACTTCTATATAAATATTAGAATCAGCTAGCCAATGTATTAAAAAAAAGCCATCTTAAATTGTTGTTTTCCTATTCATAAACTGGCATATCTCTCCATTTAGTCCTTTGAAAACTTCTTTAGCAATGTTTCATACTTTGTAGGGTGGAAATCTTGGCCATCCTTTGTTAGATTAATTCCTAAATATTTTATATTTTGATGCTATGGCAAATAGGCATTTTATTTACTGTTAGTATATAAGAATACAGTGGATTTTTATATTAGTATACATATTTACATCTAATTTGGAAGGCATTCGTGTATTTTAGTAATTTAAATATATCTTTCCTGTTTTAAATATAAAAATCTTAACATCACGTCCCTTCCCCTACCAGTTTTTTCCTCTTCATGATCAAAGTTATGTTAAAAATTGAAAGTTCCTTGTTCCCACATTATCTTACATTCATCACTGTCTGAACTCTAACTTGGTTTACTCAGGTAACAATCTGCTGAAATTCCCATACCTCTTCACTGTGATTTCTAACACCCTGGCCATCATTATCATTATCTTATTTGACCTTGCTTCCATTTTTAACACTAATGGTAATGTCTAATGCACTATTTTTCTGATTTAATTCCTACTTCTCCACCAACGTCTTTTAAATCTTTGTGTGAGCTTCTTCCTTTGCTCAGTCTTTTAAGTTAGGAATCCCGTGTTTGGCCCTTTTCCCACAACACGCACTTCTCAGGTAATTTCATACAATTCCCTGATTCCAATTACTATGGGTACCTTGATGACTTGGACATCTCTACCTCCAGGCCAGACCTCTCTAACAAAATCTAGATCAAAGCTAAACATCATTTCTTAGTTTGTCAAATTGCTTCATAGAGGACAAGGACTAACACACACACAAAAAAACAACCCACAAAGAAACCAAGGTTTTATCCTTGATTCCCAACCTCCGATCAGTTGTCAAATTGTGTCATTTTATCTCTTTAACATTTCAGAATCTGTCCTACTTTTTTCCCACTCCCACCGAAATGAACTTAGCAACAGTCAATGCAGCATTTACACTATATCCACAATGATTTCTTTTTAACACAAATCTCATCATGGATTATTAAATTACTCAATTATAAAACAAATAAGCCTGTTGTTCAAACCAAAGACATATAAATGAAAACTAACCAATCTGAAGAACAGAGATTGAACAAAAAATGAATAAAGCCTTAGAACCTGTGTGATACTATTAAGTATTTTGAGAATTTTTTTTAAAGTATGAACTGCTAATGCATATGACATCATGGATAAATTGCAACAGCAATATTTTGAGAGAAAAAAAGCCAGACACAAAACAGTGAATGCTATATGATTCCATTTATGTGAAATTTGAGAATAAGTAAAACACATCTATTGTGGAAAAAAATTAGAAATATGCCTGAGTTAAATTTATGTTGAAAAAACTTAAGCCTGGAAAGGCATATGCATTTAAAAATTCTGAATCATACTAAATAGCATTGAGAATGATCTATAGACCTACACACACGACAAACATAATACTGAGTGAAAGAAGTCAGACACAAAATCATAAATCCTGAATGATTCAATTTATATAAATTTCAAAAGTAGGTGAAACTAAACTGTAATGCTTAGCAATACAACACTCGGTGATCAAAGTATAAAAGAAAGGTAAAATGGTGATTTCTAAAAGAGTTGACTTTGTGGCCATTGTGGCTGGTGAAGATAGAAGGGGCTGTGATTGAGAAGAGATTGAGAGTTCTAATAATACTTTATTTGATTTGGTTGTTGGTTATATGGATATTCACTTTATAATAATTGAGGTGAAAAACACACATTTAATCACCAAATGTGTATTTACTAAATGTAAGTTCCATGAAAATATGGGCTGAACAAAAGTATTTCTCTTCTTCAGTGCTTTGTCTCTAGCATCTAGCACATAGTGAGTGCTCAATAAATACTTTTGAAAAAAACAGAATGAATGAATAAATAAATGAATAAACTGAGCACTCATTCTGTGTTTGGCAGTCAACTAGTGGCTGTTCCTAAGGGTATGCTAAAGTTACTGATAACCTTGTTTTTTTTTTTTTTTAAGATTTATTTATTTATTTCAGAGAGAGAGAGTGCACCTGTGCAAGCATGAGGGGGGAAGGGGCAGAGGGAGAAGCAGACTCCCCGCTGAGCAGGGAGCCTGGCTGGATCCCAGGACCCTGGGTTCATGACCTGAGCCCAAGGCATATGCTTAACTAACTGAGCCACCCAGGGCCCTCCTGATAACCTTGTTTATGAGAAATAGGAATTTCTGTAACACACATAGAATAACTTGTAAGCTTACAAATTAACTTTGATTTATTTTTCACTTTCCAAGGCCATTATTTAGTTGTTACACTTTATTAATCTCCATCGTAAAAATGTATTTAGGAAACTCCTATTTTGGAAGGGCTAACAGGTTTGATATTCCACTTTTGTAAACATGAGTATGCTCTTTTCTTATGAAATGGAAGAGTTTTGAAATTCTACCCAATTTGTGAAAATGCATTATTTTTTTAAAATCGGTATTTGTCAATAACTTCATTATAATGCTAATAAAGGTATAATCTGATAGCTTAATACCAACTTGTTTATTTGAATTATAAATAGATTCTAACTCATGATTCTACTAGTTAGATTCTGCTTAGCCAAAATTCTGTCCTTATCTGTTATGCAGTCTTATTTGTTTTCAAATTTCCAGATATTTGCTCTCCTAGGAAAAACTATATCAAAAGACAAATAAATTAGTAGGTTACTGCTAATAGCACAGTACCTGTAAATTGCATTTGGTTTGCTCTTCCATTTTCTTGTTTCTTAAAATATTGCCAAAGCCTTCTCTATAATGGAGTTTCAAAAGTAAATAAACTCAATACCAATTAGCTCAACAATGCTAAAGGTCAATGCAGGGAATAGAAAATAAACAAATGCCATTTTAGTTCATAAATATAAAAATGTTCACCTAATAACATTTTAATGGATTTTAAAAATACCTCTTGTACATATAGATTTGTTTTCCAAAATAAGGAATAAGCTACAAGGAAATGTTTCCATTTATTGTAAATTGTGAAACTGTAAATCAGAGAGAGGAGGAGCAAACATATAAGAAAGGTAAGTACTTCTCAATGCACACTACTCCCCATATTAATAAGCATTAAAAGTAAAGCAAACATTACAACAAGCAAATGTATTAGTAGTGCTTGGTTACAGAACTTTGAGCAATGCTATTTGTACTGAATTCCACAGATAGTAAAAAAAAAAAAACTTTTTCATTAAGGGTTAATATGGTATTATTAGACCTGAAAACATGTGACCAAAAAACCTTAAGTATCCTTACTTTTTAAGTACAGGACAAGACCTTCATTCACTATCTCTCTAGCCCTCATATTTATTCTCTGCTTTTGCTATAACCTTAAAGTAGCATTCTTTCTACAGCCTGTTCATAGGAAAAAAGATGGGTAAAAGAAGAGTGGGTCGCTGATAGTAAATGGAAGGGTAGGTAGGTATAAGGTCAGTATTAGAAGAGACAGAGGAGAGACAAGTTACAGACTTTGTCCAACTTCAATTTAGTGCACAATTGAGTACTCAGGATATTTCTAGTGTACGCTTAATAGGTGTTTGTTGAATGAACAAAGATATAGTTTGTGGTGAAAGTCCTAAGATTGGGTATTTATGGGTTATCTACATCTTTAAGACCAACAGAGAGATCACAGCTGAAACTTCGAAGCCTGATTTCAATCCCCTTTGCATAAATAGTATTACATTAACTGACATTCTATTAAAGTACACCAATCCTGACCACTGCCATTGTATTTTTGTTTTACTTCTGCCTTCCCTGTGGAGGAAAGTAAACTTTTTCCTTAAGTCAGATATATCAAGGTATGATTTCCATAAGGAAAAATTCAATCTTTTTAGGTGTTCAGAATTGAGTTGAATTCAATTCTATTGTAAAATGTGAATGAATTGTGAAAGATGGGTAAAGCTGAATAACCATGACCACAATCAACATATAGATTATTTCTGTTGCTTTAAGACTCTTTTTTTGTACATGCTTGTCGAGTTCCGTCCTCCATCACAAGCCCCTAGCAGCTACTGATCTGTTCTCGGTCCCTATAGTTCTGCTTTTATTTAGAACATCCTAAAAATGTAATCATATAATGTATAGCCTTTTTAAGTCTGGCTCTCTTCACTTAGCATAATGCTTTTGCGATTGATCCATGTAATTGCTTATTTCAGTAGGTCTTT
This sequence comes from Leptonychotes weddellii, assembly GCF_054177405.1. Lineage (NCBI taxonomy): Eukaryota > Metazoa > Chordata > Mammalia > Carnivora > Phocidae > Leptonychotes > Leptonychotes weddellii. The sequence goes on from NC_138385.1 coordinate 29,880,693, forward strand.
CTTTTTATTGCTGAGCAGTATTCCTTTCTACAAATGTACCACACATTGTTCAGCCAGTTGCCAGTTAATGAATAGTTGGGGCTATTTCTAGTTTTGTTTTTTGTTGTTGTTGTTGTTGTTTTTTTTTTGTGATCGTGAATTAAGCTGTTACATATATTCATGTACAAGTTTTAGTGAGGACACTGTCTTCATTTCTATTGGGTAAATATCTAAGAGGAGGATTGCTGACTCATATGACAAGCATATGGCTAGCTTTATCAGAAACTATAAAACTATGTTCCCAAATGACGTTTTTAGTTTGCACTGAGTTCTAATTGCTCAGTATCCTTGCTACTACTACCTTTTCCCTCATTCCAACAGATGTATTTGTGGTTTCAATTTGCATTTCTCTAGCCACTAACGATGTTGATCATCTTTTCATGTGCTTATTTGCTATTTGTATCTCTGCTATAATGAAGGGTCCTTATCAAGGAAAATACTCTGTAACTGAAAAGGGAATGATGTATTTGGTGCATGTTGGGATTCCTGTGCAGCCTATTCTCTTCTCTGAGACTACTCTCCTTGAAGCGATGGCTCCTGGCAGCACGTTTGCATTATGTGCTCTCACTCTTCTCTTATCACAGATGATTGGACCTAACTCAAGGGAAACCAATCCAATGGCTGGGCTGGATAAATCAGAGCAATCTGTAGGAGCTGGATCATTTAGCTACAGATGCTGAATTTGGAAGAGTGCTAAATACATTATTTTGAGACTGCTATTAGAGCCCATGTATAAATGGAGCCAGCCTGAAGAGAGACAGAGGGAAAATAAAAAAACAGCTGCACAGGGAAAATCATAATCGAGACTATGTGGCCCCAGAAAGAGAGAGAGAGAGAGAGAGGGAGATGGTTTCTGGTAGCTTTTCAGTTTTAAAAAGTCTTTCATGTGTCTAGCTAGATTCACTTCCTATTGTTGATTCTCTGTGAGATAACCCTATATCTTTCCCATAAATTTCCCCTTTTGATTAAACTAGCATAGATTAGCTTGGTTGTGTTTCTTTTCCTTGCCATCAAATGACCCTTGACTAAAATAACAAAATGATGGTTCTGAATGAATCAAAAGCAAAACCTAGAACAATTAAAATCCAAAAGAATTTCAAGTTTTATAGGTAATAAAGTGCTTATTAGACAAAAATGTTTCAAAGTATTAAAAGCTGCCTGGCCTACAACTCCTTTCTGAGCATTTCCCTGTATAATATGTTGCCCCACGGGCTTGCAACACTAAGCAACAGCTGGTTGGACCCAATACTGATGTCTAAAACAATGGCAACAATCTAAAAACTGGACAGCAATCTATAGGGTAGCTGTAATCATAAAATACGAACCAGTAAAGATTCACTAATGTTGTACAATGATTGGCTAAACTAATATGTTCATCTGGATAAGTCTAAATACGAAAACAGAAAGAAAGCTAACTAAGAGCTGCAGGATCAGTGGAAGCAGAGACAGAATAGTTGAGTCACCATTATACTGAAACACTAGCATTTAGCTATAAATAATGTAATCTATAAGGCATGTTCTTTTACCAATCTATGTGCGGGAAAAAAAGAGGGTATATTGAAATGACTCTAAGCTCAAATAACATACAAATGAGAAGTGGTGTGCAAATTAAAAAAAAAGAAAAAAGAAAAAACTTTTGTTACGTAAGATTGCATCCATAGAAAGATGGTGTGGAGAACCACGGAGGTAATGAGACTTCTTTACTCTAATTGGTCAGGATGGTTCAGGAGCACTGTTTTAAGCTCTGAATTATATATTTTAAGAAAACTCTTGACATATTTCAGGCATATTCAGAGAAAGATGACCAAAATTGGTGAATGATCAAGAAATCATGCACTTGAAAAAGAACTGAGGAACTGAGGGGTGATTAGCTTGGGAAAGAGAAGCTTAGAAGAGTATAAGGCTGGTGTCTTCATATACATAAATAGAATATATTTGTTCTAGAATATTATTATAGAATAATTATAGAATATATATATGTTTGTGTATATATGTATATATATATGATAAAATATATTTCATATTCCTCCAGAGGAAAGAGGTCAGGTATAGATTAAAATTTTAAGTAGATTTCACATCAATAGAATGTATTTAATAACTAGAAGGGCTAAAAAATGGAACTGAAATGGCTTCTGATGTTATAACATTGCCAAACAACAAATCCCAAGAGAAGTCAGACAGGAATAAGTCCGACATATTTGGAAAAGAAATTTCCTTCCAGCCCTGACATCCTCATTTAAGTAAATATTACCCTTGGAACCAATTTTCTCTCCTCCTAGATGCTTAGCTCCTTGAGGGCAATAACTTGGCCTTTACTGTATATTAAAAAGTATCCAAATTCTGAATGTAATCCTTGTAAAAATATTCATTAACATCTTAAAATGACCTTTCATATTTGTGTCCTCTGTTTCCTCTTTCGTCTACCAAACAAACACATCATATAAAAATGCCAATGAACAGCAAATACTGATATCTGTTCTTTTGAAAGAATACATTATTTCTGTCATATTTTCCTTGAGGGCTTCTTAACATTCTTGCTTCTCCAAAGAGGTCTAGTGAGAGCCTGTGGACCAATCAGTGGAATGTCATTGCTATAACACATCATAAGACATTCTGCTGGCAGGAGCAGGAGGTCAGGAACTGCCCTTTTCAAAAACTTTAATGAAAAATAATATACCAATCAACTTTATGTTAAACAGGCTCAGAGGCAAAGCTAGGTCCCCACCTATGAATGAAAGATTTTTTTGTTTTGATACCTCTACAAATCGGTGGAGGGAAGGAAGAAATCATCCGGAAATAAGCACAGGATTGGGAGTCAAGAGACTCTGGACTTAACCTCAGCAATGACTCTAAAATACAGGTGCCATCTCAGGCAAATTGCTTCATTTCTCTGCGCCTTAGTTTCTTTATTTATCAGCTAACGGCCCTCTAATACCTGATCTCACACACTGATAGATTCCCCAGTGCCACAACCTCCTAACTGTGAAAAAGAGGTTTCCCCCAAAAAAGAAACCCTGGTTCCATTTATAGAGACTCATCAATTCCTTTTTTAAAGATGTTATTTATTTATTTGAGAGAGAGAAAGAGTGAGCATGTACAAGTGGGTGGAGGGGCAGAGGGAGAGGGAGAAGCAGACTCCCTGCTGAGCGGGGAGCCCGATGCGGGGCTCCATTCCAGGACCCTGGGATCATAACCTGAGCCAAAGGTAGAGGCTTAACCAACTGAGCCACCCAGGCTCCCCTACCAACTCTTTTATCTCCTTTAGCAGTATTTCATTTCTTTCTTCTTGTCCACTATAATGCCCCATACCATACTATACTATACTATACACAGATTGGGCAAATAATAAGGCTTAATTAAAATCTAAAGGAACATCAACAAACTACATATCATAGAGGGCTAAAGGCTTATTCAAGCCATGTGCTGTTCGGCAATCCTATATTCAGCAATATAAATAACAGTTATTAAACACTTTTGCTGTCACATCCCTGGAGTCCCTGGAATTTTTACTGCCTCATTACAAGATCCTCTTAATTTCATACACATTAGCTGTGCAAGCTTTGGTAAATTATTTCACTTCCCTGACTCTCAGTTTGTTCTCTGTAAAATGGGTATACTAAGGCCCAATTCACAGGTATGTAAAATACCTAGCACAGGCTTTGGTACTTGATAGGTCCTCTCTGAGTGCTACTTCCATTCCCCTTCTCTTACCTTTGAGACCTTGGATCCTCTATGTACTGCTAGTCCTCTGTGACCCCTCTAAGGCCTTCTCATCTTCCTCAGGCTTCTCTTCTTAAATACATTCCTAGCTTTACCATACCTCCTCCAGACTACTTTACCCTGGGCCTGGACTAGACAGCATTTTAATGCACTTTTTAAAGGCAGTCCTCTGAATTTCTAATTCCCTTTTAAGATCTTTGGGGGCCATTTAAAATTTTGAAATAAAAGACACATCCCAGAACCTCTCTACCAAGATTCAACATCAGTCCCTTGGGGGAAGAGAAACATGTTCTCCCAAGGAAAAATGCTACCTACCCTTCCAACACGAAAAGGCAGCTGTGAGGATACAAAAGGTAATAGAAGTGAAGCTTTGAATAACTTCCAGGAGTAGAGAAGAATTATTATTTAAAGGGAAAGATCTGCTCTTCAATCAACTGGGAAACTGTTTTTCTGACAATGAGTGTGAAACCTCATAGCAATTAAAATTATCTTTCTAGCTTGCCACATCAGTGTCCCTTCCATTGTGCCTCTGTAAAGCTCATTCTGGTTATATTCACTATCAGCAGCTAGTGATTACCGAAGCAGTCACTGCAGGAAGAAACCCTTCCTAAGCTTCACAGGAATGTAATAGCATGTTCTTCATTACACAGAGCAAATTCTGATCCTGAATAAGATAATACCACAGTGAAAATACATTTAATGGGGAAGAAAACAACAGTGATTGCTCTGTCCTCTTTCTCTGCAGATATGGCTGTGACAGGATTTCAGGCAAGAGACAGTGGATGTTTGGTTCCTATTCCAATGAGGTACTCAAATAGGAATGATGATTATATCAATGATAAACAGTTTTATTGCTAAAAACTGCCTTGCGAAGTGCCAGGGGATCTCATCACCCCGCATTTAATATGCGGTACATATATGGAGATGCCCTTGCTAACTCAGTGACAGTAGGGTGTGCAGTTTGAGCACTATCTTCAGTTGTGACACTGGGCTGGTGAGCCATCAACCTACTCTGTCTCCAGTTTCATTCCTTACTTTAATGAATTTTCAGATCCCAGAATTAGGAAAGAGGGCAGTGGCAGAGAAAAAAAAAGTGACAATCTCTGAGATGTAAAGTCACTTTGATTCTATTCATTCACCGCTCATCAAACTTATATTAAATACTTTTATGTGCTATGCTTTATACTAAATGTTAGGATACAAAGATGAACTTGGTACCCCCAAGATATCACTTCTTAAGGAAGATACAGACATTTAATCAGTTCGCTATGTGGTCTACTATAAGTCTATAAACAACATTAATATACCTAAATATATAGAAAGTGCAATGAAGGTTCAAAAGGAGCAGCAACTAAGTTGGCACTATGAGAATCAGATGGGGCTTAAAAGAACAGAGAATTGTTGGGGTGCCTGGGTGACTCAGTTGGTTACGTATCTGCCTTGAGCTCAGGTCATGATCCCAGAGTCCCGGGATTGAGCCCCATGTCGAGCCCCATGTCAGACTCCCTGCTCATCAGGGAGTCTGCTTCTCCCTTTCCCTCTGCCCCTTCCCCTGCTCATTCTCTCTCTCTCTCTCAAATAAGTAAATAAAATCTTTTTTAAAAAAAGAATAAAGAATTGTCAGGTAAGTATCTGGGACAGGAAGGAGGAGTAGATCATTTTAGCAGAGATGAAACAGAAAGTACAGAGGCAGGGAAGCCCAAGAAAACAGTGCATTTATGTAACTTTATATAGTTTCTATTCCCATAGTATCGCATGGTGCATGCTCTCACCAGACAAGTCAAATTAAGTATACATATATTGTCAGCCATGCAGAGTGATTCTGGCATGGTTCTTAGCTTTAAAAAGTTGGGTTCAGTTCAAATGAAATCCAACTACAGATGAAGAGGAATTTTAATGACTCTCAGACCTGAGAGAGCTCAGGCTACTGATGTTTACCTTCCACAGGTGCCCTGGCACTGCCATATCTATCAAGATGGAAACGAGTGGGTAAAACTGTTCAAAGATGGTTAGTAAGAAATAATACTTAAAGTTTCTTTTAGCCCTGAGAGTCTGTATGTTACAAAATGGAATTTTATGAATTTAAACCAAAAAAAAAAAAATCATGGTCAAGAGATAGAAGACAATGAAATCACAAAACTTAAATCTCAATTGAAAATGTCATTTCTCCTTCTCCAAAGGTATAAAGCTACCTCTTGGAAGCAAAGATAATGACTATTGAATCACTGTTAGGTACATTAGGTATTTTGAGTTGTTTTTCTTTGGTAAGGTACATTTGATAGGTTTGTTATCTCCACCATTTGTGGTCAACAGCAAATATTTACAGTGAAATATAAATTGAATTAAGTTCATTCTCTGTTAGGGTATGTATATTATCTATGTACGTATCATTTACTTCTCACAGTAACCCTAGGAGATAGATGCTACCATTTGTTTATTGTTGTTGTCAGTTGCGTGTGTGTGTGTGTGTGTGTGTGCTTTTGTTTTAGAAAATGGAGGCAGAGGGGAGGAGGAGCAAGATAGCGGAGGAGTAGGAGATGTAAATTTTGTCTGGTCCCAGGAATTCAGCTAGATATGGATCAAACCATTCTGAACACCTACAAACTCAACAGGAGATCAAAGAAACGAATAGCAACAACTCTCTGAACAGAAAAGCGACCACTTTCTGGAAGGTAGGATGTGCGGAGAAGTGAATCCGATCCGATATTCAGGAAGATAGACGGCGGGGGAGGGGGCCTCCGTCAGCTGCTACTGGCAAGTGATAGAGCCCCAGAGCACAAAATCGGAACTTTTAGAAGTCGGCTCCGCTGAGGGATGTCGCTCCAGTGGCTAAGTGGGGGGTGGAACCCTCGTGGGACAGTGTGGTCTCAGGACCCTCGGGGTCACAGGAAGACCGGGGGTGCCTGAGTGCGGCAGAGCTCCCAGGTATTGGAGCAGGGAAGCCGGCTGCAGAGACGGAGCCTAGGAGCGGGCTCTCAGCTCGGGGTTGCCATAAACCGTGATCCGCGTCACAGTCGGGCCACTGCTCCTCCAGCAGGGACCCAACAAGTGGCAGATCCGGGGAGACTCCCCTTCCTCCCCCAGGAAGAGTGGCGCGGTAGTGCACCACAGGGATCTGCTGGGTTTGGAGACTCCACATGGGGTTGGGCACCAGAGATAGAAATGTGCGGTCACAGGCTGGGTGAGCACAGAGTGCGGCTGGAGACCGGGGAGACGGGAGTGAGTGACTGCTTTTCTCTGGGGGCTCACTGAGGAGTGGGACCCTGAGTTCTCGGCTCCTCCAGAGCAGAGATTGGGAGGCCGCCATTTCACTCTCATCCTCCAAAGCTGTAAGGAAAGTTTGCAGGGAACAAAAGCTCCCGAGAGCAAACCCGAGCAGATTACTTAGCCGGACTCAGCAAGGCTGGGGCAATTCCACCTCCTGCAAAGACATTTGGGAACCATGGCAACAGGCCCCTCCCCCAGAAGATCAGCGAGAACAGCCAGCCAAGACCAAGTTTACCGATCAATGAGAACGGCAGAACTCTAGCGCTAGGGGAATACTGCACATAGAATTCATGGCTTTTGTCCCATGATTCTTTAGTCTTTCAAAGTTAATTTTTTTTTAACTTTCTTTCTTTCTTTTTTAATTTTTCTTTTTCCCGTTTTCAACCAACATCTTATCAATCCCTTTTTTAAAAAATCTTTTTTATTTTTCATTTTAGAGTCATATTCTATCCCTTTATAGTATTTATCCTTATTTTTGGCATATATATATAAGTTGTTCTCTCTTTAAAATTTTGGGATACAGTTTCTTCTAACAGACCAAAATATAACCTAAACCTCTAGTGTATGGCTTTGTTCTAGTCTCCTGCCTGATCACATTCTCCCCCTTTTTTTTTAAAATCCTCTTCTTTCTTTTTTCAACCAACTTCTTATCTTATCCATTCCTTTTTTTTTTTTTTAAAGATTTTATTTATTTATTTGACAGAGAGAGACACAGCGAGAGAGGGAACACAAGCAGGGGGAGGGGGAGAGGGAGAAGCAGGCTTCCCACGGAGCAGGGAGCCTGATGCGGGGCTCGATCCCAGGACCCTGAGATCATGACCTGAGCCAAAGGCAGACGCTTAACGACTGAGCCACCCAGGTGCCCCTTATCCATTCCTTTTATAAAATCTTTTATAATTTTCATCTTTTCAGTCATATTCCATCCCTTCATCATATTAACCCTTATTTTTGTAC
>NC_138385.1:29889172-29930138 GCF_054177405.1 Leptonychotes weddellii
TTAGCCTGGTGATGGGTATTAAAGAGGGAACGTATTGAATGGAGCACTGGGTGTTATACGCAAACAATGTATCATGGAACACTACATCAAAAACTAATGATGTAATGTATGGTGATTAACATAACATAATAATAATAAAAAAAAGGAAATGGAGGCAGAGAGAAGTTCAGTGACTCTAGTATTGAAGAATCAGAATTTAACTTTAAGGCTTGTGCTCTCACCTGACATATCATGCTATCAAGCTCTAATGAAAAAGAGAGTTGACCAGGATCAGGGATATAGACAACTTCTTTACGTTAAAGCTTCTGTTGAGTCATATTCATTCAAAACATGACATGTATAGTCTTTTTTTTTTTTATTGCTCTGATCTGTTATATCTCCTCCATATAATCAACTTATCTAAGTAACATAAGTTCTTTAAATATGCCCTACGTCCTCCCAGAAATATTGAGTCAACCCAATCATCTCTTTGCCTTCAGAATTCTGGTAGCACTTATTTGTTGTCTGTGCTGCCAACTTGGCACTTACTATGTGTAAAGATACTTATCATATTATTTGTACAGACTGTATGTACATGTCTTGTATAATCTGCATTCCCTATGTCTAGTCTAGTCCAGTGATTCATAGAGGTAAATATTCAGCATGTTTTCTCATGATTATGGCAATTAGAGAATATTTAATTGGACATTGACTTCCTTAGCACCAGGTACTAATTTAGAAACAAAAACCTTTTACTCTAGTGTTTATTTCTTTATGTAGTTCTCAAAAATGATATGCCATACAAGTTTAATGTAGAACTACAATTAAGCACAAGAAAACAGCTTGAGGTATCAATGCTAAAATGTAAGTAAAACTGGCCCAAAGACAATAGTTTTAATTATTTTAGAATCACATTGAATTGTTATTTAACAGAGGTTTATTTGCTTTTCCAGTTTCTTTTTGCATTTTCTTTGTTAACTTTTTTGACAATTTTGCAAAGGGGCTGAGGTCCAAATGTGGCAGATGCTGTGTGTCTGATTAGTTTGTTAGATGAGGAAAGGTATTCAGACTCTGTCTATAGATAGTACATGAACCAGACTGTGACATTGCTGGCATGTTCATTTAGACTGCCGACATGATGGATGCTGATGACCACAGCTAAATTCATTAAGAAAACCGCCAAACTGAAGTAATCACCAGGATCTGGGCCATTTGGAGGTCGTGGATGTTTACCTTTTTTTTGGTAGCTTTAGAGAATTTAGCTCTTCTTTTGGCTCTACCATTCTAACTTTTCCAGTTTGAGAACTCTCTTAATTACAAAACTCATGTAAATAGTCAGAATAATTAGTGTAAGGGGTAATATACAAATACATACATTTTTATATGTAGGAGTTGCTTTTCCTGAATGCTTTTATCAAAAGTGACTATTGACAGTCAGTTAATGAATCTAAGTCTATAGGAAAAGTTTCTCAAATATATGGCTTGACCAAAACTATTTTTCTCCTACTATGTCCCTTCTTGCTTTATGTTAAAAAATGTTCTTAAAGAAAAGGCCAGATAAGAACTTGGCTTGTGGATAGCCAAACAACAGATGATTTTTCTCCTGTAAAACTTCCTTCATACAACAGGAGACAAAATGAAAAACATCTCACTTATAACATGATTTTCTCTAAATCCTGATTCAATTAAGTCCTTACTCTCAAGTAGAGACAATAGTAAGCCTTCATATGGAACAGAAGTAGTTAACTTTTATTTCCAAGGATATCCCAGTCAGCCAGGGAGTGACAAGGCTCATCAACCTTTGTGCTTGACATGATTATAGGCTGTTTTGACAAGGCTATCTAGGCCCTAAACTTATATGAACTTCCCATACTTTAACTTGTTTGCTCCTTCTCAAGCCCAGATCTATACCTCATGTGCAAATATGGCCTGCCTCAATTTTCTGGTTATTGCAACAGTTGATGTAATTTTTAAGCTTCAGGATTCCTCTAGCAGTTTTAGCAAATCTGCTTCCTCTTTCCCAGCCACCTATCCAATAGTCTGCTTATTTGCTTTCCTTGGCTTGGTCTTTGAGTATCTCCCTGCTGCAATCGTCCCCCCATCCCTATTGCAATAGACCCCATTTAATAAAGTCTTTCCTTATAAATGTCCAGAGCTCTGTGTGTGTGTATGTGCGTGTGCATGCGCGTGCAGACACGCAAGTGTGTAGGGGAAGTTTCGAGTTTGGGGAGGCAGAACTTAGACAAGAGAAACTACCATATTCTCGAATTTCTTAACAAATAATCATATAAACCAGGCCTCAGTTTCTCAACTCTAAAATGAGGATAATGATTTCTTCCTGTCCCTACCAGACATATTCAGGTGACACATGAGAAGTCATATTTTGCTATGAGCCATTTGAAAGTATGGTACTGTGTTACACAATTAGAAGTCCTTTGTACTATCCCCATTAATATCAATGATGTCTTTTTTTTTAATCCAGTGATTTTCCAAGTGTGGTCTTTGGAGGTTCTTGGTCCGGCAGCACCAGAATCACTTGGAAACTTATTAGAAATGCAAATACTTGATTCCCACTTCAGACCCATCAAATCAAAAATTCTGAGACTAAGGCCCAGTAATCGGTGTTTTAATAAGTCTTTCAGGTAATTAAGGAGCATGCTCAAATTTGAGAACTTAATAATCAAAATATATTAGTGAGTTTGAAAAAGAATACATTTTGCTGAGAGCTTTGAAGACATTTGTATAAGGCACCAGTTGCATTTATCCACACCTAAAAATAATGCCTAAATCCCTGAAAAGTCATTCATTTTCAAGCATTCATTATAAATATTCTTTCTGATGGACAATGTGGATGTTTGACTCATTTCTTATTCTTTATTCATTTCCTTGCTTCTTGAAGAAATGTGAATGAACACAAGAGGCAAATTTTGTAAAATGGCCCTAAAATTCCTCTCACATCCTCCTCTCATCATGATAAAAAATTCACTATTGATGGATGACTCCTGTACTCTGTGAGATATCAAGCCCTATTAGTCACTCATTTATGCCATTTAAATGCTGGATTTTGTTTTTCAGTGCTGCAGACCCATTACCAAAGAGGGCCCAGCTGTTACTTTTTTTGCTTCAGGGACATTCTCTGCAAATTCAATGGGTTTTGCTTCAATTCAGAAAATGGAAAGCATTAGGTTTGTAACAATAATTATATATCTCTCCGGGGCTCTTACACTATCAAGCCAGAGAGGAGAGTAGTAGTAATTGGTTAGATTCATCAAAAGAGCAAATTTATTCTTACATCTTTTTGCAGTGGGCAAGGGTCCATTGAACAGATGGGCCAACAGGCACAATGTTAGAATTCTATGGATATCTAATATTTGGGTGACACTGTTGAAAATACATTCAGTAACTATCTTTTCCATATTTATGTTCACAAAAACTCTTGGGTTAGGTAAGACTGGTGATCCAGAGTTTGAGCAAATAATATCCATTTCTTTTGACTCAGTATTTACCTCCTAGAGTAAAGGCAGTGGGAAGACTTACGCAATTGACAATGGAGAACAAATTCTCATCTTTTCTTCTTAAAGAGACGGTACTTCTTTGGCACATTTAATTCCTTCTAACACTTTTCTAAGCATTGTAACTTTTATTTTTAGCAAATGAGATTTTTCACTCCTCTTCAACTGCTCCAAGTCTACAGAATAGCTAGACTCCACTCCTACCATCAAGCAACGTGGCCTGACAGGGTGTTAAAATAAGAACGTGGAGGAAATGTTTGCATATTAGGAGTAGATGGGGGATACCTAAGGGATAAAAGTACACAAGTCAAAATATGAAAAGGAAAGACAAGAGCTCAAAGCTCCTGGGCCTTTTTAATGTCTCAGTTTTGAACACTTTTTTTTACTTTTTAGAAGTCATACCTAACGTTAAGGGGTAGTTCTCCAACTTTTTTTGCAGTTGTGGTAGGAGTTACTTTTTCTGAAAGCTTTAAGATCACTGAGGGATTTAGTGTGTGTGTATGGACAGGACTGGTGGGGCAGGTGAGAGGGCACATAACACCAACACCTATGGCTAAGAATAAAATTATTGACATCATGGGATGTGGATGCCGTTGCTGGCGTGCTCCTTTTGGAAGCTGGCAAACTGGAGCATGAGTTGGGAGCAACATAAAGATACAGAGAATATCTATTAAATTATTTTTCTGAGGTAGATTTATTTAGCAATTTCAACAAGAAGGCAGAGTCGATTGTTAAAAGGCAACAGACTTCTCTACAGAATTCAAACCTTTCAATAATGAAGTCCATTAAGATATGGAGTCCATAACTTAATTGCTTGGACAAATCCATTGGGCATGCCACAGGAGACACATGTTTGAGCAAATGTGAAACCAACCAACAACCTTCCTGCTTTTCTCCAGGTAGCTATTGGGATTTTCTTTTCAACTTGCAATAGAGTCTGACATTTCCAAATGTCAAATAGTAGCTTAACAAGAAAAAACATTACATTTAAATGACTGAAGTTCAAGGCCAATTTCTCACAGTGTTAGTAAGCATTTAATGATGAATAATGTATACCTAAAGACATATTTTATCCAAGAAGTTTTAGTTTATTCTCACCTATTACTTTAAGCACAGTTCTTACAAGGGTAAAAAACCTGGCTTTACTATTTAATTCCTTCCTTTGTTCTATGGCACACACTAAGCGTCTTCTCTGAACTCACATAGCACACATCTCTGACACTTGGATCATCATTTTATCCTAGTGGTGAAGAGTTGAAAGACTATTGCTTACTACTCATGGTCAAGTTACTTAAACTCTCTGAGCCTCAGTTTCATTGTTTGAAAAAAGTGACTTAGAGTCAGATCAACCTAAATTCAAATCTTGGCTCTGCCTTTTTAGGGTGGAGAAAAAGGAACCTTTGTACATTGTTGGTGGGAAAGTAAATTGGTACAGCCACTGTGGAAGACAGTATGGAGTTTCCTCAAGAAATTAAAAATAGAAATACCATATGATCCAATAGTTCCACTACTGGGTATTTACCCAAAGAAAATGAAAACACCAATTTGGAAAGATATATGCACCCCTATGTCTATTGCAGCATTATTTACAATAGCCAATGGAAGCAGCCTAAGCATCCAGCAATAGGCAAATGGATAAGGAAGATGTGGTGTGTACACACACACACACACACACACACACACACACACACACACAGGAATATTAAACAGCTATAAAAAAGGATGAGATTGTGCCATTGAGACAACATGGAGGGACCTAGAGGGTATTATGCTAAGTGAAATAAGTCAGAGTGAATCACATGACTTCTATGAGCATCAGTTCATAACACCACCTACTATATATGGAGGATTTTTAAGATTAAATGAGATAATATACGTGACACACTTAGCACTTAGCATAAAAGAAATGCTCATTTAATGTTAGTTGCTTCTATCATGCTGATTGATGGTAAAGATGATGATAAAAGATGATGAAGAGATGATTATGAGGATGATGATAACGTGTCTTACTTACCTCACTAGAAAGTGGAATGCACTATGCAAAAATAAACGAGGGTCAGTAATGATTTGCCAAGCAGTATAGAAGCTCTTCCAATGGAAGAAGCCTATCTTTAACTTGGAGTAAAGATATTCTCACGCCTTCTATCGCTGGACTGGACACAAGGTATATGCTCATTGTGTAGCCAACTATATAACAATTATATAGCAAGTTATATGCTGCTGGGTAAAACCCGTTAGAAAAGGAAGCTTATGGTGAAGGTGAGAAGTGCTGGATCCATGTCCTTAAATAGGGAAGAGGGAAGGGGATTTAATGTACAAATGGAGGCGGTGAGCTCATCTAGAAGTACTGACAGTTTTTCTAGGCTAAAATGAGGGCAAATGGAGTATATGAACATAAATGCAACTAGGTGTGCAGATGTGACAGAGTGAGCCTACAGAAGTTGTCTTCTGGTGGCTTCGCAGGAAGATCTAAAGATGATGGAGGAGGTTCAAATAGAGAGATGAAAATATGACATAATCTCCAATTAGGACTGAACCAACAACTGGAGTTGAATATCAAGTTCTGGGAAAATCCTGTTTTAGGATTATAAAGAGGGTTATTTCCATTTGTTGACACTCCAATGGGAACTGAAGAACGAATATTTGTTGAGAACCAAATAAATGGTCTGTGCACTGTACCCAATCGTATACTGAGTGAGAATCCCATCTCATGTTCCTCATTAAAGAAGTGAGAACAGTAAAGCCCAAAGGAAGCCTTTTTTTTTTTTTTAAAGATTTTATTTATTTATTTGACAGAGAGAGAGACAGCTAGGGAGGGAACACAAGCAGGGGGAGTGGGAGAGGGAGAGGGAGAAGCAGGCTTCCCGCGGAGCAGGGAGCCCCATGTGGGACTCAATCCCAGGACCCCGGGATCATGACCTGAGCCGAAGGCAGACACTTAACGACTGAGCCACCCGGGCGCCCTGGAAGCCTTTTAAAAAGTGTTAATTTTACATAGTCTTTTTTCTAATGTTTATCTTCTCAGTGACACATGGCTTTTGAAAGGTTCTTGGAGGTTTCAGCTTATTCAGCTTCTCTATTTTTTTCCTTAGCAGGGGTGAGAAGGAAGGATGTAATACATCAAACAGTAGCTAAAACAAACTTATTCCATGCAACTTAAGCTATCGAGGTGATAGGAGGGATGCTGTCTGTGTGCAATGTTACGCTTCTGTGTTAGAAATTGGATTTTTGTTTCTGAAATGAAAATTGTGTTCTAGTTTCCCACCACTTAAAGAGGAAAATGGCCATCTGGGGTCAGTATATCAGACTGAGTGGTGATAGGGAGGAGAAAAAAAATGTTTTCAGTGAAACAATATATGTACTGTGACATAAAGAATTTATAAATGCCATGGCTTCAAAACATTTTATCCATTATAAGTTTTGGTTATACTGAACTGGGCAACAGTTTTATTAAGTGACTATTCCTTATGCCATTATATTCACTCTTCATATAGGCATATTTTGTCATTATTTACCCATCTGGCTGTTTTTCACTAATATTGTTTTATATTTAATTTCAAAGTTTATCTTTATTAATATCTTCCTCTTTCTTTTGGTTCATTTTATTATTCTTTTACTTGTTTTTGAAGCTCAATATTTAGTTCATTGTGGTCAATCTTTGTTTTAAATAACTAAAATAGAAAAATAAATACTTTCCTCAGCTGACTCTATGCCACAGATTGATATGAAGTATCCCTATTTTAATCATTTTGTAAATAATTTATCATTTATGGTTTTTTACCTCAATTTAGAGCTTATTTAACAAAATGTTTTTAAATGTTTAAGGTTGGGAGTGTCTCTCCTTAATGTTGACTTCTAAATTTATTAAATTGTGGTCGAGAGAATGATTTAATACAATCTCTATTCCATGAAATAGCTGTTCATAATAAATAGAATAATAATTTTTAATCATTATTATTATTAACATCTTTAAGGCCAAATGCCTGGGCAATTTCTTTCTATGTATCACGACTATTTGTATTCTCTAGTTCTAGTGTTCAAAGTTGTATACCAAGCTTACTGAGGTTATATAAAAATTCCATTTTCTCTATTTTTTTAACTCACTTAGTAGACCAAAAACTGAAAGATATATACTAACACCTCTACTCTAACTATGGTTTTATCCATTTCTCCTTGCATAATATATTTTTCTATTTTGTTTTTTGTCACTATGTTTTTACATTAAATGGTTAAAACTGTCACATCTTCTTCATTATTTTTGTCCCACAGTCATTAATAAGGCCCCATAAAAGTCTCCCATTTGGATGAAAACTACATAATCACCTTAATTATACTATTATCATTCCACTCTTCATCTTACTTGCTGCATTTGATCTTAAATTCTAGTATCTCCAATATTAATACTGCCAATCTCATTCTTTTATTGTTTGCATTTGCCTGGTATCTTTTTGCCTTTGCTTTTATTTTTAACTTTTTTGTCACTTTATTTCATGAGCTTTTCTTATAGAACATACTTTTTACACAATCTGAAGGATTTTTTTTTTTGCTATCACAATTGAGCACATTAACATCCAAATTAACAGGTGAGATATATCTTATACATTATTTTCAGTATCTGCTATATTTTGTAGATTCTTTCCCCTCTACTTCAGCTTCTTTAATTTGGTTGGATTGACCAAATTTCCTTTCAGTACGGCCCCCACACACCAACTGCCATAATAATTTAGAAGTTCTTTTATGAATCTTAAATATATACCTTCTAGCTCAGATGGGATTCTACACATGCTCACTGACTGCCTGCAAGTCCTTACAGGGTAAGAGGAATTTGCTGATGTCCAAATTGCTGGGTCTTTAACTGGCCCTGTAGTTAAAAACAACAACATCTCCAAATCTGCACATTCTTCTGGACTCACAGTCTCAGCTGTATCTGAACTCATCTGCCAGTCCCAACAATCAGACAGGGTTATTTTAGTGGTTAGCTATCTAAGCAGTGAGAGAGGAAGGGGAAAGTACTAGAAATATATTCTCAGGCGACCATTTTCTTTATTCATTTTAAGTTATATTGGATTGTCATGTCCTTAGACCTCCAGCACTGAAATTGTACATTTCAGCTTCCCCATGATCCAATTTCACAGAAAACAAAAATAGTGATTTCTTCTCAATTCTAAATGCTGTGGAGGGACAGAAAATGGACTCAACTCTTTTCTGTGTCTTTGCTTTTTCAAAATCAAAACAATGTGGCCACTCCTATCAAGAAAACATTTTTATTCAGAATATCAAAATAATTTTAAGTCCCTGAACTTATATAATGGTCTATAGCGAGGTTTACAGACATTCATTATTTTAGTTGTGTTCTCAGAGTAACTCTGTGAGAAGAGAGAGAATCATCATCTCCACTTTACAGGTGATGAAACTAAGGTCGAGTGATATTAAACAACTTGTCCAAGTTCATATAACTAGCAAGAAGCAGGTCCTATTCGGGTATTGTTATGCTAAAGTTACTGCTCTTTCCTCGAGACAACCTGTACCCTTACATATAAAGCCACTCAGGTCCAATGTCAGATTTACGGTTCATCACTCCCCACCCTTGTTCCTGAGAATCTAGAAAGAAAAGCAGAAAAAAGCAAAAAAGGGTAATAGCTGACTAGGATGGTTTAAGACGAAGCAATCAGACTTGCAATCTCTCTCAAACACGAACACTTGAAATAAGTCTTTTCTATGGGACACACATTATTTTCATACTAAGAAACTGACGCCTGCATCTTACTTTACTCATTTCCTAATCATTTGTTTGTAAGATAGACACCATGTGAGTATCAACTGATTATTAAAGGCCCCAAGTCTTCCCAGGCTCACAAGACCCTTTGTTTTCAACTGGCAAAATCATTTCTCCACAATTTGTTGCCTTCGAGAATATCACATATGTGGAAAGCACAAAGAAAGACAGTTTCACTGGAGGAATGTAGAAAATTTCAGAGCAAAATAAAACTTCCAGAGAGCATGTCATGGCCAAAAATGAGCTCAGGTAGGCTTGGGGAAATGACTAATTGACCTACATTTGCTATGGCACATCTTCCTACATTCCTCAGTCAGGCCCAGTGTGATAGCTGCCACTACCTCTTACCCACAAGGTAGAACTAATGCCTAGCATTTATAAGATAATGGAACTCCTCTTAGCACATCCCCATATGTTAACTTATTTGAGACTCACAACAACCTTATGTGATATGCCAAATAATAATTATGCTAATTTTACAGCAGCACAAAGAAGTAATGTGATTTTCCAAAGTTGTGTAGTTACTTTAATGCCAAGGTTAAATGTCCAGTGATTTTTCCACTAGGCTGCTTTCTGTGATTATAAAAACTTTATATTCAACAAGTGCAACATTTTAATGCATAATAAGGTTTTCAATACATATGAAAATAGCTAAAATTAAAATTCATGTTGATTTGTGGCCAATTTTAAAAAGAAAACACCTTATTGAGGTATAATTGAATGCACAAAGGTTACATATTTAATGTATATGACTTAATGAGTTTGGGAATTGTGTACACCCTTGAAATCATCACCACAATCAATGCCATTAATTGTTATGGGAAGAGGTGGTGTCTGAAATATTCTCATAGAATTCTACAGCTCAAATCCAGGCCTCCCCCAATATTTGACTCTAATTTGTTTATTAAAATATTTTGGAATATAAGTTCACTGACGGTAGACATCTGTATTTCATTATTTTAGGTAGGAAAGCTAACAATGCATTCTCAGCTCTTCTCTGAAACTCTAGTTTCCTTAAATATCACTAAAAAGTTTAAAAATGCCTAAATTACTAGCTATCAAGGATTTCTGCATAATATACAGCAGTTAAAATACCAAATACATATTTGGAGGTGGAGGCTTTTGGGGTAATTAGGTTTACATGAGGTCATGAAAGTGGGATCCCCATGATGAGATTAGTGTCCTTATAGGAAGAGACCAGAAAGCTAGCTGTCTCTCCTTCTCTACCATGCGAGGGCACAGCATGAAGCAGGTCATCTGCAAGCCTAGATGAGGGCCTTTACCAAAAACTCAACCATGCTGGAAACTTGATCTTGGACTTCCTAGCTTCCAGAACTGTGAAAAATAAACATCTGTTGTCTGACCCCACCCTTAAATACTAAATACATAATCCTTTAATACTGGATGAACTCATTAGTGGGTCTGTTTTGGGCAATATCCCATGATATTGAACAGTATTCAATACTAATCACATTTCCTTCTACATTGCAAAGAACAGGTACTATGAGCCAACACTGGGACTGATAAAGGGTGAAACCCTCCAGGAATGGGTGGGAACAGTTGAGATACTGTTGTAGTATATTCTGTATCCTCTGGACAGGACTCCTGTGCAAGGTAATCATTTTTGTTGGAGTACCTAAGAGATCCTAACAGTAAGTTTACATTTTAGGTAGTAAATTTTGAGTAGACATGTTTTGCAAATGACTAGACCGAATATTTAGATAGCAGGACTTCAAATATTGAGCCCTATGTATGTTGTAAATAGTATTTAACTGATTTGCTTTCTTCGCCTAACAGTGAATCTTGTTTTACTCATCGTTGTGTTCCCAGAAACTAACAGAGTTCCCAGTACATTCAATTTGTAATCAATACATGATGAATGAATGAAGGAAGAATGTGGTGATTTGACCAATTACTTCTACACATGGCATGCCTTCTGAATCTTTTGTCAAACTATTATGCTTACGTATTTGAATGTGTTTTCCAACACTTTTCAGTGTCAGTAGAGACAAGTCTATTCTCAGTTAAAACATTTAAAACACTGGTTATATGCAACGGATGAATCAATGAACTCTACCTCTGAAACTAATAAGACACTATATGTTAATTAATTGAATTTAAATTTTAAAAAAAAGGAAAACAAAATACAATGAAACCAAAGTCCCCCTAAATTTTAAAAATATATAAAACATTAATAAAATTGAGATGGAAGACCATGGAAATTTTTCTAAATATTCTCAGGTTAGCAGGAGAATGCACAAGAAATAAAATGGCTCAGTATTAAGTAATGAGAGCTACATTTTTATAGAACAAATCCTATTATAGATTAACATGTACCACAGTGAATATTTATAGAATATTTATTTCAGGACCATTAAAATCATCCCTACCTATGGTCGAATAGCTGTATATGAACTAAATAAGGAAAACAAAACCAAAAGGGAAGCATATCTACTAAACCAGTCTTCAAATATATCAAGAAAAGAAGAAGATTCAAGAAAATGTTGAAGAACAAGGGGCAGCTTGTGTTAGAGGAGAGTGGAAGGTTTCAAATACAGAGAAGGATCACTTAGGGAAAAAAAAAACAGGTAAAGATGACATTGGGAAACAAAATGAGGATCAATTCACAAGGCTTGCAGCTAACTACTTGGCTATATAAAGAATTGGTAAATATTAGAAAGCTGCCATTAATAATTTGAGATATCATTGAGTAGAAATGATCTTCAGGATTGGGAAAGAAAAAAAAATGTGTACATACCTAAAAGTTAAAGAAAAGACCCTTCAGGGGTGCCTGGGTGGCTCAGTTGGTTAAGCGACTGCCTTCGGCTCAGGTCATGATCTCAGGGTCCTGGGATCGAGCCCCGCATCGGGCTCCCTGCTCAGCGGGAAGCCTGCTTCTCCCTCTCCCACTCCCCCTGCTTGTGTTCCCTCTCTCGCTGTCTCTCTCTCTGTCAAATAAATAAATTAAAAATCTTTAAAAAAAAAAAAAGACCCTTCAAATAATAGACTGATTACTTTTACATTGTTATTTTCAAAATATATTAGGAAAAGATGATCTAACAACCAGTTATAAAGCATATAGGAACAAACAATCATGAACAGCAATTAATGTAGATTTGGAAAAGGGAAATCATAGGCTTAGTGGGTTTCACCGACAAAAGGAAAACATATTTAATCAACTTAATTCATGCAAGGCCATTGATTCTTTCTCACGTGACATTTTCAAAATGAGAAGTACAGACTTGACTTTGGGGGCATTGATTGGACACCTCCCATGTGCTGAACATGAGCGAGGCACTATTATATAACTGT
The DNA here is from genome assembly GCF_054177405.1 of Leptonychotes weddellii. NCBI lineage: Eukaryota > Metazoa > Chordata > Mammalia > Carnivora > Phocidae > Leptonychotes > Leptonychotes weddellii. Next base: position 29,901,752 of record NC_138385.1, read on the forward strand.
GTCAACACAATCCTCTGAATTATCATTATTAACCACATTCAACAAACGCATAAACCGAGGCATAAAGGTTTAAATAGCTTATCCAAAATTATACAATTATTAAAGAAATTGCCTTCAGATTCTATGTCTCTGGTTTTTCCCATTATTCTTTTTTTTTTTTTTTTTAAAGATTTTATTTATTTATTTGACAGAGAGAGACAGTGAGAGAGGGAACACAAGCAGGGGGAGTGGGAGAGGGAGAAGCAGGCTTCCTGCCGAGCAGGGAGCCCGATGCGGGGCTCGATCCCAGGACCCTGAGATCATGACCTGAGCCGAAGGCAGTCGCTTAACCAACGGAGCCACCCAGGCGCCCCTCCAATTATTCTTTATTTATGAATTAATCATACATAGGGGAAGAGCCTGTGTTGGTTGGGCAACTTGCCATCTCCTCTCTGTCACCAGTTTTGACATCACTATTATGTCATCTCTGCCATTGTTATTGCTGTTGTAAGAATCCCTGCCAATAAGACTTTTACTCTGCTGCCAAAACTACCACTACAGAGCTGTTATCCCTATCCTCATCATACCAGGGAAGGCCAAGAAGGTTCTCTCTTTCATTGCTGGGGCCATGCTGGGAGATATTTGCTGCTCCTCTTTCTAAAGGAGCAGGAACAGGTTTCCATTGACTCCCAGTATTAATTAAAGTAGAGGTAGGAAAAGAGATGTGCCCTGAGTGTACTAAATGTATTTTTCTTAATACAGGTAAGTATTTAACTAACCATCTTTGTTTAAAAGGTGGTTAGGATTACAATACAATTAATAATATAGGTCAGCTACATTGTGGATTAAAGAGATTTTTTTTGTGGGCTAACATGGGACCTGATCTTCATTTGTAATGTTGTTCCTATAGGAAAATTCCTTCTGATTTCAAAATAACTTACTTTTAAATGAACTTCATTTTTACACACACAAAAAATAGTAAGTAGCAATATGCAAACCTATGACAGTATGTTTAATTTGCTGATTAAGATGAATATATAACACTCAGAATATTCTAATGCTATAATATTGATGCACAAATCAGTTTCAGTTCAAGTATAAAGTTTAAAAAAAAGTATTAAAAATAGACATTGGGGAGGGTATGTGCTATGGTGAGCCCTGTGAATTGTGTAAGACTGTTGAATCACAGACCTGTACCTCTGAAACAAATAATACATTATATGTTAAAAAAAGAAGAAGATAGTAGGAAGGGAAAAAATAAGGGGGGAAATTGGAGGGGGAGACGAACCATGAGAGACTATGGACTCTGAGAAACAAAACAAACTGAGGGTTCTAGAGGGGAGGGGGTTGGGGGGATGGGTTAGCCTGGTGATGGGTATTAAGGAGGGCACGTTCTGCATGGAGCACTGGGTGTTATTTGCAAACAATGCATCATGGAACACTACATCAAAAACTAATGACTAATGGTGACTAACATAACATAATAAAATAAAAAATGCAAAAAAATAAATAAATAAACTACAGCTACAATAATCTGTTAATGGATACACAACATACAAAGATGTAAAGTGTGACATCAGCGTCATAAAATGGGGGGGAGGAGTAAAAGTGTAGAGTTTTTGTACGTGATTCAAGTTAAATTGTTATCACCTTAAAACAGAGTGTTATAACTATAAGATGTTTTGCGTAACAAGAAAGAAAAAATGCTCTAACAGGAACACAAAAAATAAAGAGAAAGAAATCAAAGTATACCACTAAAAAAAGAAACTCAACAAATTACAAAGGAGAACACCAAAAGAGGAAGAAAGGAACAAAGGAACTAGAAAAGAGTCACAAAACAATTTAAAAATGGCAACAATAAATCCTTACCTATAATTAGTTTAATTAAAATAGATTAAATTATCCAAACAAAAGACACAGTAACTGAATGAAGAAAAAGAAAAGAAAAGAAAAGAAAAAGAAAAGAAAAGAAAATCCCTTAACTTTGAGCCTATGTGTATCCTTAAAGCTGAAGGCAGCATACTTTTGGATCGATCTTCTTTCCTTTTCTTTTCTTTTTTAATCAAAAACCTCCTAACAAAGAAAATCCCAGGACCAGATGGCTTCGCTAGTAAATTCTTCCAAACATTAAAAAAAAAAAAAAAAAAGAAAGAAAGAAAAGAAAAAGAATTAATGCCAATCCTTTCAAACTCTTCCAAAAAAACTGAAGAGGAGGGAACACTTCCAATCTCCTTTTGAAGGCCAGGATTACCCTGATACCAAAAGCAGACAAGGACATTACAAAAAAATAAATAAATAACTATAAGCCAATATCCCTGAAGAACATAGAAAAAATCCTAAAGAAATATTAGCAAACTGAATTCAACAGCACATTAAAAAGATCATACACAATGATCAAGTGGGATTTATCCCTGGCATGCAAGCATGGTTCAACACATGCAAATCAATAAGCATAATATATCCCCTTAACAGAATAAAGGATAAAAATCACATGATCATCTCAATAGATGAAGAAAATTACAAGCAGTATGGAAAGTAGTAGTATGGAGGCTTCTCAACAAATTAAAAATTGACTAGATGATCCAGCAATCCCACTAGTGGGTATATATCAGAAGGAAATAAAATCATTATCTCAAAGAGATACCTGTATCCCTGTGGTCACTGCAGCATTATTCACGCTAACCAAGACATGGAAACAATCTAAATGTCCATCAACAGATGAATGGATTATATATATATATATGGATAACATATTAGTCATAAAAAAGAAGAAAGTCCTGTCATTTTGGCAACATGAGTGGACCTGAGGATATTATGCTAAGTGAAAAAAGTCGGACCTAAGACAAATACTGTACAATCTCCCTTATATGGGGAGTCTAAAAAAAAAAATGAACCCACACAGAAACAGAACAGATTGATTGGTGGTTGCCAGAGGAGTGGGGTGGTCAAATGATGAAAGTGGTCAAAATTTTAAAAAGAAAAAAATAAGTAAAATTAACAAAACAGCCCCAACGAAATCTACATACAAAATTTTAAGTCGAACTCACAGAAGCAGAGAGTAGAATGGAGGTGGTTGGGGCTGGGGAAATGAGAAGATGTTTGTCAAACAGTACAAATTTTCAGTCATAAGACCAGTAACATCTAGAGATCTAATGTAGAGCATAGTGACTATAGTTAATAATATATATTGTATACCCGAAAGTTGCTAAGAGAGTAGATCTTAGGTCTTCTCACTACACACCTACACAAATGGTAACTGTGAGGTGATGGATGTGTTAAATAGCTTAATTGCCGTAATGATTTCGCAGCGTGTGTGTGTATGTGCATATATATATATATATATATATATATATATCATATCATCACATTGTACACTTTATTTTTTTTTAAAGATTTTTATTTATTTATTTATTTGACAGAGAGAGACACAGCGAGAAAGGGAACACAAGCAGGGGGAGTGGGAGAGGGAGAAGCAGGCTTCCCGCGGAGCAGTGAGCCCGATGCGGTACTTAATCCCAGGACCCTGGGATCATGACCTGAGCTGAAGGCAGACGCTTAACCATCTGAGCCACCCAGGTGCCCCACATTGCACACTTTAAATACAACATTTCTTTGTCAATTATACCTCAATAAAGCTGGGAAAAACCCAGTTCATATGGTAAATCTTAAAAAAAAAAATACAAAACCTTCTTGATGGGGGGGAAAACACTGGACAATTCACTGGAGATTATACACATCATTGGTTTTCCACTCTTAAGCAGAGGACCACACTTTGATGTAAATATCTTAGACATTAACCAGAGTGCAAAGAAGAAACCAGAATCAGTAATTTCTTAAGGTCTCCTCCAATTCTGGCATCCTGAATTTCTGTACTAAAACCGTCTATTTGTCTGTTAGGACTTCTGGAATAGAATACCGCAGGGTAGGTGGCCTAGACAACATAAATTTATTGTCTCACAGGTGCTGAAGCCTGGAAGTTTAAAATTTGGGCATCTGCAGGGTTGCTTCCTTCTGAGGGCTATGAGGGAAGGATCTCTCTCAGTCCTCCCTCCTTGGCTTGTAGATGTCCATCTTTTCCCTATGTGTCTTCACATTACCTTCTCTCTATGCATGTCTGCTTTTGGGCCAAATTTCTCAGTTTCATAAGGACGCCAGTCATATTGGATCAGGGCCCATCCTAGTGACCTCATTTTAATTTGATTACCTCTGTAAAAATCTATCTCCAAATAAGGTCATATCCTGAAGTATTGTGGGTAATGACTCCAACATATACTTTTTTTGTGTGTTTTAAAGATTTTATTTATTTATTTGAGAGAGAGCGAGCATTAGCAGGGGGGAGGGGCAGAGAGAGAGGGAGAAGCAGGCTCCCGGCTTAGCAGGGAGCCCAATGCGGAGCTCCATCCCTGGACCCTGGGATCATGACCTAAGCCGAAGGCAGACGCTTAGCTGACTGAGCCACCCAGGTGCCCAGGACTCCAACATATCTTTTTTGGAGGGACACACTTCAACCCATAACAAAGAGTCTCACATATGTACAGTTACATTGCCACTAACTATTATTATCCAATGACACAGACTGTTACCCATAGAACTATAGATTTTCTTGTTTCTGGGGAACCTCGAACTGATCTTTAGTCTTATTTCACCTGTCACCTAGGCTTCTGAGGTAGAATGATGGATTCTAAGCAATTATACATGCTGCACTTTTACATAAAAATGGGAGAGGGGCGCCTGGGTGGCTCAGTTGGTTAAGCGACTGCCTTCGGCTCAGGTCGTGATCCTGGAGTCCCTGGATCGAGTCCCGCATCGGGCTCCCTGCTCAGCAGGGAGCCTGCTTCTCCCTCTAACCCTCCCCCCTCTCATGTACTCTCTCTCATTCTCGCTCTCTCAAATAAATAAATAAATCTTTAAAAAAAAAAAATGGGAGAAAAGTTTCCTCTCCTCTCAATTTTGGCTTTTGCTGAGGTCTCAGATATGTTTGGAAGTTTTAAAATTAGAAGTTCACATTGCTCTCCTCATTCATAATGTGAATAACTGGGGACAAGGAGAAAATACCCTGGGTAGTTGCTAATATACCCCAGATAATCAAGTCAGCATTTTTTGCTATATGCCATATATTTTCATAAATCCAACAGCATCTATAAGACAGCAGGAAGGTAGACTTAGCCAAAAATACAATAGGGCCTGGTGGGTTAGGTTGGTCTCCCAGAATGTACAGCACTCTTTAATTTGGCAGAACATTAGTGTCTTGGGAAACTAAGTTTTTAGTTCAAGATTACATTGAGCCCAAAGAAGGAATTTGAACAGCTTCCTGAATTTGACAAGATTGATTCATTCAATGATTATGCACTGGGCACCTCTTTTGTGTTCTGTGCTCTGCTAGGCACTCTGAGGATATTCACTAAGGGATGCAGCTTCTATTCACAAGGAATTTAAGTTAACAGGGAAGATAAACAAGTACACAGCTAACCTGAAAGCAAAGCAACATGAAATAAGTACTTTAATAGAGCTAGAAACAGAGTGCCGTGGGGCCCAGAGAAGAGAGACATTGATCACGTCCGGATTTCTTCTTAGGAATGTACATTAACACCAGTGTTTGTGCTTTTGCTTTTACTTAAAAATCTGGAAGGTGAACTTGGGAAAACTTTGCAGTCGCATTTTGAGAACTCATCCTTGAAACCAGAAGGGTAAAGCTGAATCCTGCTGCTGATAAACACAAAGTTATATATGTGCGTCAAAGGAAAAAGCTGCTGCATTAGTTCGGTCGTTCAATCAAATGTACCTAATCCTACCTCAATCTAAATAGAACACAGCCATACCTTTTCCAGTCCAAGCATACAAATAAGCCCCCCAAAACCTGCCCAGAGGACGGAAAAGTGAAATTACTGCCGTTTCGTAAAATTTATGCTGCCAAAAATGCCATTTAACTTAAGCCACTGCTAGAGAAAAACATACTTAATTAAATGCGTGGCAGAATCATCATGGTTTCCTTTGTGGGATGGAGAGGTGTTCACTCTATGCTACCCGTTATGGTTGCCAACAGTTCCTCTTGGTGAATAAAACACTTAAGATGAAAGCAAGAAAGAAAGAGAACATGATGCTTTTCCTCCTTGAAAAAGAGAAAATTATTCAAAAGTTAGGAAGATTCTAAAAGAAACTTCAACGTGCTTTTATGGTAATCAAAATCAGCAGCAGGTACTTATTATATATTCCAAAGCTCAAATGAACTTATACCTCCCACTGAAATTCTATAGTTACTAAAAAGAGGATTAGAATGCTTGTTATCTAAATCACATGAAGGGTTTCCTGAGTAAACACAAAATAAAATTCTGAATAACCTTAAAAATTATTAATTCTTACAATGTTTGATAGAAACAGAATCGAAAAGGATTGTAAAATTATTTAGCTCAAACCCATCATTTGACAGATCAGGAAAATGAGGTCCAGATGGCAGAAAATGACCTGTCCAAGGTTCCTACAGCTAGTGGAACTCGAATCAGCACCCAGGTCTGCTTCCCAGTCTGTTTATCTTTCCAATAGACTATTTATCCCTTAAGAATACAGAATTAAAGATATTAACTCATGTTTTAGGCATAAAAACCAGGCTGACTATTATTCCAAGTTTAAATACATGGACTCTGGAAGCAGACTGCTTAGATTTAAGTCCTGGCATCTCCACTTACCGGTTGTCATGTTTAGTCAAGTACCAAATCGCCCTGCGTCTTATTTCCTCATCTGTAAAATGAAGATGATAGAATATCCTACCTCAGAGTTACTGCGAGCAATAAATAACAAGTGTTAAATGACTAGATATGTGCCTGAAATATAATGTGCTTTACTGTTATTATTTCAATAATCTAAATCAATGATGCGAATGTGTTTCCATGTTGCGAACGTTGCCTTCCACCAGCCTAATCGTAGCAAAATTTAGAAGCAGCTGAGTTTATCTCTTTTGTGCCCATTCTGTCTTGATGAGCTCCCTTTACTCATTTTTCTTTTTTTTTTTTAAGATTTTTTTTTTATTTATTTATTTGACAGAGAGAGACACAGTGAGAGTGGGAACACAAGCAAGGGGAGTGGGAGAGGGAGAAGGAGGCTCCCTGCTGAGCAGGGAGCCCGATGTGGGGCTCGATCCCAGGACCCTGGGAACATGACCCGAGCCGAAGGCAGCCGCTTAACGACTGAGCCACCCAGGCGCCCCTCATTTTTCTTTTGTGAACCCCCTATCTTTGGGCATCCACTGTCTGGACTACATTGCCTACATCCCATAACAGCTATTCCTTGCTTGGTTCTATCAACGTCTGGAGGAAATATCTGTACTCAAATTTGCCAACCATTTCCTCCTCACCAGAACTGCCTGGTTCCACTCCCTTGGGGTCCCATGAAGTAATATCTGAAATGTTAAAACATACTTGTTTAATACATTGCCCTTTCTAAGAATATTGTGCTTTTAAGAGAAATTGTAGTATTGTCACCTGAACATTAAGATGACTATCTAATTAGGGAATTTTAGATATTGTGGTAGAACGGTAGGAAAGGGACAAGGAATCAATAACTTTCAAGTATTTGTTGTTATTTCAGTTAATTCACAAACATGAAATATATTATTCTCTTCCATTTCAGAGATAAGGACACCAAGGCTCACAGAGAGGAGGTGACTTGCTTGAAACCATACAACTAATAAATCCAAGTAGTAGCCTGCAGACTCTAGTCTGTCTGGTTCCAAAGTCCACTCTCACTATTTTTGATAAAGAGTTCTGTAATCAGTGCTCCTTATATCACACCGTATGTGCAAATGGCTCTTGTGGAAGTCTTAAGAGTGGCTCTTTTTCCCTAGGAACTGCTGACCTGCCCTCAGGTTGGCATCATGATTCAAAATATATCCAGAACACTTGCTATACTATACTATAATAGATAGAATATTGAGGTACAAAATAAAAGGCATAATGTGCCTCACATAGCAATTTTTGAATATACTATAGAGCAAACACTCATGTCTGTTACACATGTGAGCTCTCTGTTTGTCTATCATGAAACAAAAGGATAAGGCAGAAATAAAATAGGTTCAATGGACATGTTTTCAACATGTCAGTGGACCTAATTGAATAGTTATTCCACAGAAGAAAGTGCAACATGGTGCTTATATTAAACCAAACAAGTACATTTTGCAGGAAATGAGGAACCAATAATTGTTGACAGGAAAGAAAAAAAAAATATTACATGAAAGCATAAATACACAATGACTTTGCATTAAATCTGGGATATATTGGTTGCTAAGGTGGAAGAGCCCAGGACATATGAAATAATCTGCAAGCATATGAATTAGCATAAATATGTCATGAGATTGTCAAACTCTACTCAGAAGGGCTTAGAGTTTTATATCTGGAAAAAGCATTTTTATCATAACTTATTCTTTGCTGAATCACCTCATCTTATAGTTCTAAGAGAAGAAAAGCCAGTTAGAGGGTTTACGTTGATTTATTAACTTCTCCAGAGTGTTTCTTTGATAAATGTATCTTCTTAGAGCTTCTCAGAATGACCTCTGAAAGGGACATACTAAACCTTCCTTTTATTTCCATGGTTCATTGCATATTTTCAGTCAATAAAGTAAACATAATATACACAAAACAATTTGCTAGATATGGAGAACACAATGATAGTATGGAGCTTAGATGGTACATAGGAAGAAAACCCATCAATTTAAGGAAATAACAGTTAAAAACACATAAGCTAAGTAGTATGAACAATGAGTGCTCTAGAACAGGTGAATGTTTCTGCCAGCTAGAGTATCAGAATGAAAATGTGCCAGCCTTCATAGTTGAGTTTATTGCACATAATTTAAGTCTTTTTTGGGGCGCCTGGGTGGCTCAGTTGGTTAAGCGACTGCCTTCGGCTCAGGTCATGATCCTGGAGTCCTGGGATCAAGTCCAGCATCGGGATCCCTTCTCAGCAGGGAGTCTGCTTCTCCCTCTGACCCTCCCCCTCTCATGCTCGCTCTATCTCATTCTCTCTCTCAAATAAATAAATAAAATCTTTAAAAAAAAATTAAAAAAATTTAAGTCTTTTTTAAAAAAGGATTTATTTATTTATTTGAGAGAGAGAGAAAGGGGGAGAGAGGAGAGTGGGGCTTAAGGGCAGAGGGAGAGGGAGAGAGAAACTTAAGCAGACTCTGGTGCTGAGCGCAGAGCCCAAGGTGGGGCTTGATCTCACGACCCTGAGATCGTACCTGAGCCCAAACCAAGAGTTGGTTGCTTAGTTGACTGTACCATCCAGGTGCTCCCCCTCTTTTATTTTTTTGCACATAATTTATGTCTTACCCAAACTATGTTCTGTCTGTCCTCATGAATGCATAAGGAAAGGCATATGTATTTCCTCAAAAAAAAAAAAATAGGTAACAAGACTAAGGAAAAACTGGTTATATAGTACAATGGGTCAACTCTGTGAAAGTAATCTAATAACTTGTAGTTTTAAAGCTTAGATGCTATAAAATACTTTATTGGATGCTAAGATATAATGTGACACAAAATACAATCAACCAAAGCAGCAGAAAGCCAACTGAAAATGATAACCATTAATACACACAGACTTTCCTCCACCTTGCTACTGCAGAAGGGAGTATACTATGGTACCAGAACACCTCATTCTTTGGATATATGGCAAGGTCATGAGTATCAGTGAATAAGAGAGAAGGCCTATGAGTCAGCATCACAAATGTCGAGACAAAGTATAAAAGTGGAAGAATAAATAAAAATAATAGTCCAGCCATAAATTATGTCTAAAACCCAGATGATAAGAAAGTGATATAAGAAATTTGAACAAGTAGGCAAGGGCCAGGGATCACATAGAAATAAGATATTTAGGTGGAGTAATGGATCAAAGCCAACAAAGCAATAAGAAGAATGAAGTAAATAGAATGTTCAGAGAAGAAGAAGGTGAGATGACTGAAAGAAAGCCTAGTAGACCACCTTTCCTAGACTTGGCTAGCCCTAGGCATGAATCCTGAAAAGCTGCTACAGTCTTAAAACTTTACATACCTGAAAGATCTTGTCCTTTATTCTTCCAAGCGAGAAATGCAGTTAAGAATGATACATGAGGGGTGCTTGGGTGGCTCAGTCAGTTGAGCATCCAGCTCTTGGTTTTGGCTCAGGTCGTGATCGCAGGGTCATGAGATGGAGCCCTGCGTGGGGCTCCATGCTCAGCAGGGAGACTGCTTAAGTTTCTCTCCCCCTTTGCTTCTGCCCCTCCCCCACTCTCTCAAATAAATAAATAAATCTTAAAAAAAGAAGGATACATTATATGGGGGCTGTAGAATCCTTATTTCATTGCGAAAAAAAGAGAGTTACCTTGTTACTGAATTGTTAAGCTAAAATAATGGAGAAAATCGTGTTTAGAGTCAGACCTTTGCCCCAGCTTATATGTAAGTGTTAGAAAGAACATTTTATTCCTATTGAAAGTTTTTGTGAAGATTCATTTGAGAAGCTATATAAGCCCTGAATACAACTACAAGAATTGTAAATGCCTTCCATATTTGTAAAGCAGAAAAAGAATGGGTACTAAAACGGTTTCAAACTTGGAGTGTGGGCAAAAGATCCTACTTATGGTTGAGGCAAATGCTTTTAGAAATGCATTCTCTGAATTCAACTCGAGCATGGTTTAATCTATTACCTAATTCACTGTCATGTTATTATTGTCATATTTAGAAATAGTCCCACCAAAACACAGACCTGAAATGTTCACCACACATCACATGGTTTTGTTGCTGTAGTGACTTTTTTGCTTTACGAAGACAGCATTTCTAGGAATAATTTCAAAACAGAGCAGCTGAATTGGATTTGTAAGAAGATAATGTGAGTTTCTCTTAAGGAATATGTCAGCACTTGGGAACCTTCACTTATCTTTAGTATACTCTATTTGCACTTTTGTCAGGCATGGAGAAATAAAGCATAAAGCATTCATAGAGGATGGTATAAAAAAGAATACTACCATACCCTTACCTTATAGGAGCTTACAACACTAGAAAAAAATAGGAAGAAACCCAATTAAAATCATTTCAATATAAGTTAAAAGAGTAACAAGGTACTGTTTCATTCACTTTGCTATCTACCGTCTAGGAAGCACAGAGCCAAAATAAAGTTTGACTAATTTAAATAAATGTCAGCTTTAGTTACATACAGGAACAAGTTGTTTTATTTGCTTAGCTCTATTGTGTTTTACAGATGTAGTAGATTTTCACTATTTATTTATTTATTTGCAAATTGAAGGTTAGTGGCAGCCCTGCATCCAGCAAGTCTATCAGCACCATTTTTGCTGACAGAATTTGCTCATTTCACATCTCTGTGCCACATTTTGGTAATTCTCACAATACTCCAGAACTTTTCATGATTCTTCTATTTGTTAAGGTGATCTGTGATCATTGATCTTTGATGGTACCATTGTAATTGTTTTGGGAGTGCCACAAACTACACCCATATGACAGTGGGCTTAATTGATAAATTCTATATATGAACTGACTCCTCCACCAACTGGCTGCCCCCCATCTTTTTCCCTCTCTTGGGCCTCCCTATTTCCTGAGACACAGCGATATTGAAACTAGTCCAATTAATAACCCTACAATGGCCTCTAAGTGTTTAAATGAAAGGAGGAGTTGCATGTCTCTCACTTTAAATCAAAAGCTAGAAATGATGAAGCTTAGTGAGAAAGGCATGAAACAGTTAGCTAAATTGTAAATGCAAAGGAAAAGTTCTTGAAGCAAATTAAAAGTGCTACTCCAGTGAACACACAAACGATAAGAAAGTGAAATAGCCTTACTTTCTGCTGATAGGCAGAAAGTTTGAGTGGTCTGGATAGAGGTTCAAACCAGCCACAACATTCCCTCAGGCCAAAGCCTAAACCAGAGCAAGGCCCTGATTCTCTTCAATTCTGTGAAGGCTGAGAGAGGTGAGGAAGCTGCAGAAGAAAAGTTTGAAACTAGTGGAGGTTGGTTCATGAGGTTTAAGGAAACAAACCATCTCCATAGCATGAAAGTGCAAGGGGAAGCAGCAAGTGCTGATGTAGAAGCTGCAGCAGGTTCTCCAGAAGATCTAGCTAAGATAATTAATGAAGGTGGCCATACTAAACAACGATTGTCAATGTAGAAAAAACAGTCTTCTACTAAAAGAAGATGCCATCTAGGACTTTCTTAGCTAGAAAGTAAGTCAATGCCTGGCTTCAAAGCTTCAAATGGCAGGCTGACTTTCTTGTTAGGGACCAATGCAGCTGGTGACTTTTAGTTGAAGCCAATGCTAATTCACCATTCTGAAAATCCTAGGGCCCTTAAGAACTATGTTAAAACTACTCTGCCTATGTTCTATGAATGGAGCAACACAAGCCTGGATGATAGCACATCTGTCTACAACATGGTTTATTGAATATTTTAAGTCCACTGTTGAGACTTACTGCTCAGAAAAAAAAAAAAAAGATTCCTTTCAAAATATTACTGCTCATGAACAATGAATCTGGTCACTCATGAGCTCTGCTGGAGACGTATGAGATTCATGTTGTTTTCATGCCTGCTAAAACAATATCCATTCTGCAGCCCATGGATCAATGAGTAATTTTGACTTTCAAGTCTTATTATTTAAGAAATACATTTTGTAAGAATATAGGTACCATAGATAGTGATCCTCTGAAGGATCTGGGCAACATAATTAAAAAAATTTCTGGAAAGAATTCACCATTCTAGATGTCATTAAGAACATTTGCAATTCATGGGAAAAGGTCAAAATATCAACATTAACAGGAGTTTGAAAGAAGTTGATTCCTTCCTTCCACTGAAGGAAGTAACTGCAGATGAGGTGTAAATAGCAAGAGAATGAGAATTAGAAGGGGAGCCTGAAGATGGGACTGAATTGCTGCAGTCTCATGCTAAAACTTTTAATGACTGAGGAGTTGCTTCTTATGGATGATCAAAGGAAGTGGTTTCTTGAGATGGAATCTACTCTTGGTGAAAATGCTGTGAAGACTGTTGAAATGACAACAAGGATTTAGAACATTATATCAACTTATTTGATAAAATAGTAGTAGGGTTTGAGAGGATCGACTCTGATTTTGAGAAGTTCTACTGTGCATAAAATGCTATCAAATAGCACCACATGCTACAGAGAAATCATTCATGGAAGAGTCAACTGATGCATCAAAATTCATTGTCTTATTTTAAGAAATTGCCACAACCACCCTAACCTTCAGTAACCACCACCCTGATGAGTCAGCAGCCATCAATACCAAGACGAGATCCTCCACCAGCAAGATTATGATTTGCTGAAAGCTGAAATGATGATTTGCATTTTTTTAGCAATAAAGTATTTTAATTAAGGTATACACGTTCTTTAAACATAATGCTATTGCACACTTAAGGTACTACAGTATAGCATAAACATAAGTTTTACATGCACTGGGAAACTCAAAAAATCATTTGACTTGCTTTATTGTGGTGGTCTGGAACCAAACCTATAATATCTCTGAGATATGCTCATATTCCCGTTTTTTCACCTCAGGATGAGGGTCATACTTAATCAAGGGATTTACTGCCACTTCAAAGAGGCAGAGTAAGAAGTGTTCAAGTCCTTCGATCCTTCCTGAGACTAAGAAAGAAGTATTGGTTATATACATTCTGAGAAAAAGGAGGTAGATATACTTAAGGGGAAATGTATTTTCATCACCAGAGTTAGAAACTGGTGGGCCTCATCCTGCCTTAAGGTAAATAAAATAAAATATAATTCCTCCTGAGATGGAATTATACTTCCATCAGATGAGCTCTTGACTTTGATGAGAAAGCATATTCACTCTTTACCACCAAATGAAACTAAGTCCATAAGTTTTAACTTGGGAAGAACACAGGTATAATTTAGTTTTGCAAAAATTACCCAGGTAACTTCTGTCTATATATAGGATGAAGTCTGTAAAAGAGAAAAAAGGGACATCCAAGACTTCCTAATATACCATTTAGTTTAGTAGCTTCCTCAACTGAGTTACTCAGATGATATGCTATATTTTGTCTTGTACTTTAGAAAATCAAGTCTCCCCTATGTACCATATTCTGAGCAAATTACAATCTTAGGATCAACAGTCCTATTCTTAACACTATTCCTTTATGCCTCCAGAACATGGATAACTTGGCTCAAAGCAGTAACTTTCCATCCCAATATACTGAAGTACTTGTTATCAAAATCCAGTTAATCAGAGTAGGGCTCTAAAACATTAGTTTTTAAACTATTTGTGATAAAGGACCAGTTCCTCCTCCCCCAACACTGCTATAAAGTTTTCTAAATGCTTACTCTCAACTTCTGTAGTCATCTACAGACTATATTTTGAGTAGCACTGCTGTAAATGAAAAAGCTAACAGGAAGGTAGACATTTTGACAAGATAAAGGGGAAGTAAAGGTTTATGTTAAAGACTTAATTGCTGTCTGACAAAAAGAGGCAGATTCAAGGAGGATGCCAAAATGGAATCAAATACTGGGGAGGACATTAGAAATACCTTGCTTGTTAATGATTTGAAGGAGCACATGCACCCCAATGTTTATAGCAGCAATGTCCACAATAGCCAAAATATGGAAGGAGCCCAGATGTCCATCGATAGATGAATGGATAAAGATGTAGTGTGTGTGTGTGTGTGTGTGTGTGTGTGTGTGTGTGTGTGAACACTGGGTGTTATATGCAACTGATGAATCACTAAATTCTACCTCTGAAACTAATAATACACTATATGTTAATTAATTGATTTTAAATAAAATAAAATAAGTACCTTGTTTGTTTCATAGTCTGGTAGAAAAGACAGCCCCTAAAATGGGAGGCATTGCATGGAAGATTAGTAACTAAGAAACAAAGTGAATCTTAGGAAGATGATTCTCTGAGCATCTTTAAAATTCTGCAAGTCTAGGATGCAAAAAGTTAAGAACAACTTTTGATGTAGTCAAAGATACCAATTATAACTCTTCCAAAGTAATTAGTGGGAAGCAGAAATACTAGTTATCCAACTTTACAACTTCTTTTTTAAACTCTTGAGCAGCTGTTATAAAATTTTAAAATCTCATAACACCTTTGGGCTATAATCTTGCTAGGTTTCAAAAACTGAGCAGAATTGGGCTTAGACAGAAACTAAATGAAAACAACAGAAAGAAATCCTCACATGCTGGTGTATAAGAAGTATTTTGGGGAGATTCAATTACTGAGTTTCTGGTTTCTGCACTAAAAGATAAATCAGCTTTAGGGAGATAATATTCTCCAATAAGAAAGAGATGTTTGGTTTTGAAAGAAAGGATGATTTAAATTTTAGTGACCATACGGCATCTTCAGATGAGTGACACGTTATCTTGATAATCTCAGAAAATCATCCAGTGGGCAAATCTGATGCAGCTTTCTAATGAGAGTCCAAAAATGGCATAATTTTACCACAGGTATTAGGTAACCCGTCCAAATCCAAAACCCAATGAGAAGTAAAAAAGAAGACAAAATGAAAATTGCATTGTTGCTTGGTGTAGACAACCTTAGATGGAATATTTTCATAGAGAGGTTCTCAAAGCCAGGGCTAGGAGGTCAAAAGGTAAAAGAAGACCCAAGACAAAAGTAGGTGCTACCAAGGACCAACTTGTATTCCTTCAATGTCTTGCCTGATGGAAGGTCTGATTTTTGTTTATAACTGTGACTCCCATGAGTACCATTAGTTTATTTCAAAATAACCTAAAGGATACTGTTTTTTTTTTGTTTTCTATTGAGATATAATTGATACATAACATTATTATTAGTTCCAGGTGTACATGATTTGATATTTGTAGATATTGTAAAATGATCACCATAATAAGTCAACATGCATCACCACAAATACTACAATTTACTGTGTGTGATAAGGACTTTTAAGATCTATTCTCTTAGCAACTTTCAAATATATAATACAATATTATTAACAATGTCAATAATGATTACTCTTAATATTCATGCAGGGCATGCTTTTAATTTTTGACTCAATATATTGTTTCAGAGGTTAATTTTGTGTGGATAGTGTGTACTGTATTGCATATGAAGTGAATCTATTTATGTTGAAAATTGCTCATTACTCAGGCAAGAAAAAAAATAGTATCAAGGATTGAGGGTTAATTATATATACTATCTGGCCATTATAAATTTTATTTGTTTTCTCCTATTATGTATTTTGCCATACATGTAGTTCACAAAAGCTAAATGTATAGTAAATGCCTGATCCCCACTGTGATTTATGGTAAGGCTATAATTATGCAGTAAAAGAGTATAAGAGGGGCACCTGGGTGGTTCAGTCAGTTAAGCATCTGCCTGCAGCTCAGGTCATGATCTCTGGGTCCTCAGATAGAGCCCGGAGTTGGGCTCCCTGCTTAGCAGGGAGTCTGCTTGTCCCTTTCCCTCTGCCCCTCCCCCTCTCATACTCTCTCTCTCTCTCTCTCTCTCTCTCTCATGCTCCCTCTCACTCACATGCCCCCACCCCCTCAATTAAATAAATAAATAAATAAATAAATAAATAAATAAATAAAATCTTTAAAAAAGCATATAAGGATTTCAAATGGTTAAATTCACATGTCTGTTGGTCAAAGGAGGGTGTTTTTTCAGCTCAAATATAAACTAGAAATTTTTTTGTGGGGAGAGGGAGCAGGGAAGACACATAAAGTAGCACTCAACACCCTTTCATTTTTCACCAAGAAATCAAGTAAAATTTTAGTGTTAACTGTAATTTCTACCCAGAATATTATTTCAGAAATTCCAACTTCCATATAGGTTTACAATATCTTCCGTTTAATTAAATCTTATCTCTTAAAGTGGGTATGCATTTTTTCTTTGTATTTGTGAATGGAAGGGACAATACATGTGCTAATTCACTACAGTCTTCTTTGCATTTCCATCAGCATGGAAACCATTTGTCTGAAGTAAATTCTCCTTGGTTCAAGGTTATTAGTGTCTTAGAGAAGACGCGTAAAGAATTTGAAAACAAAGTGAATTTTATAAGACATATATTTGCTAGCAGAAACCTAGTCTTTTTTTTCTTTTCATGATTTAACAGTGGGATTCAAAGCCCTGAGTTTTATTAAGTTCCCACATGAAAATATCACACAAGGCTACCTATTGGACCCTAATATATATGCATTTTTAATCTTTTTCTCTACATAGACATTAGCTATTTTAGACGGTACCAGGCAGAATAAATGCCATTATAGAGTTTCAGAAGAGACCCCCTATATATGGTGGCCTAATAAGTGTAACTATTGGGAATGAAAAAAAAATTCTTCCATGGAATTTGGGTCAACTAATACAGCAGGTAGACTAAAGGCTATGTTATTCCCATGTAGCCCGCTGATGCTATTCTTACTGACAATGGTAGTGTAAAGAACTCAGTCCCTCTCCCACCCCCTACTACACACACACACACACACACACACACACTGAACTCTATTTCCTTTAAAATGCTCCAAACAAATCAAATATACTTGTGAAAAATGGATGTAGATTGTGATGTGCAATTATTTCTCAGACCTATTAAAATCAGTCTTATTGAATTCCAACTCAATCTTGACCTATGTGATCTGCTTGATATCACTTAAGTGAACAACCCCAAAAATGCCTATAAAATCTCATTCACTAATCCCTTCTATTCTGTCCTATTTGACATTCAATAAGCAATAGGGATAAACTGCCCAGATTCATAACCACAGTTCAAAAATATTGCTTATTTTGTAAGAGGATATTTCTTTCTAATAATATCTTATATCCAGATATGGCTACATAATTTGTGGACCCTTTGTTCAAAAATTGAAGACAGGGGCACCTGGGTGGCTCAGTCATTAAGTGTCTGCCTTCGGCTCAGGTCATGATCCCAGGGTCCTGGGATCGAGCCCTGCATCGGGCTCCCTGCTCGGCGGGAAGCCTGCTTCTCTCTCTCTCACTTTCCCTGCTTGTGTTCCCTCTCTGTCTCTCTCTCTCTCTCTGTCAAATAGATAAATAAAATCTTAAAAAAAATTATTGAAGACAATGACAATAGGTCATTAAACCAAGTGTGGGGCTAAGTATGGGACCTTGTACAAGTGTGCAGACTGCATGCTCATAAAACCGATTACATTTAGTATACTACTTTTGTAGTTAATACACACATATTACCTCATTTGGTTCTCAAAACCACTTGTGAGATAGGCAGAGCAGTTAATATTGGTCTCAATTTTTCCCTGTGACATTTATACAATTTATACAAGTTCTTTGTATGACCACCTAACTTGTAAGTGACAAAGCTGGAATCATAACCCTGGCCTCCTGACTTTTGAGTCTAGTGTTCTTTCCACTCTACTAATTGTTTCTTTGTGAAAATAACAGCACAAAATGTACCTGCCTGCTAATTAGCTATATATTAATAGGGCCTCGATAGAATGCAATTCCAGAAATAATAAAAAGCATGCATAGTCACAAATTGGTATCTGTTTGAAAATCTGTCATTAATTCAACTGTTATTCAATCACAAACTGAGAGTTGGTATTCTTTTTTCCAACCAAGAAACAAAGCAAAACGAACTAGTAAAAATTGCATTACTTTTTTTCACCAAGAGTGGTTTCAGGCAAAGAAAACCTTTGTGCCCTTTGCCTGTCCACAGCCCTCAGCAAGCCCCTGACAACCTCAACACTAACCATCATTATAGTGCTTTCTCCTTCCACCTGTATTATTGAGGGTTACTAATGGCAGAACTCAGCCAAGAAAACAGCGTTTTATTGTAGTAGCTGGTCCCTCTCCTGAAAGAGAACTCCCTTGCTAATCTAACTGAAAACCATAAATTGCCTTTTCTATCTACCTATTCATTTCCAGAACAGGAAAAAAAAAAAAAGAAGAAAAAAACGATGGTGCTTCTTTCCCCTCTCTTCATCCCCAGTTTGTGTAAAATCTGTTCTTGACCCTCCTATGGTTTCTTTCCAATCAGAAAAGAGATTACCATGGCAACCAATTTACTAACTCAGTCAGATGACTTTGCCCAGCTTTTTCTGAATGCTTAATCAACACAGATTGTTTCATTTATCCAGAACATTGTTTGAGCCCCTACTATATATGAGACACCTGATCCAGTCTCTTGTCAGAAATAAGATTTACAGGACCAAAAAAGAAAACTGCTAGGCTGACATCAAAGAACTAATGATGTGAAACCACACACACAGACATAGACACACACACATTTATATTCTACATAATGAACAAAATTTTTATATTATGTATACTTATATAAAATATCCTCATTTTATACATTATATATAATTATTTGTGAGATCCCTTTGATTTGAGGTATTGTGTACTGATGATTTAAAATTAGGGACTTTGGGTGAGATTTTGTTTCCTTGGAATACCCAGGATGGGAAAGGAGTCTGGCTCACATAATTCAAGAGTAATTGCTTCTTGAAACCATGACAAAAGAATTGTTAATAATTTAACTTAACTCAGGTTCCTTTCAGTGCACAGTATAGTTCATTCATTATAGAGAGCAATTATTACAGGGACAAAAACCAAAGAAAGCCCTTATGAAGGCATAGTTATTGTGTAGAATGTATTATACTCAGATCAACAAACTTTTGTTTAAATAATAATAGTAATTATTTTTGTAATCCCTTGCATTTGCATAACACTTTCTACTTTGTGAAATGCCCTCCAGATCTTGCAATCTTTTTTTATTAAGATTTTATTTATTTGTCAGAGAGAGAGAGAGCACAAGCAGGGGGAGCGGCAGGAAGAGGGAGAAGCAGGCTTCCTGCTGAGCAAGGAGCCTGATGCAGGACTCCATCCCAGGACCCTGGGATCAGGACCTGCGCCAAAGGCAGATGCTTAACTGACTGAGCCACCAACGCGTCCCAGGATCTTGTAATCTTGTATAACTTTTCCAAATCTTATAGGTCATAGGAATGAGCTCCTGCAAAACCACATTTCAGAGGAGCTTATTTTGGGCTCTAAGAAAGCACTTATTTTCCTACCCTGAGAATAAGTTATATTTATATCATTGCTAGAGGATAGAACCTCCAAACTCCCATCCTTTTTGTTGGCTAGGGAAGAGAGAAATATTTTAGGGATGAGGGTGAGGATATCAACATGCACTGCCCTGAAAGATAGCAATTTGAATTGTAGTACTCCTCTCTTGGGATAGCATGGACGACTGGAGTAAGATGTTCACTCTTATATTCCCTTCCAGGCCAAGCATCTGGCTCACATTCTATTATCAATTTTTTATATTTGTGCATTTGATTTCTCCATAAGTTTTAAGATGTTTTCTATAATTTTCAAGATTCTTGACTGTGAGGACTATGCTCATCATATTTTTGTGTATTTTGCATAGTCTATCACATGAAGGGTGAGGGTACACAATATTTGTTGCTTTTTTCCATTAAATTCCATAGAAGTATATACACACATACACATTTATTTGCATATATAAAATATCCCTGGCTTCCTCGCTTTAAGCAGCTGAGGCTAGATGGCTTGCCTCTTTCTTATCAATTCCTGCTATCCCACAAGAGTGTCAGGATCCTTTAGAGCAGGTTCAATCCCCTGGGTCCCAAGCAAAATTTTATACCCCTTATTCCCTGTACTGGCCAAGATCATCTTTGTCATATTCTTTGGGAATACCTTAAAATAGCAGAAAGAACCCAATTTCCAGTTCTAACCCTATTCCAATTTAGTTTTGCAACCTTGGGAAAATAATTAACCTGGGCCTCAGTATCCTTAATGTCAAAAGAGGCTAAATAGGATTACCTTGACCCCCCCTTTTTTTTTTTTTTTGGTTTGTGGCATCTATCAAATTAATGAAGAACATCAAATGATGAAATGATGTCACTGCTGGAACAGACCTTAGAAATCATCTAAAGCAGTCCTGCATTTTAGAGGGTCACTTTTATGAATGCTTGCCCAAACTCACACAGTAGGAAAGCCAAGGCTATGTTTCAGGTTCATATTCCAGGACTATTTGCACTACTTTCTATTAAGATTCTGAAAGCATTAGGAAAGGTACAAATGCAAAATGTTATGATTAGTATTCACTCTATGACTCCTTCAAGCCCTGCAAGGTCTACTGAGGATGGTAAAGTGCAAGACAGCAATGCTTTTTTCAGTGGTCATGATAAGAAACAGATACCTCAGCTGCCAAGGAAGGGATAGGAAATCAGTCAATGTCCTTAATAAAATAAAGCCTAGGTCTTCCAAGATGATAATGAAAGGAGAGTCTATGCATATAAAGGGTGGCTAAATCAGTCGACCTGCCTTTTGTTCCCCTTGACTCCTCTCCCTCTTAGAGGTGTTACTAATCCGTCTTGCCATCTCCATGCAGGCCACAAAATTGTGATGATTAGTGGGGGAGACACTGTTCCCCCTTTATCTCCATGGACAAATTAGATATAACAATATATTCATTTTAATTTTCTGCTACATAGCTGAAACCAGGCTTTTATTTTTATATAAGATGAATTAACACCTGGGGACAGTAGAAGGGAAACAAACTTGAAGAGCGACCTACGACTAGATAGTATTGCTTCTAAAACCCAAGATACTCATCCTAGTTAGTAATCTTACAAAGGGTATGTTCAGACCAAGCTCCCAGAATGCCTCCACGTGGCCATTATAATCACTGTTAACTAGAAAACTCAATTATGTAAGGGTTCTTTTAGATCTAAAAAAAAAAGGAATGCCCTAGAAGATTATATTTTCCCTGTTGCTTAAGACTCACCTTATAAATTTTACTTTCCTGTCTGAGGATTTGCTTCTTCCCCCAACTGACTGACTCTAGAATTCTATTCCCTTTAAGAGTGACCTATTGCAGGGCGCCTGGGTGGCTCAGTCGTTAAGCGTCTGCCTTCGGCTCAGGTCATGATCCCGGGGTCCTGGGATCGAGCCCCGCATCGGGCCCCCGGCTCAGCGGGGAGGCCTGCTTCTCCCTCTCCCGCTCCCCCTGCTTGTGTTCCCTCTCTCGCTGTGTCTCTCTGTCAAATAAATAAAAAATAAAATCTTTAAAAAAAAAAAAGAGTGACCTATTGCTGGGTGCCTGAGTGGCTCAGTGGGTTAAGCATCTGCCTTTCGCTAGGGCCATGATCCCAGGGTCCTGGGATTGAGTTCCACATTGGGCTCCCTGATCAGTGGGGAGTCTGCTTCCCCCTCTGCCCCTCCCTCCTGCTCAAGATCGATTTCTCTCTCTCGCTCTTTCATCCTCCCTCTCTCTCAAATAAATAAATAAAATCTTAAAAATAAAAAAGAGTGACCTATTGCTTACCAGTTCCAACTTTTTCAGTGGGACCAGCAAAAGCCTTGGTTGAGACTGCCCCATAGATCACTCCCACTCCTTACACAGTCCTACTTCCTTCACTTCCTCACATGTGTTGATCCCAAGATCACCCCCTATAAACTTCCTGCATGCAAATCTCTGCTTCAGGGTCTGTTTCCTAGGTAACTCTATCAAAGAGGGATGGTTCCAGGAATAGTCAAAGAAAGCAGACTCTAAAATGGGATTTTGAAGTGGGATATCTTGCTCACCAGCTAGCAGTTGGGGTCCTCATCATTAGGTGTAAGTGAAGCACTCATAACCCTGGCATGGGTATAATTATTAAAATCTTAACAGGTAGTAAAGTAAGATGGGATACTGATAGGAGGGAATAGGAGATACAACATTTCAGGTTTTTGAAAGGTTTCAGTAGAGTACTAGTGATAAGGACAATGTAATCAAATGGTTTTTGCTGAGTGCCATTGATTCATTATAGAAAAACAAGGAAAGGCTAAGGGTAATTCATCACCATTTGAAGATGAAGTGTGAAAGTCATAAGCACTCTTTGGGAGCATATAAACAGAATGTTATCTCCTGAGTTTAAAGGTCAGAAAAAGCTTTGGATTACATCAAGGACTTAATTGTAAGAGTAACAGAGGTCCTGAGAAAATGGAATGCACATCCCTGGAATGTTTGCTTGCCAAGGTCAGGACCTTAGTTATGAAGGATGGGGCCCTGATATTGGGGAATGGGAACAGTTGCACTGACCCTTCAAAAACCTTGAAATCTTAGATTCCCCTGAAGTGGCTCATTCCTCCCTGTTGGACACTGTCACTCCCCTTTACCTAAAGACTGTGCACAAGCCTCTACCTTGCAAGTCAATTTGTACCTGTATCTAAGATCTATTCCCACCTCCCCTCCTGGCCCACTAGGCCAAAACCTAGAGTCAATTTAAAAAAACAAAAGCTAGCTGGGGAAGTTCTGGGTCTGTTAAGGATAAAAAGGTACTACATTCCAAAAGGAGGTATAGGACCTGGGCAGCATGTAATAGCAGAAGCTGAGAGAATATATATGGTACTGGATCATAAAGGTACTGGTCGGATCAAGGAAAAGCAGAAGATATGGTTGAATAAGGGTGAGAGCACTCTTCCATGATATAGAATTTAATTCCCTGACATGAACTCCTGCTTCATTCATCTTTCACTCATACCTCATAATCATTAATACTGGGACTCTTTTTCCTGGGACTCTTTTTTCAGTTCTATGTACACTCTTATATACTTCACCAAACTACTAAACTGTTGCTCATGTTATGTCCACTCTCTGCTTAGAATTCCATTGCCATCTTTCTTTACTTGATTATCTCCAGCTCATCCTTCATGATTTAGCTTACGTCCAAATCCCCAGCTTGGGTTAAGTGTCTCTTCTTAATTTTCATAAGCCCTTTGCAGACCTCTTATATGGTGAATTTATTTAACGAACTCTCCCCCCCCCCCACTTTATTCTCAGGACCAAGAACTAAGTGTTATACATCTTTGTATTCTCTATATCCATCATGGCTCCTTTTACATAGAGGCATACAAGAGATATTTGACTGAATTGCATGAAACTCACTAACAATTGTCACCTTGAGAATGAGAATCTTTCTTGAATCATAAGCAAACGTCTGCTCATAGCCATAGTCACTATTATCAAGTTGAAGATTGAGGTTACTGCTTTATGGAGTGGTTGTAAATGAGTTTTAAAGTTTTATACAAATATAGTTTCATATATGATATATACACACACACATATTCTGTGAAAATAACTCATTTCTGAACATGTATGGAAAGTTGATTTCTAAATGGAGAAATAGGGCAGAGTCAGTCAACTGGGTAAATTAGTTTCTCAATTATGCTCTATCTAGCCCCTTCCTTCATACAACACATTGAAAGTGACCAATTCTGGGATGTCTGGGTGGCTCAGTTGGTTAAGCATCTACCTTCAGCTCAGGTCATAATCCTGGGGTCCTGGGATCAAGTCCTGAATCAGGCTCCTTGCTCAATGGGGAGCCTCTTCTCCCTCTGCCTGCTGCTACCCCTACTTGTGCTCACACTCTTTTACTCTCTCTCTCTCTTTGTCAAATAAATAAATAAAATCTTAAAAAAGGGAAAGTGATCCAAATTCTATCTGCTTCAAATATTTTAGCTACAGAGAGATCAATTTCCTTTTAATTAATAAGAGTCTTGGTGGCATCAAAAATTGATTCAAAACTCACCCATTTCAAAAAATGAAGCTAAAACTTGCAGTTTAAAAAAATAAATATAGAAGGATTGCAGGATTTTTCTCCTCCTAATATTGGTAAAAGCAAACTTCAAAACTCTAGAATGCTATGCTCTGCTATTTTAACTTTTTAAATTGAAGTTAAGTTAACTAATTTGACATTCTATATTTCTCAGCCTGATAGAGGAGGATCTGGGGATTAGAATCATGCATAAATAAAGAGGGTGGCATCCCTCTTACTAGGAATTTATTGTGTCAAGAAGACCACTCACACCAAAACACTGCCACTCATCGAAGCTTAAAATTTTATGTAAATTCTTGTATCACATAGGCGTAGCATAGCTATCTGCCTGCAGATTCTACTTATGCATTTGTTGAGTATATATATGCCAGGCACAAGCAAATTCTCCTGAGAGGCAACACTTTTGCATGAATGAACTTATCATGTCAATCTGAAGGAGAGAAGAAGTGGCACTTGTAAAGAAGAGAGTGGCACCAAAAAGAAGGAAAATATGGAGACTGAAGGTTGATGCTGCAGAGACTAACTTAGCTATCTTGTAATTTAGCTGAAAGCTTTTTCTGATTGAGAAGGTATATATATAATGGAGCCCTGCTACTGTTAGGTTCTTATGGTGTTCATTGCCCATAAACTCTAAGGAATGGGAGGAAGGTCCTGTAGGATTATCTTTAGAAGCATATCACTCATATTGTTAGGAGTTTTAGAGGATCTAGTATTATGATAGTCAAGGGACTTTCAAGTAGCAAGGAGTGAACATAATCATACAGTAATTGATAACCCTTTAGAAAGCAAGAGTGGATGCATAATTAAGCAAGGTATGTGTAGGAACAGCACAAAACTTTTAGAGTTAGAATGTACAATGTCTATTTGGGATACTGGAATCAGTCTAAAGAGGTAAGACTTAAATGTCTTATTAACGAGTTTATCATTTATCAAATTATTTTGAGCAGAGATATGACACCATATCCATAGTTGTAAAAATAATTTCCAAGTGGTATGTAGAAAGGGATAAAGAGAGAAGAGCATGGAAGTCCAGGCAAATAGAGTTGTGATGCAAGGATCATCTACATCAGAATTACCTGGAAGAAAGGGGAAAATGCTTGTTAAAATTCCAATTCTGTTTCCATCCTCAAATCTGCAGAATTAGAATCTCTAACAGCAAAGCCCTGATAATCTACTTTTTCTAAGATATTCCCAAGAAGATGTTAGACCCACTAAATTCTGCTCTAAAGAACTAGGTTCTCATACTTTAATACTAATTATTATCACCTATGCATAACAGTGTAGTTTCCTGGCTCCTGCCCATAGAGATTCTAATTTTATACATCTATAGCCCAGGAATCTTCAAAAACGCTCCTCCAGTGATTCTGGTCATTTATGAAGTTTGAGAACTATAAAGGTAAGGAATTGATATTAAAAATTAAAGGAAAAGAACATTTTTTTCAGAAGATATTTTCATAATATAATAGATAAAATATTATGTCAGGTTTTAATGTTGAAAGTGAGGAAAAAAAGATGGATTGATATAATGGAAAGAACATTGCACTAGGACTCTGGAGCCGTTACTTCTCACCTTGATTCTGTTCCTATTAGCTGTGTGACCTTGGGCACATTATTTCCCCACCTCTGAATTCTTTATTTTTTTTATTTTTTATTTTTTTTTTTAAGATTTTATTTATTTATTTGAGACAGAGAGAATGAGATAGAGCATGAGAGGGAGGAGGGTCAGAGGGAGAAGCAGACTCCCTGCCGAGCAGGGAGCCCGATGCGGGACTTGATCCCGGGACTCCAGGATCATGACCTGAGCCGAAGGCAGTCGCTTAACCGACTAAGCCACCCAGGCGCCCCACCTCTGAATTCTTTAAAATGTAAAATAAATGAGTTAAATTTGATATGGGTTCTCAAATATGTTCCACAGGTTTTTCATAAATGTGATACACATGGACGATAATGGTTCAATGACCAAATATGTTTGGAAAATCATGATGTTAACCAATGAAACAATTTGTTTACAGGGTAACATCTCAGAGCACTTAATATGTTGTGTTCTATGAACCTATAAAAAGAGAGTTGAAATTGCAGTGTTTCCCAAACTTATTTGATCATGAAACAATTGTAGGATTATTTTACTGACTTAATGTTTTGTAGAACATACTTTAAGAAATACCAGCCTAAAACACATTTATATTAGCACTCCAAAAAATAAAATCTAACAAAATATGTACCAGCTCTATATGAGGAAAACTATAAAAAATTCTGGTAAAATAAAAAAAAATGAGTGAATAAATGGAGAGATATTCTGTTTACAGATTAGAAGACTCGATATTGTCAAGTTATCAGTTCTTCCTAAACTGATCTATAGATTCAGTGCAATCCCAAACAAAATCCCAGCAAGTTATTTTATAAACTGATTTTAAAGTTTATATAAAGAGGCAAAAGGCCCAAATAGCCAACACAATATTGAAGAAGAATAAAGCTGAAGGACTGACACTACCCAAATTCAAAATTTACTATATAGCTACAGTAATCAAGACAGCATCGTAGCAGCAAAATAATACACAAGTAGAACAACAAGAGAACAGATAGCCCAAAATAGACCCACATAAATATAGTCAATTGATCTTTGACAAAGAAGCTAAGGCAACACAATGGAGCAAGGATAGTCTTTTCAACAAATAGTGCTGAAACCACAGGACAACCACATGCAAAAAAAAAAAAAAAAAAGGAATCTAAACACAGACCTTATGCCCCTTCACAAAAACTAACTCAAAATGGACCATGGACCTAAATGTAAAACATAAAATTATAAAACTCCTTGAAGAGAACATAGGAGAAAACCTAGATGATTTTGGGTAAATTGCTAACTTTTTGGATATAACACAGAGGCCGAACCACAAAAAAAATAACTTTTGCTCTGTGAAAGACAATGTCAACAGAATAAGGAGATAGGCCATAGACTGAGGGAAAATATTTGCAAAAGGCACATCTGATAAAGATTATCCAAAATATACAAAGAACTCATAAAACTCAACAAGAAGAAAACAACCTGATTTAAAAATGGACCGAAGATCTTAATAGACCCCTCACCAAAGAAGATATATGAATGACAAATAAGCATATGAAAAGATGTTCCATATCATGTCATCAGGAAAACACAAATTAAAACAATGAGATACCACTACACACCTATTAGAATGGCCAAAATCCAAAACACTGACAAGACCAAATGGTGGTGAGGATGTGGAGCAACGGGTACTTTCAGTCATTGCTGATGAGAATGCAAAATAGTACATCTACTTTGAGACAGTTTGGCAGTTTCTTACAAAATTAAACATACTCTTACCATACCACCTAGCAATCACACTGCTTGGTATTTACCTAAAGGAGCTGAAAACTTGTGTCCACATAAAAACCTGCACACAGAGGTTTCTAGCATTTTTATTCATAATCAACAAAACTTGGAAGCAACCAAGATGTCGTTCAGTAGATGAATGGATAAATAAACTGTGGTACATCCAAACAATAAAATATTATTCAGTTTAAAAAAGAAAAAAAGCTATCAAGCCATGAAAACACATAGAGAAAGCTTAAATGAATATTTCTAAGTGAAAGAAGCCAATCTGAAAAGGCTACATACTGTATGATTCCAGTTATATGACATTCTGGAAAAGACAAAACTATAGACAATAAAAAGATCAGTGGTTGCCAGGGATTGGGGTGGGGGGTAGTACTGATGAATAAGCAGAGCACAGAGGATTTTCAGGACAGTGAAAACACTATATTAGATGATATAATTATGGATACATGTCATTATACATTTGTCCAAACCCTTAGAATATACACCACCAAGAACGAACCTTAAC